>NC_069501.1:296380564-296988064 GCF_027579735.1 Bombina bombina
AGGAGTATAATCTGTTATTTATTGATATGCGCTTAATGCTTAATGAGTTTGTCATGAATAACGCTGCACTTATGCACTTCCCACCACATGCAAGGCGAAGTCTCTCCAGCGGCATTTAGGGTAAAATAAGAGCTAAGATTTAATGTTGTATAAGTGGATCACTGAGTAGACAATCCTCTAAACGCCATTGAAAAGGAGTAAGTGGAACACCAAGCCAACTCACATTTTTAGATATCATTGTGTTATCAGACCAGGTGATATTATATAGCTTTGCTGCTTTTAACAAAGTGTAACTGGTTTGGTGAATGAAAATGTAATAAAAATAAGAATATAAATGCTTAGGTGCAGAGTAAAAAGTATAATCTTTTATATGAGCGTGCTATCAGTGTTTTATATAATTACTCGCGTTGCATTTCTTTATCTCAATCGGCTTTAAGATCTCTTTATCAGGGAAAAAGACCTGTAGAGGACTACATAGCTGACTTTTACCATATTTACAGTGACACATAGTAGAATGCACCCTCTCTTCTTAACCAATTTCATCTGTGCCTTTCCGAATAGCTCAAGGATGAATTAGCCAATATTGGTCTTCCCAATGACCTTTAAAATGTGATCACCTTAGTTCTTCAGCTTGACAGACATGTTTGTGAAAGAAAACAAGAGAGACTTGCTTGCCATGCTACAGGGATTTCTCAAGCATTCCCTGTTAAATCCTTTACAAGTTCTGTGGCTGCTGAATCTTGTTGCAACCTTCTCACGTGCAATAAAATATAAATATTTTAATGGTACATTCTGAATCTGCAATAAATGTGTGCATCACTTTCAGAAATATGACTTACAATAGTGTTTAAATTTAATCAGCAAAAAAAAGTTAAAAATTAGCACAGTTCTGGGAGAAAGGCTTAGCAGCTAAAGACTGACCGCTAACACCAAGACTGCCTGGAAGCAGCTGTTCATGTCATGCCTTGATACTGGGAGAGTATCAAGTTAGCTGACTGCTGTGAGCATCAGCCTGCCCGTTTGCACTTTGTTCCGACAAGTGCCATCTCAAATTGTGAGTTATATTCTATCATTCGTTCTCTTAATAACTTACGGATTTCACTTTAAGGCGCCCCTTGTTTCTTTGATCTAGTTAGAAGCTAAAGAGTTAAAGTACGTGTTAGGGGGAAAACTTCAGGCATGGTCCAGGATCACTTGTGCTGTTCATAAGTACTTGACTGTAAAAACACATAACTAAGATTCAGATAGAGATGTGATTCTAAAGGGATATGAGACACAAACATTTTGTTTTGTGATTTAGACAAAGCATAACATTTTTAAAAAAGTTTCTAATTTACTTCTATTATCAAATTTGTTTAGTTCCCATGATATTCTGTGTTGAAGAGATACCTATTTAGGCATTTGGACCACTAAAGGGTAGGAAATAGGGCTGCCATCTAGTGCTCTTGCAAATGGATAACATACTTGCAAAATAGCTTCTATATAGTGCTCCAGAAATGGGCTGGCTCCTAAGCATACATCCCTGCTTTTCAACAAAAGATACCAAAATAACAAAGAAAATATGATAATAGAAGTATACTAAATAGTTGTTTAAAATCGCATGCTCTGGGGGGGGGGGGGGGGCAGAGCTAACCGCTACACTGAGTGGTCGCATATGAGAGAAGCTCCGCAAAATGAGTCTCTCTAACTAGCTTTTTTCAGGCTGCTAATCAGGGGATCCTATTCTACCAAGACTAATAATCTTCACAGGACCCCTAGATAATCTTGGCGACAGGTGAGACTATCCCTGCATAAGACGGGAGTAAGCCATGAGCAGGAACTTAACTGACCGATACGAGACCCTTACTGAGAAGTACTACAGAGGGTTGGGTCTCCGCTCCGGAGTAAGAAGAGGCCAAGATCAGAGACGTTTGGGAGAAAAGATCGTAAGATCCTGGGCTGGATAAGACTGGAGGTTTGAGAGCTACCAGAATTGCATGAAAAAGCAACTTTCTGACACCGGGAGGGAGGTGAGATAGAGGCCCCTGTTAGATTCTGCCCAGGACTCCATGCCGTATATTTGACCTATGTGGTTCTTCAGAGACACGGCCGTAGAGGCCAGAAGCCTCAGGGAGTAACAGTGAGTAAAGATCCTCAGTTTTTGGGCTTATAAGGGCACCTATAACACGGAGCACAGCAGATCCTCTATTTATATACAGAGAGACACTTTATAGGCCATAAGCTCCCCTGGACCATACTACGCAGCACAAATCTGGGCACAGCAACAGGTGGGAGAATAGAACACTTTATCTGCTTGCCCAAAACCATATGATATACTGAACCCATTCCTATATGTCTGGGTTTTGATCCATATATACTTAGCGGGCACTCATATCCTGCAGGTGAGGCCTCAAATAAGGCCTATACATCGTCAATCGCTTACCAGTTAGAAGACTTCATAATGAAAGATATCTGCTAAGATGCGTGTGTAAAACATCTTTGTCTATCCTGGCCAGGATACTACAAGTGGGCCCAAAAATCGTTAACATTTTTTAAAAGAGTTTATGCTTACACATAGCTGTATCTGTTAAGGTGTACGACTCAAGCTGGCATCAGAGAGCCATAAGATCTCCCTAACATGCCACAGGGGTCTAAAAAGACCACAATCTCCTCAGACATTAAAAAATCAGTTGCTGATCACTTTAAGGCGAAAGGACCTATTGAAAAGACAGCTGAAAGCAGGGAACTTGATTTCACCCCCTTTAGAGAGAGGGATTTCTTCTGAACTGTGCTCCCAGACATCCTTTACTCTAGAAATCTCCATGGCCTCAGATATAGTCTCTACACTAACTTAGAGGCTTAATGCCCTTCAGGACTCACTTACAAAGGCAATTAAGGGTTCAGCGGCTGAGTTGCACAAAGATAATGAAGTGATTAGTGAAAGGGTTGAAACCTTGGAGAGAAAGCAGGAAGATTTTGCGTTTGAACAAGTTAACATATCCAATCACTCTCAAGTATTAGTAGATATGATTGTTTCCCTATAAGCAAAAATGGCAGATATGGAGGACCGGTCTCGCGGGAACAATCTGCGTTTTAGAGGTATCCCAGAAGAAATAGCAGTAACAGATCTGGGTAACTTCCTCACAGAGTTTTGTGAATACTTAAAATCACCACTATCCCCAAATGAAAACATGATAGACAGGGTCCATAGATTGCCTAGGGGAAGAAATGTATCATCTGATAAACCAAGAGATGTCATAGCACATTCACACTTTTTTACATTCAAAGAAAAGAGGAACTTTCCAAGATATTACTAAATCCCTTCAACAACTGGGCATTAGATACAGATGGGGATACCCAACCAAGCTTCTGATCCACAAGGAGGGTCACCTCTATACAGCGGACACCACAACTAAAGGTCAACAACTTGTAAAGGAATGGTCTACAGCAAATTATTCCACAACTCGAGGAAGATCTGTCCCATCTAATGGAGGAGATTTTTTTAAACCCCCATCTTCCGACCTCAGACCCTTGGTGACTGAGTGGAGACCCTTGCCTCAGAGAAAGGTGCCTAGGAAATAACAAACTTTCACCTTAAACTCACCTCCACGACAATCACCCACCAGAGATTTGGACCAGAATGATCCAACTGATTCAACAGCAGATGACTCAACATAAAGCAGGTATTAAGTACCACATTTATAAGGTAGACTCATGATAAGTCTTGAACTGTGAATCTATAATGATATATGCTACTCCGGGGTTGGACTTTGCTACTCTGATGCGACCAAGTTTATTGATCACTGAGCCGGTCGAGCAGATTGGCATCTCTGATTTGGAGTAGAAATGATAAGTTTACTCCCTGTCCTATATTGATCTAATGTTTTGTATGTTAAACATGAGACAGATGTTCATAACTAAGCAGTCTTTTAGTATCACTTACACAGGTAGGCCATTTAAAATATATTTGCGCTGCTATACACAAAAAGATCTTCATATAAGGCATATGCAAGATAGAGAGCTGGGTGGTATCTGTTTTACTACAGGAAAAACTTCCTACAACATACACACCTTGGCATGGGCATATTTAGAGTCAGTCTCCTGGGATCTTTTACCCAAGTTTTTCATATGGTATGTGCGTTTGTGTTGGGATGTGAGGCCTCCTCTCAGCATGACAGTGTGTCCTTTAGGAGATAGATGTATACACTGTAGTGGTCTACTAATACCACTTATATAGGTAGGCCTATCTGGTGACCATACAAACTACATTTGCACTGCTATACACAAAGAAACTCTCAAAAATTGTATAAATCAGCTAGAATCCCAAGATGTAATTGTTCATCTATAGGAAAGGCTCATCACAACATAAACACTTGGATGGAGGAGTGTTAAGAGTTCAACATTACACTTGAAGGGGGGCTATGAGAAAGGCCTTCTGGTTCAACTGTCTCCTGGACTCTAACTACCAAATATTTGATATGATATATATGTTCATGATTAGTTGTAAGCATTTCTACCGACATGTGCGACAGAATTGTCAAATGCACTTTAACTAACAAGGATCTTTCATTTTCCTTTCTTCTATTGGAGTCCCGATGAACTTGGGTTTAGGATGATAAATTTATCCTCATTAAATTATAAGTTTTCTGGATAATATGTAGATGGGAACTACCATGGGGAGTCTAAGTTACAAGGGTTCGGATATAGGATATGTCAAATCTCCCATATTTATCTTGTTCATTGGGTCTCTAATAACTAGATGTTTGTTATTATATTCTATTTCATACTGTGTTGTAAGATGCAATGCCATTTTGTAAGATGGAATTATAACGATTCCCTTTTGTAACAATGGTTTAGCTATATAGTACTTTAATCCCACTATGTTTGTAGCTCACAAAATTTCTATATGGGACCCCAATACACAAGACACCTATCCTACCTTATCCACATAAATACAGAAAACCATAAACTGACTTACTAAATCCTTCCCTAGGAGGCCAGATGAGGATCAAGCATACTTATTTATTACACATTACATACCGACAAGTTCTATCTTACTAAAACATACCTACAGACATGTTCAATTTCAAAAGTCTTCTTTTGTGCTTTGTTCACTGAGATTTTGGTGAACAAGGGTCCATGACAAAATTACATTCTTACATTTACTATCTTATAAACTACACCCCCAACCACACAGATAACTCACCCTGTTGGTGACCCACCATAACATACATAACCCAGGGCTTGAACCCTGAGACCTGGCATTTGTCTTATTTTTTCTTTTCTTTTTAATGTATCCCTGGTCAGGATAGCGACCACTCGAAATCTTATTAGTTTCACTTAAACTTCCCCCCGTTAAACTAAAGTTATTATTATTATTATCGCTATTTGTCGGCTATTATTTATCGGCTATTGAAAACTGTGGGACTTTATTAGGGAACCTAGTGATGACGTGTAGATTGAGAAAAGAAGGGGACCGAGGACAGAGCCTTGCGGTACTCTGACAGAAAGTGGTGACGGGGCAGAGGAGGCCCCACAGAAGGCTACACTAAAGGTAAGGCTTGACAGGTAGGAAGAGAGCCACGAGAGGGCTGTGTCACAGATGCCGAAGGATTGGAGGGTTTGGAACAAAAGAGGGTGGTCAACAGTGTCAAAGGCTATGGAAAGATCAAGGAGGATAAGCAGAGAGAAGTGGTCTTTTGATTTTGCTGTAAGTAGGTCATTGGTAACCTTAACAATTGCTGTCTCTGTGGAGTGATGGGGACAAAATCCAGATTGCAGTGGGTCAAGAAGGCAGTTTAAGGTAAGAAAATGGGATAGGTGTACATATACTAGCTTTTCAAAAAGCTTTGAGGCAAGAGGGAGGAGTAGCTGTGTGGTAGTTGCATGGGGAAGTAGGATCAAGGGAAGGTTTTTTGAGGATAGGTGTGACCAGTGCATGTTTCAGTGATGAGGGAAATATACCAGTGCTGAGGGAGAGGTTTAAAATGTGTGTTAGTATAGGGGTAAGGGTAGCAGAGAGGGAGGGGAGTAGCTGTGAGGGAATAGGTTCAAGGGGACAGGTAGTGAGGTGAGAGTGCAGTAACAGGGGAGAATGAGCTAAGTTTAAGGTTATGTGGGTTGTGGTTGATTGAGAGCATTTGAGGGGTTGAGAGAATGGAATTATGTTGAGAGCTGATTTTGTTATTGAAGTAGCTAGCAAAGTCTAGAGCCAACAGAGAAGTTGCATTAGGAGGTGTGGGAGGGTGGAGGAGAGTATTGAAAGTGGAGAACAGATGTTTTGGGTTTGAAGAAAGATTAGAGATAAGAGTAGAGAAGTAGTGTTGCTTATGGAGATTAAGGGCAGAATAGTAGGAGTTCAAGATGAATAAGTAGTGAAGAAAATCAGCTGAACTCCGAGATTTTCTCCAGTGCCTCTCAGCAGTACGGGAACATCTGCGTAGGTACTGTGTCAGAGGAGTATGCCAGGGCTGAAGATGTGTGTGTGATTTCCGAGCTATGGTAAGAGGACGAGATTGTCAAGGACGGATGTAAGGGTGGAATTATAGTGGCAGATAGATTTTCAGGGCAGGAAAAGGAGAAGAAGGATGAGAAGAGAGGTTCGAGGGAATTAGCAAGTTGTTGCTGATCTAATGACATAATGCTTCTGTGAAGTTTGGTGTGAGGAGTAGAAGGAGGGAGACTTGTTGGGAGGGATGATATGTTGCAAGTAAGGAGATGGTGGTCAGAAAGAGCAAAGGGGGAGATTGTGAAGTTTGAGAGAGTGCATTGATAGCTAAAGATCAGGTCAAGAGAGTGACCGACTTTGTGAGTGGGAGAATCAGTCCATTGTGACAGACCGAAAGAGGAAGTGAGTTGCAGAAGTTGTTTTGCAGAGGAGGCAGTGGGATTGTCAAGAGGGATGTTTAAGTTGTCAAGAATGAGGGCAGGGGTGTCTGAGGAAAGGAAATAAGGTAGCCAGGCAGCCAAGTGATCTAGAAATTTAGTTGAGGAGCCAGGGGGTTGGAATATGAATGCAACACGTATTGAGAAAGGAGAGAATAAGCAAATCATGTGGGTTTCAAATGAGGTAAATGTGAGGGAAGAGATGAGATGTATTTGTTGAAAGGTGCAATGAGAGGAAAGTAAAATACCTACACCACCTCCTTGTCTATTACCAGACCTAGGAGTTTGGCTGAAGTGGAGACCCCCATGAGACAAAGCAGCAGTGGATGCTGTGTCTAGGGGAGAGAGACAGGTTTCTGTTAGTGCCAGAAGGCTGAGGGAGCGGGAGATAGAGGTCATGTATAGAAGTGAGCTTGTTGCAAACAGAGTGAGAGTTCCGGAGTGCGCAAGTGAAAGGGGTAATGGCTTTTGATACAAGAGAAATGCGAGTAAGGTTTGCAGAGTTTTGTTTTTTGAGTCTATGGGACGGTACACATGGATGTGCACAGCTAGGCAGTTGTTGGGACCAGGATTAGGGGAGATGAGATACAGATTTGCAGTAATGAAACTGCTTTTGAGACGAGGTGCAGGGGGGGAGAGAGTGTTTAGGAATAGGTAAAGTTCATGAGTGCAAAAGTAAGGTGAGTTTGAGAGAGATGGGCTAATGCACAGTGCAAGTGGAGAGGGAGAATGAGTAATTGAATAATGTAGTTTGTTATAGAGACAAGAGGCAGCAAAAAGGAATATGAATATACTGAACATTTTTACAAATGTGGGAACCAGTTAAACACATAAGAAACAGTATTACAGCAGGACTTGCACAAGGAAACAATGAGATACATAAAGGATAATATTACAGAAGTACTTGCCTTGTGTCTTGCCCCTTGTCCAATCCTTGTTCAATTCTTGTATAATTCTATCGTTAATGCCTCACTTATAAATAAAATGTTCACTTAATTCTTGTATAATTCAATTGTTAATGCCTCACATAAAATGTTCACTTCATTCTTGTAAAATTCTATTGTTAATGCCTCACTTATAAAATGTTCACTTTGAAAATGTGAACATATGCTATTGTTACAATGTAAACTGCCCAGGCAATGCACCTCCCAAACTAGTGTGAAATATATGCAGGCAAGGCAGTCAGCTGAGTTCACTAAATTTAGTTGATTGCTAATCAAAGACAATTTGAAAGGCCAATTGGAAAGTTAGATTCTGGTCTGGTCAGGGTGAGATGTTAAGTAAACAGACAATAACATTTGGAGGAGGTTAAAACTATGGCATAAGACAGCTATACATTTTAGAATTATAGCAAGTATTGATAAGGATTTAACATCACATGGCAATTAACAAAACATTAGAAGTAAGACATTTTACTTAGTAAACACCTGAATGTAGATTCTAGAGTAATAATCAATTTCTTTTTGTATTCTTGCACTATTTGACATTTAATACTGCCATCAGCTCTAGGGGAGTGGCTGTATGAGCTGTGACTCTCACTCAAATTGCTGACCAAGCTCAAGTGAAAAAGAGCTCTCAAGTTGTGACTTACGTAGGAAGCTGCCACTAACTAATTCAAATGCCTGAACTCTTCAGTTACCAGTGCTAACTTGAAGCCCAGGTTGTAATCCTAATTTTGTTTTCCTTTCCTCTTCCCCTTTTTCTCTGTGACTTAAACCCTTACACCTGGATACTACCTTGGATAATTACAATTTTTACTGAGGAGAAACACCTGGGGGAAGCACCTTCAGCAGAAAATTCCCAGTTCAGCAGAGTTCAAATAGTGCATATATATATATATATATATATATATATATATAAATATATAAAGAGTTGGTTAAAGGGACAGTCTAGTCCAAAATAAACTTTCATGATTCAGATAGCGCATGTAATTTTAAACAATTTTCCAATTTACTTTTATCACCAATTTTGCTTTGTTCTCTTGGTATTCGTAGTTGAAAGCTTAAGCTAAGAGGTTCATATGCTAATTTCTTAGACCTTGAAGCCCACCTCTTTTCAGATTGCATTTTAACAGTTTTTCACCACTAGAGGGTGTTAGTTCACGTATTTCATATAGATAACACTGTGCTTGTGCACGTGAAGTTATCTGGGAGCAGGCACTGATTGGCTAGACTGCAAGTCTGTAAAGAGAACTGAAAAAAGGGGCAGTTTGCAGAGGCTTAGATACAAGACAATCACAGAGGTTAAAAGTATATTATTATAACTGTGTTGGTTATGCAAAACTGGGAAATGGGTAATAAAGGTATTATCTATCTTTTAAAACTATAAAAAATTCTGGTGTAGACTGTCCCTTTAATACATTTCCCTTTTTTAAGACTGATATCAGCCTATTCTTACCCCTTTTCTACTATGCTAAATTGTATTTATAAGATGGTCAATATAAAGAGCCCCTCATAATAAAATAAAAACCTGATTTGAGGATCACACACATTTCATTTTGAGAGCAAAACCAAAGACGGAGATTCCATGAAGGTTATGTTATCTCGGACATTATACAGTTTCATGCTATGTATGGAATAAAATATTGTACTATGTTAATTCTATATTAGTGTTTGCCAGATATAACACATGTGAGTTGTATTTCTATGTTTTGTGATTCCTCAATAAAAATATAATTTAAAAAAAAAAAATCACATGCTCTATCTGAATTATAAAGAATATTTCTGGGTTTCATATCCCTTTAAGCAACTAATTGACTTATTTATCTTTGTATCCTTTGTTGAAAAGCATATCTAGTTAGGCTCAGGAGCATCAATTCACTACTGGGATCTAGCTGCTTATTGGTGGCTACACTTAAATGCCTCTTGTCGTTTGCTTACCTGATGAGTTCAGCTAGCTCCCAGTAGTGCATTGCTGCTCCTCCAACAACGGATATTAAGTATACTAAATTTGATAATAGAGGTAAATTAGAAAGCTGTTTAAAATTGTATGCTCTTTCTGAATCATGAAAGAAAAAAATAGTGGGTTGAATATCTCTTTTACTGTATACAGAAGAATACAAATGTTGAACTATAAATAAATCAAACCAGTATATGACTGTTACTTCCACATTTTTAACGGAATAGTGAAAATATAATATTCCAAAATATAGTGATTATAGAGTGTGTTTCCTATATTTAAAAAATATTTACTTATCTGATCAGGAACATTAATCCAAAAGACAGCACATTTATTTCATTGTTTAATTAAAGAATGGCATAATCTGGCAGAAGACGCATCCAGGAGGTGGAAATATTTATTATTATTATAGCTACAGTATATTACCTGCTGTACTCTTGATGAAAAATATTCTTCTTCAGTAAGTGTCTGCAAACTGTGTTTTACTAGCACTAGAGGAATGCAAAATCGAACAATGTGGAATAGTTGAATAATTTGTGTGGCACCTTCAGTAATAATATAACAATTATAAAATAAAAATATTATAGTTCATAAGTTATTTTATTCCAAATCCGCTACCTCGGGTCTCCTAATTTAAATAACATAGATTTGATTGGCACCAGGTGAAGAGTTATATAAAAAAGGAAGCAAAGTCTGAAAATTAAGAAGATCTTGTAAATCCAATACAAAATATGTGGCTAATTAATTGACTAAGAACTGCAATAATTATATAGACTACGTAAAACATCTTCTGCCTGTTGTGATTGAAAAGGAAGGTCATGGAACCAAGTAATAAGTAAATGTTCTATTGTTAATTTTTAATAAATATTTTTACATCTATTGAGCCCAGTGTACTACTCTGTTTTACTGTACAAACCCCCAAATCCAGAATTTCAAACTCCAGAATTATTCTGAAATTCAGAGTTTTTCAATAATATTATTTAAAAATATTTTTTTTAAAAAAATTACCATTTTCCCCACCAGTAAGTCAGTCTACTCTGCCTATGTCTTTGGTTTGGTGTTTTTTTTCTAAAATGCAAATTATTGTCTATGTTTATTTAAAACAACAGCAAATACATTTTTTATTACAGTCCTTTATTATCTTTCTGATGATACTATGGGCTAAATTTATCAAAGTAAAAAAAAGTTCACAAATGATATCAACAAATTTATGAAAGGTTATGCATCAATAAAGTCGCAACTGTTCATATGTGTGAACAAACTTACTCACGATCATTCGCAAGTCTTTAATATATGCGAATAAGTTGTCTGGAAATACCTAATTCTTGTATTATTCTCTATTGGCATTTTAAAATGCCCGTATATATATTCACAGTTCTAATATATTTATGGAAAGTGGGGCATATAAAATTTACAATTTAATCTCGCCAATTAGTAGGTTGCGAGATAATGAAAGAGAAAGAGTGATATTGATGTTTGTCTGGAGGGAAAATGGAAAATGTATTTTTCTTGCAGTAATTTCTGTATTTAGGGTTAGAAATCACCCAAAACAAGGTGCAGTACCTAAAGAATAATAATTAATTAAATAACAAAAAGGTATATATAGAGATTTATAAAAAGTTAAATAATAAAGTGCAATTGAAATAAGTGTACTCAAAAGAACAAAGAAGCTACTATAAATGGGCAAACTTCCTTGATGAAAGAGCACCAAATAAGGGGCAAAATAAAAATTACTTTAATAATATATAAGAAATAACATTCTTACAAATAATCACATAATTAATTTATTCTGTTATAATAGGATAAAAACAATAAAACCATTTACTGGTGACTAAAAAAATTTTGACTGAAAAATGTCTCTAGAATTTTGAAAAATACTTTTGACATTTTTTACTTCAAACACTCCTAACTATTGCGGAAATGATCGTGACTTTTTTAGGCGCATTTTTTCGGAGCTTAATCAATTTTGCCATATGTATACAAAAATATATATATATAAAAAAAAAAACTACATTTACGTCCCATGTATAAACTGTACTATGACATGCAATGTTGCCTAAATTACATCAGATTCCCCGTCTCAAAGCTGTCCCATTTTAGAGATGCAAATATACCCAAATCTAAACTATTCTTAAATCCAAACCCTTTCTGGTCCAAAGCAGTTGGATGAAAATATATATGAACAAAGGAAGAGGGGACAGCTATTGTATCTCTCTTCTATTTTAAAGCAATCCCATCCAGCATTACTACAAAAAAAATTAAAGCTAACCAGGGGACTTTGCAAAAAAGGGTGTAAGATACCACATAGAGAGATATACCTGTATCATATGTTATTCATTAATATTATAGCAAAAGTTTGGTTAAAATATTGAAATGTATCATCAAAAGACAAAAAGCACTACAAATGATATAAAATAAAGTACTCAACATTAGCATCCAAAAGTAGTTACAGCTTGCCTGCTAAATTTTAGCCTTTTCAGTCCTAAATGGTATATTAAGTCCATATTACAGGTGAACATTAATTGTTGTTGAAAGCAAATCATCTGTTGTGGGGTCACAACAAAAATTTCAATGAAGGAATCTTTATAAACATTTAACAAGCCAACTGAATCAATACAGACAGCCAGAGACACATCTTTGATTTTTAGTAAACTTACCGATCACTTTGTAATCCATCCTGGTGTTGCTTCTAAGGTTGAAACCCACCAAACACTGCCTAATAAGTACTGTTCATATTGAAGCATTGAAGTCTTGAACAAAATATTTAGGATATAATGACACAAAGTAAAACAAAGGTTATTTTCTAAAACATTATTGGTCTCCTGAAAAAAAAAACCCATACGATTTGTATAGGTAACCCACAGAAAAAACTAAAACTGATTTTTAGCTTCAATGAATACAAAAATAAAAAATATCTTTAGCAAAAAGGTAACTGATAGCTTCATAATGAAGAGCGTTCTTCATAATGAAGAGAGTTATTCAAGGACTATTACAGTTGAAAATTACATGCTCTAATTTGTTAGAGCATTTAATTTTAAGACTATCAACCATGCATTACTGTGTATTAAACCTCCACAAAGGGGTTAAACACATAGTAGAAATACTGCTTATGATCTGCAGAGCAGCACTAGTTATATAGTTTCAGCTTGGGATCCTCAGTGCATTGCGGGTCCTGAGCAGTACTTCTACTGCATGTTTAACCCCTTTGTAAGGGTTAAACACACAGTAGTGCAGGGAGAGGGAGTAGGATGGTTAGGATTAGGGGCCAAGGTTTTGGTGGATAATTCATCCTACCTCAAACCCTGGCAGAGGAGGGAAGGAAAGAGGGTGGAACAGTGGAATCTGGGAGGAGATAGAAGGAATCAGGCTCAGCCAGGTACATCTAGAACAGGGAGAGTTGGGCAGGCTTTGGCAAGTGTGGGTGGGGCTTCTGGTGGCCTGTCACAGCCTGCAGGGACAGAGGAGGGAGAGAGGGCTGGTCCCCAGTCACAGGAGTGAGAGCCTGTGTTTGCTGGTCCTTCAGGTTTGAAGGGCAGGCTTAGGAAGGAGAGTTACTCCAAGGAGAACAAGGAGGCTCTTGTTGAAGCCTATTTGAATAGGCCACCACAGCTGGAGAATCCTAACCAAACACAAGTCCCTTAACAAACTGTGGCAGGAAATCTGAGTGTCAGTCTGCTGTTTAGGCTGCAATAGGTCCTTTAATAGCATAAAGCACAGGTCCTGCGATTGCAGGAGGGAAACCAAGGCCAAAATTTCACAACAAGAGCGTTATGCCCATGGAGCAGGTGGTGGCCCAAGTAAGCCCATTGGTTATAAGTTGTGGGAGGAGATGCTATCAAATGTCATCTTCTGAGAATCTGTCCTAGTCTGTGAGGGGACCATGGATACATCAGAGCCTTGCAGAGGTCCATGAAGGTAAATATTCAATATCATATATAATAAATGTTTTTAATTATTACAATCTATTGATAAGAGAGACAATGTCCATAGGCTTTGATCATAAAATGCCAGTGTAACCCTGGACATAAAATATATATATATATTTATATATATATATATATATATATATATATATATATATTTAAATATAATTTCATATCATCACTGTAGGCCGAGGAGAATTAATGTTTTACATGGTATTAAAGGGATAGGAAAGTCAAAATTAAACTTGCATGATTCAAATAGAGCATGTAATTTGAAGACACTTTTAAATTAACTTCTATTTTCAAATGTGCTTTGTTCTTTTCGTATCCCTTGTTGAAAGTGAATACACACATCCTACACTAGTGGGAGTTAGTTGCTCATTTTGTCTGCACACATTTGTCTCTTGTGATTGGCTAACTAGATGTGTTCAGCAACTACCAGTAGAGCAATGCTGCTCCATCTGCAAAGGATTACAAGAGAATTAAGCATATTTTTTATAATAGAAGTAAATAGTTTTTTGAAATTGTATGATCTATCTAAATCATGAAAGAAAATGTTGGGGTTTTCCGTCCCTTTAAGTCCGATTTGCACCTTAACATAAAAGAATCTTTACACAGTTTTTGTGCATATATTTAGCAAGCTCTCTGTAGTACCTAGCTGCTCAAGCAAGCAAGGATATTATTTTAAACAATTTCCCACAATATTATATTTATCCACAAAATGTGATTAACAAAAAAGGTCTGCTTTGATTTATCACAAACATATATCTGTTTGATATTATCTTTCTTATTGATTGTATGCAAAAATGTAATATATTTGATCAAATTAAGTAATCATAATAATAATATATGGTTCAGGGTCTGAATTGGAGCATGAAGCTGCTGCTACCACACAAGAACACAGTGATGTGTAATATACCAGTGAGGAGGATGATTTGTTTTTGCAAACTAGCTCCTATCTTAGTCTACTTGAAGACACACCACAGCCAAGAGCTTAATTAGTGGAAGATGTTCCTGTCTTTTCTCCTACCTTGTCTGAACAAACACATAAGATGATCGGATATGGTGAACAGCAGCAGATGCAGCCACATCCCCCTCAGCAGCCACAGTGGCAGATGCAGTCACAATTACTCAGCAGCCACATCCCCCTCAGCAGCCACAGTGGCAGATGCAGTCACATCCACTCAGCAGCCATATCCCCCTCAGCATCAACAGCGGCAGATGCAGCCACATCAATAACATCTGCCATGCAACATATATTATATGCCACTAATACAGCAGCAGCATCCCCCTCAAATGGAACCATGGCAGCAGGACACCCTATTGGCACCTCCCCAGCAACCTTCTATGGCACGGCAACAGTACCCACCACCACTCACCAACACAAATGTTTTTCCCACTGTGCCACCGGGGACACCATCCCAAGATATGGAGTCCACTGCCTTACCACAGTCGTTTGTCCCAGAAACTCCCACAAAGCCTCAGAATCCCCAGGCACCTGGGACTATGCCTTCCCATCAGGATGTACTGCTCTGGTCTATCCATAGGGAGGTGCGGCTGTAAGGACTTCAGCAGCAGCAGGCATTCAGGAGACAACAAAGCCAATTAGATCTCCTAAATGCCAAACTTTCCAGATTGCTGAGGCTATTGAGAGGCACGTGGACAGGCCTCAAACTCCCTCTGCATCTAGTGCTGCATCCTTCGTCCCCTCCATGCAGGACCCTTAGTCAAGAGTGGTGCCCTCCCAAGCAGCTGTTGGGCATCACACGAGATGCACACTTCCACCCAAGTACATCTTCTCTCAACGCAAAGTCCCACCACAGGCATTACATTTATTTTTCCATTTTCTTCCCCTTTTTCCTCTTTTTTTGATTTTGAAATGTATTACTTTATTCTCAAACACTTTTTTTTGTGTTTTTATGATTTCTATCTCACACATATGCCAAATTTCAACAATATTATCCCATTGTAGAATACTTGAGGATACGTTTGAGAAATTCATACAGTATATGCTATTTTACATTAGTCAACTTGCATGTGCAAATAATGTTATGACTAATAATCCTGATGCTTGGTTGCTCCTTCAGAACAAGCCAATAAGGATTATCCAGTTGTAGAAAACCTTGAAAGCAAGTCCTTATTCATATTGGCATGCCAAATACCATGCATTCATGCTTAAAGTCCTGTTTTTGTTGTTTTTTTTAAACTTTTTTATTGAGGTTTTCAAAACATACATGCAGTAATAAGACTTCCAAAAACTTGTTACTTTCAAGTCAATCGATAAAAAGAAAATTGCACCTCCATTAACATATAAATTGTCAGCATTTTTAGAATAGTGGCATACATAAAAAAAAATCAAATATCTGTCACTGAGTTATATTGAAACCAACTAATGGAGTGTGCTATGCGAGGAAGTTTTAATAAAGGTACAATAAAGAATAGCCTAAAATAATGTAGAGTCTATGCGAGTGGGACCTCATTTTCTATATTATAAATTGTATTATGGTAACTATATGATATTGTATAATATATGTGATAGTATATGTAAAATTGGGGGAAATCAGCAGGCAAGAGCTGCTTTAAGCTGTGGGGGGGGGGGGGAAGGGCGGGCATTCTAATTGTTGATATAGGTAATAGGTAATTTGGAGTTTAGTATTGAGCTCCAATTAAAATGATCATAACAACTGAAGGCTGCGTGTATATAAGTATAGTATGTAGGATATTAGCATGAGCATAATATGAAATATGATTGGTAAGAATTGAGTAGGTCACTCTTGGGTCTTTGTTTGACTTAAAATGTGTTAGCCATAAAGATATATATAATGGCAAACATAATAATGGTAAGCATATAGTAGGAACACCCTTTAGAGAACCTTCCTTTAAAATAAGTCATGGAAAACAGATAGGCTATAAGTAAACTGGAATATCTATATATCAGATACTGGAAGGCTATAGATTAATGGACAGTCCAATATATAGAGCAGTAATTGTGCCCTATCTTCATGACCTGTATTATAAGTTATATGCATCAGGCCTCCCCTATTAAATGCTATGCCGCCCCTGCCCCATTTTATAGATTACTTATGAGATTATAGAGGGTAAGGTCTCAAAAAGGTTCTGTGAGTCATACAGACTAGGCACTCAGGATATGCAGATACTTATTTGGGTGGGTGCATAGAGTATATGAAATATAATAACTAACATAATAACATAGTAACTAAAAGCATAAAATATAAATTAGAATTGAAGAACAAAGTATGTGTGTAAGTATGTGTAGAAGCCGTATTGCAGTATAGAACTAGCTAAAATGTGTCTCCAGGAAGAAGATATATACCCATGGGCTATTTTACCATTATGCAAATATGTAGTCCCTTGGAGATGGGCTGAGTGATTATGGCATACATACAAGACTGTAGATAGTGTGTCTTCTTGTGTGTGGGAAATGTTAGAGCGCAATGCCTCATCAGCTTCCAACTCTGCTGTCATAGTCGGCGAAAGGCAGAGATCCGATGTTCGCCCCAACCTGCAATATCAAAGGTTTAGTGTGGATCTTCCCAGGGGAATCCCTTTATTTTCCCAAGTCTCACGTGCTGGTATAGCATAGTTTCAACCACCTTGTACCGGGTCAATGCTCTTGGGATCGTGTGTTGGCAGTGGTGTTAGGGAGGATAATAATAATAGTAAGTCCTCTTTCAGACTCTGAAAGTGTCTCTCCAGAAGTTGTTGGGTTCGTTGTTCCCAAGCTTTTAGAGCCTCCATACTGGTAGTGACGTTTGAGTGTAAGTATTTTCCGGCAGCTCCACATGGCACAACTGAGGATGGTATATCAGTGATGCGTCCCCAAAATTATGTATCTTTAGTGTCTTTTAGCGAAGGATAGATGTCTTTTGCATTCTGTTGTATTGTAGCAGAAGTTTGAGCCCATTATATATAAATTAATCCATATATTTATGTCTGAAAGCCCGGAGCTTCATAGAAACACTTCTGGCTGCTTTAGTAGTTGGCTCCGCCCCCTCTTATAATCCTGTTTTTAATGATCATTTGTAAAATTATAGCTAGCATGACTAATACACTTCTTTTAAAAAAATATATATATTTAAGTTCATCTCTGTTATATTTAAGCACTGTGATGTATGCGGAGCATATATTTTTGATTGCCTTGATATAGAGGTTATAAATACATTTTAATTGACATAATATGTACAGACACAGGCTCTCCCTGTGACCAATGCATAAGACACTCTGACAAAATGTAACTAACTCCATGTTAAAGATAAGACTTCAAAATGTATGAAGTTATTTAATATTTGTGGCTCTTTATCTTTATCTGATATCCCAGAATATTGCTAATGTATACTCTGCTTGAATAGACATAATAATAATGTTTAAATATATTTTGATAAAATATTATTTATATAACACATAATACTTTAATGTGTCATGATTTATTTTTCAAATAAAACATATCAGAAAATGTTCACACTGAAAGTTACATATATGAATGATGATAATTATATAATAATAAGCATTATAACAATATTTTTGTTTGTTTGCCTTCTTTAAACTTTTATCTGGTAACAATGGTGTTCCAATGTGTAATCTCAGTGGATTGTATGTGGTGATAATCTATGCACCGTCTGTTTATTTTATTTATGTTTTGGTTTGAACAATTGACATGGTAATTGCATTTAAGTACTAAAGTGCTGCACTCGTCTATCTCTGCTGCTTTTACAGTCATGTCATTCTTCCTATAGCCCTCATAGGCCATTCAAAGATTTACTTATAAAAGTTTCAACTATAAATGTAATATTAAAAATGTTAACAATACCATTGTTGCCAATGTGCTATGTGTAAATCCTTTTTAAATTATGAAAAACTTCATTTATATCTTACCTGTTGTTATATTACTCATGGTCTTACTACATTTTGGTTTCTTAAAGGGCCATAATACCCAAATGTTTAAACACTTGAAAGTGATGCAGCATAGCTGTAAAAAGCTGACTAGAAAATATCACCTGAACATCTCTATGTAAAAAAGAAATATATTTTACCTCAAAAGTTCCTCAGTAGCCACATCCCATTTTAAAGGTTTTCTAAGCAGCATATTAGTATGTCTGTCCCGGGACAGCTGAAAGGATAAGCCTCGTGCACTCATGTTATTTCCCTATTCAGTGTAACAATGAAATCTCAGGAGAGTTAAGTGAAATCTCATGAGATCACAGTAAAAAGAGTTCATGACCTCAGCACTGCTGATGCTGATTGGCTGGGAGCAGCGGAGCATAACTTTTTACACAGAACTTACTCTGCTGAGCTGAGGAGATTGTGAGGTAAAATATCTTTCTTTTTTACATATAAATGCTCAGGTGATATTTTCCTGTCAGCTTTATACAGTTATACTGCATCAGTTTCAAGTGATTTAGCATATGAGTATTATGTCCCTTTAAAGGGCCACTGTAAGTAAATATTTTCTATGCCTGTTACTAACTAACTACCCCAAATACGCTTTTTATCAATAGCATTTCATTAACATATCTCTACCGTATGTCAGAAATCTTGTTTGCAAATTTAATTGTTTTCCAAACCCACTCCGTGGGTATCCTTTGCTCTGTACCAATCCGTTTACAATACCTAGGTTTCAAAATGGCGCTTTAAACACAAAGTTATTGGTTTAAGTATTTTGAACATGCAGTGCTGAAAATAGTGGGCAGGATAATGTGACATCATCGGCGAATAAAAGATATAACTTTTAGAACGTTATGAAACTTTGTTTTGGAGAAAATATAGGTCAGTAGGTTTTAATTAATGTTTATTAACTTTAATATGTTAGTTGTTTAGATTAAACATTATAACAGAAAGTAATCCTTTAAGTTTAGAATAAATGGTTTCAATGCAGTATGTTAGAGAGGGTTGATGCCTCATTTATGGTCTATAAGTAAGGCCACTTGAGAACCAAAACATGTAAGACTGCCCCCTGTGGGGCTTATGCAAAGCTTATTATATTTTGTTTTAGCGTCTTGGGTGTAACACTCACATTTTTTTGGTCTAAAAAATAAACACATTGGATATTTTACAAGATTCTTCTCTTCCTTTCAAATCTGGATTATGAAACACCTGCTCTAGTTAAAGATCTAATTACAACCGTTATTATTTGACTTTTTACACTAGTAAGTGCCCCAGCACTACTTTAAGTGATCCTTTCATATGGCTTTACTTATATTTTTGTCATACAAGGGCAGCAAAGACATTCCTATTGCATTAATTAAAGGGATAGGGAAGACAAAAGTGACCTTGCATACTTCAGATAGAGCATGTCATTTTAATACACTTGTAAAATCACTTCTGATTTCAAATGTGCTTTGTTCTCTTCTTTGTTCCATTGTTGATCATGAATACGCACATATCCTAGACTAGTGGGAGCTAGCTGGTGATTGCTGCCTACATACATTTGAATCTGGCGATTGACTATCTAGATGTGCTCAGTTAGCTGACATTAGCGAATTGCTGTTCCTTTAGTAAAGGTTAAAGGGACAGTCTACACTAAAAAAACTGTTGTTTAAAAAGATAGATAATGCCTTTACTACCCATCCCCCAGCTTTGCAAAACCAACACTGATATATTAATACACTTTTATAACCTATAAACCTCTACATTTCTGCCTGTTTCTAAGCCACTAAAGACAGCTTCTTAATCACATGCTTTTTTGTTTGCTTTTCACAACAGCAGACTGATAGTTCATGTGGGCCATATAGATAGCATTGTGTTCACGCTCGAGGAGATATTTAAGATTTAGCCCAACACAGTACTAAATGCAAGTGAATAGATTTTAAATAGTCACAGTCATGTGATCAGGGGGCTGTCAGAAGAAGCTTAGATACAAGGTAATCACAGAGGTAAAAAGTATATTAATTTAACTGTGTTAGTTATGCAAAACTGAGGAATGGGTAATAAAGGGACTATCTATCTTTTAAAACAATAACAAAAAAAATGTAGACTGTCCCTTTAACAAGAGAATTAAGCAAATGTGATACTAAAATTATATTTGAAAGATGATTAAAAGTGTCTATCCTATATGAATCATGAAAGAAAGCTTTAGTGTTTCTTTTCCTTTTAAGAGGTCTCAAAAACATGGTTCTCTTGTTAGATTACATATGCAACTTTGAAAGTGTGTATGTAAATTAACCATATGGATAAATGCAGAGATTAGTGATGTCCCGAACTCTTTGCCCGCGAACAGTTCACCGCAAACTTAGCTTGTTTGCGTTCGCCGATACGGGCGAACATATGCGATGTTCGATCCACCCCCTATGTGTCATCATTGAGGAAACTTTGACCCTGTATGTCACAGCCTTCTGACACATTAGAGCCAATCAGCATCAGACACTCCCTCACAGACCCTCCCAGCTTCTTGGCAGCAGCCATTTTAGACTCATTACGACCTTGCTTTCTTAGTGAGAGGAGCTTTTGTGTTGCTGCTGCTGACATTATAGGGAAATAGATAGCTAGGCTAGTGTATTTAGTGTCCACTACAGTCCTGAAGGACTCATCTCTGCTGCAAGGACAGCACCCCAAAAAGCCCTTTTTAGCGCTATAACTTCAGTCGTTTTTTGTTTTTTTTCCTTTCTATTTTTATTTGCATTTACCTGGCTTTCAGCCTGTGTGTGAGGCTCACAGCATATGCTGTGATTAGTGCCACCACTGATATCTGCTTAACATTAGTTTAAATTTAACCAACAAAAATTTGAAATTATTTTGCTAGTGTAATTTATTTTCATTTTCTATCAGGCCTGTGTATCAGGCTCACACAGCATAAACTGTGGTTCATTGCTCTGTGCCAGCTACCACTCATATCTGTTTATAACATTATTTTAAATTAAAAAAAAAAAAACTTTTAAATCATTTTGCTAGTGTAATCTAATTTCATTTTCTATCAGGCCTGTGTGTTTTGCTGACTTACAGAGCTTACTGTGTTTAATTGCTGCCCTCCCTAGTCTATCAGCCAAGACTCATATGTGCTTAACTTTTTTTTAAATAAAAAAAAAAAACTTTAAATCATTTTGCTAGTGTAATCTAATTTTATTTTCTATCAGGCCTGTGTATCAGGCTCACACAGCATAAACTGTGGTTCATTGCTCTGTGCCAGCTACCACTCATATCTGTTTATAACATTATTTTAAATTAAAAAAAAAAAAACCTTTTAAATCATTTTGCTAGTGTAATCTAATTTCATTTTCTATCAGGCCTGTGTGTTTTGCTGACTTACAGAGCTTACTGTGTTTAATTGCTGCCCTCCCTAGTCTATCAGCCAAGACTCATATGTGCTTAACTTTTTTTTAAATTAAAAAAAAAACTTTAAATCATTTTGCTAGTGTAATCTAATTTTATTTTCTATCAGGCCTGTGTTTATCTGACTTACAGAGCCTACTGCTGATAATTGATGCCCTACCAAGGCTAGCAGCCACGACTCATATGTGCTTAACCTTTTTCTTTAAATTAAAAAAACAAACCTTTAAATCATTTTGCTAGTGTAATCTATTTTTATTTTCTATCAGGCCTGTGTGTTTTGCTGACTTACAGAGCATACTGTGTTTAATTGCTTTAGCGCAAAGTAGCAAGAGCACTACACTGATGGGGTAGGAACGCTCAATTTAATACTTTAGTATATACAGAAATTGTGTTCAGGTTATTTACAATCAGTGTATCCTTTACTATGGATATATTAGGATACCATGTATGGATTTATTAAATTTCTGCATTTTTAATAGGTATATGCATATATACCTAGTGAGCTTGAGTGCTTGTGCATAAAACGATACTGGTTACAAATGTAGTCTATATCAAAGAAGATAGAGACTAAAAGAATGCACCTAAGTAGCACTTCAGTTCCTGGAGAGGATATTGATATTAATATGAATCTTAAACAACCATTGTGAGCCAAAGGGTTGAGAGGAAAATTAGAACATAACTTTTATTAAGTCAACATAGGTTAAAAAATATAATGTGTGAATGTTTGTACTTTAAAAACACATAGCAACTTTACTAATCATAAAAGTGGCACTAAGAATCTAGTAGGTAAATTACCTCTAATTTGGAGTATTCTTGGATTATATAAATACTAATTAATGTGAATCTATCTGATGGATACTTGGGTTATATCCTTTAGTATTGTACACCGTTATAAAATTCAAGATTTCATCATGCAGATATTACTGTATACATTTGAGCAACCATTTGTGAGACATAAATAACAGATTGATATCTGTGAAAAATACTTAGTCACTGATGTACTGAAATAAGTTTGTATTTTCAGTTGTCAGGGTAAGTGAGTCTTTTTATAAGGATTATTCACTCCTTCAGTTAAATTACTGGGTCTCTGATAATTGTAAGTTCACAATGCAGATTGCACTCAGTATTAGTGTATTCTCACTTTTGTTGCAATGAATTCAATTGTTTGTATGTATATACATTATATAGTAACAGTATATATTTTTTCACTGTTCCATTTTATTCTTCAATGGTATATCAAGAAATGGCTTGAATAGCCTAGATATGTATATTTTATTAATAATATATACTGTATAGTTAAACAGTTATTGCAACAAGGTTTTTTTGGTGACTTAAATTTATATATGGCATGTATAGGTGCTTGGTGTACTTTAACACAACTTATCTTGTAGGTTTAAAGTTTGTGTTTTAGTCAGTAGTGGTATAGATATTTCACTGGTTTTCGAACTTGATTGATTTATACTATGTGGCAAAGGTTATCTAGCTTTCTCTATCAAATGTAATATCTAGTCACCTGGCAGGCTTTCCGTATTTTACCTTTATTATATACAGCATTCAGTAAATGGAAAGCAATATTTTAAATATTTATATAGGTATCTTTTAGGTATTGTGTATATGCAATCCACTTGTTGGCGTATCTGTATCCAGTTGTTAGTGGCTACAGTGTAAGTTTAGATAGCCAATATAAGCGTCTACCCGCTGTTGCTTAGAACTAGCAACAAATGTATTTATCTTTAATTTCTTCTAAAGTATCTGTAATAAGCGGTTGATTGTTATGGCTTTATATCATTTGAGATGCTTATAGTGGTATTGTTGAAGTAAGGTTTGACACTGTCAGTACCAGCGCCTAGCTTGTATAAGTTTATACTACCAACAAGTGATTTTTTGGGTATATATTGAAGCTGCCAGAGTAAGTGACTAACAATTATAACATTAAAATAATGACCCTTAATTTGCCCTTAGCCGTTGCCACTGGCTCGCCGCTGTAGCTTTATAGTATCAGCACATAGTTGTTTGGGTTTATATCAAAAAGTGGCTAATTTCAGCGGTTGTCGGTTGTGGCTGTTATAATATTAACATAAAGATTGCCTTTGACAGTTGCCACTGGTAGTTTAGAGATCATGCCCGAAATATTAATACTATAGACCCAGTTGCCACTATATCAGTATATTAATTTAAAGTTAGCTATGCCATTAAAAGAAAAACAACAACAGGGTATTAACAGATACCCATCCCTAACATGTTTCGCCGATAGCATTTCGGCTTTTTCAAAGGTGACACGCGCCGGCGTCTCAGGGTATTTAAATGCATGGAGAAAAACCCATTGGCTACTGTGGTTCATTGCTCTGTGCCAGCTACCACTCATATCTGTTTATAACATTATTTAAAAAATTTTAAAAAAAACTTTTAAATCATTTTGCTAGTGTAATCTAATTTCATTTTCTATCAGGCCTGTGTGTTTTGCTGACTTACAGAGCTTACTGTGTTTAATTGCTGCCCTCCCTAGTCTATCAGCCAAGACTCATATGTGCTTAACTTTTTTTTAAATTAAAAAAAAAACTTTAAATCATTTTGCTAGTGTAATCTAATTTTATTTTCTATCAGGCCTGTGTGTATCTGACTTACAGAGCCTACTGCGGATAATTGATGCCCTACCAAGGCTAGCAGCCACGACTCATATGTGCTTAACCTTTTTCTTTAAATTAAAAAAAAAAACCTTTAAATCATTTTGCTAGTGTAATCTATTTTTATTTTCTATCAGGCCTGTGTGTTTTGCTGACTTACAGAGCATACTGTGTTTAATTGCTGCCCTCCCTAGTCTATCAGCCACGACTCATATGTGCTTAACCTTTTTTTAAATTAAAAAAAAAAAACTTTAAATTATTTTGCTAGTGTAATCTAATTTCATTTTCTATCAGGCCTGTGTCTTTCTCACTTACACAACATAATGTGGTAAATTGCTGCCCTACCTACCAGCCACGACTCATATCTGCTTTACATTATTTTAAAGTTAAAAAAAAAATTAAATCATTTTGCTAGTGTAATTTAAGTTCTTTTTCCATCCATGTGTGTTTCTGGCCCACATCATATAGTGTGACACAGATTAATTTTATTTTTCCCACCACTTATATCTGATGTAACAACATTAGTGTAAATTTTATGTAATTTTTTTTTTACGTCAGTCCTCTTCTAGTGTTATTTAATTTTAGTTGCCAGGCCAGCCAGGCTGCCATTAGTGCCAGCCTGTGTGTCAGGCTGACATCATATACTGTGACTACTTCTATCCTCAGTGCCAGTCCACGACTGCTATCTGGTGTAACATAATATTAAATTTTGTAAAAAAAAACTTTTACTTAACTCTTCGAGTGTTATTTAATCTTAGTTCACAGGCCAGCCTGCCACCACTAGTGCCAGCCTGTGTGTCAGGCTGCCAGCATATACTGTGCCTAGTTCTATCCTGAGTGCCATTACTCCTATCTGTTGTAACATTTTTGTAACTTTTGTAAAAACAAACTGTTACATCACTCAGCTGGTGTTATTTAATTGCAGTTGCCTGTCTGCCAGCGTGTGTGCCAGGCCCACTTGCCAACTAGTTACACCAATCATATTTGTTATAACAGTAGTGTAAATATTTAAAAAAAAAAATTTTTTGACTGTGAATCATCGGCCTGCTAGTGCAATTGAATTGCAGTTGCCTGCCAGGCAGCGTGTGTGCCAGGCCCACTTGCCAACTGGTGCCACCAATCATATTTGTTATAAAAGTAGTTTAAATATTAAAAATAATACATTTTTGACTCTGAAAGATCAGTCTGCTAGTGTAATCCAATTGCAGTTGCCTGCCTGCCAGCGTGTGTACCAGGCCCACTTGCTGCCAACTATTCCCACCAATCATATTTGTTATAACAGTATAGTAAATATTTAGAATAAATAATTTTTTGCCTGTGAATCATCAGTCTGCTAGTGCCTTTGAATTGCAGTTGCCTGCCTGCCAGCGTGTGTGCCAGGCCACTTGCTAACTAGTTACACCAATCATATTTGTTCTAACAGTATTATAAATATTTAAAATAATAAATTCTTAGATTGTGAATCATCAGTCTGCTAGTGCCATTGAATTGCAGTTTCCTGCCTGCCAGCATGTGTGCCAGGCCCACTAGCCAACTAGTGCCACCAATCATATTTCTTGTAACAGTATTGAAATTTTTTTAAATCATAACTTTTTTGACTGTGAATCTTCAGTCTCCTAGTGCCATTGAATTGCAGTTGCCTGCCAGCCTGTGTGCCAGGCCCACTTGCCAACTAGTTACACCAATCATATTTGTTGTAACAGTTTTGCTAATATTTAAAATAAAGTTTGCTAGTACCACTGAATTGCACTATTGTTATACTCTGTCAGGGAAATTATGTATATTTCAAATCTATCTATTTATCTATCAAATCGATCTAAATATCAAACGTATCTATCAAATGTATATTGCATCTATTGATCGATGTAATTCGTATTTTTTAGAATGTATATTACATCTTTTGGTTGATGTAATTCGTATCTATCAAATGTATATTGCATCTTTGGATTGATAACATTCGTATCTATCAAATGGATATTGCATCTATTGATCGATGTAATTCGTATCTATCAAATGTATATTGCATCTATTGATCTATGTAATTTGTATCGATCATATGTATATTGCATCGATTGAGCTATGTAATCTATGTATCTATCTATCTATCAAATCTATCTATCTCGTGATTGTGCAAATGGACTGTTTGCGGTTGTTTGCGGTGCGTTACACTGGGAGTTTGCTCTGTCACTGTGAAGCGGCCGTAACACTTACACTACCTGATAGATACGACATCATAACTGATGTTTTAAAGCACGTTATTGCTAACAATTTGGGAATGTTAGGTGATTTAGGCCCTTTATGGGTTAAAAGCAGACTCTGCATCAACTATGTAATTTTCCATGGGAGTTTTGACATGGATCCCCCTCCAGCATGCCACAGTCCCGGTGTTAGTCCCCTTGAAACAACTTTTCCATCACTATTGTAGCCAGAAAGTGTCCTTGTAGGTTTTAAAGTTTGCCTACCTATTGAAGTCAATGGCGGTTCGCGCGGACAATACCGGAAGTTCGAGTCCGCCGTTCGCGAACCGAAATTTTTAAGTTCACAACATCACTAGCAGAGATATTATCACATAGGTGTCACTAAATAAAAATCATTTCAATACTTTTTTGAAAGTGGATAAGGAGAGAGGGAGTGAGAAAGGAAGGGAAGTGGATATTGAATTGAAATGTAATTTAGGGATTTTCGCCCAAACTGCCCCTGGAAAATCACTCATTTGAAAGTGGCTTAAAATTGCATAAAGCATGCAATTTTAAGCCACTTTCTAATTTATTCCTATTATCATTTTTTCTTCGTTCTCTTGCTATCTTTATATTAAAAAGAAGACATCTAAGCTTTTTTTTTATTCAGAACGCTGGACAGCACTTTTTTATTGGTGGATGAGTTTATCCACAAATCAGCAAGAACAACCCAGGTTGATCACCAAAAATGGGCCGGCATCTAAACTTATTTTCTTGCATTTCAAATAAAGATACCAAGAAAATGAAGAAAATTTGATAATAGGAGTGAATTAGAAAGTTGCTTAAAATGTCATGCTCTATCTGAATCACGAAAGAAAAAAAATTGGGTACAGTGTCCCTTTAAACACTTGAAAGTGATGCAGTATAGCTGTAAAAAGCTGACTAGAAAATATCACCTGAACATCTCTATGTAAAAAAGAAAGATATTTTACCTCAAAAGTTCCTCAGTAGCCACCTCCCATTGTAAAGGATTTCTAAGCAGCATATTAGTATGTCTGTCCTGAGACAGCTTAGGGGATGAGCCTTGTGCACTCTCATATTATTTCACCAATCAGGTAAAGGAAGCTTACTATGAAATCTCATGAGAGTTAAGTCAAATCTCATGAGATCACAGTAAGAGTTCATGACCTCAGCACTGCTGATGCTGATTGGCTGCTGTTCATTTCTTCATTTTTTTTTTTTACCTGCAGCTGGGAGCATCTGAGTTTAACTTTTTACACAGAACTTACTCTGCTGAGCTGAGGAGATTGTGAGGTAAAATATCTTCCTTTTTTACATAGAGATGCTCAGGTGACATTTTCCTGTCAGCTTTTTACAGTTATACTGCATCAGTTTTAAGTGATTTAGCATATGAGTATTATGTCCCTTTAAGCATATTACAATACACAGTAGTATTATTGGGTATATTATACACAACTATGCATTTGAGATGAACAAAGGGAATCAAATATAAACAATTTATATGATATTAATTGCTATTATAACTATGTATTATATTTAATTTTTATTATTGTTAGTAGTAGTTGTGGTATTATTAGTATTATTATTATTATTATTGTTTATATTATTATTTACAACAACAACAAATAAACAAGGATAAGAAGAGGAAATTCAAGTATAAGTATGTTCACCTCCTTGTAAAGATATCACCAGCATATTTCTGTGATTAAACTTGCATCCACATGACATTAAGAGCGCCAGATGGCTGCACTTCAGCTGCAAATGTTCTTGCCAGGTGTAATAAAGAAGCTACTAAAAATAACTTAATGGCAAGTAACAACCTAATGACAAACTAGCGAATTGTTAATGGGAGTCATTCAGTGATAATGTATTGATAGAATACTGAACATACACCATTTCCACCTAAGTAACATATTGAAAATATTTATAACATTTTTAGTACATTAATTCTATTCCAACAAGGTCCTTTTTCATGAGGACATAATTATAACATAAGCAAACATTGTTTTGTGATGGTAGTGTTTCTCTGATAAACAAATAAATATTCTAAACAAAAAACAAGGAAATAATGATTAATGTAATGTAAAGTAATGTGCTTGAATATTTATATATATATATATATATATATATATATATATAGTTCAATAGTCTAAATGTAAAATCTAGTGTGTACACCTAAATGCTCGGGATAAAAAATTATTTTTCCAGCACACAAAGCCAAATAAAATCTTATTCAAAAATATCATATCCCCGCACTTAATAAGAAAATAATATAATATTGCCTAAAGAAAGAAAAGAAAATATTTGTAATATGTTAGTCATAGCAAAGACATGAAAATGTTTAATGTAAACATCATACATATGTGAAAAGAAAGA
Organism: Bombina bombina; assembly: GCF_027579735.1. Lineage (NCBI taxonomy): Eukaryota > Metazoa > Chordata > Amphibia > Anura > Bombinatoridae > Bombina > Bombina bombina. Next base: position 296,409,731 of record NC_069501.1, read on the forward strand.
AAAATAACACAGACTGGGCGTCCCCAGTCCAGTTAAAATAAATCGTCACTCCATTGGGAATTTCAAACAGCAAAGAGCATGTATTGCAAAGACAATTGCTATATGTATCAGAGAAAGTCCCACAAAGGATACCAGCCAGCAGTCACAAAGCAGGAGAAGAATTTCCAACATTCATATTATAAGAAAAACATATATGATATGTAGCAAGCAGCTGTATGAAAGGTGGAAATTTTATGAAAATGGTTATAGATCATATACCCAAGCTCTGTTAATAGTAGCAAAGATGTCAATAGCACTCTTTTGGGATTGTAGCATCCAGGTTTGTAAGTGAAGGAAACTGTGTTTCAATGTTAGTATGTAGATATCTCCAAAGATATGTTAATGCGCCTTCATCCAAGCATATAAGAGAAAGTACAGTATTCTTGATAGCCTGTATGAAAATGCAGCCACCAACGAATGTTAGTATGCAGATAAGCAGCAGAGTTCTGTCCCAGTTGTATAAAGAACCAGTACATGGACATAAACATTTAGAGCAGACCGGCACTTAAGGATCACAATCCACCGGATATAAATTTCAGATACCAACATCAGCTGGGTCACATGAATGTAGAGTTCTGGCACTTAAGGATTATGTCCGTCAAGACAATCAGGAATAAGCATAATTATGTGTATGCATCTTTTCACATATGAATGATGTTTACATTAAATATATGCAGGTCTTTGCTATGACTGGGGATGGGCGAATGTGTAAATTTTCTAATTTCAAATGTTAGAACGAATGTTATTACCGAAATTCGAATTATAAATCCGAATGTTGATAAGAACGAATATTCTTAAAAATTCTATAATCGAATGCTATTTACAGTTTTCGAATGTCACTTTCGAATTCAAATGTTCATAATTATATTGAATGTACACATTCGAAATTTCGAATTTAGCTTTCTATTTAACAAATACTATTCAGAAGTTCAATAGTTCATGTGGTAGGGAGGGAATCTTGTAAATTGATACATAATAGATACAAATATATCATTTCAATTGTTTCTATATAGAATATTGCATAATTTGAATATTACAATTAAAGAAAGCATTAGAAATACTATTACAAACATATAAATTCAAATTTTTCGAATTCGAATATTGCATAATTCGAATATTACATTTAAAGAAAGCATTAGAAATACTATTAAAAATATAAATTTGAATCTTTCGAAAAGAATATTTTTGAATGTAATCACAAAATTCGAAACTGAACATTTGAAAATCGAATGTTAGACTGTTATGTATACATTCGAAATTCGATTCAAACAAACGAATGTGTTAAAATTCGTTTCGTTTTTCGAATGTTGCGAAACATTCGCCCATCCCTAGCTATGACTAACATTACAAATATTTTCTTTGCTTCCTTTAGGCAATATTATATTTTTTTCTTATTAAGTGCGGGGATATTATATTTTTGTATATATATATATATATATATATATATATATATATATATATATATATATATATATATATACAGGGAGTGCAGAATTATTAGGCAAGTTGTATTTTTGAGGATTAATTTTATTATTGAACAACAACCATGTTCTCAATGAACCTAAAAAACTCATTAATATCAAAGCTGAATATTTTTGGAAGTAGTTATTAGTTTGTTTTTAGTTTTAGCTATTTTAGGGGGATATCTGTGTGTGCAGGTGACTATTACTGTGCATAATTATTAGGCAACTTAACAAAAAACAAATATATACCCATTTCAATTATTTATTTTTACCAGTGAAACCAATATAACATCTCAACATTCACAAATATACATTTCTGACATTCAAAAACAAAACAAAAACAAATCAGTGACCAATATAGCCACCTTTCTTTGCAAGGACACTCAAAAGCCTGCCATCCATGGATTCTGTCAGTGTTTTGATCTGTTCACCATCAACATTGCGTGCAGCAGCAACCACAGCCTCCCAGACACTGTTCAGAGAGGTGTACTATTTTCCCTCCTTGTAAATCTCACATTTGATGATGGACCACAGGTTCTCAATGGGGTTCAGATCAGGTGAACAAGGAGGCCATGTCATTAGATTTTCTTCTTTTATACCCTTTCTTGCCAGCCACGCTGTGGAGTACTTGGACGCGTGTGATGGAGCATTGTCCTGCATGAAAATCATGTTTTTCTTGAAGGATGCAGACTTCTTCCTGTACCACTGCTTGAAGAAGGTGTCTTCCAGAAACTGGCAGTAGGACTGGGAGTTGAGCTTGACTCCATCCTCAACCTGAAAAGGCCCCACAAGGTCATCTTTGATGATATCAGCCCAAACCAGTACTCCACCTCCACCTTGCTGGCGTCTGAGTCGGACTGGAGCTCTCTGCCCTTTACCAATCCAGCCACGGGCCCATCCATCTGGCCCATCAAGACTCAATCTCATTTCATCAGTCCATAAAAGCTTAGAAAAATCAGTCTTGAGATATTTCTTGGCCCAGTCTTGATGTTTCAGCTTGTGTGTCTTGTTCAGTGGTGGTCGTCTTTCAGCCTTTCTTACCTTGACCATGTCTCTGAGTATTGCACACCTTGTGCTTTTGGGCACTCCAGTGATGTTGCAGCTCTGAAATATGGCCAAACTGGTGGCAAGTGGCATCTTGGCAGCTGCACGCTTGACTTTTCTCAGTTCATGGGCAGTTATTTTGCGCCTTGGTTTTTCCACACGCTTCTTGCGACCCTGTTGACTATTTTGAATGAAACGCTTGATTGTTCGATGATCACGCTTCAGAAGCTTTGCAATTTTAAGAGTGCTGCATCCCTCTGCAAGATATCTCACTATTTTTGACTTTTCTGAGCCTGTCAAGTCCTTCTTTTGACCCATTTTGCCAAAGGAAAGGAAGTTGCCTAATAATTATGCACACCTGATATAGGGTGTTGATGTCATTAGACCACACCCCTTCTCATTACAGAGATGCACATCACCTAATATGCTTAATTGGTAGTAGGCTTTCGAGCCTATACAGCTTGGAGTAAGACAACATGCATAAAGAGGATGATGTGGTCAAAATACTAATTTGCCTAATAATTCTCCACTCCCTGTATATTAATTTTTCAAGTCTGATGCAATACTGACCAATTTGATGGAATTTACAGATTATATCTTAAAACACAGGCTAAAAGACAGAAAGTGTTACAGAGGTCTGAATGCATGGGGAGGAGGGGGTGTCATAAAAATCATGATGGGGGTTTAGGAGACAGGCAGATAGTGTCAGACAGGGGAAATATATCGTTATACACAAAGCATATACTGACATAGAGTTATATATCAACATATAATCAATATGAATAAAGATGGGAAATTAGGCATACAGGGGAATATAAGATAGTCAAAAAAGGAGAAAGGAAATAAAGAAAAAAAAGGGGAATAATAATACTGACAAAAGTGTGGACATAGGCTTACCTGCATACCTATGCATAGAGAGTGTGGAATATACAATGTAATTGACTGCATTATATGAAAGTACATTACAAAAATGTTCATAATGGGTTAAGAAACCAAAATCCACATTTAGTCCAGAATTTAGCAAGTTGAAGTGCATTATCATTTTCATTTCAAAAGTTTTTCTTTCCATGGTGTTTTTTGAAGTTGCCTCTGAGAATTTTGATTTTGAGGTTTTGGATGGAGTGGTCAGGTTGGGTGAAATGGTGACCAACAGGGGTACAGTATTTTGTTTCACAGTGGTTTTTGCTTGAGTGTCTGTGTAAGTTCATCCGAAGGTGCAGTTTTTGGCTTGTTTCTCCAATATAACATCCCAATTCACATGCAGTGCAATGTATCATGTCTACCACATTTGCAGATATTTACTCTTGTGATTAGCTGTGCTGCTTTCACAAATGTGTTGACATAGCAACTTCCTCTCTTAGGAGGGCACTCACAGGATTTATATATCAATGAGTTTTTATTTCCAATTCATGTAGGTAACAAATCATACGTCGACATTTTGGCCGCTGATTGGGCTTTTCTCAAGAGAAAGGCCCAATCATTTCTTGAGAAAGCCCCAATCAGGGGCCAAAACGTTGACTTAGGATTTGTTACCTACATGAAATGGAAATAAAAATTAATTGATATATAAATCCTGTGAGTGCCCTCCTAAGAGAAGTTCATATAAGTTTATCATAGAGGAGAGCACCCAGGAGGCAAACGGACCACACCGGTTGGAGTGCAGGGCAGGAGAGAGAGAGAGAATGGTGGCTAATATGGTCCCTATCATTATTCTTCCCACAAGTCTCATTTTGGATAGTAGAAACAGAGGCACTATTGTTAAAGGGAAAAACTTTAGTAATAACAGTGCTAGATTATGAATGGAATGCTAACAGTTGCGCACAAGCGATATCAGGTTTATCGTGGGTTTTTGTGCACTTCGGAAGAAGCGCATGTATTTCAAGTTGAAAGCTTGTTCACTCAACTTTCTCTGCGCTTGTTTTTTTAGATTTCTGCATATATATATATATATATATATATATATATATATATATAAACATCCAAAACAGCAGCAACAGACCAGGATTTTTATTTGACCACATGCTTTGATGAAAATCCTGGTCTGTTGCTGCTTTTTTGGATGTTTATATATATATATATATATATATATATATATACAGCAATCTAAAAAAACAAGCGCACAGAAACACCTCTCATGGTGCAGATCAATTTAATAAGATTAAACACATATAAAAACAAATTACCCTTAGGGTCTTCCCTACTCACAAATAAAACCTCAATCTTATGAGATAAGGAATGGAAGATGGATATCAAAGTGTCCCCACTTATTCCCATGGCAATATCACCAGAAGTTATTCAGTGCAGTGCAGCTCCAGTTCATCCAAATGTCCTCAGGGGAACTCACGGCCAATCCTTTCAATTATCAAGGCTTATTCAAAGTCCACTTATTTTAAAAAGTGCCACTATAGGTTAGCTGTAAGTACGCTGTGAGTAACTGCAGATTTTCACAGAACTCAGCTCAGCGTTTGTGTCACAAGTGACGTAAGGTGGGCGTGGCCTTACGCGTTTCACGGAACTCTTCCGCTTTGTCAGAGGCCTGATGTTCACCCACCTCACCAGCTGTATATTTCAAGACAGCATTCGGGTACACCCCCACCTTACGTCATGCTCAATCCTGTTAAGCACCTGTTACAGAGTCTTCCTATTTGTCCATATGCCAAGTAGCAATTCACACAAATGTATATTTTGCTATCTCCAACCATATGTTAAATAACATCAAAGAGGCTCTCAGATCACCTTATTCTACATTAAATTTCTACATTAAATTAATTCTTATATGATGCTTCACATTGAGGATAATAGATCTTGTTCTCTTAGGCAAACTTATGTAAACGGCTACTATAGTTTTCTCACCAAAAATAAACATACTACTACATCTTATAATTCATAACCCCATTGTAATATATAAAAACACGAATATATTAAATAAACAATATAAAATGTTTTTCTTAAGTGACCTACATCTAACATGACATATTTTAAAAAAACTCAAAAACCGCCCCTTTAAAAAAGAGAATTAAAAACAATTAATAGAATTAAAAACAATTAATAAAATATATGTATATAAAAACATTTTATATCATACTTTATGAAATTAAAATTCATGAACCATTTGATGTCCTATCTTTCTCATTAAAACCATAAACATAGGTACAGGAAATAGTGGCTCCAACATGTACGGCACTTATATTTAATTGGCCCCATTTATTGTTATGTGTGTGGTATATAGCTAATAGGGCACTATGTATATATTTACAGAGGGAACTACACAAAAAAGACCCCCAACCTATGAACAAGTAACTGTTTAGTTGCCATTTTGTACTGTACTTCATTAGATAAAATTATTGTGTTTATTTAAATTAGGAAAGCCTGAATACCCACCTCCCTATTCATTCCATAAGGTTCCAAAGTCTGTAGAAAGTAGATCCAGAACGTCTCCCTTTGCCTAAGACGTAACATCCTATCTCCCCTTCTCTCATCCAATGTAACCTGTTCAATTGCTTTAAATCGTAAACTTTGACAAAGAATCAGAATATTTGAAAACTAAATTTAAGGCGAAGGGATATTCGCAAGATTTAGTTGAAGTGGATATACAAAAGCACGTCAGCTAGAAAGATCCACGTTAATACAACAAAAAGAAAAACAAAAATATATTTCCCAAAACAGCAAAAAGAATAACCTTTTTCTCACTAAATATAACGAGGAATCATGGAGAATCAAAAAAGCCATTAAAAAGCACTGGCATGTACTACTTGAGGATCCTGTTCTGAATAAAACTTTAGATAAGATCCCCTCAGTGGTGTTTAGGAAAAATAAAAATTTAAAGGATGTTTTAGCTCCAAGTTGCTTAAAACAAGATTCTAAAAAGAATTGGCTCAATAAGGCCAATTTTGGATTCTTCAAATGTAATCGCAAAAATTGCAATACTTGTCCAATTATAGATGAGGACAATAAGCAAATAGTGTAACACGTTAATGGTTTTATTTTTTTTATTTTTTTATTTATAAGATTTTTATTAGTATAGAAAAAAAGTAATACATTCATTTGAAATCACATAGATATGGGTAGTATCCATATCATGTCTAGACAGCGTCCAACCAAAACCAACAAAAAAATACAGAGATCATATATAAACATTTGTCTCAAAGAAAATAAAGTAAGATAACCATTCAAGAATACTCCATACATAACTATGGTATCATTGGATAGCATCCTATGCCACTGAATTTACCAGAAAAAGAAAAGGTAGAAGAGTAGAAAAAACCACCTCTGTGATCCCTTTATCACATTTGCGATCAAGACCTGATCAATTTTAACTAAATAATAGCTTCTTCTAGCTTTGAATGCTCATTAGGTTTTATACCCAGTTACTAATCTAAATAAACCAAATAAATCCACTCTCTGGACATTTATTAACTGACCCTAATACCTCTAAAAACTGGGCTACCTAAAATATCTGCCTCTAAGAGCAACAAGTTCACTTCTCTATATATACCTGTTTTCCGGAACCATTGACGGTACTTGTTGGGGAGTACCGTTGCATTCATAAGGTCTGTATAGTGCTCCTCAACACAACTCAATCCGGTCTATCAAGATAAGAAGATTAACAAATCTATTGTTAGGAACAGCAAGAGTATATTTACAAAGGAAAAAGATCTGAAATGAGGTCAGTTTGAATTTTACCCCTATTGTCTTAATACCCCAAAAGTTTATTTTCTGCCAAAATTGATATATTTTTGGACATGCCCAAAAACAATGTATCAAGTCTGCGTTCTCAAAATAACATTTGGGACAATTTTTCCTTTCCTGATTCCATTTTGCCAATCTGGCCGGTGTAAAATATACCCTATTTAACATTTTGAGGTGTGATTCTTTCCAGCTATGCATAATCATAGCACCTGATACCAGTGCTATGCTCTGTAGAATTGTCGTGGTGTCTAAAGTAGCCTTATCTCTAGACCACTTATTCATTATGTCCAAAATGTTATGCTTCCCCCCAATTTTCAAAATAGAATTATAAATGCGAGAGATAGTGTTCACCCCCTCCTGATATTCTCTTATAATTATTTTTAATTCTTTACTATCAAGTTCCAGTCCTGTATCCTGTCTCAATTTCTCTATCCAATGTCTAGCCTGTAAATAGGCGAAAAAACTAGACCTGGGGAGATTAAATTGATGAGATAGTTTCTCAAACGACTGCAACCTTAAATTTTTACCTTCACATATCTGAACTACGTAGTTCACACCCCGTTACGACCATGTCTGGAATATTGAGGGGTCTAATCCTGGTAGAAAGCCCGGGTTACCCCGTAAAGGTAAGAACTCTGATTTACGAAAGTCAATTCGCATTTCACTACATATTTTTTGCCAAGCCTGTATTATAAATTTAAATGTAGTCATTTGGTATATTGTTCCAGGGAGTCTATTTGCAGGATGGTGTAAAATTGCCTTTAGACTGAAAGGCTTAATTATTAATGTTTCAATCTCAAAAAAGAGACCAATTCTTTTTCAGAAATCCAGTCAAACGCGAATTTAGCTAAAGCTACATAGTTATAGAATTTAACATTAGGACATGCCATGCCCCCATAGGCTTTCGGTAATGTTAATTTAGATATGGAAATACGTGGTTTCTTTCCTTGCCAAATAAATTGGTTGAAGCTCCTATGGAGAAAGGTCAAGTCCTTGTTATATAATAACAAAGGGAGATTCTGTAAAAAATATAAAAGCTTTGGGAACAAGACCACCTTGATCAACATAATTCGGGCTGTACTTGATATCGGTAAATTGCCCCAATTCTGGAGCTTCCTATCCAGCCCTCTAATGCATGGCTTAAAATTAAGCTCATACCATAGATTAGGATCTTTGCTCAATGTAATACCTAGGTATGTGATCTGTGTTGTTTCCATATAGGGGTAGTTCCTCAAATCATGGGGTTTATATATCCACATAATCTCGGATTTCTCGTAGTTAATTTTATAGCCTGAGAAAGAGCTAAATGTATTAAATATCGCGATAAGCTGGGGGATAGAAGCAGCTGTGTTACTAAGGAAGAGTAATAGATCATCTGCACACAGTGATAGAACCAATCTATACCCTCCAATCCGAATACCCTGCATTACATTTCATAAATAGATTGCCAATGGTTCAATAGATAAATTGAAAAGAAATAGTGATAGTGGGCAACCTTGTCGGGTGTCACACCTAAGAGCTATCTTATTGGTAGGTTGCCCATTCACTATTATTGAAGAATATGGTTCTCTATAGAGCTGTCTAATAAATTGTTGGAAAACACCCGTTATACCGAAGTTCTCCAGTGAAGTAAACAGATGGTCCCATATGATGGAATCAAACGCTTTTTCAGCATCGATTGTGAGGATAGCCTGATCAGGCTTAGCATACTGTCTTTTCTTCTCCGTCTTATTCCAGTAATAGTCCAATACTAATTGGACTTTCCGAAGATTCTTAACTGGATTTCTGCCCATCATAAAACCTGTCTGATCAGGATGTATCAAAGATCCTAAGGGAGATTTTATTCTATTGGCTAAAATATACGTGAGAATTTTATAATCCTGGTTAAGGAGTGAAATTGGCCTATAAGAGGATGGAAGTTCTGGGTTACCTTTCTTAAGTATCAGCACTATGTTAGATGCCGCAAATAGTGGAGATTGTGATTTATTACCTACAAAGTATTCATTAAATAGTTTACCCAAGACTGGAGATATTTGTTCCAATAATATTTTATAGAACTTGACCGGCAAATCATCTGGTCCGGGAGCTTTTCCCAATTTTAACTTTTTTGTAGCACTTATTATTTCTTCCCCAGATATACGTTAATGGTTTTAAAAAACAAATAAAATCATCCATGAATTGCCACTCCAAATATGTAGTGTAAGTTCTGGAGTGTGCCTGTCATTGCCAATATGTTGGCAGAACAAAAAGAACCATCAAGTGGAGGGTCTTAAAGCATATTGCCAACATTGCAAAGGGAGACATGTCCCATAGAGTTACAGACCATTTTAGGAAGGTCCACAAGAACGACCCCTCAAGTTTACGATTTAAAGCAGTTGAACAGGTTACATTGGATGAGAGAAGGGGAGATAGGATGTTACGTCTTAGGCAAAGGGAGACGTTCTGGATCCACTCCCTACAGACTTTGGAACCTTATGGAATGAATAGGGAGGTGGATATTCAGGCTTTCCTAATTTAAATAAACACAATAATTTCATCTAATGAAGTGCAGTCCAAAATGGCAACTAAACAGTTACTTGTTCATAGGTTGGGGGTCTTTTTTGTGTAGTTCCCTCTGTAAATATATACATAGTGCTGTATTAGCTATATACCACACACATAACAATAAATGGGGCCACTTAAATATAAGTGCCATACATGTTGGAGCCGCTATTTCCTGTACCTATGTTTATGGTTTTAATGAGAAAGATAGGACATCAAATGGTTCATGAATTTTAATTTCATAAAGTATGATATAAAATGTTTTATATACATTAATTTTATTAATTGTTTTAATTTTCTTTTCAAAAGGGCAGTTTTTGAGTTTTTGAAAATATGTCATGTTAGAAGTAGGTCCCTTAAGAAAACCATTTTATATTGTTTTTTTAATATATTCGTGTTTTTATATATTACAATGGGGTTATGAATTATAAGATGTAGTAGTATGTTTATTTTTGGTGAGAATAAAAGAAGTCAACTATAGTAGCCGTTTACATAAGTTTGCCTAAGAGAACAAGATCTATTATCCTCAATAATTTTTCAGTGAGTGCCTTTTTTCTACCTGCTTATTTAAATATCCTTCTGAAAGTGCACCCTGGAGGCTGCTACTGTGACTCGTGTATATATATATATATATATATATATATATATATACATACAGACAAAAAGTTCCCAAAGTGAGGGAGTGCTCCAACTCCAAGTGGTCACAATAAAGTTCAAAAACACTGTATCAGTGAAAAAGGGGCTTGTTGATGCGACTTACATGCAATCACAAGGAGTAACCATGACAGATAGTTGTAACAACAGGCAGCCAACTGTATATGAGAATCCTTCAAGAGTTAGGAAAAACACATAATCTGGAATGATTCACCTATAGTATGAACCACCAAGAGCAGCAAAAACATAGGTGCCAGATTAGTCCCGGTCTGGAGTGTTACCTCTACCTCTTCTTGTTAGGGACCATGCCCTGCGATTCCCTCTGCGGTCCTTGCAGCCACTTCACGCACAAGCCTCCATTGCAGCATTCACATACAGGATATGCCCCCTTAGCACGTGACCAGCAATCCACCAATAGAAATCAGGAAAATATGATGTTCCTTTGTACAAACAAAGGTGCTCGACTTAGTTGGGAAAATGAAATCAAAAGGTGAAGTTAAATTCAGCCAGCACAATCTTCTTTAAAAATCGAAAACCTTTATTTCCTAACAAAGTTAAAAAGCTACAGACAGCATGAAACAGGAAAATCTGTCTGACATGTTTCAGTCATATGGCCTAATCATAGACACGCCATTGGTTAAAAACAATTTAAAATATATACCTGTTTCTATCATTCTATTCTATCTGATCATGTGAATAAACATATGTACATTAAACAATTAACCTCTACTTATCCAGTTTGCTTTAACAATAAGGTGCATCAGAAAAACAGTCAAGAATACACAATTCATTATTTAGAACATAAATCAATCCATCAATTGAACATGTTGTAAAACATATAACAAAATAATAAATGTATTGTCAAAAGGACCATAGCGATATTTTATAGATTTAATCAATCCAATACAGTCTTGAGATCTCCAACTTTCAGTATAGGGTGATGCATCTAACTAATGTTGGGAAAATGGGAGGACTGTATAATATAGCCTCTCCTATAAGTAGACACATATATCCGTGGGCAATGGTACATATGACTATCTGTATTGAATTTTCTATAACCAATGTGTGTATTTGATGTAACTTACTGAATTCATTTAAATAATCAACACCAAATTCTCATATTATTGTGTTTGAAACATCAATATAATTAATACCCATATAGGTGCTATACAATCTCCATATCAATTATTGGAAAATATATAATATAATATAATATAATATAATATATGAGCAAATGGGATTAACACAACAAAAACAAACCACATCTGAGAAAGATGTTATCAGTGGAAAGAATATTGTATATGTATATACCCATTTTGACTTAAATTGTTAGCCTATGTCTACTTGTTCCTCAAGTTTGAATTGAGGTTGAAATCCAAGGGGCTAAGAGTTTTCTCAGTATAAGCCTATTATCACTATTCCCAGAAATGTATGACATCATAAATGGAGTTATAGCCATTTGGGATCCGGGTGGCCAGGGAGAAGATCCAAAAAGTCTCTCTTTTAAGCAATAATTTATTAAGATCGCCACCTCTTTTTGGTTTCTTTATCTTTTCGATAATCATCCATTTAAAAGTTGAATTTGAGCTTGCATGTTTCAAGATAAAATGCTTTGCCAATTCAGAGCGTGCATCAGATCTCTTAATGTCAGAGAGGTGTTGTTGGATCTTCTCCCTGGCCTCCCTCGATGTACACCCAACATATTGTTTATCTGAACAATTTCACCATGCCACATATATGATGTATTTTGCTCTGCAGTTTGCACAACTTTCCAATTTGTACTGTTTATTCATCACGTTCGATTGAAAGGTATCTCCACTGTGTATGAAACTGCATGGAATGCAGGGACCAAAGCCACATCTGAACATCCCCTTGGAAGTGAGCCATGAATTGGTACTGGAATTTAGAGACAAGTCACTTGGTGATAGAATATTCCCTAAGGTCAGGCCTTGTCTGTAAGAAAACCTACACCCATTTTTAGCTATGTTTATTAAACCTTCATCGGCTGTTAACATGGGAAGATGATTCTTTAAAATTGTGCAGATATCCTCATAGTCAGTAGAGTACTGTGTGACAAACGTCACTGGTTCCTTATTCATACCATCAATCTTGTTAGCTCTCAGAGGTATGTATTTGGATTTAGGTCTGTCACACAGTAATTCTTCTCTGCTCAAATTGTATAAATTGAACTGTATCTGATATGCACATGGTCTAACCAGGGCTAATATTCTAAAGGTGGTTTTGAGTAATATGCAGAAGTGGTATTAACATATATATCATAAAGAGTTGTGGAGGAGACATCCTCCTATTTCTACAGTTTTAATTTTTTATATTAATTTTTTATATTATTGCAGTACGCTTATTTTTTTAATTATTTTTTTTTCTTATGGTAAATTGTTTATTATAGGTTTTATATAATATTAATAAATTGTATTTATTGACATCCAAGACTCCCATCCTCTTTTACTTAAATTGATGTACACCCCTAGCTAATCTGTATTTAGCTACAGACCAAGCGCTGTTTATTCCTCCCTTATTTGTACATAATTCTAGAGTAATTGTGAGATTATTCTTTTAAACAGCACACAGGGTTGCAAGTGAGGTGCTTTTTATCTCTCTTTGTATAATTCTCTGCTCAAATTGTCTACTTGCTTTTTTGATCTTTTTACAACATCTCTATTATATCCTCTCTCTAGGAGTCTCCTGGTCAGCTCACTACTCAGTTTTTCAAAGTCTATATTATTAGTTACAATGTGAACTAGATATATACACCCTGGAAAGTAAATATAGAGATTATTATATAATCCTTAAGGAGACAATAGCCTCTCTTAAGGAAGGACTTATTCAAATCAAACATGAAAAATTCATGAGGGATCAAAGTGACTACACTCAGGGACGTGTCTATATTTGGCAGAAAGGAACTAGGAATCGGTCTCAAGCAGTGTTCCCTCTAAGGTAAGTTTTATGAGCGGCTCAGCAGTGAAACAGTTAATTAGAGCACTTAGCAAACACTAAACAATGAAGACTGCAAGGTGTGGTTCCTTTATTAACTGTTTCACTGCTGGGTTGCTAAAAAAACTGGCCTTAGAGGTAACACTGGTCTCGAGACAGATTCAACAAAAGAAAAAATCAAGGGAGAGAAGAAAGAAAAGAAACTGACAATCAAGAATCACACAATAGGGGTACAGATTCAGGAGATACTACTAATTTCGACAATGACTTGACTGATAATGAAATGTGAAACATCCAAAACCAGGATATAGTTCCTAAGTCCATCTTAACCCCCCCCCCAAAGACCTGACATCTAAGGCAGTTAAGTTTTAAGACAGTATGACTAACTCCCAACAGCATATAGGAGGTAATACATATACTTTAAGCCCACATGACAATAAGGATAATACTTTGAGTAGTCAGAACAAGGAACTTGAGCAGGTTTTCAGGTTCCCCCTAGTGAATCCCACAGAAGAAAGAGGAGGAGGAGGGGAGGGGGCAAGAGGCACAACAAGGGGGAAAATAAATCAGTCAAGGTATCCCCTCAGACAGGTGAGGAGAAGCAACAAATACCAATAACTAAACCTGCTACCAACAATGTCATTAATTAAATCAATTATCCTCTGAGTGAACATGAAATAAAAGTGAAAAAGAATAATTATCCAGTGGGGATTGAACCTGAGAATAGGTCAATAGCTGATTTAAAAACTGAAATTTGAGCCCAATAAGAGAAGTATATTTATATAAAGGGTCATGTGTTGGATATCCTACAACACTAGTAAAGTAGTGTGAATATCATACTGTTTGCTGTTAGTGACACCCTGAGCCTATTATTTTATTTTAACTTCCCACTTGAATTGGGGGGACTGGGTGATCATGTCCCTCCTAGCCCAATGTATATTATGTAAAAAAAACAGTGGTAAACAGGCTCACGAGGAGTTTATGCATCCATGCTCTCTATGGCTTAATACTCTCTGTGTGGAGTCAGAGGTTGCCACATGGCATTTTGTCTGCTTTTAAATATTGTGAATATCATTACTGCTTTTATGCTTCACTGAAGCTGGATTGCCTTGGATTTCTCCATTTTTTTTCTACATAAAATAAAAATGTTAGGGTATGGAATGGGCTTTGTCCCAACTAGCAGGTTTAACTTGTTCCAAACTTTGATCAATGTAAACAGATCTATTTGTAATTTTACCCTAAAAAAGACATTTTGATAGTAGTGCATATACTAACAATGGTCAAAAGTATAGAGATTGCTGGTGTCAATAAGGGTCAGAATAGTGGTTTGTTTATGGATTTCTCTGAGCTACAGGATGTACAGAATTTACTAAGTCTGGAAATATGGGACATTAGAGTGAACAGAACATTTATTCACATGGGAACTTTAATCCCAAATCGATATTTTATCTTGTTCAGTCAAGAGAAGATATTCTTCTTAATTTCTAGAAGAGGATAGAAGCAGATTTGGTGGTGCTATCACAAAAACCTAGTGAAGTCCCTCCCAACCTCACTAAAAGAGAGATTGGCATTGGAAACACTTAAGAACAATAAACAGCTGGTGATAAAAACAGCAGATAAAGGTGGGAGTATAGTGGTGTGGGATAGATTATCCTACAAGAATGAAATATTGCGCCAATTAAATAGCCATGGGGACTACAGATCTCTTTCTGGAGACCCCACCTTTGTATTTATGAAGGAATTAAGGTCCCTTATAGATGATGGTCTGGAGTTGGGCAATATTGATTTTAACACTCATGATTATCTGCTAACAAAAGAAACAGTAATTCCAATTTTCCACATACTACCGAAAGTCCACAAATCTCTTACAGATGTTAAAGGTCGGCCTATTGTGTCAGGCATTGGCTCCTTGTGTGATCCTTTATCCAAGTGGCTCGACAGTTTACTATAAACCTTCGTCCCCAATTTGCATTGTTACCTCAGAGACACCAAGCATTTATTGCAAATTTTTCAGGACTTTGAATGGGAGCCACACTACAGTTTGGTGGTGTCCTTGTATTCTTCGATTCCCCATCAGGTGGGAATTGGTGCCCTTAAGTTCTTTCTGCAAAGAGACACACATTATACTCTTGAGTTTATCAATTTCATATTGAGAGTCTCACAGTTCCTCCTAACACATAATTATTTGCGATTTGTTGGCCTTTACTATCTTAAGATAGTAAAGGACAGATGGGGGGGGGGGGGAGTAAAGAACATTGGAATATGAACAGTAAATATACAGTTAAACACATATAAACACATAAATACATATGTATACATGTATTTATATATATATATATATTTTTTTTTTTTATATGTGCATTGGACCCCTTTGCTGTTAAGTAGCTAAAAACATGTACAATCATGAAATATTCATGTTTAATAAAGTGTTTAACTGTGAATGTACTGTAAATAGTTCACATTCCAATGTTCTTCACATAGGGGAATATATTCTAAGTATTTTTAAGCAGATATTCATTTTTTTATATATATATTATATATATATATATATATATATATATATATATATATATATATATAAATGTCCTCCCTCATGTGTGCACTCTCACCTTAAGAAAAAGTCACCTGCCAGGGTGCTGTAACATATTCAATACTCCAACAGAATTACAAGCACTCTCTAGACTCAAATCAGCAAATTTAACTTTTTAATTGTAACATTTTAGGACCACATGGTCTGAAGAAGGGACACGTGTGGTCCCGAAACGCTACAATTAAAAAGTTACATTTGCTGTTGTGAGTCCAGAGAGTGCTTATAAGTCTGTTGGAATATATATCCTTCTAATCCCACCCACTACCCACCCACACCATACCCACTACTCCACCCCTCTTTGCATATGTTTAACCATTGTGTAACACCTTATTGTGCTGTCATTTTTAATATTGTTTATATTTTATTTCATAACAAATGAAATAATTCTACATACAGTATTAAATTAACAAAAATAAGTGTATAGCAGTGAGCAACATCAACTAGGGTTTTTTGGGAAGACAACAGCTGGACAGAAAAAGGAAGTTGTTGAACTGAGAGAATGCAGAGTGCTGACAGGCATGGTCACTTTTCCTCTCCAATCCCTCTCTCTGCCATTGTGTAGCCTCTCAGAAGTAACAGTTTAAACACTAATGGGTCCCTTCATCTCTAGAGGAATAACAGATCCTTGCCCTTTCATGAATAAATAATATCCCTTCAGATAATATTTTTAGCACATAGCCCAAGATGTGTGTCAGTGCTACAGTAGCAGTATACATGCTGCAAACACAATGTGCTAACCTCAATTCATTCACTAACTTTCACTTTGAGCCTTGCACTGTATGTATGTGTATATATATATATATATATATATATATAAAGAGTTAACCCCTTAACGACTGACGACGTGGAGGGTATGTCTTCGAAAAAAATACACTTAACAACCGAGGACGTACCCTGCACATCGTCGGTCTTGGAAAGTGGTATAGTGATGTCCCGAATAGTTCGCCGGCGAATAGTTCCCGGCAAACATAGCTTGTTCGCCGCGGTGGACGAACATATGCGATGTTCGGTCTGCCCCCTATTCGTCATCATTGAGTGAACTTTGACCCTGTACCTCTCAGTCAGCAGACACATTCCAGCCAATCATCAGCAGACCCTCCCTCCCAGACCCTCCCACCTCCTGGACAGCATCCATTTTAGATTCATTCGGAAGCTGCATTCTTAGTTAGAGGGACAGTGTAGCTGCTGCTGATTTAATAGGGAAATCAATAGGTAGGCTAGTGTATTCAGTGTCCACTACAGTCCTGAAGGACTCATCTGATCTCTGCTGTAAGGACAGCACCCCAAAAAGCCCTTTTTAGGGCTAGAACATCAGTCTGCTTTTTTTTTTTTCCTGTGTAATCTAATTGCAGTTGCCTGCCTGCCAGCGTGTGTGTCAGGCTCACAGCGTATACTGTGCCCACTTGCCCAGTGCCACCACTCATATCTAGTGTAACAGTAGTGAACATTTAAAAATAACAACACTTTTTTGACTGTGAAATAATAGCAGTCAGTGGAGGGGGGCGGGATCGTGGGCGGGGATGTCCGGGGGCGTGCACGGATGCGCACACGTGCATGGGAGGGCGGGGATGGGCGCGTGCACGGGGAGGGAGCGGGTGGGAACCGCTACACTACAGAAAAAGTAGGTGTAAATTTTTTTTAAAAAAAGGAATAAAAATTAAAAAAAAAAAAAAGATCAGGCAGGTGGTGGGGGTTGGTCTGTGGGGGGGGGGAGCTACACTACAGAAAAAAAAAAAAAACCCAGAAAAAACTACTTTTTTTTGCAAACTGGGTACTGGCAGGCCACCCCGCAGGGGCCGTCGTGGTCATGGTGCTGTGATTCCCTTTGGCCCTAGAATAATGCCCAGTGTTCAGAGGCCACGTACCCTGAACTCAAAAGTTCTGAGGACATAGTTGACTGGCTAACACAGGACACCCAATCTTCTACAGCTTCCACTCGGAACCTTGATACACTATCCTCCTCCAGCTTAGCTTCGGGCACCTCTCAAGTTACCACTCGCCTGCCTGCCGCCACCATCAACACTAGCACCACAGCGGATTCACTTGATCTGTCAGAGAAGTTATTTACACATCAGTTAGAAGAAATGAGTGATGCACAACCATTATTGACAGAGGATGTATATAACAGGGATATGTCTCAGTCAGGCAGCATTACACACATGGACGTATGGTGTGATGATGATGATGTTGTACCCACTGCGGGAGTTTGGTCTGTCACTGTGAAGCGGGCGTAACCCTTACACTACCTGATCGATACAACATCATACCTGATGTTTTAAAGCACGATATTCCAAACAATTTAGGAATGTTAGTTGATTTATGCCCTTTATGGATTAAAACCAGACTCTGCATCAACTATGTAATTTTCCATGGGAGTTTTGCCATGGATCCCCCTCCGGCATGCCACAGTCCAGGTGTTAGTCCCCTTGAAACAACTTTTCCATCACTATTGTGGGCAGAAAGAGTCCCTGTGGGTTTTAAAATTTGCCTGCCTATTGAAGTCTATGGCGGTTCACCCGGTTCGCGAACATTTGCGGAAAATTTTATGTTCGCGACATCACTACGGGTGGAAGCAATCCTGTTCGCTTCAAGCCGCTTTCCAGTTATTGCAGTGATGCCTCGATATTGAGGCATCCTGCAATAACCACCCTTGGCCATCCAATGCAGAGATAGCCACTCTGTGGCCCTCTCTGCACCGGACATCGATGGCCGCAATCGTTGGTGGGTGGGAGTCGACGTGGGTGGCCATTGATGAGTTGATGATGGAATAGGGGGTGGAATAGGGGGTGGGATCATGGGGGATCGCCGGGGGCACGCGCGTGAACAGGGGGAGGCAGGCGGGCACGTGCACAGGACGGGAGCAGGTGGGAACCACTACACTACGGAAAACTTTTATGCTGCAAAGTGGGAGAAAGGGGGGTGGGAATTTCAATAAATTATATATAAATTTTCTTGCAGGGGGTGGGTGGATGGCCTTTTGGGGGGGAAGCTACACTACAGAAAAACATTTTTTGGGTCCCAATAAGGTAGAGGGGGAGTGTTAGAGTGCTGTTTGGGGGGGAATCAGGGAAGTTGGGAGCTAAGGGTGGATCCTAGACAGCAGCATATGTATATATGCTTAAAAAATTAAAATAAATAAAAGATACCTTTTATTTTAGTACTGGCAGACTTAAGATGGCGGGGACAATTGTGGGGTAGGGGAGGGAAGAGTGCTGTTTGGGAGGGATCAGGGGGTGTGATGTGTCAGGTGGGAGGCTGATCTCTACACTAAAGCTAAAATTAACCCTACAAGCTACCTAATTAACCCCTTCACTGCTAGACATAATACACGTGTGATGCGCAGCAGCATTTAGCGGCCTTCTAATTACCAAAAAGCAATGCCAAAGCCGTATATATATGCTATTTCTGAACAAAGGGGATCCCAGAGAAGCATTTACAACCATTTGTGCCATAATTACACAAGCTGTTTGTAAATCATTTCAGTGAGAAACCTAAAGTTTGTGAAAAAGTTTACAATTTTTTTTTGTTTGATCGCATTTGACGGTGAAATGGTGGCATGAAATATACCAAAATGGGCCTGGATCAATACTTTGGGTTGTCTACTACACTACACTAAAGCTAAAATTAACCCTACAAGCGCCCTACAAGCTCCCTAATTAACCCCTTCACTGCTGGGCATAATACACGTGTGGTGCGCAGCAGCATTTAGCGGCCTTGTAATTACCTAAAGCAATGCCAAAGCCATATATGTCTGCTATTTCTGAACAAAGGGGTTCCCAGAGAAGCATTTACAACCATTTGTGCCATAATTGTACAAGCTGATTGTAAATAATTTCAGTGAGAAACCTAAAATTGTGAAAAAATGTACGTTTTTTAATTTGATCGAATTTGGCGGTGAAATGGTGGCATGAAATATACCAAAACGGGCCAAGATCAATACTTGGGGTTGTCTACTACACTAAACTAAAGCTAAAATTAACCTTAGAAGCTCCCTACATAGTCCCTAAATAACCTCTTCACTGCTGGGCATAATACACGTGTGGTGCGCAGTGGCATTTAGCGGCCTTCTAATTACCAAAAAACAACGCCAAATCCATATATGTATACTATTTCTCAACAAAGGGGATCCCAGAGAAGCATTTACAACCATTTATGCCATAATTGCACAAGTTGTTTGTAAATAATTTCAGTGAGAAGCCTAAAGTTTGTGAAACAATTTGTGAAAACGTGAACGATTTTTTTTTATTTGATCGCATTTGTCGGTGAAATGTTGGCATGAAATATACCAAAATGAGCCTAGATCAATACTTTGGGATGTCTTCTAAAAAAATATATGTACATGTCAAGGGATATTCAGGGATTCCTGAAAGATATCAGTGTTCCAATGTAACTAGTGCTAATTAAAAAAAATGTGGTTTGGAAATAGCAAAGTGCTACTTGTATTTATTGCCCTATAACTTGGAAAATAAGCAAAGATCATGTAAACATTGGGTATTTCTAAACTCAGGACAAAATTTAGAAACTATTTAGCATGGGTGTTTTTTGGTGGTTGTAGATGTGTAACAGATTTTGGGGGTCAAAATTAGTTAGTGTGTTTTTTTTCAATTTTTTTCCTCATATTTTATAATTTTTTTATAGTAAATTATAAGATATGATGAAAATAATGGTATCTTTAGAAAGACAATTTAATGGCGAGAATAAACAGTATATAATATGTGTGGGTACAGTAAATGAGTAAGAGGAAAATTACAGCTAAACACAAACACCGCAAAAAATGTAAAAATATCCTTGGTCCCAAAAAGACAGAAAATGGAAAAGTGATGTGGTCAATGTCATTAAGGGGTTAAAAGAAGCACTGGGTAGTGAATTCTACAATATTGCTAAGTCAAATTAGAGAACACACTATTTCTATGAGCAGCTGCTACCTAGTAAGTACGTTGTGTATTGTCCCTCTATAATACACTCGATACTGGGATTATGAAATTGAGTTGCTAGTGTGTGGAGAGCGCTTAATAAGAAAATACCCTGGCAACCTGTTTTGTGAATTTAACACAAAAAGTCACAAAATACATTTCACACACATATATATATATATATATATATATATATATATATATACACACATAAATGTGTTCCGGTTAATAAGGAGATCTAAATAAGTAAGAGAAAGTCTTCTTGGAATATACTTTATTCAAATCTCACAATAACCCACTATTATTTTAAAAGAGGATTTCCAGTCAGTCCAAATAACAGTAAAGGCTGTGACACACTGCAAGCGATGCGGCGCGAGGCAAAGCAGCTGCTTTGCTCCGCGTTGCGGCGCTTCTGAAGTTCAAATATTTCATCTCTGAGCGCTTAGCTACGCGACCTGACACAGCAGAGTGCTCAGAGATGAAAAGGCAGGACACACTGAGCGAGCACAGCTGCATCTACACGTCGCTCTGCTTGCAGTGTGTCACAGCCTTAATAGAATCCCTTAATATTATCCAAAGGCAGCATGAGAAATAATAACAACAGACCCCGTCAGGGTTCCTACTTACATTCCTTACTCCCAATCTTATGAGGTAAGTGCCGCACATTCAGAAGGATAACCCACGTAGGTCTCAAGATTCCCTGCTTCTCTGCTCCTTGAAGATGGTAGAGTGGTCTCTCTGTATTCTTTTCTGTGATGTCTTCTCTGTGTCTTTTACAGCACCAACAGCCTCTTCAATATACTTCCTCTAATGTTACTTTGTTGAGGGACTGTGTAAGGCTCGCACAGATGTACTATTTGTTTACATAATCAGTCCATCCACTGATTTTATTAAATGTTATAGTGCGAAACAAGGCGAAGCTTTGAGAGTGAGTAAATCAAATATTAAGCGCTCTCCACAAACTAGCAACTCAAATATATATATATATATATATATAAAGATACAGAAGTAACTCAGGCACCTCCAGTAGAATGAGATAAAACGAAAGCTTTATTTAAATCCAAGTGGTAAAAACAGACTAAAGCTTAGTCTATACTGACACAGCCTTAACTTTTAACATACAGTGAATAAGGACTGCTGGGTTCCTGCTGCAGACATGTTTCGTGCTAGGATAGCACTTGTTCACTGCTTACACTTACCATTGGAGCTCCGAGAAGTGCCGTGAGAGAGCGTGCAGCGTGTAAGGAGGAGGTGATAGAGCGCGACGCTGCAATTGTTGTGGAGTATATATATATATATATATATATATATATATATAAACAAAACAGAGCAGCACTCCAAGGGTCTTTCAAAAGAAAAGTCACTTTAATAGTGAACGTTTTCGGATCACAGGGGATCCGTCCTCAGACTTACAAAGTAATCTTACTTACCCACCAAACCATGTTAAATGTGGTTTCACAAACAAACAAACGTGAGCACACTCTCCTCAATGGACCCGCCCCCCAGAGAGCCGGGAAGCGTGATCGGCCGAGGCAACGTGAAACAATTAACCCCTTAATGACCACAATTTACCCTGTATGTCACTGGTCGTTAAGGGTTTTTTCAGGACATAATAGCACAAGTCTAGCAAGAACACGCTATTAATGCCCTCCCTCCAGAAGGCTTTGTGGAATAGAGCAGTCTCAACGCTGGTGGCAAGACCACAGTATAAAACAATCAAGTCCCAAAAAAAGGCCAGCGACATACAGGGTACGTCGCTGGTCCTTAAGGGGTTAAAAAGTCAAAAAGTACAACATGAACAATGAGGGATAAGATATCAAAATAAAAAGCAAACACAATAAGGTCACTAAAGCAGGAGATGTCTAAGAGATATGCAAATGTACTCAGTAGCTATTTTGTAAACATGTGGTTACCATAGTAACATGCAGCCCGAAACCAGAAGTCATAGTATCGGGTTGAATACTGAGTAGGTGTGATATCTGAAAACAGCAGTTGTGAAAAACATAACAAAGCCTAAACATAGTATGGGATAAATATTGCTTATGGTCTAGCTGTATGATCACTCACATAGTATACGTAATCCTGTGGTTGCCATAGCAAATAACTCACAGCCTGAAACCGGAAGTGAAAGTAACGGGTAATACTATGAGGGTGGAAAAGCAAGGTAACTAAGCAACAATAAACAAAAATATTCTGAGGAATAAAACATGTACAGGTAGGACAAGCAACTATTGGATAAGAGCAAAGTAGATATGACCAAAAATCAAGCACGGTATGCTCACTAATAGATCAATCAAAATAATAGATGTGTGTCCTAAAAGTAACCAGATCAGTAAGTCTATATCAAAAACAGACATGATGGCAAATACATAGCAAAGGTTACATTATACTATATTTGGGCAAAAATAGGAACAGGAATCTAATGTTATTAACATAAGTCATAAAATGGTCACAGATAAAAAGAATAGGCCATAGGAAGAACTAGAATGGATAATCGATCTCAAATGCAATTATAGGAACACCTGCCAATCTAGGTGGGTGTTTAGGCCCTTGGGTATAATGGTATCAAATGTAAATGTCCATTTTGCTTCCCTTTGTAGGATCAATTTATCCCTGTTTCCTCCTCTTGGCATAGATGGTACATGATCTATAATAGTGTACTTGAGATCTGATACACTGTGTTGTAATTCCAGAAAATGTCTGGCCAAAGGTTGTTCCGAGGTACCATTTTTCAAAACGGTCCTAATGGCGGAGCGTTGGTTCGCCATTCGAGTGCGAAGATCATCTGAGGTTTTCCTACATAATATAATCCACAACTACAGTGTAAAAGATATACGATGTAGGTAGTAGTGCAGGTAAGGCGAAACCTATGTTTGTAGGTTTTTCGTCTGTGTGGGTGAGTGAATGTCAAGCCAGTAATCAGGCCCCCGCATGTAACACATCCCAAACAGCGGAACAAACCCACTTTCTTAATGTCAAGCCAAGTAGATTGTCTGTAACAGTGTACAGGATCTGTTTTGATCAAAACGGCGGTCCTGTCTTCACCAATGGTAAGGATTTGTCTGTGTTGATGATATCCCAATGTTTCTTGAGTGTATCCCTCAATACACTTGAGAGCTCAGGATCCGGATCAGGGTCAGAAGCAGAACAAACGGAAGGTATAGATCAAAATACCCAGAATAGTTCGGGAGTAACCACTCACTCAAAAAACTTCAGAGGCAGAGGGGCAGGATGAGGAGAGGTGGCTATAAGGGGAAAACCGACCCTAATTCCACCGAAATGATTCAGAATAACATTGTGGTAAATCTCAGTCATTATCCACTAAATGACTTGGAGATTAACATTTATCCCGACAAGTAAAATGGATCCCTTTGAATTTTTCATAGATACAAAAAAATTTCAGAGACTACTTACTTTGAAAGAAAAATTTGGAGATTCAGAAATGGACTCTAAATTACTGAAGAAGCGATCCACATATACCCCCCAATTTCAGAATGCAAGAATTAATACCTTCAGCAGACTATTATATGAAGACATAGATAAAGCTCTTAAGATACATGAAAAAGATGTCTTCAACAACTTTTCTAAAAAAGAATGTAATACTCTGAAGGATTTGTCAAGAAATAAGGATCTGATTATACGTGAAGCTGATAAGGGAGGGGCTGTGGTCATTTTAAACTACTCGGATTACAGACAAGAGATTATGTCACAGTTTACGGACAAGAAGACTTATCGACCATTACCAAATGACCCCACCAACATGTATAAGAAACAATTGGATCGATATATCAAACTAACATACGAACAGGGCTATATTGACAAGGATACTCTCCTATACCTCACAGTAGAATATCCAAGAACACCGGTGCTGTATACTCTCCCAAAAATTCCCAAGGGGATCTCACCACCCCCTGGGAGACCCATTGTGTCTGCTATTGGCTCACTTCAACAGCCTATTGCCACATATGTTGACATGTTTCTACAGCCACTTGTTCGCCAAATGCCTTCTTATCTGAGAGATTCCTCAGCATTACTTGAAATGCTTAAGGATCTGAATGTGATTAATGAGGATGTACTGCTAGTCACACTTGATGTGACTAGCTTGTACACTGTGATCCCTCATACTGATGGACTATGAGCAATAGAATTCCATCTGTCCAGACAACTACTTGAAACCTGTCTTACTACCAACTATTTCAGGTTTGAGCATGCTTTCTACTTACAGATGATGGGCACAGCGATGGGGTCCAATGTGGCCCCATCCTATGCCAACCTGTATATGGCATATTTTGAGGAGTTTGAAACCACACTGTTCAATAGAAAATAAATTCTATTTTTTAAGAGGTACATAGACGACCTGTTTATGATCTGGTCAGGAACACAAGACCAACTAGAGGAATGGTTTCAAAAACTTAATATGGTTAACATCGCCCTGAAATTTAAGATGCTTACTAGTAAAACTCAGATTGACTTCCTGGATGTCAGACTGTATAAAAAGAATGGGAAGATACAGTCAATGCTTTTTAGGAAAGAAACGGATAGAAATGCACTTTTGCATTACACCAGCTGTCATCTCCCTGCTTTGAAAAAAGCACTGCCGAAATCACAACTTTTAAGCATTGTTAGAAACAACTCCGAGATTGAAAAAAGAGATGAACAACTGGAGGAGATGATTCACCGTTTGGAATCAAGAAGCTATCCTAAACATGTTCTATCCAATCAATGTGAAGGAATACTGACTAATCAGGATGTAACCACACAGCAAGAAGCACCTAGGACACCTAGGGTGACTTTTGTCACCACATTTAATGGAGACAAGGGATCATTGATGGATACAATAAAGAAACATTGGGATATCATCAACACAGACAAATCCTTACCATTGGTGAAGACTGGACCGCCGAGGATAGGCTATAGGAGATCTAGGTCCTTACGGGACGTTTTGATCAAAACTGATCCTGTACACTGTTACAGACAATCTACTTGGCTTGACATTAAGAAAGTGGGTGTGTTCCGCTGTTTGGGATGCGTTACATGTGGGGGGCCTGGTTACTTGCTCGACATTCACTCACCCATACAGACGAAAAACCTACAAACATAGGTTTCGCCTTACCTGCACTACTACCTACATCGTGTATCTTTTACACTGTAGTTATGGATTATATTATGTAGGGAAAACCTCAGATGATCTTCACACTAGAATGGCGAACCACCGCTCCGCCATTAGGACCACTTTGAAAAATGGTACCTCGGAACAACCTGTGGCCAGACATTTTCAGGAATTACAACATAGTGTATCAGATCTCAAGTACACTATTATAGATCATGTACCATCTATGCCAAGAGGAGGAAACAGGGATAAATTGCTCCTACAGATGGAAGCAAAATGGACATTTACACTTGATACCATTATACCCAAGGGCCTAAACACCCACCTAGATTGGCAGGTGTTCCTATAATTGTATTTGAGATCCATTATCCATTCTATTTCTTCCTATGGCCTATTCTTTTTATCTGTGACCATTTTATGACTTATGTTAATAACATTAGATTCCTGTTCCTATTTTAGCCAGAATATAGTATAATGTAACCTTTGCTATTTATTTGCCATCATGTCTTTTTGATATAGACTTACTGATCTGGTTATTTTTAGGACACACATCTATTATTTTGATTGATCTATTAGTGAGCATACCGTGCTTGATTTTTGGTCATATCTATTTTGCTCTTATCCAATAGTTGCTTGTCCTACCTGTACATGTTTTATTCCTCAGAATATTTTTGTTTATTGTTGCTTAGTTACCTAGCTGTTCCACCATCATAGTATTACCCGTTACTTTCACTTCCGGTTTCGGGCTGTGAGTTAGTTGCTTTGGCAACCACAGGATTACGTATACTATGTGAATGATCATACAGCTAGGCGATAAGCGATATTTATCCCATACTATATTTAGGCTTTGTTATGTTTTTCACAGCTGCTGTTTTCAGATGTCGCACCTACTCAGTATTCAACCCGATACTATGACTTCTGGTTTCGGGCTTTTAATTGTTTTACGTTGCCTCGGCCGATCACGGCTCCCGTGGATGGTTAAAAATGTAAAGCAAATTTTAAAATAGGCAAAACTTTTTAAACATGCCTTATACTATTTATGGATATGGCAAAGTGTGGTAGTAGTATGCTCATTGTGCTTGAATTACCAGTAGTACATGCAATACATAATACCACTTCACAATTTAGCACTTTTCGAGATCTGAAGTAAATGATAATCTCCTGCTAGTGGGCATAACAAAACTTAATGAAATCAAGTATTTCAATTTTATTTAAACTTAAAGGAACACAAAAATAAATTTCATGCACCTCCCTCTAACTATAGGTGCTACCATTTTGGAACCTAGTTTAAACTAGGTGTTTCTGCACGTGCAAACACATCAGCAATGGAATGCAGGTAAGACAGATTTCAACATGACAGCACTGATGATTAGAGGGAGGTGAAGAATAGCCTCAGTACAATGTCTATAAAATATATGGTCTAGATTACAAGTGGAGAGCTAAATATAGCTTGCATTCGAGCGATATTAGTGTTCTACTGAGTAATACCAGCGCACGCTAATGAGTGCTGGTATTGGCAATTTGAATGCAAACTCACGTTTGCATTGCTAGGAAGCATTACGCTCACAAGAGCATGCTTCCATAGGTTCCAATGGGTCAGAGAAGGCATCAGAACCTGAGTGCAGCGAAGAGGGTAGGTAGCACAGCAATGGCAGCAAATATAAATATATATGCTTAGGATTATATACAGATATATTTATGTGTTAATATGTGTATATACACATATTAACACATAAATATATATTTATATAAGCATATACATATATATTACAGGGAACATACAATTCCCATAGACAGCAATGTAAAGGCACTTTTGAGTGCTGTTTTTCTTCTAACACCCCACCCTCACCAACTTCACCCCCAAAAGACTGCCTAGTGCAGTTATTTTATATAAAAAAGGTTTCAATTTTTTAATAAAATTACACTACACTGCATTTTGGGGGCATTTGGGGCATATGTATAAAATTAGAAAGATATGATCTCTGGTTAATTTTATAACCACCAATTGCTACAGCAAACTCGTGGTAGCAATAACCAGCCCATTCTAATGGCTGGTTATTTATCACACGCCCGTTAACGGGCAAATTTACCAGTTTGCGGGCACGTGATAAATGAGCACTCTACTTGTAATCTAGCCCTTAGTGTTTTTAGGTTTCTTAATAATAAAAGGTTTTGTGGCAGAATTAAAGGGAAGGGATATGGTATATGGCAAGGGGCAGGACTGAGAAGGGGTCAAAGGTGTTTATGTATATTTGATATATGAGATTTTTATGCTTACATTTCAATTAACCAGTATAGCACAGAAATAAATAAAGAACCCCATTACTTAAAGGGACACTCTATTTAAAAAAATTGCATTGTTTAAAATGACAGATAATCCCTTTATTACTCATTCCCCAGTTTTGCATAACCAACACAGTTATATTAATATACTTTTGCCTCCATTGTTTATAAGCCTCTGCCTACTGCCCCCTTAGCTCAGTGCTATTTACACACTTGGAATTTAGCTAATTAGTGCTGACTCATGAATAAGTCTGCTGGAGTGAGAACACTGTTATTTATATGGCACACATGAACGAGCAGTGCCTTGCTCTTAAAAATGCCCTGAGATAAAGGCAGCCTACAGGGGCTTAGAAAAAGGTTATAAAGTATATTAATATTACAATGTTGATTGTGCAAAGCTGGGGAATGGGCAGTAAAGACGTTGGGTGAAATTTATAAAGCTGCAAAGTACAGCTTTATGCAGCTTCGAACCTTGTCCACCCGGTGCTTGTTAGTTGTCGGCCTTTATCTATCTTATTAAACAATAAAAAAAAAATTTAACTGTCCCTTTAAGCAGATGTTTTTGTACTCCATCAGCTTAGCTTAGCTGCTATCCAACGTTAATTTTACTGTGCACCCCATAGATGTCTATTGTCTAGGAGAATAAACAAACAATTGTTATACCACCTGCACTGTAGATGTTAGCTTGAACGATAAAATATAACATTGGACTTGTAATATGAGTGAAAAAATATTAGCTGTATGGATTGTTCACAAGCAATGTTAATACTCCATAGGGCAAACTTTCTTTTGCTCCACTTGTAATCTAGGCAAAAATGTCCAATTTAAAGCAAATTTATTCAGACCATGAAAGCAACCAATCAAAAACTGGGATATTTCTCTATGCTAAATAATTGTCAATCCAGTTATTTAAGGTCTATAGTAATTAAATGGTTACACTGTATATATAAGTGATATGGTCAAATATACAAATTAATATGCCAAGTTTTAATGTCTTTTATATATTTTTTTTTAAACCATTACATTTTTCCATGGTTTGTGATTATAATTCAATTTTGAAAGTTTTATAAATATAAATTTACACCAGGAATAATTACGATCTTACCGGAATGAGCAAGGAGAAGAGGAATATGTTTTATAAAAGTTCAATTTATTTTGTTAGTTTAAAAGCGAAAAAGGGACACAGCAATACAAGAGTTACAGCTGATGCGTTTCCTGCCTCAGCGGCAGTTCATCAGATCTGTTTTTTTCAAACAGCGCATCGGGCCAGCTGTATAGTCACAGCCCGGCCCGACCGCGCCATAGCACTAAGTGCAGCTCGCTCCTGCTCTGTCAGAGCAGGAGCGAGCTGCACTTAGTGCTATGGCGAGTTCGGGCCGGGCTGTGACTGGGCAGCTGGCCCGATGCGCTGTTTGAAAAAAACAGACCCGCTCAGCAGATCACAGAGAGCGGGTCTGTAAAACAGCAGGGTTTTTTTTTAAATTCAAAAAATTTGTGCAGAATTATATAACATTATTTTTAAGGTTTAATGTCCCTTTAAGCATGCTTATGTCAACAAACACTAATTTCCTAACTTTTAAATGTTAAAATAGCAAAATATACTTTCAGATTTAGAAATATCTTCAAATAATAATAATAATTATAATATTTTTTCATGACTGCAATTAAGTATTCAAATGGCTTTTAAGTGAAGGTTGAAACAAAATGATAAGAAAAAGGTCATTAATAAAAATAACATTTTACCTTCAGTCAGTATAACTGCACAACTCCAGTTAACAAAGGGGAAATTAGTGAGGGGAGAGAAACATACAAGCAAAAGATTTCTGAATCTGTGTCAGGAATTTTAGTAAACCAAATACTAGGAAACCTGGTAGAAGTAAAGAGTGCTGTGAGCTCTGAAAGAGGAAGTTGAATTGATGGGTTAGCGTTAGCATTAGCAGATGCATTGTCCAAAATTAGATTCTATAAAAAATAAATTAAAAAAAGTGATCCTATGGGGTAGTAGACTTAGATGAGGATGATGCTACAGAACAACTAAATCTCCAAAGTCTAAGTTATGGTAAACTGCACAAGCTCCTGGCAGATGTAGGAGTCCACATTTTAATCATTGATGAAAAGCTTATATTGATGCAATTCTCATATGTTACAAAAGGTAGTTTGTTCCTAAGTTACGCTGTAGTTCAGCAAAATACAAATGCTTTCTGTGCAACCATTAGTCATGGAACCTTTAGCACCAAAAAAGGACATTGAATGTGTTAAGCATCTTTTCTCAGAAATGTTCTTCTCAAATTGTTCAATTGTTTCTAGCCAGAGTTGAAAATAAAGAATGCAGCAACTCTTCTGCTATTAGGTTAGTAAAGTAAACAATAAACCACCCACTATTGCCTTTATTTTTATTTTCACAGGTACAATCTTTAAATAGTTAATAAAGTGAAAAGAGTTTATTTGAGCATAATGTTCACCTTGAAAACAAGAGAAAAAAAACACACAAGATTGTGATCAGCTCAGAGAGCCACTACTCAGAAGGACACTGACATAATAGACCAAAGCATGTCTCCGATAAGGAGAACACTATTAATGATTCACAACACTCGTTTGTATCAAATTAAAGGGACAAAAACACTATTTTTTTTCTTTCATGATTCAGATAGAGCATGTGATTTTAAACAACTTTCCATTTTACTTTAATTATTTAATTTGGTTTGCTTTATCAGTATACTTTGCATTATTTCACCCTCCATAGCGCTGCCTTTACGAGTTTCTAAAAAGCCTCCTTGTGCATTTGATATGGTGGTGATGTGCTCCATACCGCACAAAATCCAAGGGCTGCTTTGACGTGCTCGTGCACTCTTCCATATAGACATCAATGGGGAGAGAGTGTTAGAAAAAAAACTAACACCTGAAGCGCAGAATGGCGATCGCCGTAACGCAACCCCATTGATGTTTATGAGGAAAAAAAGTTACGTTTACACATAACACCGTAACATAAACCCCAAGTCTAAACACCCCTAATCTGCAGCCCCTGACTTCCCCCGAAAACATAAAGTTATTAACCCCTAATCTACCGCTTCCGACATCGCCGCCACTAATAAAAGTTATATCCCCTATTCCGCCGCTCCCCGACATCGCCGCCACTAATAAAAGTTATTATTCCCTATTCCCCTGCACTCTAATATCGCCGACACTATAATAAAGCTATTAACCCCTATTCCGTGGCTCCCTGACACCACCGCCACTAAATAAAGTCATTAATCCCTAAACATCTGGCCTCCCAAATCACCGCCACTAAATAAACCTATTAACCCCTAAACCGCCAGCCCCCCACATGGGAAAAACTAAATTAAATAGACTGCAAAACTTAACAACCCCCTAACTTTAAATTAAAATTACAATATCCCTATCTTTAAAATAAATTAAAACTTACCTGTGAAATTAAAAAAAAACTAAGTTTAAACTAACTATTAACCTTACAACTATTATACTAAAATTAAAAAATCTACCAATTAATTAAACTAAATTACACTTTAAAAAAAAAATAACACTACTAAAAAAATTAAATCTAAAATTGCAAAAAATAAAAAATACTAAGTTACAAAAAATAACAAACACTAAATTATCAAAAATTTCAAACAAAATTATCAAAAATAAAAACAATTACACCTAATCTAATAGCCCTATAAAAATAAAAAAGCCCCCCAAAATAAAAAAAACCCTAGCCTAAAATAAACTACCAATAGCCCTTAAAAGGGTCTTTTGTAGGGCATTGCCCTAAAGAAATCATCTCTTTTACCTGAAACAAAATACAAAGACCCCCCAACAGTAAAACCCACCACCCAACCAACCCCCCAAAAATAAAAAACCTAACTCTAAAAAAAAACCTAAGCTACCCATTGCCCTGAAAAGGGCATTTGTATGGGCATTGCCTTGAAAAGAGGATTTGTATGAGCATTGCCCTTAAAAGGGCATTTAGCTCTTTTTAAAAAGCCCAAACCCTTATCTAAAAAAGCTTAGCTTTTCAAATCAGCCAATAGGATGAGAGCTACTGAAATTCTATTGGCTATTCAAATCAGCCAATAGAATTTCAGTAGCTCTCATCCTATTGGCTGATTTGAACAGCCAATAGGATTTAAGTAGCTCTCATCCTATTGGCTGATTTGAATTTCAAAAATCAAAGCAGCCAATAGGAATGCAAGGGACGCCATTTTTAAAAGGCTTCCTTGCATTGAAGATTCAGTTTACGGCGGCAACTGTATAAAGAGGACGCTCCGCGCCGGATATGGGTTTTACTGTTGGGGGGGTCTTTGTATTTTATTCAAGTAAAAGAGCTGATTTCTTTAGGGCAATGCCCTACAAAAGGCCCTTTTAAGGGCTATTGGTAGTTTATTGTAGGCTAGGTTTTTTTTTTTAATTTGGCGGGCTTTTTAATTTTTATAGGGATTTTAGATTATGTGTAACTAGTCCTAAAGCCTGTTCACATGGGCCTTTTTTTGCAGTACATCGGTCCCACCCCTTGCTCTCTCTCCCTCCCCCTCTTTTTTGCTCTCTCTCTCACTCCCCCTCTCTTTTGCTCTCTCTCTCCCCCTCTCTTTTGCTCTCTCTCCCCCTCTCTTTTGTGCTCTCTCGATCCACCTCTCTTTTGCTCTTTCTTCCCCCTCTATTTTGCTCTCCCTCCCCTATCATTTGCTCTTTCCCCTCTCTTTTTGCTTCCTCTCCCCCCTCTCTTTTGCTCTATCTCCCCCCTCTCTTTTGTGCTCTCTCTCTCCCCCTCTCTTTTGCGCTCTCTCCCCCTCTCGTTTGCACTCTCTCTCACCCCTCTCTTTTGCACTCTCTCTCACCCCTCTCTTTTGCACTCTATCTCTCCCCCTCTCTTGTGCTATCTCCCCCTCTCTTGTGCTCTCTCCCCCTCTCTTTTGCACTCTCTACCCCTTCTCTTTTGCTCTATCCCCCCTCTCTTTTGCTCTCTCCCCATCTCTTTTGCTCTCTCCCTCTCTTTTGCTCTCTCTACCCCTTCTCTTTTGCTCTATCCCCCCTCTATTTTGCTCTCTCCCCCTCTCTTTTGCTCTCTCCCTCTCTTTTGCTCTCTCCCCTTCTCTTTTGCTCTCTCCCCCCTCTCTTTTGCTCTCTCCCCCTCTCTTTTGCTCTCTCTCCTCCTCTCTTTTGTGCGCTCTCTCCCCTCTCTCTTTTGCGGTCTCTCTCTCCCCCTCTCTTTTGTGCTCTGTCTCCCCCCCTCTCTTTGCGCTCTCTCCCTCCCCCCTCTCTTTTGTGCTCTCTCTCCCCCTCTCTTTTGTGCTCTCTCTCTCCCCCTCTCTTTTGCGCTCTCTCTCCCCCCTCTCTTTTGTGCTCTCTCTCTCCCCCCTCTCTTTTGCGCTCTATCTCCCCCTCTCTTTTACGCTCTCTCTCTCTCCCCCCTCTCTTTTGTGCTCTCTCTCTCCCCCTCTCTTTTGCTCTCTCTCCCTCCCCTTTCTTTTGCTCTCTCCCTCCCCCTCTCTTTTGCTCTCTTTCCCCCCTCTCTTTTGCTCTCTCTCCCCTCTCTTTTGCGCTCTCTCTCTCCCCCTCTCTTTTGCACTCTCTCTCCCCCTCTCTTTTGCACTCTCTCTCCCCCCTCTCTTTTGCTCTCTCTCTCCCTCCTCTCTTTTGCTCTCTCTCTCCCCCCTCTCTTTTGCTCTCTCTCTCCCCCCTCTCTTTTGCTCTCTCCCCCTCTCTTTTGTGCTCTCTCCACGCACTCTTTTGTGCTTTCTCCCCATCTTCTGCGCTCTCTCTCCCCTCTCTCTTTTGTGCTCTCTCCCCCTCTCTTTTGCACTCTCTACCCCTTCTCTTTTGCTCTACCCCCCCTCTCTTTTGCTCTCTCCCCCTCTCTTTTGCTCTCTCCCTCTCTTTTGCTCTCTCTACCCCTTCTCTTTTGCTCTATCCCCCCTCTCTTTTGCTCTCTCCCCCTCTCTTTTGCTCTTTCCCTCTCTTTTGCTCTCTCCCCTTCTCTTTTGCTCTCTCCCCCCCTCTCTTTTGCTCTCTCCCCCTCTCTTTTGCTCTCTCTCCTCCTCTCTTTTGTGCGCTCTCTCCCCTCTCTCTTTTGCGGTCTCTCTCTCCCCCTCTCTTTTGTGCTCTGTCTCCCCCACTCTCTTTGCGCTCTCTCCCTCCCCCCTCTCTTTTGTGCTCTCTCTCCCCCTCTCTTTTGTGCTCTCTCTCTCCCCCTATCTTTTGTGCTCTCTCTCTCCCCTCTCTTTTGTGCTCTCTCTCTCCCCTCTCTTTTGTGCTCTCTCTCTCCCCCCTCTCTTTTGCGCTCTATCTCCCCCTCTCTTTTACGTTCTCTCTCTCCCCCCTCTCTTTTGTGCTCTCTCTCTCCCCCTCTCTTTTGCTCTCTCTCCCTCCCCTTTCTTTTGCTCTCTCCCTCCCCCTCTCTTTTGCTCTCTTTCCCCCCTCTCTTTTGCTCTCTCTCCCCTCTCTTTTGCGCTCTCTCTCTCCCCCTCTCTTTTGCGCTCTCTCTCTCCCCCTCTCTTTTGCACTCTCTCTCCCCCCTCTCTTTTGCTCTCTCTCTCCCTCCTCTCTTTTGCTCTCTCTCTCCCCCCTCTCTTTTGCTCTCTCTCTCCCCCCTCTCTTTTGCTCTCTCCCCCTCTCTTTTGTGCTCTCTCCACGCACTCTTTTGTGCTTTCTCCCCATCTTCTGCGCTCTCTCTCCCCTCTCTCTTTTGCGCTCTCTCCCCTCTCTCTTTTGTGCTCTCTCTCTCCCCATCTTCTGCGCTCTCTCCCCCTCTCTTTTGCGCTCTCTCTCCCCTGTCTCTTTTGCGCTCTCTCTCTCCCCCTCTCTTTTGCTCTCTCTCTCCTCTCTTTTGCGCTCTCTCTCCCCCTCTCTTTTGCGCTCTCTCTCTCCCCCTCTCTTATGCGCTCTCTCTCCCCCTCTCTTTTGTGCTCTCTCTCCCCCTCTCTTTTGTGCTCTCTCTCTCCCTCTCTTTTGCGCTCTCTCCCCCTCTATTTTGCGCTCTCTCACCTCTCTTTTGCGCTCTCTCTCTCCCCCTCTCTTTTGTGCTCTCCCTCTCCCCCTCTCTTTTACTCCCTCTCTCTCCCCTCTCTATTGCTCTGTTTCTCTCCCCTTTCTTTTGTTCTATCTCTCTCCATCCCTCTCTCTTCCGTCTATTTTGCTCTTTCCCCTCTCCTTTGCTCTTTCCCCTCTATTTTGCTCTCTCCCTCCTCTTTTTTTGCTCTTTACCCTCTCTTTTGCTCTCTCTCTCCCTCTCTCTCTTCCCTCTATTTTGCTCTTTCTCCTCTCCTTTGCTCTTTCCCCTCTATTTTGCTCTCTCCCCCTCTTTTTATGCTCTTTCCCCTCTCTTTTGCTCTCTCTTACTCTCTCTTTAGCTCTATCCCATCACTTTTGCTCTCTCCCCCTCTCTTTCTATTTCCTTCCCCTCTCTTTCGCGCTCGCGACTCGCTCACGCCCGGCCATGCCCACTTTCGTCCACCATCACCGTTCCGCAGCAGATCAGGTAGACTCTAAGGCCAGGTGTGTTTGTCCTCGTGCTGTCTCTACTGCGCATGACAGCTTCGGACAAACACACTTGGCCTTTTATAGTATAGGATTGTTTTTATTTTTGATAATTTAGTTTGTTATTTTTTGTAATTTAGTGTTTGTTATTTTTTGTAATTTAGTATTTTTTATTTTTTGTAATTTTAGATTTTTTTTTTTTTAGTAGTGTTAGGTTTTTTTAATGTGTCATTTAGTTTATTTAATTTGTAGTTTTTTTATTTTAGTATAATAGTTGTTAGGTTAATTGTTAGTTTAAACTTATTTTTTTTTTATTTCACAGGTAAGTTTTTATTTATTTTAAGATAGGGATATTGTCATTTTAATTTAAAGATAGGGGGTTGTTAGGTTTAGGGGGTTAATAGTTTAATAAATTTTTTGCGATGTGGGGGACTGGCGGTTTAAGGGTTAATAGTTTTATATAGTGGCGGTGATGTGGGAGGCCAGAGGTTCAGGGGTTAATAACTTTATTAAGTGGTGGCGATGTTGGGGAGCAGCGGAATAGGGGTTAATGACTTTTATTAGTGGCAGCGATGTCGGGAGTGTCAGATTAGGGGTTAATAACTTTAATATAGTGTTTGTGATGTGGAAGGGCCTCGGTTTAGCGGTTAATATGCAGTTTCTGGGTGTTAGTGTACTTTGTAACATATTAGTTATGAGTTTTATGTAACAATTTTGTTGCGCAAAACTCATAATTACTGGTCTCAGATAGTGGAATGAATCATGTCGGTATAGGCTGGAACGCAAGCAATTTAGCCTTACCGCACAACCTGTAATACCGGCACTATGGAAATCCCACGCAAAAACGCCATTTTTGAGTGCTGGATTGATGTTGCGTTACAGGCTAGAATGCTTGTGGTATAGCTATACTGACAAGACTCGTAAAGGCTGCGTTACGGTTTTTACGCTGAAATGGCCATTTTTTCAGCATTAAAACCGTATTGCAAAACTCGTAATCTAGGTGAAACTTAATAATATACATTTCTATGTATGTATATATATATATATATATATATATATATATATGTATATATGTATATATATTTTTTTCTTCCATAAGAGCTTCCAGTGGATGACAATTTCTACTAGCTATTTTATCAAATTAAGAAATTATTGCAAAACTAGAAAACTACTAAACATGTGTTCATTGACACCCTCTCATGCAACTAAAACCAAATATGTATAGAATTGTTATTAGTTGTTTTTATTATTATAAGGTCTATATCTGCAGCTATGTTTCTCATGCTCTAAAATGGGTCAATAGAGCCACTCTCATTTGGTATGGCATCACTGCCCAATTTCTGCATGAAACCATACACACACATATATATATATATACAGTATATATATATATATATATATATATATATATATATATATATATATATATATATATATATATATATATACTTACATATATATATACTTACATACTGTATATACTGTTTATACATACAGGTTTTAAGAAATATCAAATGTAATCATATAAAAAATATTTTTTTCATAAACTTTGGGTTTCTTACTGAATTTTTTTTACACACAAATAGGACAAATGGTTCTAAAATCTTCTTTATGATGCCAGACTGTATGGGTTTGTCATTGGTTTTAGTAATATAAGGCCTCTAATTTCAGCTGTGCATCAGTTCTGAAAAAGGTTTTTTTATTTGGATGGGTTATGGGTCAATAGCTTATTTGGCTTGGCATAGCTGTACAAATTCTAAAATGTTTGCATTATGCAGACAAGTGAAAATGACTTATGATTTAATAAAGTTCAAGTTAGACTACAACTACTTATTCTGAAAAATCCTATCATGGTTTTAATATATTTTTACAATTATAATGTCACATTCTGTTGCTATGTGATCCTCTGTAGCATGAACAAATGAGCTTTGATGCTGTCATATATATTTTATGCATGATGGGCTGTTCAGAGCAGGACTGGGGAATAGAATTGCTTGTCTGAGGCTAACTATAAATATTATACATAGTGTGCTTGTATTAAAAGTTATTGGTGAGCATGTGAACCCCAGGCTACTCTTATTTTTACCGTATTATTTAACTACAATATATGTCATTTGTAAGCAGATGATCATTGTATTTTTTGTATACATGTGATCACTGCAATAGTCTATGGCAGTAATCTCTAGGCAGGAAACCATTATTACTGGTGTTTTTTTCCCCTTCCTTGAAGGGACAGTCTACACCAGAATTTTTATTGTTTTAAAAGATAGATAATCCCTTTATTACCCATTCCCCAGTTTTGCATAACCAACACAGTTATATTAATATACTTTTAACCTCTGTGATTATCTTGTATCTAAGCCTCTGCAGACTGCCCCTTATTTCAGCTCTTTTGACAGACTTGCAGTTTAACCAATCAGTGTCTGCTCCCAGATTACTTTATGTGCACGAGCAGTGTTATCTATATGAAATACGTGAACTAACACCCTCTAGTGGTGAAAAACTGTTCAAATGCAATCTGAAAAGAGGTGGTCTTCAAGGTCTAAGAAATTAGCATATGAACCTCCCAGGTTAAGCTTTCAACTAAGAATACCAAGAGAACAAAGCAAAATTGGTGATAAAAGTAAATTGGAAAATTGTTTAAAATTACATGCTCTATCTGAATCATAAAAGTTTATTTTGGCCTAGACTGTCCCTTTAACATCAGTGCACCCTGCAACATTGTTTCTCCGCTATCAACCCAGATAGCACAGAAATCCCAGCATCAAACCACATGGATATCTGTCATTATTACAACAGTACTTAGAGAGCCAAGTACTGCTCAATGTAATTACACGTTGAAATGGTTTACAAAGTTAAATGTTAGCAAATTACATTTAGTTATACACAACTAGAAAATGTGTTTATAATAGTGGAAACTGTGAATTGAGAGAGCTGAAAAGCAATATATGACAGTTCCCATATGCTGTACTGCAGGGAAAGCTTTGAAGGGCTTTAAATAGTTTTTCTTTGATATTTGGAGTTTGGAGTTACATGAAAACAAAAAAACGCATGTTGGGTAAAAAAGAAAACTATAGAATACTTTAGAAACTAAAGAGTAATAGACTATTTTTTTTAAAGGTTTTCCCCTTAAAGGGACATAAACCCCCCCAAATATATATTTATATATATATATATATATATATATATATATATATATATATATATATATATATATATATATATATATATATATATATTTCATAATTCAGGTAGAGCATAAGATTGTTAACAACTTTCCAATTTACATCTATCACCAAATGTTCTTTTTTTTCTTGTTATCCTTTGTTGAAAAGCAGGAAAGTAAGTTCCGGAGTGTGCACGTGTCTTCAGCATTATATGACAGCAGATTTGCAACAATATTATTCATTAGCAAGAGCACTAGATGGCAGCACTGTTCCCTTTCATATAGTGTTCCAGATATATGCACGCTACCTATCTAGATATCTCTTCAACAAAGAATAACATGAGAATGAAGTATTACCAATTTACCATAAGCCACATACTACCAATACAAAATGGTAAACCATCTACAAGGTCTGTCACCTGTGGTTAACTGTTTTGAAACAACCGCATTTAGAATATACACAATAGCGGTTACCAGACAGTTGTGACTCTTTGATTATTGGGTATGTCTGCGTAGCGTGTATTGTATATATTTTTTTTTTTAAACAATTTTTATTGAGGTTCTTAAATAGGCATACAGATAATTACCAACAATACGGTATAGGACTTAACACAGCATTAATATACACCATGCTTCTGAAATAAACGCACTCTGAATGAAATTGTTCCAATGGAACCACTGGAATCTAAAACAGAAATACATCAAGTGTCCTACTAAATGATTACAATCCAATCTGATGCTATACATGAACATTTAAACATATTTGTAAGAAGGACCTCATATTTTCAAATTTCTTCCTAGAGATATTTCCCATAATGGACATTAAAACTTCTAGAGCTTGAGTATTCGTATAGGAGTTGCTTGGTTTGTGAGAAAAGAAGATAACATTAGCCAATCCTGCTCAGCTTGAGAGAAGAAAAAATAATGCCAGTAAAATTTTGTAGTGCAAGATATAATTATAAGAGGGGGAAGTAAGGTGTGGTATTGGCTAGAAAAACCACATAGGTCATCCTCCTAAAATAGGAGGTATGTTATGTTGTGAGGGGGGAGGGGGTAGTAAGTTAAATATGAGAGGCAAGATACATAAGTAAAGCGCAACCTCTAGCCTGAAAATTGGACAAACACCTGGACAGTAAAGGACATTCAGGAATGGGCTAGTGAAAAGTTGGGTCAATGCCATGCGCTACATGAGAGAGCCTAGATGCTTAAGGAAGTAAACCTAACAACGGTTAAGTGGCTCGTTCGTAATGTTATGGAGAAGGGGACTATATAGCTATCACTAATAAGGTATACCAAAGCACCAACTATACGAAGGCTGGGTCTGGACCTAATGCAATATTGTCAAACAATTACAATAAACAATTTATTGAGTACACAAATAAGTTAAAAACATGGATCCATGTATAAACAATCAAATTTATACAACAATAATAGCTAAATGAATAGTTAAAACAAATAGTTATGTAACGGATATAGCATTTAAAATGGTGCAAACATTGCTCTTAAAAATATTCATAAAAAATTCCAATTGAATTCATTTTGGATAGTATTCATTATATTCTAAATCACAACTACTCTTGCCATGATGGCAAATTCTACCGACAAATTTGTGGGACGGCGATGGGGACCAGGTTCGCGCCGAGCTATGCCAATCTGTATATGGGCAAATGGGAGGAAATATTTTGGGACTCCTGCCCAGCCGGTGCGGACCTGGTCCTCTATCGTCGATACATAGATGATATAATCATGGTTTGGAAAGGGTCACAGGCAGACTTGGAATACACCTTTGAAGTGATGAATAAGAATACGGCCAATCTAAAATTAACATATGAATGGAGTCACACGACTCTCACATTCTTGGATCTGAACATAGAAGTGAAAGGAGGGAACATCCACCCATTTTAAAAAGGTGGACAGTAACAATTATGTCCACAAAACAAGCTGCCATCACAATACATGGAAGAATAATATTCCAAAAGGACAGCTTTTACGTATGAGAAAAAATTGTTCTGATCCATCAAAATGGGAAGAACAGGCGTAAATAATAAAACAAAAATTTGTGGAGAGGGGTTATGAAGAAGAGATGTTGGACCAAAGAATTGATGAGGTAAGACAGATAGAAAGAAGAACACTCACCAACTATAAGGAGAGGAATGAGGGGAGCAAAGACGAAGAAACTCTTAACATCCCTTTAATTACAGAGTATAGTGCAAACAGTAAGATCATAGAAAAGATCTTCCGGAAACACTGGGCACTACTTAAAGACGATGACATACTGGGAGAAAAATTATCTCAGGTACCAAAGTTTGTATATCGAAAAACGAACAACTTAAAGGATAAACTGGCACCAAGCATACAGAAGAAAAATCCTCCAGGAATACAAGACGTCTTTGGGAAAAAGGTTAAGGGCTTCTTCCCCTGTCACACTTGCAAAGCATGCAAATGTGGAGTAAAAACGGATGAATTTCACTCCAACAATACCAGAGAAAAATACAAAATTGGAAACCTGATCCGTTGCCAAGATAAGGGAGTGGTCTATTTACTCCAATGTCCATGTGGCCTCCAATACATAGGACATACATCCAGGCCATTGCGAGATAGGATACGTGAGCATATCCTGCAAATTGAAAAACGCAATATGGATACCCCACTGTATAAACATTTCTCTATGAAACATCAAGGGAATATTAATACACTTAAATATATGGGGATTCAAAAAGTAACTAAGAACTGGAGAGGAGGCAATTACGAAAAGAAGTTACTAACGGCAGAATCCAAATGGATATTTTATTTAGACTGCTTATATCCCAGAGGGTTAAACAACAAAGAGGATCTATCTCACCTTTTAAACCTTAACTAAACTAACTATAATGAGATATAAAGGAAAAATCTCAAAAGCAACCCAGAGAAACTATGGGAATTTTACTAATCCCATGAGAAGTGCCTCTTTTGGCAAAGAACAGTATAATACTGTGTTTGCTTTTATGAATACACGGGTTGTGAAACATGATAGCAAGTATCATAATCAACGATCTTCTAAAAAAATTAAATTCCCCTAACTGTGTATGAATACCTCCTGCTATATCCACCTCTCTCTGCATATATGACAAATTTTAAACGTATACCCATATATGGGCATCTTCTGGTTGCATTATGGCTCTATTCCTAATACTCTAGCACTGCTAGCTACATACCCCTCTATAAACTTTGTGATTTAGATAGATTTTCACAAGGTTAGTACCTAAAACATATTTGATGTTCATATTTAAAGAAGACATTCATTCATATATATAAACTCAGACATAATACTCTGGATATATAGTACATAAACAGGAACAAATATAATTATAAATTATAATTTAAAAAGAAAAAGGTTTTGGGTGAACTAGGTTAACCCACAGATGCTTTACACTCGTCACTAGGGTACGCTATATGCCACACACCAATGAGTTTGTAATGATAGGTGTCTATTCTAAATTTGAAAAAAGATTTGAGGATAGTTTATCTGATAGTTTTTCTATGATTATATAACGCATCAATCAGGGCTAATATCTTTCCAGATAAGACACTACTAGTATAGAGGTCACTTTCCCACTCGATTGGATATTTATGTTAAACAAATAAAGGTTGTTTAATATTTCTACACCACCATCTGGTTCCCATACGTTTCTGTTCCACTTAAAACCTATTGAGGTTTCACCTTGTTTGTATATAAAAAAAAAAAAAATTCTCTTTATTCTGGATAATAATTCACAACTCAGCACAGACATAGCACTATAGCAAAATCCAGTATATAGAAGACAACAATATAACACCATTAGGAATATTGTAAGGAATATATAATCAGCATAGATTGTGTAATAAGTAAAAGATGAAACTAGCAAGTCCGTCCTTTATATAGAATATGTCTTGTTTCCGTTTTTTATTCTCTTAGATTAGCAAGCATATGTAAAAATTGGCATCTAGAAATGACATCTAAAAATGACACCTTAACATATACGCTAAAATGGCTTTATTATGACAGATAAGGGAATGTTTTAACAACATTCCAACTACTATCCAATGAAATTGAGCCTATTATACACACCCCTGCCCCATCCAATAGAAACCAAGCCCCTACTGAGATTATACCCAATAGAAACAGCTGAAAAAACGGCTTGGAGATGACAGTAAACTCTCTTTCTGATCAGATCATGATGAGAAATAGGGCTAATACAGAAATGTCTACAGCCACACTGCCTTGAATGCACCTGATCCCGTCTGATCTTGGAAGTAAAGCAGGGCCAGGCCTGGTCAGTACCTGGATGGGAGACCGCCTGGGAACACCAGGTGCGGTAGGAACATTTTTTAAATAATAGGTATGAAGTCATAACTAAAAAGGCTGGGTCTGTATATATATTTTTCCAAATCTGGAACACTGTATTCTAACATAGGAATTTTTGTATTTTCTCTGAATAAAAATGATCAGATGCAGATAGAGCTTGACAAAATAAGGATACCATCTAAATGTATTATAATGGATTTTTTAATCACAAATTTTTAAACTATAAACTGTATATTTTAAACACACATTTCAGGTCAGTAAAACAGGAAGTGCTTAACAAACACTTCCTGTTCCACAATTTTATGGCCAGCAATCAGTCTGGTATAAAAAGACCACTACTAACACCATAAAACCAGTCTTGATAAAGGTCTCTTTGTGACCGAAACGCGTCGACTGGTAAGCATAATTTCATTTTCTATTGATCTAAAAACAATCTACACCATCATATCTTTCTTTTACAGA
Source organism: Bombina bombina (assembly GCF_027579735.1). Lineage (NCBI taxonomy): Eukaryota > Metazoa > Chordata > Amphibia > Anura > Bombinatoridae > Bombina > Bombina bombina. Next base: position 296,453,434 of record NC_069501.1, read on the forward strand.
AGGATCATCCAGGGATTATAACAAAATATTTGCCAAGAAGATAGAATTTTGGGTTGGAAAACGGATAGCAAGTACTGACACTGCTATTCAGTATAAAACACTTGGAAAATCACCATAACTATTGCTGTTAGGATTCACAACACTTTAAGGATTATTGTTTTTTCTTAAAGAGACACACTACTTATTATAATTTATTGTTGGATTATTTTTTCTATTAAGTTTTCACTGTTGGACTATTTTTTGGACTATTATTTACATTTATATAAGTTACTATTGGAACACACCACAATGTTTTTGTAAATTTTTGGTTTTTCATTTTTCACAATCTTTGTTATTAATTCACGTTTTTTGAAGATCAACCTATTTTTTGACCATTAATATCTTTTGTACACTAATTTTTGCACACAACTTTTTTGATACACATTCTTTACATTGGTTTATTGCTGTCACAATATTTTTTACTTGACAATGCGTATGTGGTAAACACACAGTTAAAGGTCTTACTCAGAGCCTTACACATTAGTCACTATTGGCAATATTTAGTATTGCATAGAATCGAGAACATTATTGGTTAGATAATATTATATAACTGACTAATACATTTCACCTATTATGTGTATGTGGTAAACACAAAGTTGAATTTTTGTTGTGAGCCTTATACTTAATTTGGAATTTTTTAGGAATATTTTTTAAGAGCATTGTTTGCACAATTTTAAATGCCATATCTGCTATTTAACTATTTGTTTTAACTATTCATTTAGCTATTATTGCTGTACAAATTTGTGTATGTGTATATGGTAAACACAAAGTTGAATTTCTGTTGTGAGCCTTATACTAAATTTGGAATTTTTTATGAATATTTTTAAGAGCAATGTTTGCACCATTTTAAATGCTATATCAGTTACATAACTATTTGTTTTAACTATTCATTTAGCTATTATTGTTGTATAAATTTGATTGTTTATACATGGATCCATGTTTTTAACTTATTTGTGTACTCAATAAATTGTTTATTGTAATTGTTTGACAATATTGCATTAGGTCCAGACCCAGCCTTCGTATAGTTGGCGCTTTGGTATACCTTATTAGTTTCATCTTTCCATTTTGACAACTAGGTGTCAAATTATCAAAGCCAGAGGTCTTATTTAGTAGGCGCTAGGTGTACTCCACTATCAATATTTCTTTTCCTAGTAACACTCAGCTGCCAGCTATATAAATACTGTAAATATAATGGATTCATTCAAACATTTAAGACAAGCAATTGACATTAATATTAACACCACAGGGAAAGAGTCAGACTCAAGTCCAGATGAGGAGGACACTGTAGATATACAGCTGATCTTTAGAGAACTTGAAAGACTGTTGATTTCAGAGGTAAAATATAAAGCAGATATATCCTTCCTAAAGAAATGCTTAGAGTTAGAGATTATACCTAAGGGATTACTGATACATAAAGAATGTGCATTCCCCCTTTCAGAAACCATAGCTAACAAATGGAAGAAGGTCCTAATAGACACTTCAAGAAATTTGATAAAACTCATCATTGAGTATAGGGAGATTCTAACAGCAAACATAGATCTTGAAATAAAAGATGATGAGGTGATAATTTTGAATTTGGAAAATTCAGGACCAGAATCCAAAGATATAACAGAGAGGAAAGAGAATCTTTTTAAAAAAGTAAGCAAAATAAGGGATGATATTATACAAAAGAAAACTAAAAAACTAATGAGGGAACTAGATAATAAAGAGGAATTAGACAAGAAAGAAGGAGATGATGACAGAGGCTCTATAAAAGAGGGAGGAACTGACATAGAAAATACACATGTGGAAGTCACCACTGATGAATCTGGAATATGGACGACGATGACACATAAAAATAAAAACAATAACAAAATTAAGACCAAAAGAGAATATAAAAGCCCAGTAAGGATAGAACCACACTATTATCATAGAAGAGACTATAATATACCCTATAGACAGAATCATCATATAGGAAGACAACACAGACAATATGACTCATACTACGAACCAAACACTAGACAATATGGTAATAGGCAGGGTGACTATACTGACAATAGACAATATAATAATCAAAGATGGGATAGAAGACAGTTTAATAATCTAAGAAACAGAAGAGATTATCCCACAAACTCATATAGAGAGCGAAGACATTTTGAATATGAGCAAAGAGAGAGGTATGAACCACACAGATATGGGGAAAGCTATCATCATCACCAAGAAGATAGACATTTTGATAAACCAATGAATTATTATAAAGGCTATGATAATCATTTTGAGAATAAGACCACACATGATACTCCTAGATGGGAGAAAAGATATCCAAAACCTAGAGAGGAAGAGGACAACAGGAAACAAAAAGAAATCAAAAGGAATGAAGAAAGACAACATATAAAGAAAACCGAATTGAGGACAGAACCATCGACCTCAACCAAAACATATACTACAAAATCACCTTCTTCTTCTTTTTTAGAGGTAGATCGATACCTACACAAAGGAAAAGAGCAAAATCAGTCAACAACAAGAGTAAAAACAAGACCCATAGAGGGAGAAGAGGAGGAGCAAAAATAAAGAAGAACAACGATATAAAGTCAGCCTATAAAGATCTGGGAACCAATGGAGGAACAATTTCTGATGACAAGAAAAAAGACACCAATGGAGGAACAATTTCTGATGACAAGGAAAAAGACACCAATGGAGGAACAATTTCTGATGACAAAGAGAAAAACACTGAAGGAGGAATATTTAATCTAAGTTCATATGAATTGAATGAAGATGAAAAATCTGTTCTTAAATTTGGTTTATCTTTTGCTCCATCAAGAAGCCTTAATAAGTTCACTACTTTCGTAAGTACAAAAGAATTTATCAGAAGACTAACTCTTAAGAGATTCTTTTTAAGACCCCCAACAGAAAGAATGGGATATGGGTTTAATGAAGCTGAAAACTTAATGATAATTACAAGCACACAGAGCTAAGGCCGAAATCAACTTTTTATCCTACAACTCACAAAGGGACGGCAATCGAGACATTTGAAACAGTAGTGTGCAGAGAAATACGTGATATAAGCTCTAAAAAACTGAAGAATAAGAAACAGAATCTATCAGAGAAACAGTTGGAAACCATTAAGAATTTGGAACAAAACCAGAACCTCACTATAAAATCTGCCGATAAAGGAGGAGGAATCGTAGTCATGAATAGAGATGACTATGAAGCAGAGAACAGACGTATCCTAAGTGACAACAACACCTATTATAAATTATCAAAAAATCCAGTGGACACATTTAAAGAAGAACTGGTAACACTGCTGAAGAGGGCCAAGGAAGAAGGAATATTGAATGACAAAGAATACAACTATTTGAATGTACATCATCCAATAACTCCATTGTTATATCACCTTCCAAAGATCCATAAATCCCTCCAAAATCCGCCAGGAAGGCCAATAATTTCCGGGATAGGTTCATTAAGTAGCAACCTATCTGAATATGTGGATAAACATCTGCAAAAACACGTGAGGCAACTCCCCTCCTTCTTGAGAGATTCGACTCAGATACTTAATCTCCTGGAAGAGCTGACATGGGAAAAGGATTATATCCTGGTGACTTGTGACGTGACAGCATTGTACACGAGCATCCCGCATGAAGAGGGACTGGAAGCAGTGAAATTCTACCTCGAAAAAGATCCGGAAATTCCATCTGAACAGATTGAATTCATTTTGGATAGTATTCATTATATTCTAAATCACAACTACTTCTGCCATGATGGCAAATTCTACCGACAAATTTGTGGGACGGCGATGGGGACCAGGTTCACGCCGAGCTACGCCAATCTGTATATGGGCAAATGGGAGGAAATATTTTGGGACTCCTGCCCAGCCGGCGCGGACCTGGTCCTCTATCGTCGATACATAGATGATATAATCATAGTTTGGAAAGGGTCACAGGCAGACTTGGAATACACCTTTGAAGTGATGAATAAGAATACGGCCAATCTAAAATTCACATATGAATGGAGTCACATGACTCTCACATTCTTGGATCTGAACATAGAAGTGAAAGGAGGGAAAATAGAAACATCCACCCATTTTAAAAAGGTGGACAGTAACAATTATGTCCACAAAACAAGCTGCCATCACAATACATGGAAGAATAATATTCCAAAAGGACAGCTTTTACGTATGAGAAAAAATTGTTCTGATCCATCAAAATGGGAAGAACAGGCGCAAATAATAAAACAAAAATTTGTGGAGAGGGGTTATGAAGAAGAGATGTTGGACCAAAGAATTGATGAGGTAAGACAGATAGAAAGAAGAACACTCACCAACTATAAGGAGAGGAATAAGTGGAACAAAGACGAAGAAACTCTTAACATTCCTTTAATTACAGAGTATAGTGCAAACAGTAAGATCATAGAAAAGATCTTCCGGAAACACTGGGCACTACTTAAAGACGATGACATACTGGGAGAAAAATTATCTCAGGTACCAAAGTTTGTATATCGAAAAACGAACAACTTAAAGAATAAACTGGCACCAAGCATACAGAAGAAAAATCCTCCAGGAATACAAGACGTCTTTGGGAAAAAGATTAAGGGCTTCTTCCCCTGTCACACTTCCAAAGCATGCAAATGTGGAGTAAAAACGGATGAATTTCACTCCAACAATACCAGAGAAAAATACAAAATTGGAAACCTGATCCGTTGCCAAGATAAGGGAGTGGTCTATTTACTCCAATGTCCATGTGGCCTCAATACATAGGACAGACATCCAGGCCATTGCGAGATAGGATACGTGAGCATATCCTGCAAATTGAAAAACGCAATATGGATACCCCACTGTATAAACATTTCTCTATGAAACATCAAGGGAATATTAATACACTTAAATATATGGGGATTCAAAAAGTAACTAAGAACTGGAGAGGAGGCAATTACGAAAAGAAGTTACTAACGGCAGAATCCAAATGGATATTTTATTTAGACTGCTTATATCCCAGAGGGTTAAACAACAAAGAGGATCTATCTCACCTTTTAAACCTTAACTAAACTAACTATAATGAGATATAAAGGAAAAATCTCAAAAGCAACCCAGAGAAACTATGGGAATTTTACTAATCCCATGAGAAGTGCCTCTTTTGGCGAAGAACAGTATAATACTGTGTTTGCTTTTATGAATACACGGGTTGTGAAACATGATAGCAAGTATCATAATCAACGATCTTCTAAAAAAATTAAATTCCCCTAACTGTGTATGAATACCTCCTGCAATATCCACCTCTCTCTGCATATATGACAAATTTTAAACGTATACCCATATATGGGCATCTTCTGATTGCATTATGGCTCTATTCCTAATACTCTAGCACTGCTAGCTACATACCCCTCTATAAACTTTGTGATTTAGATAGATTTTCACAAGGTTAGTACCTAAAACATATTTGATGTTCATATTTAAAGAAGACAGCAATTCAATCATTCATATATATAAACTCAGACATAATACTCTGGATATATAGTACATAAACAGGAACAAATATAATTATAAATTATAATTTAAAAAGAAAAAGGTTTTGGGTGAACTAGGTTAACCCACAGATGCTTTACACTCGTCACTAGGGTACGCTATATGCCACACACCAATGAGTTTGTAATGATAGGTGTCTATTCTAAATTTGAAAAAAGATTTGAGGATAGTTTATCTGATAGTTTTTCTATGATTATATAACGCATCAATCAGGGCTAATATCTTTCCAGATAAGACACTACTAGTATAGAGGTCACTTTCCCACTCGATTGGATATTTATGTTAAACAAATAAAGGTTGTTTAATATTTCTACACCACCATCTGGTTCCCATACGTTTCTGTTCCACTTAAAACCTATTGAGGTTTCACCTTGTTTGTATAAAAAAAAAAAAATTCTCTTTATTCTGGATAATAATTCACACCTCAGCACAGACATAGCACTATAGCAAAATCCAGTATATAGAAGACAACAATATAACGCCATTAGGAATATTGTAAGGAATATATAATCAGCATAGATTGTGTAATAAGTAAAAGATGAAACTAGCAAGTCCGTCCTTTATATAGAATATGTCTTGTTTCCGCTTTTTATTCTCTTAGATTAGCAAGCATATGTAAAAATTGGCATCTAGAAATGACATCTAAAAATGACACCTTAACATATACGCTAAAATGGCTTTATTATGACAGATAAGGGAATGTTTTAACAACATTCCAACTACTATCCAATGAAATTGAGCCTATTATACACACCCCCGCCCCATCCAATAGAAACCAAGCCCCTACTGAGATTATACCCAATAGAAACAGCTGAAAAACGGCTTGGAGATGACAGTAAACTCTCTTTCTGATCAGATCATGATGAGAAATAGGGCTAATACAGAAATGTCTACAGCCACACTGCCTTGAATGCACCTGATCCCGTCTGATCTTGGAAGTAAAGCAGGGCCAGGCCTGGTCAGTACCTGGATGAGAGACCGCCTGGGAACACCAGGTGCGGTAGGAACATTTTTTAAATAATAGGTATGAAGTCATAACTAAAAAGGCTGGGTCTGTATATATATTTTTCCAAATCTGGAACACTGTATTCTAACATAGGAATTTTTGTATTTTCTCTGAATAAAAATGATCAGATGCAGATAGAGCTTGACAAAATAAGGATACCATCTAAATGTATTATAATGGATTTTTTAATCACAAATTTTTAAACTATAAACTGTATATTTTAAACACACATTTAAGGTCAGTAAAACAGGAAGTGCTTAACAAACACTTCCTGTTCCACAATTTTATGGCCAGCAATCAGTCTGGTATAAAAAGACCACTACTATCACCATAAAACCAGTCTTGATAAAGGTCTCTTTGTGACCGAAACGCGTCGACTGGTAAGCATAATTTCATTTTCTATTGATCTTAAAACAATCTACACCATCATATCTTTCTTTTACAGAAGGATCATCCAGGGATTATAACAAAATATTTGCCAAGAAGATAGAATTTTGGGTTGGAAAACGGATAGCAAGTACTGACACTGCTATTCAGTATAAAACACTTGGAAAATCACCATAACTATTGCTGTTAGGATTCACAACACTTTAAGGATTATTGTTTTTTCTTAAAGAGACACACTACTTATTATAATTTATTGTTGGATTTTTTTTTTATTAAGTTTTCACTGTTGGACTATTTTTTGGACTATTATTTACATTTATATAAGTTACTATTGGAACACACCACAATGTTTTTGTAAATGTTTGGTTTTTCATTTTTCACAATCTTTGTTCTTAATTCACGTTTTTTGAAGATCAACCTATTTTTTGACCATTAATATCTTTTGTACACTAATTTTTGCACACAACTTTTTTGATTCGCATTCTTTACATTGGTTTATTGCTGTCACAATATTTTTTACTTGACAATGCGTATGTGGTAAACACACAGTTAAAGGTCTTACTCAGAGCCTTACACATTAGTCACTATTGGCAATATTTAGTATTGCATAGAATCGAGAACATTATTGGTTAGATAATATTATATAACTGACTAATACATTTCACCTATTATGTGTATGTGGTAAACACAAAGTTGAATTTTTGTTGTGAGCCTTATACTTAATTTGGAATTTTTTAGGAATATTTTTTAAGAGCATTGTTTGCACAATTTTAAATGCCATATCTGCTATTTAACTATTTGTTTAAACTATTCATTTAGCTATTATTGCTGTACAAATTTGTGTATGTGTATATGGTAAACACAAAGTTGAATTTCTGTTGTGAGCCTTATACTAAATTTGGAATTTTTTATGAATATTTTTAAGAGCAATGTTTGCACCATTTTAAATGCTATATCCGTTACATAACTATTTGTTTTAACTATTCATTTAGCTATTATTGTTGTATAAATTTGATTGTTTATACATGGATCCATGTTTTTAACTTATTTGTGTACTCAATAAATTGTTTATTGTAATTGTTTGACAATATTGCATTAGATCCAGACCCAGCCTTCGTATAGTTGGTGCTTTGGTATACCTTATTAGTTTCATCTTTCCATTTTGACAACTAGGTGTCAAATTATCAAAGCCAGAGGTCTTATTTAGTAGGCGCTAGGTGTACTCCACTATCAATATTTCTTTTCCTAGTAACACTCAGCTGCCAGCTATATAAATACTGTAAATATAATGGATTCATTCAAACATTTAAGACAAGCACTATAGCAAAATCCAGTATATAGAAGACAACAATATAACACCATTAGGAATATTGTAAGGAATATATAATCAGCATAGATTGTGTAATAAGTAAAAGATGAAACTAGCAAGTCCGTCCTTTATATAGAATATGTCTTGTTTCCGCTTTTTATTCTCTTAGATTAGCAAGCATATGTAAAAATTGGCATCTAGAAATGACATCTAAAAATGACACCTTAACATATACGCTAAAATGGCTTTATTATGACAGATAAGGGAATGTTTTAACAACATTCCAACTACTATCCAATGAAATTGAGCCTATTATACACACCCCTGCCCCATCCAATAGAAACCAAGCCCCTACTGAGATTATACCCAATAGAAACAGCTTTAAAACGGCTTGGAGATGACAGTAAACTCTCTTTCTGATCAGATCATGATGAGAAATAGGGCTAATACAGAAATGTCTACAGCCACACTGCCTTGAATGCACCTGATCCCGTCTGATCTTGGAAGTAAAGCAGGGCCAGGCCTGGTCAGTACCAGGATGGGAGACCGCCTGGGAACACCAGGTGCGGTAGGGACATTTTTTAAATAATAGGTATGAAGTCATAACTAAAAAGGCTGGGTCTGTATATATATTTTTCCAAATCTGGAACACTGTATTCTAACATAGGAATTTTTGTATTTTCTCTGAATAAAAATGATCAGATGCAGATAGAGCTTGACAAAATAAGGATACCATCTAAATGTATTATAATGGATTTTTTAATCACAAATTTTTAAACTATAAACTGTATATTTTAAACACACATTTAAGGTCAGTAAAACAGGAAGTGCTTAACAAACACTTCCTGTTCCACAATTTTATGGCCAGCAATCAGTCTGGTATAAAAAGACCACTACTAACACCATAAAACCAGTCTTGATAAAGATCTCTTTGTGACCGAAACGTGTCGACTGGTAAGCATAATTTCATTTTCTATTGATCTAAAAACAATCTACACCATCATATCTTTCTTTTACAGAAGGATCATCCAGGGATTATAACAAAATATTTGAAGATTAACCTATTTTTTGACCATAAATATCTTTTGTACACTAATTTTTGCACACAACTTTTTTGATACACATTCTTTACATTGGTTTATTGCTGTCACAATATTTTTTACTTGACAATGCGTATGTGGTAAACACACAGTTAAAGGTCTTACTCAGAGCCTTACACATTAGTCACTATTGGCAATATTTAGTATTGCATAGAATCGAGAACATTATTGGTTAGATAATATTATATAACTGACTAATACATTTCACCTATTATGTGTATGTGGTAAACACAAAGTTGAATTTTTGTTGTGAGCCTTATACTTAATTTGGAATTTTTTAGGAATATTTTTTAAGAGCATTGTTTGCACAATTTTAAATGCCATATCTGCTATTTAACTATTTGTTTTAACTATTCATTTAGCTATTATTGCTGTACAAATTTGTGTATGTGTATATGGTAAACACAAAGTTGAATTTCTGTTGTGAGCCTTATACTAAATTTGGAATTTTTTATGAATATTTTTAAGAGCAATGTTTGCACCATTTTAAATGCTATATCCGTTACATAACTATTTGTTTTAACTATTCATTTAGCTATTATTGTTGTATAAATTTGATTGTTTATACATGGATCCATGTTTTTAACTTATTTGTGTACTCAATAAATTGTTTATTGTAATTGTTTGACAATATTGCATTAGGTCCAGACCCAGCCTTCGTATAGTTGGCGCTTTGGTATACCTTATTAGTTTCATCTTTCCATTTTGACAACTAGGTGTCAAATTATCAAAGCCAGAGGTCTTATTTAGTAGGCGCTAGGTGTACTCCACTATCAATATTTATTTTCCTAGTAACACTCAGCTGCCAGCTATATAAATACTGTAAATATAATGGATTCATTCAAACATTTAAGACAAGCAATTGACATTAATATTAACACCACAGGGAAAGAGTCAGACTCAAGTCCAGATGAGGAGGACACTGTAGATATACAGCTGATCTTTAGAGAACTTGAAAGTGTTGATTTCAGAGGTAAAATATAAAGCAGATATATCCTTCCTAAAGAAATGCTTAGAGTTAGAGATTATACCTAAGGGATTACTGATACATAAAGAATGTGCATTCCCCCTTTCAGAAACCATAGCTAACAAATGGAAGAAGGTCCTAATAGACACTTCAAGAAATTTGATAAAACTCATCATTGAGTATAGGGAGATTCTAACAGCAAACATAGATCTTGAAATAAAAGATGATGAGGTGATAATTTTGAATTTGGAAAATTCAGGACCAGAATCCAAAGACATAACAGAGGGGAAAGATAATCTTTTTAAAAAAGTAAGCAAAATAAGGGATGATATTATACAAAAGAAAACTAAAAAACTAATGAGGGAACTAGATAATAAAGAGGAATTAGACAAGAAAGAAGGAGATGATGACAGAGGCTCTATAAAAGAGGGAGGAACTGACATAGAAAATACACATGTGGAAGTCACCACTGATGAATCTGGAATATGGACGACGATGACACATAAAAATAAAAACAATAACAAAATTAAGACCAAAAGAGAATATAAAAGCCCAGTAAGGATAGAACCACACTATTATCATAGAAGAGACTATAATATACCCTATAGACAGAATCATCATATAGGAAGACAACACAGACAATATGACTCATACTACGAACCAAACACTAGACAATATGGTAATAGGCAGGGTGACTATACTGACAATAGACAATATAATAATCAAAGATGGGATAGAAGACAGTTTAATAATCTAAGAAACAGAAGAGATTATCCCACAAACTCATATAGAGAGCGAAGACATTTTGAATATGAGCAAAGAGAGAGGTATGAACCACACAGATATGGGGAAAGCTATCATCATCACCAAGAAGATAGACATTTTGATAAACCAATGAATTATTATAAAGGCTATGATAATCATTTTGAGAATAAGACCACACATGTTACTCCTAGATGGGAGAAAAGATATCCAAAACCTAGAGAGGAAGAGGACAACAGGAAACAAAAAGAAATCAAAAGGAATGAAGAAAGACAACATATAAAGAAAACCGAATTGAGGACAGAACCATCGACCTCAACCAAAACATATACTACAAAATCACCTTCTTCTTCTTTTTTAGATGTAGATCGATACCTACACAAAGGAAAAGAGCAAAATCAGTCAACAACAAGAGTAAAAACAAGACCCATAGAGGGAGAAGAGGAGGAGCAAAAATAAAGAAGAACAACGATATAAAGTCAGCCTATAAAGATCTGGGAACCAATGGAGGAACAATTTCTGATGACAAGGAAAAAGACACCAATGGAGGAACAATTTCTGATGACAAGGAAAAAGACACCAATGGAGGAACAATTTCTGATGACAAAGAAAAAAACACTGAAGGAGGAATATTTCATCTAAGTTCATATTAATTGAATGAAGATGAAAAATCTGTTCTTAAATTTGGTTTATCTTTTGCTCCATCAAGAAGCCTTGATAAGTTCACTACTTTCGTAAGTACGAAAGAATTTATCAGAAGACTAACTCTTAAGAGATTCTTTTTAAGACCCCCAACAGAAAGAATGGGATATGGGTTTAATGAAGCTGAAAACTTAAAGGTAGATGATAATTACAAGCACACAGAACTAAGGCCGAAATCAACTTTTTATCCTACAACTCACAAAGGGACGGCAATCGAGACATTTGAAACAGTAGTGTGCAGAGAAATACGGGATATACGCTCTAAAAAACTGAAGAATAAGAAACAGAATCTATCAGAGAAACAGTTGGAAACCATTAAGAATTTGGAACAAAACCAGAACCTCACTATAAAATCTGCCGATAAAGGAGGAGGAATCGTAGTCATGAATAGAGATGACTATGAAGCAGAAAACAGACGTATCCTAAGTGACAACAACACCTATTATAAATTATCAAAAAATCCAGTGGACACATTTAAAGAAGAACTGGTAACACTGCTGAAGAGGGCCAAGGAAGAAGGAATATTGAATGACAAAGAATACAACTATTTGAATGTACATCATCCAATAACTCCATTGTTATATCACCTTCCAAAGATCCATAAATCCCTCCAAAATCCGCCAGGAAGGCCAATAATTTCCGGGATAGGTTCATTAAGTAGCAACCTATCGGAATATGTGGATAAACATCTGCAAAAACACATGAGGCAACTCCCCTCCTTCTTGAGAGATTCGACTCAGATACTTAATCTCCTGGAAGAGCTGACATGGGAAAAGGATTATATCCTGGAGACTTGTGACGTGACAGCATTGTACACGAGCATCCCGCATGAAGAGGTACTGGAAGCAGTGAAATTCTACCTCGAAAAAGATCCGGAAATTCCATCTGAACAGATTGAATTCATTTTGGATAGTATTCATTATATTCTAAATCACAACTACTTCTGCCATGATGGCAAATTCTACCGACAAATTTGTGGGACGGCGATGGGGACCAGGTTCGCGCCGAGCTATGCCAATCTGTATATGGGCAAATGGGAGGAAATATTTTGGGACTCCTGCCCAGCCGGCGCGGACCTGGTCCTCTATCGTCGATACATAGATGATATAATCATAGTTTGGAAAGGGTCACAGGCAGACTTGGAATACACCTGTGAAGTGATGAATAAGAATACGGCCAATCTAAAATTCACATATGAATGGAGTCACACGACTCTCACATTCTTGGATCTGAACATAGAAGTGAAAGGAGGGAAATTAGAAACATCCACCCATTTTAAAAAGGTGGACAGTAACAATTATGTCCACAAAACAAGCTGCCATCACAATACATGGAAGAATAATATTCCAAAAGGACAGCTTTTACGTATGAGAAAAAATTGTTCTGATCCATCAAAATGGGAAGAACAGGTGCAAATAATAAAACAAAAATTTGTGGAGAGGGGTTATGAAGAAGAGATGTTGGACCAAAGAATTGATGAGGTAAGACAGATAGAAAGAAGAACACTCACCAACTATAAGGAGAGGAATAAGGGGAACAAAGACGAAGAAACTCTTAACATCCCTTTAATTACAGAGTATAGTGCAAACAGTAAGATCATAGAAAAGATCTTCCGGAAACACTGGGCACTACTTAAAGACATTGACATACTGGGAGAAAAATTATCTCAGGTACCAAAGTTTGTATATCGAAAAACGAACAACTTAAAGAATAAACTGGCACCAAGCATACAGAAGAAAAATCCTCCAGGAATACAAGACGTCTTTGGGAAAAAGGTTAAGGGCTTCTTCCCCTGTCACACTTGCAAAGCATGCAAATGTGGAGTAAAAACGGATGAATTTCACTCCAACAATACCAGAGAAAAATACAAAATTGGAAACCTGATCCGTTGCCAAGATAAGGGAGTGGTCTATTTACTCCAATGTCCATGTGGCCTCAATACATAGGACAGACATCCAGGCCATTGCGAGATAGGATACGTGAGCATATCCTGCAAATTGAAAAACGCAATATGGATACCCCACTGTATAAACATTTCTCTATGAAACATCAAGGGAATATTAATACACTTAAATATATGGGGATTCAAAAAGAAACTAAGAACTGGAGAGGAGGCAATTACGAAAAGAAGTTACTAACGGCAGAATCCAAATAGATATTTTATTTAGACTGCTTATATCCCAGAGGGTTAAACAACAAAGAGGATCTATCTCACCTTTTAAACCTTAACTAAACTAACTATAATGAGATATAAAGGAAAAATCTCAAAAGCAACCCAGAGAAACTATGGGAATTTTACTAATCCCATGAGAAGTGCCTCTTTTGGCGAAGAACAGTATAATACTGTGTTTGCTTTTATGAATACACGGGTTGTGAAACATGATAGCAAGTATCATAATCAACGATCTTCTAAAAAAATTAAATTCCCCTAACTGTGTATGAATACCTCCTGCTATATCCACCTCTCTCTGCATATATGACAAATTTTAAACGTATACCCATATATGGGCATCTTCTGGTTGCATTATGGCTCTATTCCTAATACTCTAGCACTGCTAGCTACATACCCCTCTATAAACTTTGTGATTTAGATAGATTTTCACAAGGTTAGTACCTAAAACATATTTGATGTTCATATTTAAAGAAGACAGCAATTCAATCATTCATATATATAAACTCAGACATAATACTCTGGATATATAGTACATAAACAGGAACAAATATAATTATAATTTAAAAAGAAAAAGGTTTTGGGTGAACTAGGTTAACCCACAGATGCTTTACACTCGTCACTAGGGTACGCTATATGCCACACACCAATGAGTTTGTAATGATAGGTGTCTATTCTAAATTTGAAAAAAGATTTGAGGATAGTTTATCTGATAGTTTTTCTATGATTATATAACGCATCAATCAGGGCTAATATCTTTCCAGATAAGACACTACTAGTATAGAGGTCACTTTCCCACTCGATTGGATATTTATGTTAAACAAATAAAGGTTGTTTAATATTTCTACACCATCATCTGGTTCCCATACGTTTCTGTTCCACTTAAAACCTATTGAGGTTTCACCTTGTTTGTATAAAAAAAAAAAAAAAAAATTCTCTTTAATCTGGATAATAATTCACAACTCAGCACAGACATAGCACTATAGCAAAATCCAGTATATAGAAGACAACAATATAACACCATTAGGAATATTGTAAGGAATATATAATCAGCATAGATTGTGTAATAAGTAAAAGATGAAACTAGCAAGTCCGTCCTTTATATAGAATATGTCTTGTTTCCGCTTTTTATTCTCTTAGATTAGCAAGCATATGTAAAAATTGGCATCTAGAAATGACATCTAAAAATGACACCTTAACATATACGCTAAAATGGCTTTATTATGACAGATAAGGGAATGTTTTAACAACATTCCAACTACTATCCAATGAAATTGAGCCTATTATACACACCCCTGCCCCATCCAATAGAAACCAAGCCCCTACTGAGATTATACCCAATAGAAACAGCTGAAAAACGGCTTGGAGATGACAGTAAACTCTCTTTCTGATCAGATCATGATGAGAAATAGGGCTAATACAGAAATGTCTACAGCCACACTGCCTTGAATGCACCTGATCCCGTCTGATCTTGGAAGTAAAGCAGGGCCAGGCCTGGTCAGTACCTGGATGGGAGACCGCCTGGGAACACCAGGTGCGGTAGGAACATTTTTTAAATAATAGGTATGAAGTCATAACTAAAAAGGCTGGGTCTGTATATATATTTTTCCAAATCTGGAACACTGTATTCTAACATAGGAATTTTTGTATTTTCTCTGAATAAAAATGATCAGATGCAGATAGAGCTTGACAAAATAAGGATACCATCTAAATGTATTATAATGGATTTTTTAATCACAAATTTTTAAACTATAAACTGTATATTTTAAACACACATTTAAGGTCAGTAAAACAGGAAGTGCTTAACAAACACTTCCTGTTCCACAATTTTATGGCCAACAATCAGTCTGGTATAAAAAGACCACTACTAACACCATAAAACCAGTCTTGATAAAGGTCTCTTTGTGACCGAAACGCGTCGACTGGTAAGCATAATTTAATTTTCTATCGATCTAAAAACAATCTACACCATCATATCTTTCTTTTACAGAAGGATCATCCAGGGATTATAACAAAATATTTGCCAAGAAGATAGAATTTTGGGTTGCAAAACGGATAGCAAGTACTGACACTGCTATTCAGTATAAAACACTTGGAAAATCACCATAACTATTGCTGTTAGGATTCACAACACTTTAAGGATTATTGTTTTTTCTTAAAGAGACACACTACTTATTATAATTTATTGTTGGATTATTTTTTCTATTAAGTTTTCACTGTTGGACTATTTTTTGGACTATTATTTACATTTATATAAGTTACTATTGGAACACACCACAATGTTTTTGTAAATTTTTGGTTTTTCATTTTTTACAATCTTTGTTCTTAATTCACGTTTTTTGAAGATCAACCTATTTTTTGACCATTAATATCTTTTGTACACTAATTTTTGCACACAACTTTTTTGATACACATTCTTTACATTGGTTTATTGCTGTCACAATATTTTTTACTTGACAATGCGTATGTGGTAAACACACAGTTAAAGGTCTTACTCAGAGCCTTACACATTAGTCACTATTGGCAATATTTAGTATTGCATAGAATCGAGAACATTATTGGTTAGATAATATTATATAACTGAATAATACATTTCACCTATTATGTGCATGTGGTATTTTTGTTGTGAGCCTTATACTTAATTTGGAATTTTTTAGGAATATTTTTTAAGAGCATTGTTTGCACAATTTTAAATGCCATATCTGCTATTTAACTATTTGTTTTAACTATTCATTTAGCTATTATTGCTGTACAAATTTGTGTATATGTATATGGTAAACACAAAGTTGAATTTCTGTTGTGAGCCTTATACTAAATTTGGAATTTTTTATGAATATTTTTAAGAGCAATGTTTGCACCATTTTAAATGCTATATCCGTTACATAACTATTTGTTTTAACTATTCATTTAGCTATTATTGTTGTGTAAATTTGATTGTTTATACATGGATCCATGTTTTTAACTTATTTGTGTACTCAATAAATTGTTTATTGTACTTGTTTGACAATATTGCATTAGGTCCAGACCCAGCCTTCGTATAGTTGGCGCTTTGGTATAACTTATTAGTTTCATCTTTCCATTTTGACAACTAGGTGTCAAATTATCAAAGCCAGAGGTCTTATTTAGTAGGCGCTAGGTGTACTCCACTATCAATATAACTATATAGCTATCATATAGGGAATCAAAGTATGCAACCACAACTAAGACATAGAAAGGCCGTCTTGGCACTGGTAAAACATTATAGGGATAGGGGATGCTGTGAGTATAGATGAAGGTTGTTGGAAACGTTCTGAGACCCCAATATAGTGCTTGTTAGTGGGAAAATATAGTTGCACATGTATGGTATCTATGGCAGTTTAATATGTAAGTGCACTTGTAGCAACACTGCTTCTATAATAGTACAGAAAAGGGGTATAAATCAGCTTTTATGGTGATAATATATCCTAATAGACCCGCAAATTGGGTATGGGCCCTATACCCAACAGCAGGCCAATGTCTCAGGGGTGGTTACCCCTATCTCATATATACAGAAGATAAGCAGTTGCCAGTTTCCAGCGTATCAGTAAAGTTCAAACTTACATGGTATAGAAACTTAACTATTAAACTAAATAATACTAAGGTAAATTAATCATTGGCAACTAGAACAGTCTTGGTCTTAACACTCACACACCCCAAGAAGGTGTCTATGGGATAGCAAGACTAATCCTGCTATACTACAGGTAGATTATCACACACTATGGCCTATTCCCTTGATCACTTATGAGCACAATGAAGGGAAGCAAAACATACACAGAGTATTGTTAAGACAGGCAACACATGTGAAAATAGGAACATATATAATAAACAGTATGACATAGTCAGTTGGGTTATAATAGTAAAGTATAATATTTGAAGTCCAGAACATGCCAACCACAAAAACCAGCCAAATACAATGACAAAGTTCTCTTTGTGCAAAATATAACAGTGGGCCGGCATATTAAAAAGGAGGATATTTTACCCTACACCATAGCGTGAAGCTGGGAAAACAGCTGTCTTGCAGAGCTGGAGATAACAAAAATCGCTGGAAGGTTTGATGTGTCCCCCAGGGTCCCAGCTCATAGTCACAAAGTCTGTTGTCTCCCTCATGCTGAACCACAAACCTGGGCGTTTGTTGTCAATAGGCTGTGCTGTGATTATCACTGGCGTTGCAGGGTTGAGGTCCCAGTTGGCCGAATGATGAAAAGCGCCCTTATTTTGTGAGGTACTTATAGGTGTCAGTATGGGAGACAGCCCAGCTTGCTTGTAATTGTCAGGATTCTGTAAGTCTATCTGAATTACACAAGTGTCAGGCTTCAGGTGTAGGTAATTTGCCTCCGTGTCGCAAAATGGGGCTTCACTGTGTGAGATGTCATCAAGCCGACATCCGCGTTCCAAAACGTTGCCCTCTGTAGAGACTATCTGCTTGGGGATCGGCAGAGCAAGCTGAGTTTCGCAAACATCGCTTATACCAAGCGCAACATCTAGGGTCGTTTCAAAGGCGGCATGGTGTCTTTCCAGCATGCATGCTAGCTCCCTTATAATGTAGCTGGCGGTCATCTTGTACTCCTCACCTTGTCAAAAGCTGATCACATTAGGTTAATGTCCGTGAGAGGGGTGAGACAGTGGGTGTGCCTGTGGTAGTTAGGAATAATAACAGCGGCTTTGAGAACCCAAATATATAGAGAAGGAGTATATTATAACTCATAGAGCTCTCTATCAGCAGGCATTCCCCATGCGTGAAAGTTTATAGAGAAAAATGGCAATGTTACCCACATGGCAAAGGCACAAGGTGAGAGCCTTACACGGGTCTACTGTAGCTGGCTGTCCTCTGCTCTCCGTGTACCCCTGAGTGTCCATAGGCTTTGACATGCAATAGTGGGCTCATAGCAGCAAGATATTTCATATTCTTTGACCGCAAAGTCAGGAGCTCTATTCAGATGCGACTGCTCTCCATGGCGGTTGGCCCCGCCCCCCATGTATTGTATATTTTTATGAGTTTATTGTTTTTACAGTTGCATTAAAAAGTTAAAAAGTTTTTATCCCTAATCTGGCTGAGAGTCTGAAGTCATCCGGAAGTGGCTACATATGAGCCTTTATTCATACTGCACGCTTTAAACATAAACTGATTTTGATCTATCAGAGGTGAGTATGTTCATAGCCATTTGGATTTATATTTCAATATACCTGCTTCACTTTTCATTATTATTTAGAACAAGCTGGTTACCACAGGTCACGTACAGACCTATTTTTTCCCACGTAACCACAATCCTTTTGGCACAACAGAATAGAATGCCACATGTTGCTTCCAGCAAATAAATATCTTTTTTTCCCATTACAATTAACTTTCCATTTTTATAGAGGGTCCAATATAAGGGCTAAAATTATAACATGGCCCTATTTAAGAGGTCTACATATGAGTTGCTTATAATGATACAATTGACCATCACTGATCTAGCCTAGACATAACACCGAGAAATGTTTTAGAAATGATCACTATTTTAATCAGTTCTTCTTATGACTTGAGCCATACAGCCCTATATATTTTCAGGACAGGAAAATCTAAGGTACTTCCTAAGGCTCTTTAATGTTCATGGGTAAGAAAGAAATGCAGCTTTTTATGTGCCATCATATCTGATGATAAAAATACATCTTACATTTTTCCATTTCTTACTTAAGAGGAGCATCTAACAATAAAACAACAACACTGTAATGTAATTTATATGGAAAGCAGTAACTAATGCACACAAATTAAATTAATAAGTTTAGGCCAGCTGTGAGCATGAAACATAAATGAGACATGGTTTTAATTAAATCTTTACTTCCACTGAATCAGCTACAGGTCATGCACAAAATCTGTTTCTTTATATTGCATTGTAAAATGCATGCAAATTCTATACATACTGGTTATTTTAAACAATTATCAGTGTAAAAGCCTTGTATGTATTTTTGTTTAAATTGTAGGGTCCTTGTAGGCCTATAATACAGTTTGACTGTATAGCTGAAATATTTAATTATGAGGAATGCCTGGTGAAAATATATACATTACTTAAGATTTATTGTTCATTATGTGTTACACTGCTCATGTATTACACCTTATAGTAAATATTTTGAAATTAAGCGCTAAATTATTAGTGGAGCTCAAAATATCACTTCCAAAAAAGTGAAAATTGCGCTCAACTTAGTAATACCATCATATGCACCCCACATTCGCATTACACAGAAGCATTGCGCTCATGAGAGTGCACATTCATATGCTGCAATTTGAGCCTCATTCTCATGCCATGCACAGCGAAGGGAGTAAGTCACGCAGAGATAGGCAGCAAATTTAAATATATATGTAAATTAATATATGTATATACACATATTAATATATATATATATATTAACCACAGGTTCTCAATGGGGTTCAGATCAGGTGAACAAGGAGGCCATGTCATTAGATTTTCTTCTTTTATACCCTTTCTTGCCAGCCACCAGTTTGGCCATATTTCAGAGCTGCAACATCACTGGAGTGCCCAAAAGCACAAGGTGTGCAATACTCAGAGACATGGCCAAGGTAAGAAAGGCTGAAAGACGACTACCACTGAACAAGACACACAAGCTGAAACGTCAAGACTGGGCCAAGAAATATCTCAAGACTGATTTTTCTAAGGTTTTATGGACTGATGAAATGAGAGTGAGTCTTGATGGGCCAGATGGATGGGCCCGTGGCTGGATTGGTAAAGGGCAGAGAGCTCCAGTCCGACTCAGACGCCAGCAAGGTGGAGGTGGAGTACTGGTTTGGGCTGGTATCATCAAAGATGAGCTTGTGGGGCCTTTTAGGGTTGAGGATGGAGTCAAGCTCCACTCCCAGTCCTACTGCCAGTTTCTGGAAGACACCTTCTTCAAGCAGTGGTGCAGGAAGAAGTCTGCATCCTTCAAGAAAAACATGATTTTCCTGCAGGACAATGCTCCATCACACGCGTCCAAGTACTCCACAGCGTGGCTGGCAAGAAAGGGTATAAAAGAAGAAAATCTAATGACATGGCCTCCTTGTTCACCTGATCTGAACCCCATTGAGAACCTGTGGTCCATCATCAAATGTGAGATTTACAAGGAGGGAAAACAGTACACCTCTCTGAACAGTGTCTGGGAGGCTGTAGTTGCTGCTGCACGCAATGTTGATGGTGAACAGATCAAAACACTGACAGAATCCATGGATGGCAGGCTTTTGAGTGTCCTTGCAAAGAAAGGTGGCTATATTGGTCACTGATTTGTTTTTGTTTTGTTTTTGAATGTCAGAAATGTATATTTGTGAATGTTGAGATGTTATATTGGTTTCACTAGTAAAAATAAATAATTGAAATGGGTATATATTTGTTTTTTTTTAAGTTGCCTAATAATTATGCACAGTAATAGTCACCTGCACACACAGACATCCCCCTAAAATAGCTATAACTAAAAACAAACTAAAAACTTCTTCCAAAACTATTCAGCTTTGATATTAATGAGTTTTTTGGGTTCATTGAGAACATGGTTGTTGTTCAATAATAAAATTAATCCTCAAAAATACAACTTGCCTAATAATTCTGCACTCCCTGTAATCACATGTACCCACATCGTGAATTTCTTCTGCTTGTACTCGCAGCTGGCAAGAAATTTCCCCGCACAATCGGTGTGGCCACCAGGACTATGAACTTTTGTTGTAACTTTCGCCAGCTGAAGCTGTCGAGGCAGTTTTATTAATGCTGCAAGGGACAATACAGTCTGCTCCTGAGTCAGTTTTAAAGGCAACTTTAGCTCCCATTACAGTAATAGTAACCCGCCAATCTTCATCTGAACCGACCCTACAAAGGACAATTCTTGACCCTCCTGGTCACTGTCTACCTGCATCTCCTTAATGTATTCAGTTTTACATGCCACTTCAAAATGGCCCATTCGGTTACATTTTCTACATCTTTTGTCTTTAGCAGGGCATACGACACTCTGATCATGGGTACGGTTATACCGCGTGCAGCAAGCATTGTTTGCGCCCATCTGCTTCTGGGCATATCTGTTACCCTTGGTCTACCGCTCACACTGTGCTTTTCACTAGCAGCTCTCCTGAACTGCTGCACTTCATCCACAATACTCAGCACTTTGGTTTTTCACCAGTTCACTCTGGTGGGCCATCTTAATAGCCCCATCCAATGTTAAATCAGCCTCCAACTGTAGCTTCAGTGAGACTTCAGCATCTGCAATTCCTATGACTATTCTGTCTCTGATTTGCTCCTCTTTAGCAACAGGCTGCGCACAAATGACTCCACAGATTCTCCCACACGCTGAGCACGTTTGTTAAAACAGGCCCTCTCATGAATCACATTTCTTTTGGGCACAAAGTGAGCACTGAGTTTGTTCATAACTATTTCAAAATCAAATTCTTCCCCTTTTTGGAAAGTAAAGGCATTGAACTCTGGCTCCACATCTTTCCCTATAGAGTATAACAGAGAATTAACTTGTACTTCACCACTCTCCTTGTCCAGCTTGGAAGCAATCCTGAAGCATTGAAACCACTGACGCCATGTGGGCCAAGCTGCAGGCTGCGAGAAATCAAAAGGCTCAGGTGGGGTAAACTTCGACATCGTCATTAATCAGGAAACAGAAGCGCAGGCAAGTACTTCTGATACCATGTCATGAGATGCAGGACACAGTATAAAACGTACAACGCTATTTTATTGCAGAGCATAGAAGTATACAGCTTGTACAACACATCTAACTTGGTAACTGCGACAGAAAATAAACGCCCTAAAAAACACCCCCATCCGGTGATGTCACTTCCCACTTTCATCACAGCTGGTTATTTATCTTGCGTGAATTTGCCCGTTTACTGGTGCGCAATAAGTTAGTGCTCCACTTGTAATCTAGCCCTAAATTGTAAACTTACTGAGGCAGTTTGCTTTAGAATGCTATATATTCATTGTCACAGCTTTTCTTCAGATCTACAACCTAACCAATGATCATTAACCAGAGTGGAACATTTATCCAGAGAATACTGATTGTGAATTTTGGATAATGTATAGAAGATTGGCATTCTGGGGTATCTCGTCGTCAGGTATTCATAGGTCTTTGTAAGATAAAATAGATATTGTCATTGAGGATTTGTTTAATTACTAAGAATAGATGAGATGGTTGGCAGATAAACAATTCACTTTATAATGCCAGTTTAGGTTGCTATGGCAACAGTTGTACACTCGCCAATAAGGCTAGTAACAAATGATTGTAGGGACACTTATATTCCCATGATGTTACAGTGTATATATGTATAAAACTGTAAGGGTGCTTATTTGTCTAATCTAAAACTTTTTATTTTTTTATTGTTTGATTATGTTTTTATTTATGTTACAATGGGGCTGGCTACCGGGTCACCGATTGATGACATCATTCCATAGGGGAGTGGCCGATCAGGGCATGCTGCAAGAGGTCTGGTCCCATACAAGTTATAAATGTCATAATTGGTGGTGAGTACTTTGTTGTCATATATTTTGTGAGTACTTTGTTGTCATATATTTTGTGAGTACTTTGTTGTCATATATTTTGTGAGTACTTTGTTGTCATATATTTTGTGAGTACTTTGTTGTCATATATTTTGATGTCTGAGGAAGGGGATAAAACCCCGAAATGTTACACATAATAAAAATGACCGCTGTGAAAAATCCTGGCGAGTGTTTAACTTTTGGAAGCACCCTGGGTTGCTGCTTAAGGATCGGGAGTGCTGGCTCAATAATTTGTGGTGGGTGGATTGAGATTGCCTGTTCATGCATTGTTTAGATGACTTTTGTGATATCTACTAGATATATCATTTGCATTGTGATCATTCTGATGACAAAAAAAGTGTATCAGAAAACAAAACAACCAATAAACACAATAAATTACAAAATGACACCTAAATCATACAGGTGCTTATGTCATTCTACATCTAGCAACTAGGAAACCTAGATAATTGGAAATATAGAATAAATATGTGTGCAGTAAATGATTGTTATTGATACAAATAGTTTTGCTTCATAAGTTTATTTTGAGGGAGTGAATCTTATATTTGTCTTAAAGTTGGGGCAAGTATTAGTATTTATGGGTTAAAGCAAACAACATAAAATGATACAAGTTTAAAAAAAATAGCATCTCTACAGGGCTATACATGCAATTAGCTTAAAAAAACTACTGAGGCATTTAAAAAATAAAGCATGTGGCGATTAAAATGTGTTTTTTGGGGGGGCAGAGCCAGCAGCCAAATGGAGTAGACGTGTCTGAGAGAGCTCCTGCTGCTATTAATCTAATATAATGGTGAATTGGGACTAATCCTCTCTAATTTGCCCCCAAAACTAGCCCAGCACTTATAAGATACTTTCCATATTGCTAGGGGAACCCAGCGATCTATCCCTGTAACAGATCCCTCACTTGACCATCTTCACTAGCTGGGAAACACCCAGGATTTTGCGGTCTACAAGAGACATGACATCAAAGAAGGAGGAAACCTTGGCGGATATATACACAGCCTTGCAGGCCTTGGATTAATAAATGTCGGCTGGTTTTGCTAATTTATCAACCCACTTAAGATCTATTGTGTCCCAGTGTGAATCTATTGTGCAGGATAAACCACAAAACGTCACCACATCGACATGCAAAGAACGATCCTTTTTGCAGAAGGGACAGCTCAGGGGTTCTATACTGGACAGTATTGGACCAACGGATATCTCTTGTGGACATGTATTGACCTGCAATAGCCCGGCTCAAGGGGATGTGGCTAGTCCTTCGGAACAGAATAACACAAATTTATCTGCTCGGAGGGAGTTCCGGGTGAATACCAATCAGGCGATTATACTTTCTGAAGGTTGGAGGCGAAAAATATCTTTGCTGCCGGGCTGCAGCAACCTAACAGGCGATCCTACACTTAAACCTACGAGAGATTCCCTTACTGAGTTTCTTAGTGTTCTGGAGGACTTGCAAAGGTACAGCCGCATAATATTCCTTGTATCACCTACCGAGGGCAAGTGCAGTCCGACTGATTACCCTCTATTACAAAATGGCGATTTTACTACCTGTCTATGTATGCCAGGGTCGGATTCCCAAAGCGAGATAAGATTTGAGTCTTACAGAAGAGACTATATATTTCATATTGATGAACTAAGGGACCCTTTTGATCCGGGTGGCTAACACTATTACCAACTATAGAAAGGCTCAAGCTATTGGTGCACAGAACTTTGTTTCCCCTTTATGGCAAAGTTAGAGACATCTATGTTGTCAATGTCATTGATCATCGTTAAGCATAACATTTATAAAAAACTAACACTATTATTGTTTTCCTTGTTCTGGGGTAACTGTTGTGTAATGTTTGATGAAGTTTGAACTGTCCTATATAAGTTAGATATTCACGATTTATTTAACGAGGTTACAGCTAAGGTTCAAAATATCGTTAAGCCTACCTTACCTATTAGTAGTACTTTTTAGTCTGAAGTCCCTTATTCTACCTATTAAACTGTAATAATAATAATTTAGATTGGTACATATAGAGAGGAATGTCCTGTAGTAAAATAAGTTAATTAAAATGTGTATAGGGATGGAAATTCCTTTTAAGTAACTTGCATACATCAGCTGAGACAACCACTGGGTAGTAGCTAGTCTGTATGAACCTACTATTCTTTATAATTGTGCTGTCCGCAGCCGAAACAGTATGATGCAACTTTTTTAGTGAATGTAGACTAGTTTAAACTATATTCCTAAGTCTCACGTAGCTAATACTTATACTGTTTAGTAAGTTAGTATTATTTGAACAGAAATTTGCATACTGATTATAGGTTACTATGTTATGCCCCCAATCATCTTAAATGGCATAAGGTGACTCAAATTTAGAGTTCACAGATAAAACCTTTCCTTCACCATTGTACATAATATTTTTAATAGCCCTTTACGGTGTAGATACTTAGAATTAGCTTAGTATGTGTTAAATTATGTGTAGTCCCCCTATTTATGGTGTACTATTCTCTTTTCTCCCCAGCCGGCAGGGGAGGGAGTGATGTTGCTGTAGATAGAGGGGTTGGATGCCGATTTTGATGGGTAACTAGTATGATGCTATTTTTATAACTCCTATTGTGATACGGATATATCAGCAGAGAAGACCTAGATAATCGTACAGTATATGCATCTTCATGAACTTATAGTTAGGCGTTCACATATTTGTAACTGCATACAGATAATGTTTTTTTTCTGTTTTTATTACTCTATGTCTCTGTTGTGGTTCAGAAGGGTTAAGTTTATATTTTTCATGTCACTTTCTAGTAGCCTCCACAATTATTTTTTATCTGATTATATTATAACCCCCCCATATATTCACATGGGTCTCTTAATGGATTACATCCAATGTATGGTTTGTATAATATAACCTCCCCCTCCCCATATACTTGCATGGGCCCCACAGTGGGTTGCATCCAATGTACAATTTGCATGTTTTTGATATTGATTCTCCCTATCTATATTATTGGCTTAAGGCCTGAAGTGGTCTTTACCCGCAGTTAGGATTTTCCCTATTGTTGGGATTTTCCATATTGTCTATTCACTGACCCTAGAGGGTCATAAACTGGGACTACCTAGGATTACCAGTATTACCTAAATCAATTGGTCCAAAAGTGACCGGCTAATTAGTCCCACAAAAGCTAATCTCATTTTATTTTAAAAAGGAAAAAATAGAGGTCTCAGCTTGACAGATACATTAGACTTGTGCATATCTTGTTTATCTTTATCTTGTATAATTCAGGGCTTTTGTGAGTTTATTTCATCCTTGCTTTGTATTATTTTCTTTTGTACTGTAAAATACCCTTTGATGATGTATTGATTCTAATGACCTCAATAAAAAAAAATTCAAATTTAAAAAAAAAAAAAAATGTTTTCGAGTTCAGTCAGATAGAAAATTCCTGATTCACTTATAATAGTCTAAAAATGTGCCTGAATTATTCACATATGAATATCATAGTTTTATATAGTCATAAATACTTACTACTTTCAAACAACCTCACGGAAAGGATTGCACTTTCAAAATATTTATTCCATGCTCTGTATAGCACATTCATATTATTTTTTAGTTCGGTTGTCAGTTTTCTTTACCAGCCTGTTCATTTGAGTATCCATGTTCTCATTCACAATGAAATTTATTTGCATTTTCTACTTTTTTATTGGACAGTGAATTAGCTTTGGTGTAAATTAACATTGAACTGAATTGACAGGAAATACAGTCTCAATTCAAAGCTTCATTTACTGTTACAAAAATACCTTGTATGGTTTTACAACCTGGTAGAAAATAGAAAGAAGTTAATGCAGTAGTGCGTTTTACTGCCGCAAAATGCACTGAGGCATATCTTAAATGTTTCCATTAAGTATGCTAAAATAAAAATAGTTAAGGCTCTGTTTATTTTTGCACAGCTATTTATGCTTCTTGCCTTTTCAATGTCATTAAATGAATCATTCATGTTACTCTCAAGACCGGACTAAAAGAAAAATGTGAACTAATAATATTTTGATTCACATTTAAAGAGGGAAATGCTCTTTTTCAAGTTAAAATGGATACGTGAAATGATTCAAGTCAATGTTTGGGATGCAATGTCTAAAAACTCTCTAGGCAATTAAAATAATTAAAGTCTACAATTTACTATTTTAGGACAGGGGATAGGAAACTAAAATGTTCGGCTAGATTACGAGTTTTGCGCTAAGCTGAAAAAGCAGCATAAAGGGACAGTCTAGGCCAAAATAAACTTTCATGATTCAGATAGAGCATGTCATTTTAAACAATTTTCCATTTTACTTTTATTACCAATTTTGCTTTGTTCTCTTGGTATTCTTAGTTGAAAGCTTAACCTAGGAGGTTCATATGCTAATTTCTTAGACCTTGAAGCCCACCTCTTTCAGATTGCATTTTAACAGTTTTTCACCACTAGAGGGTGTTAGTTCACATATTTCATATAGATAACACTGTGCTCGTGCACGTGAAGTAATCTGGGAGCTGGCACTGATTGGCTAGACTGCAAGTCTGTCAAAAGAACTGAAAAAAGGGGCAGTTTGCAGAGGCTTAGATACAAGATAATCACAGAGGTTAAAAGTATATTATTATAACTGTGTTGGTTATGCAAAACTGGGAAATGGGTAATAAAGGGATTATCTATCTTTTAAAACAATAAAAATTCTGGTCTAGACTGTCCCTTTAACAGGTCCTAACGCTGTTTTTTTACGCTCGCTGGTATTACGAGTATTGCAGGTTTAGTGCACCGCACACTTTTTTGCATAGCGCCGGTATAACGAGTTTGTCCTGGGAGGCCAAAAAGTGAGCGGTACACCCTCTACCTCCAAGATTCCTAACGCATTTTAGTTACTCAGTAGTTATGAGTTTTATGGTACAAAGCTGTAGCATAAAACTCATAACTAAAGTGCTAAAATGTACACTAACACCCATAAATTAACTATTAACCCCTAAACCGAGGCCCTCCCGCATCGCAAACACTATAATAAACACTATAATAAAAATATTAACCCCTAATCTGCTGCTCCGGACATCGCCGCCACTATAATAAACATATTAACCCCTAAACCGCCGCACTCCCGCTTCACAAACACTAGTTAAATATTATTAACCCCTAATCTGCCTCCCCTAACAACGCCGCAACCTACATTATACCTATTAACCCCTAATCTGCTGCCCCCAACATCGCCACTACCTACCTACATGTATTAACCCCTAATCTGCCATCCGCAACGTCGCCACCACTATTCTAAATGTATTAACCATTGAAAACTAAGTCTAACCCTAACACCCCTAACTTAAATATAATTAAAATAAATCTAAATAAAACCTACAATTATTACCTAAATAATTCCTATTTAAAACTAAATACTTATCTGTAAAATAAACCCTAAGCTAGCTACAATATAACTAATAGTTACATTGTAGCTAGCTTAGGGTTTATTTTTATTTTATAGGCAAATTTGTATTTATTTTAACTAGGTAGAAAAGTAACTATTTACTAACTACCTAGCTAAAATAAATACAAATTTACCTGTAAAATAAAACCTAACCTAAGTTATACTAACACCTAACCTAACCCTACAATTAAATAAATTACCTAAATTAAATACAATTAAAAAAATTAAATAAAATAAGCTAAATTGCAAAAAAAACAACTAAATTACAGAAAATAAAAAACAAATTACAAGATCTTTAAACTAATGTATCTAGAACAAGAGAGACAGAGGGCGCCACATAGTGCAGATAAATACAAGACAGGATGGAAGGTTTGCAGGTATATAGATATCCTACTCACGTGGTAGAAAGCACTAATGTGCAGTATAGACAGGCCGAGTCCAAACAGTAGCCCGGCAGACTCCCCAGGCACCTGGATCAGATGGTCTCTTTATCCCAACAGGGAAGGTCCAAAGTGACAATGTAGTGCCCACTGTCTTCTGTGCTGTTAGCAAGGGGTTATTTTCTCCAAGGCACAATCAGTAAGGTGTATAACCAGCCGGGAGCCCCAAAGATGATCAATCTAAGAATAAAAGAATGAAGCAGCGATGTAACTAAACATCAAAGGTTTATTAAAAGTTTAAAACCACATAAGCAACGCGTTTCTCCATGTCACAGCACAGTTTCATCAGGCTATAAAATCAGTTACAGAGCTGCTGCACTTATAACCAGTAGTGTCCAATTAGCATCTAGCAAAATTGCACACCCACAAAAAACACAGCTGTTGAAATCATAGTAACCACCAAGTGATAATATTATTTCCTGCAATATAGAACAAGAGATAACAGTGTGTGAAGTGATTTCCATAGAACAACAGAATCCTAACACTCAGATAGCTTATAATATTAAGTATTACTATACTATATTTGTATGTGTTAATTACAATATTTATATATGTTAATTAAATTTTACGATAGTAAGGGGGTGGGAGCAGTTTCTAAAAAATGTCATCTCCTAACTATAACCAATTGCTAGCAGAGTATTAACAATAGTCAGGGGGTGGGAGCGATTTCTGAATAGCGTCATCTCCTAACTAGACCAATTGCAGGCAAGGGGGTATTAGCCATATCGCAATAGCGTGCTATGGATGCCAAAACAACTTGTCCATCATTCGATACATCAGAAGGAGTGTAGTGTGTGAACAAATCCCGTAAAAAGGGGTGTGTGAACCGAATCGTAGTGACGTGCTCATCATTCAATACATAAAGAAGGTGTGTAAAACGTGAACCAATCACAGAGAGAGGGGTGTGAATTAGAATCATATTGACGTGACAAAAGAAAAACGATAAACCACATACTGCTCCATCCCGCTCCCCAATCTAATAATAACAGACTGGGTACAAGAGATCACTTTACCATAATATCAGATGATAAAGAGAAAAAATAAAAATAATAAATAAAAGCTAAACAAAATAGATTTATAGTGCAACCATTGAATACTCAACATACAAATAATAATAATAGTAATAATGTGTTAATAAACAAGTATAATATAAGATGGTATCTATGAAACCAAATACTAAAAGTGAATACAAATAACGTGACCAGTATCTTTTTAAATGATAAATAAGACAATATAGTTATTAACTAACTGAAAAAAACATAATATAAAATAAACAATAGAGATGTTAATATATATCAGTGACTAGGGGCTATAAATAGCGATCCAAAGAGTGGTGGAAAACATAACATAATCTAATAAGAAATATATAATAAAATAAATAGTTATGTGTCCAAAACACAAAATATTGGTGTGTGATATTATACTATATAGAAATACTTAAAAAACCGACAAATCCATTTTGAGACCAGAGGAAAACATGGTCTTCAATTTGTAGATCCAATATGTTTCCCTCTGTCTCAATCTATGAAATCTATTGTATAGATGAGATGGAGGAATGCATTCAATGGGACAGATGTTAAATATATCAAGAGAACCGTTATGGTTCAGATTACAGTGTCTAGGTACACTATCGGCTAGATTTAGAGTTTTGTCGGTAACGACCTGCGTAGCTAACGCTGGCTTTTTTCTGGCCACACCTTTAAAATAACTCTGGTATTGAGAGTCCACAGAATGGCTGCGTTAGGCTCCAAAAAAGGAGCGTACAGCATATTTAACGCAACTTCAACTCTCGATACCAGAGTTGCTTAGTGACGCGGCCAGCCTCAAAAACATGCTCGTGCATGATTCCCCCATAGGAAACAATGGGGCTGTTTGAGCTGAAAAAAAACCTAACACCTGCAAAAAAGCAGTGTTCAGCTCCTAACGCAGCCCCATTGTTTGCTATGGGGAAACACTTCCTATGTCTGCACCTAACACTCTAACATGTACCCCGATTCTAAACACCCCTAACCTTACACTTATTAACCCCTATTCTGCCCCCCCCGCTATCACTGACCCCTGTATATTATTTTTAACCCCTAATCTGCCGCTCCATAAACCGCTGCTACTTACATTATCCCTATGTACCCCTAATCTGCTGCCCCTAACACCGCCGACCCCTATATTATATTTATTAACCCCTAATCTGCCCCCCACAACATCGCCTCCACCTGCCTACACTTATTAACCCCTAATCTGCCGAGCGGACCGCACCGCTATTATAATAAAGTTATTAACCCCTAATCCGCCTCACTAACCCTATAATAAATAGTATTAACCCCTAATCTGCCCTCCCTAACATCGCCGACACCTAACTTTAATTATTAACCCCTAATCTGCCGACTGGAGCTCACCGCTATTCTAATAAATGTATTAACCCCTAAAGCTAAGTCTAACCCTAACACTAACACCCCCCTAAGTTAAATATAATTTTAATCTAACAAAATAAATTAACTCTTCTTAAATAAATTATTCCTATTTAAAGCTAAATACTTACCTGTAAAATAAATCCTTATATAGCTACAATATAAATTATAATTATATTATAGCTATTTTAGGATTAATATTTATTTTACAGGTAACTTTGTATTTATTTTAACCATGCCCCGCAAAGGGCCCTGTTCAGGGCTGGTAAGGTAAAAGAGCTTTGAACTTTAGTAATTTAGAATAGGGTAGGGCATTTTTTTTATTTTGGGGGGCTTTGTTATTTTATTAGGGGGCTTAGAGTAGGTGTAATTAGTTTAAAATTGTTGTAATATATTTCTAATGTTTGTAAATATTTTTTTATTTTTTGTAACTTAGTTCTTTTTTATTTTTTGTACTTTAGTTAGTTTATTTCATTGTATTTATTTGTAGGAATTGTAATTAATTTATTTATTGATAGTGTAGTGTTAGGTTTAATTGTAGATAATTATAGGTATTTTATTTAATTTATTTATTTATAGTGTAGTGTTAGGTTTAATTATATCTTAGGTTAGGATTTATTTTACAGGTAAATTTGTAATTATTTTAACTATTTTAGCTATTAAATAGTTCTTAACTATTTAATAGCTATTGTACCTGGTTAAAATAAATACAAAGTTACCTGTAAAATAAATATTAATCCTAAAATAGCTATAATATAATTATAATTTATATTGTAGCTATATTAGGATTTATTCTACAGGTAAGTATTTAGCTTTAAATAGGAATAATTTATTTAAGAAGAGTTAATTAATTTTGTTAGATTAAAATTATATTTAATTTAGGGGGGTGTTAGTGTTAGGGTTAGACTTAGCTTTAGGGGTTAATACATTTATTAGAATAGCGGTGAGCTCAGATCGGCAGATTAGGGGTTATTACTTGAAGTTAGGTGTCGGCGATGTTAGGGAGGGCAGATTAGGGGTTAATACTATTTATTATAGGGTTAGTGAGGCGGATTAGGGGTTAATAACTTTATTATAATAGCGGTGTGGTCCGGTCGGCAGATTAGAGGTTAATAAGTGTAGGCAGGTGGAGGCGACGTTGTGGGGGGCAGATTTGGGGTTAATAAATATAATATAGGGGTCGGCGGTGTTAGGGGCAGCAGATTAGGGGTACATAAGGATAACGTAAGTAGCTGCGCTTTACGGTCGGCAGATTAGGGGTTAATTATTGTAGGTAGCTGGCGGCGACGTTGTGGGGGGCAGGTTAGGGGTTAATAAATATAATATAGGGGTCGGCGGTGTTAGGGGCAGCAGATTAGGGGTACATAAGTATAACGTAGGTGGCGGTCGGCAGATTAGGGGTTAAAAATATTTAATCGAGTGGCGGTGATGTGGGGGGGGGGCTCGGTTTAGGGGTAAATAGGTAGTTTATGGGTGTTAGTGTACTTTAGAGCACAGTAGTTAAGAGCTTTATAAACCGGCGTTAGCCCAGAAAGCTCTTAACTACTGACTTTTTTCTGCGGCTGGAGTTTTGTCGTTAGAATTCTAACGCTCACTTCAGCCACGACTCTAAATACCGGAGTTAGAAAGATCCCATTGAAAAGATAGGATACGCAATTGACGTAAGGGGATCTGCGGTATGGAAAAGTCGCGGCTGAAAAGTGAGCGTTAGACCCTTTTTTGAATGACTCCAAATACCGGCGGTAGCCTAAAACCAGCGTTAGGAGCCTCTAACGCTGGTTTTCACGGCTACCGCCAAACTCCAAATCTAGGCCTATGTTTCTTGAAGATATTCTTCATATTTCTAAAATGTTCCATCTACTCCTGATTAGTCTGCACGTGCGACCCACGTATTGGACCCCACAAATTCTACAGGTGAGTAGATAAACTACGTACGTGGTTGTACATGACAAATTTTGATAAATCGAGAATTTTTTATTTGTAGTATAAGAAGATAAAGACTTACAACCAGGGTTAATAAATGTACACATATTGCAATTCTTGAGATGGCATTTGTTGACCTCCTCCTAGCAAGAGGTCCACCAAGAGATGACGTACCGGATTCAGAATTTTTTATTTTTTATTTGGTATAATCAATTCTAACAGTTGATTTACTAACTACCACTTTACTGGGTGCTAAATAGTTTTTCAGTGTGGGCGCCCTCTTAAATACACATCTGGGTTCAGATGTTAATAATTGGCCAAGTATAGGATCCTTACGTAGCAACCCCCACTGTTTTTGAGGATGCTTTTAATTCTCAAATGATTTATATTATATTGGGTAATGAAAGTGGAATTTGCTTGATAGTCTTTATTGGTATTATGTTTAACTTTTGATCGTCAGTTTTAGCACGTTTATAAGCATCTCTAATAACATATTCAGGATATCCTTTTTCAATAAACCGATTTTTAAGAGTAATACTCTGCTGTTCAAAATCATTCAAAAGACTGAAGTTTCTACGTAATCAAAATACCCTTTCAGGGAAATGGGGAGCTTAGGTATTTTTAGCTAGGGTTTTATTTGGGGGGTTAGTTGTGTGGGTGGTGGGTTTTACTGTTGGGGGGTTGTTTGTATTTTTTTTTTTTACAGGTAAAAGAGCTGATTTCTTTGGGGCAATGCCCCGCAAAAGGCCCTTTTAAGGGCTATTGGTAGTTTAGTTTAGGCTAGTGCTATTAGATTAGGTGTAATTAGTTTAAAGATCTTGTAATTTGTTTTTTATTTTCTGTAATTTAGTGTTTGTTTTTTTGTAATTTAGCTAATTTTATTTAATTTATTTAATTGTATTTCATTTAGGTAATTTATTTAATTGTAAGGTTAGGTTAGGTGTTAGTGTAACTTAGGTTAGGTTTTATTTTACAGGTAAATTTGTATTTATTTTAGCTAGGTAGTTATTAAATAGTTAATAACTATTTAGTAACTATTCTATCTAGTTAAAATAAATACAAACTTGCTTGTGAAATAAAAATAAAACCTAAGATAGATAAAATGTAACTATTAGTTATATTGTAGCTAGTTTAGGGTTTATTTTATAGGTAAGAATTTAGTTTTAAATAGGAATAATTTAGGTAATAATAGTATGCTTTATTTAGATTTATTTAAATTATATTTAAGTTAGTGGGTGTTAGGGTTAGACTTAGGTTTAGGGGTTAATACATTTAGTATAGTGGCGGCGAAGTTGGGGGAGGCAGATTAGGGGTTAATAAATGTAGATAGGTGGCAGCGATGTTAGGAACTGCAGATTAGGTTTTAATAATATTTAACTAATGTTTGCAGAGGCGGGAATGCAGCGGTTTAGGGTTTAATATGTTTATTATAGTGGCGGCGATGTCCGGAGCGGCAGATTAGGGGTTAATAAATATTAGGGGTTAATAAGTGTAAGATTAGCTGTGTTTAGACTCGGGGTTCATGTTAGGGTGTTAGGTGTAAACATAAATTTTATTTCCCTATAGGAATCAATGAGTTTTACGCTGCTTTTTGGAAGGTGTTAGACTTTTTCTCAGCCGGCTCTCCCCATTGATAACTATGGGGAAATTGTGCACGAGCACGTACAACCAGCTCATCGCTGACTTAAGCAGCGCTGGTATTGTGTGCGGTATGGAGCACAATTTTGCTCTATGCTCACTTCTTGTCTTTTAACACCGGGTTTATAAAAACCTGTAATACCAGCGCTGTAGGAAAGTGAGCAGTGAGAATAAAGTGCAAGTTAGTACCGCACCCCTCTTACCGCAAAACTCATAATCTAGGAGATTGTTATTACTAATAAACTAAAACTATATACAATTAATAAAGGTAGTGCTTAAAGGGACAGTCTACACCAGATTTTTTTATTGTTTTAAAAGATAGATAATCCCGTTATTAGCCATTCCCTAGATTTGCATAACCAACACATTTATAATAATACACTTTTTACCTCTGTGTATCTAAGCCTTTGAAAACTGCCCCCTTATTTCAGTTCTTTTGACAGACATCCATTTTAGCCAACCAGTGCTGGCTCCTAGGTAACTCCACTTGTGTGAGCATAATGTTATCTATATGACACACATGAACTAATGCCCTCTAGCGGTAAAAACTGTCAAAATGCATTCAGATAAGAGGTGGACTTCAAGGTCTAAGAAATTAGCATATGAGTCTACCTGGGTTTAGCTTTCAACTAAGAATACCAAGAGAACAAAGCAAAATTGGTGATAGAAGTAAATTGGAAAGTTGTTTAAAATGACATGCCCTATCTGAATTTATTTTTTAAAAAGAAGAGATACATATTTTCTTCTACCACATTTCTAGAATATACCAAATCATCATGTAAACATCTTGATAACAGTTCTGTAAAAATACGTAAATAATAAAAAAGGGACTTTGTTATCAAACTTTTTCTATCAAATATATAAAACAGGAGCAATTAAACAACATGTTAAAAATATTTTTTTCCTGAAAATAATTGGTTCTGTAACAACTGTTTACATTTCAAGTGAAATCACCAGAAAGTGCTGTGTGGTGTATTCTGATAATTGCCTCTAGGAGCATTGTTGAGAAAGCTGTTCATTGTATATAAAGATTGTCCTCACCTAGCTTCTATAGTAATTGTACATTGCAGCTAGTTACAAACACTCCCCCTGGTTTTTCCTCATTGTATGTTACAGTCAGGAACTGCAGACATGTTAGTGAGATCTGCTGCAGGTACATGGGGAGTAATGAAGAAATAAGATGCCTGACAGTGACCATCATATGTGAGTCTGGTTATAATAAATGCTCACTAGATAAGAGACTACCTGCTTGTGTCCTCAGTTGCTGCAGACATAACATGCTATGACTCCATAATTCATTGGTTGAAATGGGCATGTTGTGTAGAAAAGGTTTATTCATTCCAGGAACATTCATTAAAAAGGCACTATAATACATTTTGAAACATTTTTGAGTACCCTGTCCCTTTAATGTCACAATAAATGCAACATTTTTATCTTAGTTGTTGACTCTGCTAGAAAATACCTAGATACCATCCCATTCACAACACTAAGCACATAGCACATACGTAAGCACATAAATTAATTAAACTGCTCTCAACAGGTTTGACTTGCACAGATATCAACAGATCATTTTAATGTCAAAGTTGATACAGGATATCTTGAGGCTTCTAGAGATTGAATCAGTTAAAGCATAAGTTCAAAAGACTAATGAGTTGCTAGAAATATTTGCTCTAACTATAACGTCCAAGATAAGAAAAGCTACAGGTTTAGAAGAAACAGCAGGAAATTTACTTATTTCTCTCTTTTTATGTTAGTAATGTGAAAACATCACTAAGACTCCCATTTGACATCTTATATACATGGCTGCTCAAGGACATCATTGCTCTTTTGAAAAAAACCTGGAAAGAATAATACTCTACTTCAAAAATGTATTTCAGTATGTGATAGGTTTATAAATGATATGGATAATGTTGCTAAGAAAATTCTAAAACATATCCAGACTGACCTGAAAAATATTTAAAATCACAATTATCAAATGACAGTGTTCTAGTCATGAGATACATTAATAGAGCTTTTTTTCCACTAGATACAGTAACTTGATGACTAAGTGTCAGAAACCTTTTAAAGCACATTATCTGGAGAAATATAAGACATCTTTCAAACAGGGTCAAATATATCTAAGCAAATTTATCATATGAACTTTTATTTATTCACTCTGAAAGTAAAATTACCAGTACCAGTATGCAAATACATATGGGTGCTAAGAAAGGGGGATGTAAACTGTAAGAAGACAATATAATCATTTCTGAGTTGCCAGGAAAGGAAGATTTGTCATAGAATAAGTATCAAAAGAATGCATGTTAAACATCATTGAGTTATTCACTGAAATTTATAGTCCTGCAATATACTGATCTATAAGCTAAATTGTAAGGTTATATTGCTTTGGGACAGATTAGTGTGGGACGTGATAAGCAGTATCGCTGGACCGTGCTAACATTAGCTTGTTATTAGTCCATAGTAAATTCCATTTACCAGTGAGGGGTTCAACCTATACTTTCAATGGCTATTGAGACTGCACGAAATAGTGCTGGTATTACAAGTTGAAAGTTATAATTTGTGCTTGAGCAAAAGCTGAAAGAGTGCTAGAATATTTAGCGTAATTAAGACCTGGGGGCCAATTTATCAATTGTCTGTCTGACATGATCCGCTCAGCGGATCATGTCCAACAGACATCACTGAATGCCGACACCATACACTGTCGGCATTTAACATTGCACAAGCAGTTCTTGATAAAGCTCTGTATAGAGCGAAACGCGTCGAGCTGTGTGACTTGACTGCAAACGTTAAAGTGAGGAATCATCATCTTTGCCAATCTGAGAATAAGATTGTGGCTGTATTACACGGGTTATCTGTTTATTCATATATCTCCATGCACCACTATTGCCTTATACTTGGCTGCTCAAGTTATACCACACCTGCGTGCATAGCACTAAGTGCAGGACTTTTCCGATGTACTATTTGGCGAATAAGGAACTGTTTAAACAAACAAGGTAAAAATCTTTGGAACCTGACCTTTGACTAGGGAGTGTGACGTCAGACGCCAAGACACATGCGGCGATGCCGACACACTATCGGAACAAACAAGCTACGAGTGGAACCACAACTGTAAAGAAAATAAGGTAACTCTTACCCAAGGTGTACTATAGAGACTTTGTCCTGTACAATAAAAAGACTCTACTCAATACGGCTTAATCTTTTGCTGCTAGAAATTCATATGAAGTGATTAACACTGAGCCCTTCAGATACGGCTTAACCTCCTGTTGTTCAAAACCTCTATGAAGTAACTAAAACTGAACCATACAAATACGATATATCTAATACTGGAAACTGTGTGCAATAAATAATGTATAACTCAGACACAAGCTTCTGATAATAATATCTGTATATTTTTCAGTAATCTTTGTTCTAAAACACTTCTGGGGAGATGTCCCGTAGCTCATATGTAGCGTTTGAATTTATCGTTGACTCATATATACTTTGTTTTAAGCTTTTCTATAAGATTTTAATAAATTGTATCAATATTTTTATCATACATTCCAGCCTTACTTTCATCTTTTTAATTTTATTTAATATAGGATTGGTTACATGAAATTAGTTTTAATATTGCCAATAGCCTAAGTTTTGTATGTGAATATTCAAAAAATACCTGTTTATTTATGAAAACCAATATACGCTATCACCTAATATTTTTGTTATCACTATTTCAACACTATCAAATATTTTAATACTATCAAATATTTCTCAGATTATAAATCTGATGATGATACATTGTACATTGTAACTTGTAAAAAAACACTTTTTGTAAAAAAAAATTTTTTTGTAAACTTAATTTATTCGACATTTCAATACCATATTTATAACAAATGCACTTTGCACTTTAAAATATTCTCTTGAATTTTCCGTAGGAAAGTACCTTACAAACTTTTTACACAAAATATATTTTTTTATTTGTTCAGATTCCTTTAGCTGTATCTAGCACCCTCACTCTCCATGCATAACTAAATATGAATGTGCACACATACATACTTGTACACACATATACAACATATATAGACATACAGTATATCTACACTTTTGAGCCCTTCCCAGACAAATACCATAAAAAATGCAATAACATTTTTATAATGTTTTCATGTTCTTTTTATTTTAACTATATATAAATATACAGTAAATAATATATATATATATATATATATATATATATATATATATATATATATACATACATACACACAGGGCTTTTTGGTGGGGGCTCTCATCAGTACTGAGTACCCCTACCTCTACCAACTCATAAGTGGTAATATTTGCAATCATCATGGAAATACTCTAGTTTTCACAAGTGGGGGTGCAAAATAGTTCAAACATTGTAAATACTCTTGTCCCTTTGCTTTTCTCAAAGTTGCTGAGCAGAATATATCAATTAAAAAATACCAGCACCTTTTCTTTTGCAAAAAAGCACTCTATAAACATATGTATATATTCATATAGATATCTAAGTGTAGATATATATTTCACAAAAAAAAAAATATATATATATTTACAGAACGTTTTCTAAGTGAAGGAGGTAGGAATTTGAAGTATTGCTAACATCGTCAAGTGTAGCACAGTTGAGCTGATTTGAAGTTCACAAGTTGTTTTTATGATTTTATGTTAAACAGAAAAAAAATTTCGCCATACGTTTATTTATCTAGGGCCAGATTACAAATGGAGCACTATTTATCCCTCCCACTCGAGTGCTAACTCCGCTAGAAGTAAGCTTTATGCTGGTGTCAGGTTGCGCTCAAATTATGAGTTGAAATTAAACTGTTTTCACTCCCTCTTTAACCATGTTGCTCACGCTCGACAATCAGCGCACCATACCTAAGCTAGCCCAAAGTTGGGAGCATTGACAATAGTAACATCAGGCTTAACATGACTGTGCATTATTTATGAGACCTCATTTAGTTTATAATGAGAGTGTTAAAGTTTCACCAAACATAAAGGGGGCCTCTCTTGGACCTTAATAATTTAAAGGAAAATCAGCATTAAGGGAGTAACAAGCTATAAATATATAATGTGCTGAGGTTTCATGTTAGAGGGAAGCACAGGGAGCTATAACCAGCTTTAACTCATGGCTCTGAAACCTATAATGGGCCAGATTACAAGTGGATCGGTATTTAATGCTCCCATTTGAGCCTTAACTGTGCTTGAAGTATGCTTTTTGCGTACATCGGGTTGAGCTCGTATTATGAGTTGAAAGAAAACTGTTTTCACGCACAGACTAAAAGCCAAACATAGAATATTGCGCAATAACCTATTCCCCTATAGAAGTCAACCCAACATGAAAATATGAATATTTTACATTCCAATGTTCTTCAGATAGAAGAATATGTTCTATTTATTTATAAATACATATATCTAATGTTTTTTTGCACATATATATATACTATAATCACGTTTGTAACGCGTCCGTTGCCGTCGCCAGTAGTGCATGCATCCTTAAAGGAATGTTGGCTGTGCCAGGCATCCAAAAGAATGTTTGTTTACAGTTCCCAACAAGAAAGTTAGACAGGATACTATGATAGCACTCTTCCCTCAGGGATGGAGGTTAAGTGTTAAGTGCATATAATGTATATATAATTAAAATTTCTATCTTTATTACAACATTAAAATGGGTTACAAATAAAACTTAAAAACAATTGCAGCAAGTAGCCTATACTCAAATAGAATAATTCCCAGGAATAAATAACACCAAATATACATATATAATATGGTAAAGATAAAGGATTAGGTACCTAGTGAGTCACAATATGCCCACTAAAAAGACAGGGAAATCAGCACTCTTAGAAAATATGGCACTTACATTCAAAATTCATTGTTTATTACAAAAAAGAGTAAGGTTCACACTGTAAAAAAGCCCGGCATCAAAATGCCCTCATTAGGAAATCTATATACAAAATATCAATACATTAAGTGAAACATAGAAAGACACAAGAAAAGAAACAATGTAGTCAAGTGCATTACTATGTAATATAAAAACAGACTAGTCACAAGGGGGCCCATTTATCAAGCTCTGGACGGCCGTTTTTATTATTTTATTTCTTGGTATCAACCATCTGATTAATACATGTTTATAAAGTATAGTAATGCAGAGATAACATCTCCATTCTTGACTATCAGAGCATATTCAGATATGTTGTCTGTATCCAATTCCGGTTTGATTCTATTCTCTAGTTCTGGATCAACTTAAATTATTCTATTTGAGTATAGGCTACTTGCTGCAATTGTTTTTAAGTTTAATTTGCAACCCATTTTAAAGTTGTAATAAAGATTTATATTTTAATTATATATATCCTTATATGCACTTAACCTCCATACCTGAGGGAAAAGTGCTATCATAGTATCCTGTCCAACTTTCTTGTTGGGAACTGTAAACAAATGTACTTTTTGATACTAAGCACCTTTAACACTATAGCGCATTGAGTATACATGCTCAACTAATACAGTGTTCCCTCTACATTATAAGAGTAGTGCTTTGCTCCTTCTTAGTAAAGCCAAAAGAATGTTAGCTGCGCGCACAGCCAAAAGAAAGTGAAGCTGCATCCCGGTGGATTCCGAAAAAGGCAGGGTGGTGAAAGAATCTACCTTTCACCACCCTGACATTTTCGGAATCCACCTGGATGCAGCATATGCAAACCCGAAGCCTTAAGAAAAAAACGCACGAAATAACAAAAAAACAAGTAACCGCCCACAAGAAATAAATCAAAAACAAGTAACCGCCAACTCGAAGTATAACAAAAGAAAGCTAACTTCCCGTATGAATCTTTAACACCTAAACCACAAACTCCCACATCGCAAAATAATAAAGTAATTAACCCCTAATCCACAAATAACATAATTAACCTATTAACCCCTGACCTGCCAAACCCCAAAATCACAATAAACCTAATTAACCTATTAACCCCTAAACTGACAAACCCCCACATTGCAATAAACCTAATTAACATATTAACCCCTAAACCGCCAACCCAGCCA
This sequence comes from Bombina bombina, assembly GCF_027579735.1. NCBI lineage: Eukaryota > Metazoa > Chordata > Amphibia > Anura > Bombinatoridae > Bombina > Bombina bombina. The sequence continues at coordinate 296,495,730 of NC_069501.1, forward strand.
CAAAGCAAATAACTAATTTAATTACTAACCCTAACCTAACACTCCCTAAATTAACCCCAATACTAAGTTACACTTAAATGAAACCTAACATTAAATTACAAAAACATAATCTAAAATTAAAAAAATAAAAAAACTCTAAAATTACAGAAAAACTAAATTATCAAAAATAAAAAAGGTAAACCTAATCCCTATGAAAATAAAAAAGCCCCCCAAAATAAAAATATCCCCTAATCTAAACTAAACTACCAATAGTCCTTAAAAGGGCATTTTGTAGGGCATTACCCTAAGTCCCCCCTAACAGTAAAAAAACCCCACCCACCAAATCCCTCCCCCCAAAAAAAAACATAACACTAAAAAACCCAAACTACCCATTGCCCCTAAAAAGGCATTTGTATGGAAATTGTCCTTAAAACAACAATCAGCTCTTTTACAGTCCATTAAATCCCTAATCTTAAAAATAAAAAAATAAAAAATAATAAAAAAGCCTAAAACTAAGCCCCAAATAGGTACTCACCATTCCTGAAGTCCAGCGGAGAAGGTCTTCTTCCAGGTGGCTCCATCATCTTCTATCTTCATCCTAAGCGAAGGCGGTACGGAGCTTACTTCTCCAATGCACGGATCCTCAGTGGGGGTCCTCAGTGGTGGTTCTCAGTGGCGGCCCTCAGCGGCGGTCCTCGGCAGCGTGGAGGCTCCTCTTGTGATTGTCCATTGCACACTGAAGATTGAATGCAAGGTATGCCATATTTATTTATTGCATTCCTTGGTTGATTTAAACAAAAAATTATTTATTTATTTATAAAATATTTTACTAGGAATGATACATAAAGATTTCTCTCATTTTCAAGAATATCCTGGGTTCTATTGGCTTATTTCAAAATTTAAGCCAATAGTAATGCAAGTTACCCCAAATTGAATGCGGTGCCTTGCATTACATTTTTAGTGTATGCCGGAAATCGAATGAAGAGGAGCCTCCACGCCGCTGTGGATTGCCAACGCTGATAAACGCTGATGAGGACCCGCGCATTGGGGAAGACTGCTCCGCCCCTTCGCTCTGGATGAAGATAGAAGATGATGGAGCCACCTGGAAGAAGACCTTCACTGCCAGATTTCAGGAACGGTGAGTACTTATTTGGGGCTTAGTTTTAGGATTTTTTTTTATTTTTGGGGGGATTTTTATTTTTAAGATTAGGGATTTAATAGGCTGTAAAATAACTGATTGCCCTTTTAAGGGTAGAAAAAGAGCTGAATGCCCTTTTAAGGGTAATGCCCATATAAATGCCCATTTAGGGGCAATGGATAACTTAGGTTTTTTGAGTGTTAGGTTTTTTTTATTTTGGGGGGTTGGTTGGGTGGGGAGTTTACTGTAAGGGGGAAATTATTTTTTTTTTTTAAAGTAAAAGAGCTATTTATCTTAGGGCAGTGCCCTACAAAAGGCCCTTATAAGGGCTATTGGTAGTTTAGTATTAGATTAGGGGGTGTTTTTATTTGGGGGGGGGATTTTTTATTTTTATAGGGTTTTATTTAGGTTCAGATTTTTATTTTGGATAGCTTTGATTATTTTTTTTTGTAATTTTACTTTATTTTTTTGTTACTTTAGCTTGGGGGTTTGTATATTTTAAAGATAGACTGCCCTCTGGGCAGGCTTATCGCCTAGTATATATATATATATATATATATATATATATATATATATATATATATATATATATATATATATATATATATATATATATATATATATATATATATATATATATATATATATATATATATATATATATATATGATTGTATATAGATATAAATACAGACATATAGGAATATACATTTATAAATATATAGCACATATTCCCCTATGTGAAGAACATTAAAATATTAAATATTTACAGTGAATACATAGTTGAAAACTTTATTAAATATGAATATTGCACAATTATGATTTTTCATGTTTTCATCTACTTCATTGCAAAGGGCTCTAATATTTAAATACATATATACAAATATAAATACATTTAAACACACACACACACATATATATATATATATATATATATATATATATATATATATATATATATATATATGTATATGTATATATCCAAAAGGACAAGGAGCAAAAACCAGAGCCAAAAAGCTTGAATGCAATTGATTTATTCAGCAATGCTGCCTAAGGCGTTTTTGACTTTCTACCTGATACCTAAGCAGCATTGCTGAATGAATCACTTGCATTCAAGCTTTTTGGCTCCAGCGTTTGCTCCTTGTCCTTTTGGAATTATCTATACATGTAGTGGATGAGAATACCGCTTTCCTGCTTACAAAAGCCTCAAGACCTGCTCACAGCTGATTGGTGCATCCTACTATTGATTTGCCTACCCCATGATCCGGCACCTATCGTAGGTGCGCACGCTCTGATGTCAGAACAGGTGGTGAGCCCACCGAGAAGAAAGACTTGCTTGCACATCGTGGACATTCCCTGCTGACAAGACCGGAGGGCTTCATCGATTGACTAGAATTGCCAAAAGAAGTTGTCCACAGCATATTAAACAACACGTACCAAGCTGACATAGGAGGGATAACGGCTGACACACACGCTACTGTAACATATCGACAGCATCTGCATCAAGCTGGAGGGATAAGATAAGTACTTACACAGTTTGTATTCAACTGTATCTGCCCCACTATTTGTGACTCTTGGCTTTTGAATATTATATGCCAGACATTTACTGGTCAGAACCTGCCACATAAGGACCATCCTTATACTGAGAACTGTAAACAACAAATATTATGTACTGAAGTCACATTTCCTTTGGTCCTATTTATTGTTATAATATACAGTATATATATATATATATATATATATATACACACACTGTATACACATATCCCTCTTTAGACATGTATATATCTCTATGTTAAAGCCTTTTGCCTGCCCTTTTTTTTTTTTAACTCCGTAGGCCTCATATCTTTCAGTCCTTATAACTTTTTTGTGCAATTTAAAAAAAATAATAATTATTGGATGGTGTTATTATAAGTGTAGCTGTAGTTTGTAATGTATTTCTGATGTGTTTTGTGACACTTTTTTGTTTTCAAATTAACTTCAATTGTGCTCAAGTGATCTTGTTTACTTTCAACTTGTAATTCGAGCATTATGTCTTTTTTTTTTAACATATACTTTAGGGGGTAAATTTATTATATGTAGAGTGGACATGATTCAACATCACTAAATTTAACATTGCACAAGCATTTCTTGTGAAATGCTTGTGCAATGCTGCCCCCTGCACATTCGTGGCCAATCACATTCATCCTGATCGGATCCAGATCATTGCAGTCCACCTAAAAGGTGGCGGACAAGTTAAGGAGCAGCGTTCTTAAGACTGCTGCTTCTTAACTTAGGTTTCTGGCGAGCTGGAAAGTACTGGCATAGACAGCAGCATCCTCTGCTTGTTAAATCTACCCCAACATCTTTAAAAATAGCAAAATGTAGTGCCATAAGCTACAGAGTTCAGGTTTAAAATCTTGGTTACTTTTTTGTTGTACCTCTACACTAGGCTGACCATATTGCCGCTTTAAAAAGGGACACATATGTCAGGGCTGTTTTCAGAGCTGTTTAAAGAAATGGTTTTGTATAAGAACCCTCACATATGTACTTTTCATATGTGTTCCTTCTTAAAGCGGCAATATGGTCAGCCTACTCTACACAGGATCTGGAAGGAGGGCAAATTTTAGGGGCTCAGTTTTTTTAAAGCTGAGAATGCAGCTAAGTTTCAAGCAAATACTAAAACCAGAAATGTCCTTGATGTTTCATGTTTAAATCAAAACTTAAAAGGAAGCATTAATATAAGAGTTTTGCCTATTGAATTGTCTTTTAATGATGGATGTAAATGTTTACTACTTTAAAAGTGTTTGCATGATATATGAAATGTCTGTATGCATACCAGAGATATCATTACTGAATTCACATTATAAACCATAATTATAATCTGTCGTGTTCTTTTTTGCTGAATAAAAATACATAATAAAAATAAAGTATATATTTTCAAACAATAACCTGAAGACAAGAAAACATATTTTAGGGTTATTTTTTTACGTGAAGCACACCTTGCAATGAATCACTCTGACACTAACTAATGGAAATGAAAAAGGCAGCTCTGCATACTGCAATAATGTATATGCATATTCAAATTAACTTAATTTGAAATAGTAATGTAATTTAAAGTTGGATAGTTTCTTGTAAATAATTTCTATTAATCTGACTCATCATCTTGTAAAAGGAAAACTCTGAAAAACATAATTTATGTAAGAACTTACCTGATAAATTCATTTCTTTCATATTAGCAAGAGTCCATGAGCTAGTGACGTATGGGATATACATTCCTACCAGGAGGGGCAAAGTTTCCCAAACCTCAAAATGCCTATAAATACACCCCTCACCACACCCACAATTCAGTTTAACGAATAGCCAAGAAGTGGGGTGATAAAAAAGTGCGAAAGCATATAACATAAGGAATTGGAATAATTGTGCTTTATACAAAATCATAACCACCACAAAAAAAGGGCGGGCCTCATGGACTCTTGCTAATATGAAAGAAATGAATTTATCAGGTAAGTTCTTACATAAATTATGTTTTCTTTCATGTAATTAGCAAGAGTCCATGAGCTAGTGACGTATGGGATAATGACTACCCAAGATGTGGATCTTTCCACACAAGAGTCACTAGAGAGGGAGGGATAAAATAAAGAAAGCCAATTCCTGCTGAAAATAATCCACACCCAAAATAAAGTTTAACGAAAAATATAAGCAGAAGATTCAAACTGAAACCGCTGCCTGAAGTACTTTTCTACCAAAAACTGCTTCAGAAGAAGAAAATACATCAAAATGGTAGAATTTAGTAAAAGTATGCAAAGAGGACCAAGTTGCTGCTTTGCAGATCTGGTCAACCGAAGCTTCATTCCTAAACGCCCAGGAAGTAGAAACTGACCTAGAAGAATGAGCTGTAATTCTCTGAGGCGGAGTTTTACCCGACTCAACATAGGCAAGATGAATTAAAGATTTCAACCAAGATGCCAAAGAAATGGCAGAAGCTTTCTGGCCTTTTCTAGAACCGGAAAAGATAACAAATAGACTAGAAGTCTTACGAAAAGATTTCGTAGCTTCAACATAATATTTCAAAGCTCTAACAACATCCAAAGAATGCAACGATTTCTCCTTAGAATTCTTAGGATTAGGACATAATGAAGGAACCACAATTTCTCTACTAATGTTGTTGGAATTCACAACTTTAGGTAAAAATTCAAAAGAAGTTCGCAACACCGCCTTATCCTGATGAAAAATCAGAAAAGGAGACTCACAAGAAAGAGCAGATAATTCAGAAACTCTTCTGGCAGAAGAGATGGCCAAAAGGAACAAAACTTTCCAAGAAAGTAATTTAATGTCCAATGAATGCATAGGTTCAAACGGAGGAGCTTGAAGAGCTCCCAGAACCAAATTCAAACTCCAAGGAGGAGAAATTGACTTAATGACAGGTTTTATACGAACCAAAGCTTGTACAAAACAATGAATATCAGGAAGAATAGCAATCTTTCTGTGAAAAAGAACAGAAAGAGCAGAGATTTGTCCTTTGAAAGAACTTGCGGACAAACCCTTATCTAAACCATCCTGAAGGAACTGTAAAATTCTCGGTATTCTAAAAGAATGCCAGGAAAAATGATGAGAAAGACACCAAGAAATATAAGTCTTCCAGACTCTATAATATATCTCTCGAGATACAGATTTACGAGCCTGTAACATAGTATTAATCACAGAGTCAGAGAAACCTCTTTGACCAAGAATCAAGCGTTCAATCTCCATACCTTTAAATTTAAGGATTTCAGATCCTGATGGAAAAAAGGACCTTGTGACAGAAGGTCTGGTCTTAACGGAAGAGTCCACGGTTGGCAAGAGGCCATCCGGACAAGATCCGCATACCAAAACCTGTGAGGCCATGCCGGAGCTACCAGCAGAACAAACGAGCATTCCTTCAGAATCTTGGAGATTACTCTTGGAAGAAGAACTAGAGGCGGAAAGATATAGGCAGGATGATACTTCCAAGGAAGTGATAATGCATCCACTGCCTCCGCCTGAGGATCCCGGGATCTGGACAGATACCTGGGAAGTTTCTTGTTTAGATGGGACGCCATCAGATCTATTTCTGGAAGTTCCCACATTTGAACAATCTGAAGAAATACCTCTGGGTGAAGAGACCATTCGCCCGGATGCAACGTTTGGCGACTGAGATAATCCGCTTCCCAATTGTCTACACCTGGGATATGAACCGCAGAGATTAGACAGGAGCTGGATTCCGCCCAAACCAAAATTCGAGATACTTCTTTCATAGCCAGAGGACTGTGAGTCCCTCCTTGATGATTGATGTATGCCACAGTTGTGACATTGTCTGTCTGAAAACAAATGAACGATTCTCTCTTCAGAAGAGGCCAAAACTGAAGAGCTCTGAAAATTGCACGGAGTTCCAAAATATTGATCGGTAATCTCACCTCCTGAGATTCCCAAACTCCTTGTGCCGTCAGAGATCCCCACACAGCTCCCCAACCTGTGAGACTTGCATCTGTTGAAATTACAGTCCAGGTCGGAAGAACAAAAGAAGCCCCCTGAATTAAACAATGGTGATCTGTCCACCATGTTAGAGAGTGTCGAACAATCGGTTTTAAAGATATTAATTGAGATATCTTCGTGTAATCCTTGCACCATTGCTTCAGCATACAGAGCTGAAGAGGTCGCATGTGAAAACGAGCAAAGGGGATCGCGTCCGATGCAGCAGTCATAAGACCTAGAATTTCCATGCATAAGGCTACCGAAGGGAATGATTGTGACTGAAGTTTTCGACAAGCTGTAATCAACTTTAGACGTCTCTTGTCTGTTAAAGACAGAGTCATGGACACTGAATCTATCTGGAAACCCAGAAAGATTACCCTTGTCTGAGGAATCAAAAAACTTTTTGGTAAATTGATCCTCCAACCATGATCTTGAAGAAACAACACAAGTCGATTCGTATGAGATTCTGCTAAATGTAAAGACTGAGCAAGTACCAAGATATCGTCCAAATAAGGAAATACCACAATACCCTGTTCTCTGATTACAGACAGCAGGGCACCGAGAACCTTTGTAAAAATTCTTGGAGCTGTAGCTAGGCCAAACGGCAGAGCCACAAACTGGTAATGCTTGTCCAGAAACGAGAATCTCAGAAACTGATAGTGATCTGGATGAATCGGAATATGCAGATATGCATCCTTTAAATCTATTGTGGACATATAATTCCCTTGCTGAACAAAAGGTAAGATAGTCCTTACAGTTACCATCTTGAACGTTGGTATCCTTACATAACGATTCAATATTTTTAGATCCAGAACTGGTCTGAAAGAATTCTCCTTCTTTGGTACAATGAAGAGATTTGAATAAAACCCCATCCCCTGTTCCGGAACTGGAACTGGCATAATTACTCCAGTCAACTCTAGATCTGAAACACATTTCAGAAATGCTTGAGCTTTTACTGGATTTACTGGGACACGGGAAAGAAAAAATCTCTTTGCAGGAGGTCTCAACTTGAAACCAATTCTGTACCCTTCTGAAACAATGCTCTGAATCCAAAGATTGTGAACAGAATTGATCCAAATTGTCTTGAAAAAACGTAACCTGCCCCCTACCAGCTGAGCTGGAATGAGGGCCGCACCTTCATGTGGACTTAGAAGCAGGCTTTGCCTTTCTAGCTGGCTTGGATTTATTCCAGACTGGAGATGGTCTCCAAACTGAAACTGCTCCTGAGGATGAAGGATCAGGCTTTTGTTCTTTGTTGAAACGAAAGGAACGAAAACGATTATTAGCCCTGTTTTTACCTTTAGATTTTTTATCCTGTGGTAAAAAAGTTCCTTTCCCACCAGTAACAGTTGAAATAATGGAATCCAACTGAGAACCAAATAATTTGTTACCCTGGAAAGAAATGGAAAGTAAAGTTGATTTAGAAGCCATATCAGCATTCCAAGTTTTAAGCCATAAAGCTCTTCTAGCTAAAATAGCTAGAGACATAAACCTGACATCAACTCTGATAATATCAAAAATGGCATCACAGATAAAATTATTAGCATGTTGAAGAAGAATAATAATATCATGAGAATCACGATGTGTTACTTGTTGCGCTAAAGTTTCCAACCAAAAAGTTGAAGCTGCAGCAACATCAGCCAAAGATATAGCAGGTCTAAGAAGATTACCTGAACACAGATAAGCTTTTCTTAGAAAGGACTCAATTTTCCTATCTAGAGGATCCTTAAACGAAGTACCATCTGACGTAGGAATAGTAGTACGTTTAGCAAGGGTAGAAATAGCCCCATCAACTTTAGGGATCTTGTCCCAAAATTCTAATCTGTCAGACGGCACAGGTTATAATTGCTTAAAACGTTTAGAAGGAGTAAATGAATTACCCAAATTATCCCATTCTTTGGAAATTACTGCAGAAATAGCATCAGGGACAGGAAAAACTTCTGGAATAACTACAGGAGATTTAAAAACCTTATTTAAACGTTTAGATTTAGTATCAAGAGGACCAGAATCCTCTATTTCTAAAGCAATTAGGACTTCTTTAAGTAAAGAACGAATAAATTCCATTTTAAATAAATATGAAGATTTATCAGCATCAACCTCTGAGACAGAATCCTCTGAACCAGAGGAATCATCAGAATCAGAATGATGATGTTCAGTTAAAAATTCATCTGTAGGGAGAGAAGTTTTAAAAGATTTTTTACGTTTACTAGAAGGAGAAATAACAGACATAGCCTTCTTTATGGATTCAGAAACAAAATCTCTTATATTATCAGGAACATTCTGCACCTTAGATGTTGAAGGAACTGCAACAGGCAATGGTACTTTACTAAAGGAAATATTATCTGCTTTAACAAGTTTGTCATGACAATCAATACAAACAACAGCTGGAGGAATAGCTACCAAAAGTTTACAGCAGATACACTTAGCTTTGGTAGATTCAGCACTTGACAGCGATTTTCCTGTAGTATCTTCTGACTCAGATGCAACGTGAGACATCTTGCAATATGTAAGAGAAAAAACAACATATATATAAAGCAAAATTGATCAAATTCCTTAAATGACAGTTTCAGGAATGGGAAAAAATGCCAAAGAACAAGCTTCTAGCAACCAGAAGCAAGATAAAATGAGGCTTAAATAATGTGGAGACAAAAGTGACGCCCATCCGGAACGCCGACATTTTTGGCGCAAAATAACGTCAAAAAATGACGCAACTTCCGGCGACACGTATGACGCCGGAAACGGAAATAGAATTTTTGCGCCAAAAAAGTCCGCGCCAAGAATGACGCAATAAAATGAAGCATTTTCAGCCCCCGCGAGCCTAACAGCCCACAGGGAAAAAGTCAAATTTTAAGGTAAGAAAAAATGTTAAATTAAAATGCATTATCCCAAATATGAGACTGACTGTCTGAAAATAAGGAAAGTTGAACATTCTGAGTCAAGGCAAATAAATGTTTGAATACATATATTTAGAACTTTATAAACAAAGTGCCCAACCATAGCTAGGAGTGTCACAGAAAATAAGACTTACTTACCCCAGGACACTCATCTACATATAGCAGATAGCCAAACCAGTACTGAAACGAGAATCAGCAGAGGTAATGGTATATATAAGAGTATATCGTCGATCTGAAAAGGGAGGTAAGAGATGAATCTCTACGACCGATAACAGAGAACCTATGAAATAGACCCCTTAGAAGGAGATCACTGCATTCAAATAGGCAATACTCTCCTCACATCCCTCTGACATTCACTGCACGCTGAGAGGAAAACCGGGCTCCAACTTGCTGCGGAGCGCATATCAACGTAGAATCTAGCACAAACTTACTTCACCACCTCCATCGGAGGCAAAGTTTGTAAAACTGAATTGTGGGTGTGGTGAGGGGTGTATTTATAGGCATTTTGAGGTTTGGGAAACTTTGCCCCTCCTGGTAGGAATGTATATCCCATACGTCACTAGCTCATGGACTCTTGCTAATTACATGAAAGAAAGATATAATAGTCATCACTAGCCACCTAATTAATAGACATGTGCAAAGATATAGAAACAAAAATGTCTAAAAAACATTTATGTTGTGAATTTTTTTTATGTAATTTTGTGCAAAATTTGCTTATGGCGGTTGTTTAGTTTGGCTGAATTTTAACAACATTGGGACAGAATTCAAGTAGCACACTACTTTTTTTTTTGCTTGTGTGCTATCTGCACTTGAATTTAAAAAATTAGCGCAAGCAGATTAGCATGTGCTCTCTTGTCATTTTTACAGTTCTATTGATGAAATAGTTAAGTATAGTACAGGTAAATAAAGCTATAATAATCCTCAGTAGGCAAAATATACTTACCGAGACAGTGCTGGCTGCTGATCAATGTCATTTCCAAGAAAAAAAGAGCAAAAAAGAAAAAGAAGCATCCCCTAAGCAGTCAAAAAAGACCAGCAATTAGTGCTAGATTACAAGTTTAGCGCTAAATTATTGCGCTACCGCAAACAGGCAAATTTGCCCATTTGCGGGAGCACAATAATTAACCAGCCATTGAAAGTGGCTGGTTATTATCGCTCTGAAAATGAACCAGAGATTAGACCTCTGGTTAATTTTCGAAAAGTGCCCCAAATGCCCTCAAAAGAGAGGGCATTTTAGTTTTTTTATTAAAAACAATTGTAGATTTTTTTTTTAATAAAAAGAAAACTGCACTAGACAGTTTTAAGGCTTTAAAGTTGGTGGGATTGGAAGGTTAGAAAAAAACAGCACTAAAAAGTGCCTTTGCATTGCGGCCTATGGGAACGGTGCGTTCCCATAGACCACAATGTAAATATATATTAATATGCTTATATACATATATATTTATGTGTTAATATGTGTATATACACAAATTAACACATAAATATATATTTATATATTCATATACATAGATATTTAAAAATGCTACCAATAGCTGTGCGACTTACACCCTTCCCTGCACAAGGTTCTGATGCTGTCTCTGATGCCAGAAGGAGGATCCCATAGGAGCCGATGGAAGCGCACTCTTGTGATCGCAATGCTTCCTAACAATGTGAATGTGAGCTTGTGTTTGCATCATGATTAACTTGTGATACCAGCGCACATTATCGCATGCAAGCGATATTTAGCGCTCCACTTGTAATATGGCCCTAAATGTGTCCTACCTCACATATCACAAAGGGATTTTTTTTTATCAAATATATCTTTAAATGAAAAATAGTAAAAACTAGATTTAAAAAATACTTTAAAGAGGAGGGGGGGGGCAGAGCTGGCCGGAGACCATCATGGCCGTGTTTTTCTAGAGCTCCGTATTCAGTCATCCTGCAGGGCTAAAACAGCGGGGGAAACCAGACAGCAAAGCGGACAAAACTGTGGCACAATTACTCCTCTTACCCTCCTGACCTTAATGAGGGGCTTTGAAGCCCCATCGGATGCCGAGAAGAACTCCGTTCACATGAAGGAACACTGAACCCAGGCCTCACCCATGACGGAATGAGCCGCACACACAGAACTAAACCACATGGCATGAACAGACGGCTGAATTGATGCGACAGAGGAGGTAAAAGCTGCACAATATTCACACTGATTACCCCAAACACATAGCAGGGGAAACAGAAAATATAATAGAGAAAAGTGAGACACTCCGTCAACAGCAAGGAGCACATAGGGACAGTGCATAGGATAAAAGTGAGATTGCCACTAGATATCGTTATACACAATGGGCCAGTTAGCAGAAAAGCTACAATAGGGCTTTCACAGCACAAATAAACGCCCGGTCCTCAGCACAGCTTATATTAAATTATAATAGAAGCAAATTTACAGCACATCCTTGCAGTAAATACCACAATATTAAACCAACAGATGGCTTTCAAAGCCCAAACCAGAATGGCAGATCCAGCAAAGGTACAACACAGAGTGGAGGGAAAATGAATATCTATTTCAAGTCCTTTGAAAACTTGAATGCCCCTGAAACTGATTCAATAACAGCTTAAACTGCAGACAATGCAGAACAACCTGCACCATCGCAACACATGGATAATACACCCATAACCAGGGCAGATCTGGATGCCTTGCCCATAAAAGCTGACTTTTCTTCCTTTATGTCCCAAGTTAGTAAGGTAATTAAGGATGGCTTGGCAGAAGTTAAAAGGGACATCAATAATTTGGGTAATAGAGTGCCCCAGCTCGAAGAGCAAGCAGAAGAAACCTCCAATACCTCTGATGCCATGGCTTTTGCACACCAACAACAGAATCATACAATAACACAACTACAATCTCAAGTGGAAGATTTAGATAACAGAGGCTGCCCGTCAAAATCTAAGAATACGCAGCATCCCAGAAAAATTCTCCCAGCACAACTAGCTTCATACCTGCAGAACCTGTTCAAATACCTTTTAAAAGATGAACCAGATGGAACCGTGAGCCTAGACAGAGCACACAGGACTTTAAGACCTAAGTCACCCACTACTGCACCTCCCAGGGACGTAATCCTCTGCTTTCACAGGTTTACAGATAAGGAAAGGATTATGCAAGCAGCCAGAAAACAATCTCCAGTGATTTTTGGAGAAGACTCCCTCCAAATTTACACAGACCTCAGTCCTATCACATTGGCAAAACATAGGGAGGCCTGCTACCTTAGTCAACACCTAATGGAACTGGACATTCCCTACAGATGGGGATTTCGATTTTCTATAAAAGTTATTAAAGAGGACAAGACCATCACCTACAAGGATTCTTAAGATGTGGACCAATTCTGCAAGCAATTAAATATTTGCCCTTACTATCTGACAAAACCAAAAAACCAACCAAAAAAAAAAAAACACCCAAACCACAGCACCAAGAATGGACCACGATGGCGAAAAAGAAGAAAAACTCATCAACCTACATGGACAAAATATGAATATACATGAAGCTATAACATCCCTTACTTTTTAATCTTAATGAGAGCCACAATAGATCCTAAAAGGAGCTCTCTCATTCCCTATGTGCACTATTTTGTAGTTCCATTAATTATGGATACTAGTCCCCCCCCAATGCTCTTATATAATTTAACCGCCCAGCAGATTTGACGTGACAGATAGATCTGTCCAACCTTCCCCCCCTCCCCTACAACAATACGATTAGCTGTAATATGATGGCTTATCTACTTTTTTTTAAAATTGTTGACTTAGAAGTTTTAAGTTTTATTTTACTGTAAGTTTAGATACAGTTGTTCAGAATGTAACTTTATTTTTGTGCTCACTCAATGTAGTTTCTACAGAAAAGGACCTTCCATTTTCTTAATCAACAGAGAATTGTACAACTCACACCTAAGGCTTCTGACCTCACTGCAAAAGACCCTCGGGATTGTAGCCAACCCAGGCGGACCAAGTAAGACTTTCTACAAACAAGTGATTGACCATCCATTTACATACACATGACCATTCCTACTATAACAATTTTGTCCCGAAATACTAAGGGACTCACCTTCCAAGCGGTCAGTAGCGTAGAAAAGCCTAGCAAAACACAAAGACTACATTTTATTCCATCAAGAGACTCATTTTATCTCAGGTGCAGAACCGAGGTTCACCTCCAAAGATTTCCCAATTGACTTCTTTAACTCACATAACGTTAAAAAAGAGTGGAGTAGGTATATTGATACATAAACATCTTCATTTTCAGCATAATAAGATTACTGACAATGAGGGGAGAATTTTTATAGTAACAGGTCTTTTGTTTCACAAACCAATTACTTTCGTTAATGTATACGCCCCAATAGTAGAAAAGCTAAAAAAATTAGTGCCTTTGCTCACTGGTTACTGAACACACAAAAGGAATGCTGATTTTAGGAGGGGATTTAAATATTACAATTGACCCCACACTAGATGCCACTTCTGGGTTCATACAAACTCAGGCCAGACCACCTAATACAGTCTTCAAATGTCTAGAAACTTTGGGCTTACCATACACCTGGCGAATTCAACATCCGATACAACGGAATTATACCTTTTATTCTCTCCATGGGCAGTATACACAAGACTAGACAATAGTGATGTCGCAAACCTAAAATTTTTGGTTCGCGAACCGCGGACTCGAACTTCCGGTATTGTTTGCGAACGCTCGAACCGCGTGAACGGCCATTGAATTCAATAGGCAGCCGAACTTTAAAACCTACAAGGACTCTTTCTGGCCACAATAGTGATGGAAAAGTTGTTTCAAGGGTCCTAACACCTGGACTGTTGCATGCTGGAGGGGGATCCCTGGCAAAACTCCCATGGAAAATTACATAGTTGATGCAGAGTCTGCTTTTAAGCCATAATGGGTCTAAATCAACTAACATTCCCAAAGTGGCTGTCTCAAAACATCCCGGACAGAAGATAGATTGATAGTGATAGATAGAATAGATAGATATACATAGATTGATAGTTAGATAGAATCGATAGAAGAGAAATAGATGTATTTGTTAGATATATAATTACCCTAATAAATTCTAATAATCAAACATGCGTTCTTGGACCCAACTAGCTTGTGTCAATTAGTACTTTTCTTAGCACTTTAATCCCTGTTCCCCCCCCCCCCTATCGTGGGAGTTCTATATGGCCTGCCAGATTACCCTGAAAAATTATAATAATAAGACATGTGGTCTGCTACCTATTTTAACGAGGTTGTGTTTTAAGTACTACCATTCTTAGAACTTTAATCTCTGTAACTCCCCCTATTTGGTGAGGTCTATACGGCCTGGATGATTACCCATACAAAATATAATAATAAGACATCTGCTCTTGGTCTGCGACCCATGGTAACTATGTTGTGTTAATTAGTAATGTCCTTCACATTTTAATAGCTGTTACTCATACTCACCCTATCGGTGGAGGTCTATATGGCCTGCATGATTACCCTTACAAAATATAACAACCAAACATATGTTCTGGGACCCATGGTAAGTAGGTTGTGTTATGTAGTACTGTTCTTTGCATTTTCATACCTGTTACAACACGAAATGGTGGCAGGTCTATCTGTCCTTCATGATTAGCTGCACCCAAAACCAAAAAAATGCAGAGTGGTCTTAGACTAACACCCATGGCTAACTCTGTTGTTTCAATTAGTACTATTCTTAGCACTTTCATCCCTGTTACGGGTGGTCTACATGGCCATCATGATTAGCCGAACAAAATTCTACAATCCAACCTTTGCTCAGTCTTCATAGGCCCTTCATTGTCTGTATTTTGATAGTACAGTTCTTATTATTTTTATAGCTGATACAACACCGAATGTTGTCAGCTCTATATGGCCTGCATGATTAGCTGCACCCAATACAAAAATAAATCCAAGCGGTCTTGGATTAACACCCATGGCTAACTCTGTTGTTTCAAGTAGTACTATTCTTAGCACTTTCATCTCATCATCCCTGTTACTTCCAGGACTCTCGGTGGTGGTGGTCTACATGGCCATCATGATTAGCCTAACCAAATACTACAATCCAACCTTGGCTAAGTCTTCCTAAGGCCCTTCATTGGCTGTATTTTGCTAGTACTGTTCTTATTACTATGGTGGTCTACATGGCCATCATGATTAGCCTAACCAAATACTACAATCCAACCTTGGCTCAGTCTTCCTAAGGCCCTTCATTGGCTGTATTTTGGTAGTACTGTTCTTATTAGTTTAATAGCTTATACGACACCGAATGTTGTCAGCTCTATATGGCCTGCATGAATAGCCGCACCCAAAGCCAAAAAAAGCCAAGCGGTTTTGCACTAACACCCATGGCTAACTCTGTTGTTTCAAGTTCTACTATTCTTAGCTCTTTCATCTCATCATCCCTGTTACTTCCAGGACTCTCGGTGGTGGTGGTCTACATGGCCATCATGATTAGCCTAACCAAATACTACAATCCAACCTTGCCCCAGTCTTCCTAAGGCCCTTCATTGGCTGTATTTTGGTAGTACTGTTCTTATTAGTTTAATAGCTGATACGACACCGAATGTTGTCAGCTCTATATGGCCTGCAGGAATAGCCGCACCCAAAGCCAAAAAAAAGCCAAGCGGTTTTGCACTAACACCCATGGCTAACTCTGTTGTTTCAAGTTCTACTATTCTTAGCTCTTTCATCTCATCATCCCTGTTACTTCCAGGACTCTCAGTGGTGGTGGTCTACATGGCCATCATGATTAGCGTAACCAAATACTACAATCCAACCTTGCCCCAGTCTTCCTAAGGCCCTTCATTGGCTGTATTTTGGTAGTACTGTCATCCTTTTGAATAAAAGATTACAGTAAAGGCATTGATTTTAGAAACCCACAGATCATTATTTGCAACCGTGAATTTATAAAAAAAAATAGATTACACAGCAGTGACACTTATTTATGCTCAGGCCTTTTTAATACGAGGGTCCCGGAGGCTCAACCGAAACAACAGCATGAAAGAGGAGATATGTCATCCTTGTGAATAAAAGATTACAGGAAAGGCATTGATTTTAGAAACCCACAGATCATTATTTGCAACCGTGAATTTAGAAAAAAAATTTGATTAGACAGCCGTGACACTTTTTTATGCTCAGGCCTTTTTAATACGAGGGTCCGGAGCCTCAACCGAAACAACAGCATGAAAGAGGAGATATGTCATCCTTTTGAATAAAAGAATACAGGAAAGGCATTGATTTTAGAAACCCACAGATCATTATTTTCAACCGTGAATTTAGAAAAAAAATATTGATTACACACCCGTCACACTTATTTATGCTCAGGCCTTTTTAATACGAGGGTCCCGGAGCCTTAACCGAAACAACAGCATGAAAGAGGAGATATGTCATCCTTTTGAATAAAAAATTACAGGAAAGGCATTGATTTTAGAAACCCACAGATCATTATTTGCAACCGTGAATTTAGAAAAAAAAATTGATTACACACCCGTCACACTTATTTATGCTCAGGCATTTTTAATACGAGGGTCCTGGAGCCTCAACCGAAACAACAGCATGAAAGAGGAGATATGTCATCCTTTTGAATAAAAGATTACAGGAAAGGCATTGATTTTAGAAAGCCACAGATCATTATTTGCAACCGTGAATTTAGAAAAAAAAATTGATTACACAGCCGTGACACTTATTTATGCTCAGGCCTTTTTAATACGAGGGTCCCGGAGCCTCAACCGAAACAACAGCATGAAAGAGGAGATATGTCATCCTTTTGAATAAAAGATTACAGGAAAGGCATTGATTTTAGAAACCCACAGATCATTATTTGCAATCGTGAATTTAGAAAAAAAAATTGATTACACAGCCGTCACACTTATTTATGCTCAGGCCTTTTTAATACGAGGGTCCCGGAGCCTCAACCGACACAACAGCATGAAAGAGGAGATATGTCATCCTTTTGAATAAAAGATTACAGGAAAGGCATTGATTTTAGAAACCCACAGATCATTATTTGCAACCGTGAAATTAGACAAAAACATTGATTAGACAGCCGTGACACTTATTTATGCTCAGGCCTTTTTAATACGAGGGTCCCGGAGGCTCAACCGAAACAACAGCATGAAAGAGGAGATATGTCATCCTTTTGAATAAAAGATTACAGGAAAGGCATTGATTTTAGAAACCCACAGATCATTTATATGACCCGTGTAATAGAAAAAAACATTCATTAGACACCGGTTACACTTATTTATCCTCAGGCCTTGTTAATACGAGGGTCCCGGAGCCGCAACTGAAACAACAGCATGAAAGAGGACATATGTCAATCTTTTTTAATTATAGATTACAGGAAAGGCATTGATTTTAGAAACACTGAGATAATTACTTGCAACCGGGAAATCAAAAACAAAATTGAACAGACACCCAGTACACTTTATTATCCATAGGCCTTTTCAGCAGAGGCTCCAGGACCCTCAACAAAAACAAGAGCAGGGAGCTGGGCATAGGAGTACAATGGAGTGTGGCAATAATAATCTGAAGGTGAAGATTGCATAGTTGTGGCATTTTAATTTTGTTATCGTGGGAACTTAGTACTTGCAATGACCTTGCTCTGGTGAATCCATATCGCAAATGTGTTATTTAAGGCACTGTTTGTCTATTTTTTTGAATATCAGCATTTGTTAAATGAAGCTCAACTTAGGCTGGTGAGAAACGACCTTTCTTCTGGCTGTTTGCAAATGTTGTGGCTCTGGACAAACATGTGAATAAGGGGCCATCAGCCATATTCTGCACGCAACCCCTTTGATGATTGACGATTAACATGTGTCACCTGCAAGCAGAGCTCGTTACTTCTGTCTAAATCATCTTCCTGGTATGGACAGGCCACTGTTTCCCACAGCAAGTACGAATTTTGAAATACAAGATTGTCTTGAGTATGGTAGGAAACCAAAGTTTATTTAATTCAGTACTATCTATCACCACAAAAAATTAACTTCTAGAAGCAACAAAAATGCCAGCAATTTCATGTGCTTATGGATGAAAAGGACGTCATGTCCTTTGGTGCACAGAGATGGAGACGATTTTTGCCCTCCCTGTACACTACCCAGATGTCTCAAACATCACCAGAAACACAATACAGCCACTCTTGTGAAGTTCCTGGTGTTCCGGTAGCCATCTCTTTGCGCTCCTAAAGGAATACTTTATCAGTGTTTTTGTATACATCCGACAACAGCTTCGGAGACTGTGGTGACGCACATGTTATTTACTGTTGTTCCAGCTGTGGCAATATCAATTGGCATGAAAAAGTTAAGATTTGTGAGTTGTGGAGCCTATAGCTGTTAAGGTAGGACGTGTGTTTGAGGAGCTCCAGGTCTTACAAGTTACTTTGGAGTTAGTTTTCAACCTTAATTTAATTTTCTTTTTGGGATTCATAGTCACACTTTCTGGGGCTATCCAAGAGGAGCCTGGTAAAAGCAGTAGTAGTCACCCCTTATATCAACGGGTTACGGAGACCTGTTTTTTGCGTTTCCAATATTGCCCCGTACCCCAAACTAATCCTGAATGAAAAAAAAAAATTACAATTTGGACTAGTGACCCACATTTTATGCATGCTGTGGCAATTGCAATTTGCAATAAAAATAATCTGCCAACAACAACCACTACCTACGACCACACCTGACTCCTGAAGTCATGCTTCAGTTATTAAGTCAAGTTAAATTAATTTTTTTTTCTTTATTATGCGCAGCAGAGGCTCCAGGACCCTCGACAAAACCAGCAGCAGGAAAGAGGACATATGGCATCCTTTTGAAAAAAATGATTATAGGAAAGGCATTGATTTTAGAAACACAGAGATCATTAGTTGCAACCGTGAAATCACAAAAAACTTTGATTATACACCAAGGAAACTTATTTATCCTTAGGCCTTTTTAGCAGAGGCTCCAAGACCCTCCACAAAACCAGCAGCATGAAAGAGGACATATGGCATCCTTTAGAAAATTAGATTATAGGAAAGGCATTGATTTTAGAAACACAGAGATCATTAGTTGCAACCGTGAAATCACAAAAAACTTCGATTATACACCAAGTACACTTATTTATCCTTAGGCCTTTTTAGCAGAGGCTCCAGGACCCTCAACAAAAACAAGAGCACGGAGGTGGGCATAGGAGTACAATGGAGTGTGACAATAATAATGTGAAGGGGAAGATTGCGGAGTTGTGTCATTTTAATTTTGTTACTGTGGGAAATACTAGCAATGACCTTGCTCTGGTGAACCCATATTGCAAATGTGTTTTTTAAGGCACTGTTTGTCTATTTATTGAATATCAGCATTTGGTAATTGAAGCTCAACTTAAGGCTGGTGAGAACCGACCTCTCTTCTGGCTGTTTGCAAATGTTGTTGCTCTGGACAAACATGTGAATAAGGGGCCATCAGCCATATTCTGCACGCAACCCCTTTGATGATTGACGATAAACATGTGTCACCTGCAAGCAGAGCCCGTTACTTCTGTCTAAATCATCTTCCTGCTATGGACAGCCCACTGTTTCCAACAGCAAGTCCGAAGCTTGAACTACAAGATTGTCTTGAGTATGGTAGGAAACCAAAGTTTATTTAATTCAGTACTATCTATCACCACAAAAAATTAACTTCTTGAAGCAACAAAAATGCCAGCAATTTCATGTGCTTATGGATGACAAGGACGTCATGTCCTTTGGTGCACAGAGATGGAGACGATTTTTGCCCTCCCTGTACACTACCCAGATGTCTCAAACATCACCAGAAACACAATACAGCCACTCTTGTGAAGTTCCTGGTGTTCCGGTAGCCATCTCTTTGCGCTCCTAAAGGAATACTTTATCAGTGTTTTTGTATACATCCGACAACAGCTTCGGAGACTGTGGTGATGCACATGTTATTTACTGTTGTTCCAGCTGTGGCAATATCAATTGGCATGAAAAAGTTAAGATTTGTGAGTTGTGGAGCCTATAGCTGTTAAGGTAGGACGTGTGTTTGAGGAGCTCCAGGTCTTACAAGTTACTTTGGAGTTAGTTTTCAACCTTAATTTAATTTTCTTTTTGGGATTCATACTCACACTTTCTGGGGCTATCCAAGAGGAGCCTCGTAAAAGCACTAGTAGTCACCCCTTATATCAACGGGTACCGAGACCTGTTTTTTGCCTTTCCAATATTGCGCCGTACCCCAAACTAATCATGAATGAAAAAAAATAAAATTAAAATTTGGACTAGTGACGCACATATTATGCACGCTGTGGCAATTGCAATTTGCAATAAAAATAATCTGCTAACAACAACCACTACCTATGACCACACCTGACTCCTGAAGTCATGCTTCAGTTATTAAGTCAAGTTAAATTAATTTTTTTTTCTTTATTATGCGCAGCAGAGGCTCCAGGACCCTCGACAAAACCAGCAGCAGGAAAGAGGACATATGGCATCCTTTGGAAAAAATGATTATAGGAAAGGCATTGATTTCAGAAACACAGAGATCATTAGTTGCAAACGGTAAATCGAAAAAAACATCGATTAGACACCTATTTAGACACTTATTTTTCATTAGGCCTTTTAATAAGAGGCTCCCGGAGCCTCAACCGAAACAACAGCATCAAAAAGTACATATGGCATCCTTGTGAATAATAGATTACTGGAAAGGCATTGATTTTAGAAACCCGTGGATAATTTTTTGCAAACGTGGAATCTAAAAAAACATAGATTATACACCCAGTACACTTCTTTATCCTTAGGCCTTTTTAGTGGCCTAAGGACCCTCCACAAAACCAGCAGCTTGAAAGAGGACATATGGCATCCTTTAGAAAATTAGATTACAGGAAAGGCATTGATTTTAGAAACACAGAGATCATTAGTTGCAACCGTGAAATCACAAAAAACTTTGATTACACACCAAGTACACATATTTATCCTTAGGCCTTTTTAGCAGAGGCTCCAGGACCCTCCACAAAACCAGCAGCATGAAAGAGGACATATGGCATACTTTAGAAAATTAGATTACAGGAAAGGCATTGATTTTAGAAACACAGAGATCAGTTATATGACCCGGGAAATAGAAAAAAAACATTGATTGGACAACCAGTACACTTCTTTATCCTTAGGCCTTTTTAAAAGAGTGTCCCGGAGCCTCAACAGAAAGAACAGCATGAAAGAGGACATATGGCATCCTTTTGAAAAATAGATTACAGGAAAGGCATTGATTTTTGAAAGACAGAAAAAATAAGTTACAACTGTGAAATCTAAAAAAACATTGAATAGACACCCAGTACACTTCTTTATCCTTCGGCCTTTTTAGCAGAGGCTCCAGGACACTCAACAAAACCAGCAGTAGGAAAGAGGACATATGGCATCCTTTGTGAAAAAAAGATTATAGGAAAGGCATTGATTTTAGAAACCCGGGGATAATTTGTTGCAACCGTGAATTTGAATAAAAAAAATGGTTGGATGGACACCCAGTACAATTCTTTCTCCCTAGGCCTTTTTATAAGAGGCTCCAGGACCCTCAAACAAAACACCAGCAGGAAAGGGGACATATGGCATACTTTTTAACAATACAGTAAGAGTACAGGAAAGGCATTGATTTTAGAAACCCATAGATAATTTTTTGCAAATGTAAATTTGAATCAAAAAAATGATTCGATGGACACCCAGTATACCACTTTCTCCTTAGGCCTTTTTATAAGAGGGTCCTGGACCCTCAAAAAAAACACCAGCAGGAAAGAGGACTTATGGCATACTTTTGAAAATTAGATTACAGGAAAGGCATTGATTTTAGAAACACAGAGATCAGTTATATGACCCGGGAAATAGAAAAAAAACATTGATTGGACACCGAGTACACTTCTTTATCCTTAGGCCTTTTTAAAAGAGTGTCCCGGAGCCTCAACAGAAAGAACAGCATGAAAGAGGACATATGGCATCCTTTTGAAAAATAGATTACAGGAAAGGCATTGATTTTTGAAAGACAGAAAAAATAAGTTACAACTGTGAAATCTAAAAAAACATTGAATAGACACCCAGTACACTTCTTTATCCTTCGGCCTTTTTAGCAGAGGCTCCAGGACACTCAACAAAACCAGCAGTAGGAAAGAGGACATATGGCATCCTTTGTGAAAAAAAGATTATAGGAAAGGCATTGATTTTAGAAACCTGGGGATAATTTGTTTCAACCGTGAATTTGAATTAAAAAAAATGATTGGATGGACACCAGGTACAATTCTTTATCCATAATGCCTTTATATAAGAGGGTCCAGGACCCTCAAACAAAAAACCACCAGGAAAGAGGACATATGGCATACTTTTGAACAATAGAGTACAGGAAAGGCATAGATTTTAGAAACACATAGAATTTTTTTTTAAAATGTAAATTTGAATAAAAAAAATGATTCGATGGACAGCCAGTACACCTCTTTCTCCTTAGGCCTTTTTATAAGAGGGTCCTGGACCCTCAAAAAAAACACCAGCAGGAAAGAGGACGTATGGCATCCTTTTGAACAATAGAGTACAGGTACAGCATTGATTTTACAAACCCAGAGATCATTTTGGTCAATTGTTAAATAGAAAAATAAAAATGAGTGGCCAACCAGTACACCTCTTTCTCCTTAGGCCTTTTTATAAGATGGTCCTGGACACTCAAAAAAAACACCAGCAGGAAAGAAGACATATGGCATCCTTTTGAACAATATAGTACAGGTACGGCATTGATTTTACAAAACCAGAGATAATTTTGGTCAAATGAGAAATAGAAAATAAAAATGAGTGGACACCCAGTACACCTCTTTCACCTTAGGCCTTTTTATAAGAGTATCCAGGACCCTCAAACAAAATACCAGCAGGAAAGAGAACATATGGCATACTTTGGAACAATAGAGTACTGATACGGCATTGATTTGTGAAACCCACAGATAATTGTTTGTAAAAGTGAAATAGCACCAAAAACCATGCTTGGACTCCCACTCCAGGTCGTTCACCTTCAGCTTTTTTATAAGAGGGTCCAGCACCCTCAACAGAAACAACTGCAGGAAACACCACCACATATGCCATACTTTTGCACAAGCGAGTACAGGTATGGCATCCATTTTAGAAACCCAAAGATAATTGAGAGGAACCAGGAACATTTTTATAAAAACTAGATGGGGAAACCATTACTACAGGTCGTTCTCCTTCAGCCTTTTTATATCATGGGCCACGACCCGCAACAGGCACAACAGCATGAAACAAAACATATGCCACCCTTTTGCACAATAGAGTACAGGTATGTCATAGATGGAACACGGAGATAATTTAGATCAACCAAGAGATGGATAAAGATGCTTGGTCGGTCCTACTCTTTCAAATTTGTTGCATTTTGCGTTCAATTGAATGGTCCACCGGATATGAGTGGTGTGTAAAGTTGTACAATTCGTAACAGTTTAATCACTAGTGTTATGTGCCTTATTTTTTTTATTTGAGTTTTGTACCCACAGAGATGCAGCAGAGGCCAGAAAAATTAGGAATGTACAAATGACTGAAACATTGGGGTATTGTTGGAGCAACTGCTGTAGCAGCGGCCAGAAAAATCGATGTTTGTAAAACATTTATAAAGTGCCCTAAAAGCTTGTGGCTTGAACACTAGTTGTTGGCGGATAAGTCAAGCAAGTCCTCCGTCTTTATAACCAAAAAAAAAAAGGCCAGCCTGTGTACCAGTTGTAGCCCAAGGCAGCTCATATCATCATCAGTAGTTTTTTATTCAAATGAATCGCCCAATGTCAGTCCCTTCGGGATCCAGCCCTCATTCATTTTTATAAAAGTGAGATAGTCAAGGCTTTTTTGACCTAGGCGACTTCTCTTCTCAGTGACAAAACCTCTTGCTGCACTAAAAGTCCTTTCGGACAGGACACTTGAAGCGGGGCAGGCCAGAAGTTCCATTGCAAATTGGGATAGCTCAGGCCACAAGTCCAGCCTGCACACCCAGTAGTCAAGGGGTCCATCGCTCCTGAGAGTGTCGAGATCCGCAGTTAAAGCTAGGTAGTCTGCTACCTGTAGGTTGAGTCTTTCTCTAAGGCTGGATCCCGAAAGGCTCTGATGGTGCATGGGAGTTAAAAAGGTACGCATGTCCTCCATCAACAAGACGTCAGGAAAGCGCCCGGTCCTTGCCGCCGTGGTCGTGGGAGGAGGAGGATTAATTTCATCTCTTCCCCTGTTACATTCCCGTGGTGCTGTGACATCACCCTTATACGCTGTATAAAGCATAGTTTTTAATTTATTATGAAAATGCTCCATCCTTTCCGACTTAAGGGAATTTGGTAACATTTCAGGCACTTTATGCTTATACCGGGGGTCGAGGAGCGTGGACACCCAGTACAGGTCGTTCTCCTTCAGCTTTTTTATACGAGGGTCCCTCAACAGGCACGACAGCATGAAAGAACCCATTTGAACAAGGTTGGATGCTGAGCTAATCATGTCGCGTTCCTCCTCCTCACTGATCTTACTGATGGTATCTTCTTCCCCCCAGCCACGTACAACACCACGGGTACCAGAGAGGTGACAACAACTAGCACCCTGGGATGACTGTTGTGCTCGGTCTTCCTCCTCCTCATCCTCCCCAAAGCCACATTCCTCCTCTGACTCCTCTTCCTCACAATCCTTTTCCTGCGTTGCCGCAGGTCCAGCAAGCAATGCTGATTCGGCTGTTTGTGGGGGTGATGGACACCACAACTCTTTCTCTTCCTCTTCACGCTCATCTACTGCCTGATCCAGCACTCTTCACAGGGCACGCTCCAGGAAGAAAACAAATGGTATGATGTCGCTGATGGTGCCTTCGGTGCGACTGACAAGGTTTGTCACCTCCTCAAAAGGACGCATGAGCCTACAGGCATTGCGCATGAGCGTCCAGTAATTTGGCAAAAATATTCCCAGCTCCCCAGAGGCTGTCCTAGCACCCCGGTCATACAAATACTCATTAACAGCTTTTTCTTGTTGGAGCAGGTGGTCAAACATTAGGAGTGTTGAATTCCACCGTGTCGGGCTGTCGCAAATCAAGCGCCTCACTGGCAGGTTGTTTCAACGCTGGATATCAGACAAGTGCGCCATGGCCGTGTAGGAACGCCTGAAATGGCCACACACCTTCCTGGCCTGCTTCAGGACGTCCTGTAAGCCTGGGTACTTATGGACAAATCGTTGTACAATCAGATTACACACATGTGCCATGCACGGCACATGTGTCAACTTGCCCAATTTCAATGCCGCCACCAAATTACTTCCATTGTCAGAAACAACCTTGCCAATCTCCAGTTGGTGCGGAGTCAGCCACTGATCCACCTGTGCGTTCAGGGCGGTCAGGAGTGCTGGTGTGGTGTGACTCTCCGCTTTCAGGCAAGTCAACCCCAAGACGGCGTGACACTGCCGTACCCGGGATGTAGCATAGTACCTGGGGAGCTGGGGGGGTGCCATAGATGTCAAGACGCAGAAGTTGAAGAGGACTCAGCCGAGGAAGAGGATGGAGTAGGAGGAGTAGAGGAGGTAGCAGCAGGCCTGCCTGCAAGTCGTGGTGGTGTCACAAACTCTTCTGCAGAGCCACGCATTCCATGCTTGTCAGAAGTCAGCAGGTTTACCCAATGCGCAGTGTAGGTGATATACCTGCCCTGACCATGCTTTGCAGACCAGCTATCCGTGGTCATATGGACCCTTGCCCCAACGCTGTGTGCCAGACATGCCATAACTTCCTTTCTCACAACAGAGTACAGGTTTGGGATTGCCTTTTGTGAAAAGAAATTTCTGCAAGGTACCTTCCACTGCGGTGTCCCAATAGATACAAATTTTTTGAAAGCATCAGACTCCACCAGCTTGTATGGTAAAAGCTGGTGGGCTTAGAGTTCAGACAAGCCAGCTGTCAGACGCCGGGCAAGGGGGTGACTTTGAGAAATTGGCTTCTTACGCTCAAACATGTCCTTGACAGACACCTGACTGTGGGCAGATGACCAGGAACTGCTACGTAAGAGAGACTGAGTGTAGGATGGTTGAGAGGGGGCAAGGAGGACAGCACTGGTTGACGTGGCTGAAGATGCTGGAGCAGGAGGAGGAGGGCGGCTTTCACTTTGTGTGCTGCTTCTACTCATGTGTTCTTCCCATCGGCCTTTGTGATGGGAGACCATGTGCCTTCGCAAAGCAGTTGTACCTAGGTGGCTGTTGGACTTCCCACGACTCAGTTTCTTTTGGCACAGGTTGCAAATGGCATCGCTGTTGTCAGAGGCAGACACACAAAAAAATGCCACACTGCTGAGCTCTGCGATGACGGCATTCTGGTGGTGGCAACAGCATGCGTTGATGGGCGTCGGCGGGCTGTCTGGCTGACCCCTGTTGACGATGCATGCTGTCTGAATGTGCCACTAGCTCCTTGAGACGACCTCCCCGTGCTTCCAAATCGTCTCCTCCTCCTCTCTGTCTCCCCATCTGAACTTTCCCCCTCTTCTTCTTCTCTTCTAGCAGGCACCCACGTGACATCCACCGACACATCATCATCAACCTCTTCACTTGTATCTGAAACATCAAGAAAGGAAGCAGCAGCGGGTACGACATCACCATCATCATCACACCGTACCTCCATGTCGGTAATGCTGCCTGACTGAGACTGATCACTATTATCTACATCCTCTGTCAATGATGGTTGCGCATCACTCATTTCTTCAAAATGATGTGTCAATAACTCCTGTGACAGATCAAGTGAAGCGGCTGTGGTGCTAGTGTTGGTGGTGGCGACAGGCGGCGGAGTGTCACTGGTCACTTGAGACCTGCCCAAAGCACAGCTGGACTTAGATGGTGCGTCAAGGTTAGGAGGACTAGCAGCGGAAGCTGAAGAAGATTGGGTTTCCTGTGTTAGCTATTCAGCTAGGTCCTCCTCAGAAGTTTTTGCATCCCCCCTGGCACCCGGCGTCTGAACAATGTGCATATTTGTAGGGTCTAAAGGAATCACAGCACCACGACCACGACCACGGAACCTGCGGGGTGGCCTGCCTCTGCCTGTCATTTTTTTTTAAATGGACACTAACAATACTATTACACCAATTGAGTGGTGGCACTGTGAAAGTGGGCACAGTATACGCTGTGAGACTGACAACAACAAAAAAGACAGATGTTTTAAAAATCACAAATTGTTAATTTTTTGAAATATTACTAGTACTGTGGCAACAAATATGATTGTTTGGCACTATTTGGCAAAAGAGCCTGTCTGGCACACACGCTGGGAGAAAGGAAACTGCAATTCAATGGCACTAGGAGACTGAAGAATCACAGTCAAAACAGTTATGATTAACAAAAATTCCAATCCTGTTACAATAAATATGAGTGGTGGCACTAATTGGCTAGTTGGGACTGGCACACAGGCAGGCAGGCAGGAGGAAAATGCAATTCAATGGCACTAGTAGACTGCAGATTGACAGTCAAAACAGTGTTGATTGACAAATTTTGCAATACTGTTAAAAGAAATATGATTGCAAGCACTAATTGGATAGTTGGGCCTGGCACACAGGCTGGCAGGCAGTAGAAAAGTGCAATTCAATGGCACAAGCAAAATGAGGATTAAGATCAACCATCAAGATTTTTTTTATTTAAATTAGTAACTATACTGTGACAACAATTAGGATTGGTGTAAATAGTTGGCAAGACGGCCTGGCACAAAAGGATGGCAGGCAGGAGGGAGATGCAATTCAAGGACACTAGGAGACTGATTAATGACAGTCAAAACAGTGATGATTGACAATTTTTGCAATACTTTTAACAGAAATATGATTGCTGGCAACAATTGGCTAGGTGGGGGCCTGGCTCACAGCAGGCTGCAAGGCAGGAGGAAAGTGTGTTTCATTGGCACCAGCAAACTGACGATTCAAATCACAGCAACTATTAAGAAAAATTTTAATTTTTAATTATTAGAATACTGTCACAACAAATATGATTGGTGTAAATATTTTTTAAGTAGGCCTGGCACACAGGCTTGGAAGGCTGTAGAAAAGTGCAATTCAAAGGCACGAGCAAACTGAGGGTTAAGATCATCAACAATAAAGATTTTTTTAATTTTAATTAGTAACTATACTGTGACAAAAAATTAGGATTGGTGTAAATAGTTGGCAAGACGGCCTGGCACAAAAGGATGGCAGGCAGGAGGGAGATGCAGTTTAAGGACACTAGGAGACTGATTACTGACAGTCTAAACAGTGATGATTGACAATTTTTGCAATACTGATAACAGAAATATGATTGCTGACAACAATTGGCTAGCTGGGGGCCTGGCTCACAGCAGGCTGCAAGGCAGGAGGAAAGTGCGTTTCAATGTCACCAGCAAACTGACGATTCAAATCACAGCAACTATTACCAAAAATTTTAATTTTTAATTATTAGAATACTGTCACAACAAATATGATTGGTGTAAATATTTTTTAAGTAGGCCTGGCACACAGGCTTGGAAGGCTGTAGAAAAGTGCAATTCAAAGGCACGAGCAAACTGAGGGTTAAGATCAACACTAAAAAATGTTTTTATTTAAATTAATAACTATACTGTCTGACTGTGACAACAATTATGATTGGTGTAAATAGTTGGCTAGACGGCCTGGCACAAAAGGCTGGCAGTGGCAGGCAGGAGGTAAATGAAATTCAATGGCCCTAGGAGACTGAATATTTGCAGTCCAAAAAATTATGTTTTTTGTTTTTTTTATTACTGTTACAAGAATTGTGATTGGTGCCACTAATTGGCTACTTGGGCCTGGCAGACAGGCTGGCAGATATGAGTCGTGGATGGTAGGTAGGGCAGTAATTTAACACAGTATGCTGTGTAAGTGACAAAAACACAGGACTGATAGAAAATTAAGTTACATTACACTAGCAAAATATTTTAAAATTTTAGATTTTAATATTAAAATTATGTTAAGAAGTGCAATGCACATATGACTCTATGAGTGGTCGCACTGGCTGGCTGCTACGTAGGGCAGCAATTATAACAGTATGCTGTGTAAGTCAGATAGACAGTTAGACACAGGCCTGATAGAAAATACAATTAGATTACACTAGCATAATGATTTAAAGACTTTTTTTTGGAAATTTTAAGAAAAAGGTTAAGCACATACATATGAGTCGTGGCTGATAGCCTTGGAAGGGCAGCTATTAAAAACAGTAGGCTATGTATGTCCGATACACACACGCCTGATAGAAAATACTATTAGATTACACTAGAAAAATGATTGAAATTATTTTTTGGGGGGGGGGAATTAAAAAAAGGTTAAACACATATGAGTCGTGGCTCATAGACTAGGGAGGGCAGCAAGTAAACACAGTAGGCTCTCTATATCAGCAAAACACACAGGCCGGATAGAAAATTAGATTTGATTACACTAGCAAACAAATTTAAACTTTTTTTTTTTTATATTAAAATTAAGGTGAAAGAAAAATAGATATGAGTGCTGGGTGGCTGCCTGGCACAGACCAATTAACCAAAAGACTGAAAAAAAAGAGGTATATTAATGCTGACTGAGTCTGACAGACACAGGCATGATAGTAAATGTAATTAGATTACACTAGAAAAATATTTTTTTGTGTTTTTTTTTTTAAAAATAATGTTATAAATGAATATTAACACTGCTGGCTGCTGGCTGGCACAGAGCAATGAACCAGAGTATATGCTGTGTGACACTGGCCTGATAGAAAATGAAAAAAAAATACACTAGAAAAATAATTATATTTTTGGGTTAGTTAAATTTAAACTAATGTTGTTAGGGAGATATCAGTGGTGGCAGTAGTCACAGCATATGTTGTGAGCCTTAAACACACAGCTGAAAGCCAGGCAAATGCTAATAAAACAAAAAAAAACAAAAAAAAAAAACGGCACGAAATATAGCCCTAAAAAGGGCTTTTTGGGGTGCTGTGCTTGCAGCAGAGATGAGTGGAGTCCTTCTGGACTGTAAATACACTAGCCTAGCTATGTTTTCCTATTAATGTCAGGAGCAAAAACACAACACGTCCTCTCATTAAAAAAGCAAGGTCGTTATGAGTCTAAAATGGCGGATTCCGAGTAGCTGGGAGTGTCTGTGAGGGAGTGTCTGATGTTGATTGGCTAATGTGTCAGGCGGCTGTGACATAAAGGGTCAAAGTTTCCACAATGATGACACATAGGGGCGGATCACAAACGTGAACGCGAACAACCTATGTTCGCTGTGAACCGTTCGCGGGCGAACAGTTCGGGACATCACTACTAGACAACATATTCATAGATCAGAATCACTTATCGCTATTAAAAGAGACAGACATGCAACCAACTGTCTGGTCAGATCATTCGCTAGCTTATCTCCAAATAGATTGGCCTGATTGTCCAATTACTCCATATATGTGGAGATTTGAACAACTTGCTTCTCCACTATCCTCTTACATCAGTAACCCTACTCAAATCCTTAACATTATATTTTACTTTCAACACCTCAACAGACATCCCACCTTATACCCTCTGGCAGGCTCATAAGGCTGTTATGAGAAGCAAGTGTATTAAGCTCAACGCACATAGGAAAAAAAACGTACAAAAATCCCAATAAAAAAAGGTTGACAACCCGCTTAAGGCATCTATATCAGCACAAAATACTCCAAAATTCCACACCACACATTTACACCTCACCAAAACAAGACAGGAGCTTAACCTAATTTTGACAAAAGAAGCCCAAAGAAAAGCACTAGACATGTGCGTTTTGATTCGGAACGAATCGAAAATTGGCCAAATTTGTTAAATTCGGAGATTCGGATCGATTAGAATTTCCGAATTACGGTAGTACCGAATCTACCGAATAAATTCGAATTAGTTCGGATTTATTCGTTACATTCAGATGGCCATGGATTACACTAGTATTGTACAGCATATTAGGTTATATCACTCTGCTATGGGTTACACCTAATATACAGTACATAATACTAGTCAAATACACAGCACATCCCACCTAACACATACCGAAATTCAGAATTTCCGAATCGAACCGAACCAAATCCAGCCAAATTTATTTAAAATCCGAATGAATCCAAAACGAATCCGAAACAAATTCATTAGAATTTTTCCGAATTCGAATCGATCCGAACCGAAATTTGAAAACATCCGAATCGATCCGAACCAAATTTTTTCGGCCATGCACAAGTCTAAAAAGCACTATTCCCTAAAAAGAACATATTTCTATGAAGGAAATAAAACAGGGCCATTTTTGGCTAAATTATTAACCCCTTAGTGACCACAGCACTTTTCAATTTTCTTACTGTTAAGGACCAGGGATATTTTTACATTTCTGCAGTGTTTGTGTTTAGCCGTAATTTTCCTCTTACACATTTACTGTACCATATTATATACTGTGTATACACTGTACTGTACCATATTATATACTGCTTTGCTCTCCATTTTCTCACGACTTTCTAAAGATACCATTATTTTTTATTATCTTATAATTTACTATAAAAAAAACTTTATAAAATATGATGAACTTTGACCCCCGAAATCTGTTACACATCTACAACTACCAAAAAACACCCATGCTAAATAGTTTATAAATTTTGTACTGAGTTTAGAAATACCCAATGTTTACCTGTTTTTTTTGCTTTTTTTTGCAAGCTATAGGGCAATAAGTACAAGAAGCACTTTGCTATTTCCAAACAATTTTGTTGCTCAAAATTAGTGATAGTTACATTGTAACACTGATATCTGTCAGGAATCCCTGAATAACCCTTCACATATATTTTTTAAAGAAGACAACCTAAGGTATTAAACTTGGGGTATTTTGACTCTTTTCATGCAACCATCTTACCACCAATCTTTGCCAGAGTTTGAAAAAAAAAAGCGGTGATTTTTTGACAAAATAGCAATTTAAGAATACATGTACTGAGAACGTTAAGGGTTACTATCAAATAACACCCCAATATGTGTTCAACAACATCTCCTGAGTACAGTGATACCACCCATGTATAGGTGTGTCTGGTTCTCTGGCAGGTAAAAGGCCTTAAT
This sequence comes from Bombina bombina, assembly GCF_027579735.1. Lineage (NCBI taxonomy): Eukaryota > Metazoa > Chordata > Amphibia > Anura > Bombinatoridae > Bombina > Bombina bombina. Next base: position 296,528,213 of record NC_069501.1, read on the forward strand.
TTTAGGGGGCACATTCTAGTTTTCCAACTTGGAATTTTCACATCTGTCATCATGCGCCCATGTCCTATTTGGGACATTTCTGAAGCCGGCCAATGTAATTTACCCCCATCAAACCATATGTTTATGAAAAGTAGACACCCTAGGGTATTTTAACACTTTCCATGCACTAATTCAACCACCAGTCTTTGTCAAACTTTTGGGTAGTCATTATTTTGTGTTATTTTTCACACACATTGTATTTTAGGCATGGATTCTCAGCTCCTGTTATGTGTTACTGCCAAAGAACACCTTAATATGTATTCAAAACATCTCCTGAGTACAGTGATACCACCTATGCATATGTTTTTTGGCCTCTTTGGGGGGTGCAATGCCAAACTTCTGACGTGTTAGTGATTTTTTTCACATTTAACATATCTTTGCCTGTATTCTTTTGGGGGGCCTTTTACCATACCCCAATTTATTTGCTTGCCATGAACATGCATATATTTGAAAATTTAACACCCCAATGTATTGTATATGGAGTGTTTTGTTGCCTTTGATGCAACTGTTTTAGCCAAAAAAATTGGAGAAAGTATGTGGTGGTAATTTTTTATTTTTACACACCCATTGATTTTGTACTGTGATTTAGTAGAGCTTATTGTAAGTTATTACAAGAAAACACTCCAGGTTGTTTTTTGCAATACCTCCTGAGTATACCTATGCCCCCATGCATAGGTTTGAAAGGATTTTGGGAAGGTTCAGTTACAATTGTATGACTTGTAATTTGAGTTGAAAGTGAGAGTATTTCTTCTGATAGGCCTATCTTTAGTTTGGGGCCTATCACATACCCCAGGTTTAATTATTGCCATAAAAGTGTATATTTTTTAAACGTTGACACCCCAAGGTATTGTATATGGAGTGCTTTGTAGATATGTGCGTTTCATTTCGTTCAGAATTGAAATTCAGATGATTTGTCAAATTCGTAGCGCAGAAAATAACGAATAAATCTGAATTAGTTCGGATTTATTTGTTACATTCGGATGGCCATGGAATCATCACAATTACACTAGTATTGTACAGTATATTAGGTTATAGAACTCTGCTATGGGTTACACCTAATATTACAGTACATAATACTAGTCTAATACACTGCACATCCCACCTAACAAATACGGAACTTCTGAAATTACGAATCGAATCCGAACCAAATACATCCGAATACATCTGAATTTATTTGAATCCAAATGAATCCGAAACAAATGCATTTGAATGTATCCGAATTTGAATCGATCCGAAAATGAAATTCGAAAACATCCAAATCAATCTGAAACTTACCAAAACAATTTTTTCCGCCACGCACAAGTCTAGTGCTTTGATGCATTAATTTTAGCAAAAAAATTTCACTTCATTGTGCTCTCATCTTTGCCACGTACAGAGACTTCCACAGTCCTCTCTGTGTGGATGGTGGTAAGAAAGTATGCATCCTTCTTGTCTCTGTACTTAACTACCAACAGCTTCTCTTGGCACAGAGCTAAGGTCTCCCCCCCTTCATAGCCATGTGCGTGCAAGTTGTTCTGGGAAACCTGTGAACAAAATCGGGTTGATTGCTGTCCACCACCTCAGAGGTAGCTGACGAGTTAAGGAGCAGCAGTCTTAAGACCGCTGCTTCTTAACTTCCGGTACAGGTAGAACTGAAGCGGAGTGGGTCAGAAGCAGCATCCGCTGCTTCATAAAGCGACCCCTATATGTTCTCTGTGACATGATTTTCTGTCACAGAAAAAAAAATGACTAAAACAAAATTTCAATTTAAATTAACTAAATGAACTAAATCGCTCTGAAAAGGGCCTTTGGGTCTCACAATTTTTTACAAAAATTAATTAATACTAGCTAAATGGCTCTGAAAAGAGCCTTTGGATCTCACAAAAAATTACAAACAAAAAATTAACCCCTAAAAAAAGTGCCACTGCCAGTGATTTATAGTGATCACTGACAAGCTAGAGGTTAATGGCTCTGAAAAAAAAACCTTTGGGTCTCACAATTTTTAACAAATATATTATCTAAATCTCTCTCTCCTAAACACAAATCTCTCTCTCTCTCCCAGAAAAATGCAAATGAGGAGAGGGAGGGAGATCCACACTGGTCAGAGTCAATATTTACTTAGATTGACATGATCAGACAAATGGAATATTTTATTATTAAAAATTAAATTATAGGGGCAAGCTCAGATTGGATGAACCTAACCTGCCCCTATGATGGGGCAGGCTAGGGACACCCCTAGAAGCCCCATGATGCACTGGGCATCGCCATCTTTGAAGTCACATGGAGGAGGGGGGCTATATAGGACTATTTTATTAAGAAATATATATATATTTTTTTTTAAAAAAAATTTGGATGTTATTTTACTAAGTGCCTCAACCCACCAAGGCACTTAGCACACTTTCAGAGCATTAGCAGCCTGCCCGATGGCTTCAGATGCTCTGCTTGACTGCTGGGCTCCATGTGGAGTGAAACAGAAAGTGATCGCATGGGAGTGATCAAATGGAGCCCGGCAGTCATTAACAGTATTGCAGGATGCCTCAACATTGAGGCATCACTGCAATAATGTTTGAGCGGCTGGAAGAGATCTTGATTACTTCCAGTGCTCAGATTACCCGAGGACGTGTCAGGCACGTCCTTGGTCCTTAGCTGACACCCTTTGTAGGACGTACCTGACGTCCTTGGTCGCCAAAGGGTTTAAGGCCCAATCTCTCAACACACAAATGCATAAACTGAAACAAACTGAAAACAAACCAAGCTATTAAAGCCTAGAAATCTCAAACCGCCTCAGAAAATTTTACTCCAAACTCTATAATCTACACTAAAAGGACTCCCCAGAACATATTACACAAATGTTGCAATACATCAAGTTACCTATATTACAACACTCCAAAAAAGAAGCATTAGGCTCTCCTATAAACTTACAAGAGATACTTTCAGCAATCTCTGGACTGCCAGTTAGAAAAAGCTTGGGACCTGATGTCTTCACCAATTTGTACTATAAAACATTCAAAACCATTCTAACCCACTATTTCACAGACTAGATGATTACCAAGCCTTTCCCTTATGAAAAATGCTTTCAGTGGTATCAAAGCCTAATAAGCCCCCAAAAATCTGAATACTTATAGACCTATCTACCTCCTTAACATGGACATAATGATACTATGCAAGATTTTAGCTAAATGATTCAACACAACATTACACAATATAATACACACCAATCAAGTGTGATTTGTCACAAAAAGGGAGGCAAGGGATAATACTATCAGAGCACTAAAACTAATGTCATATGCAAAACACAACAATATACCAGCAGTATTATTTTCAACAAATGCTGAAAAAGCTTTTGATTGCATAAATTGACATTTTCTGGAAGGAACTCTGATAGCTATAGGACTAGGAGGTACTACTAAGCATTTATAACCACCCCACAGCTAAATTCAAAGCTAATGGAATCCTATGAAACACATTAACAATACATAATGGCACAAGGCAAGGTTGTTCTCTATCACCAATCCTTTTCATACTAACAACGGAAGTTTTAGCAGCTAAAGTAAGGAAAAATCAAGTAATAAAAGCCATAGAAATAGGACCACATGATTTTAAGATAGCATTATATGCTGACAATGTGCTATTTACCTCACCCTCCCAATCCATTCTGGAAATCTTTTGAAATCACCAAATTTGGTCAAATTTTGCAGTAAACTCATAAAAGTCAGAATTTCTTGAAATTTCTATGCCTCCAAATGGTTTCCAGGCACTCTCTTCCATATGTCCCATGAACCTTCAGACCAAAACTCTTAAATAATTAGGTATCAATCTCTTGCCTGTTCCCACAACATTATTTGATAGCAACTACCTCACCCTATTATGTAATATATAACAAGACTTACATTCATGGTCGACAAAACATATCTCTTGATAGGGCAGAACACAATGTATAAAAATGACCACTCTACCCAGATTCCTATACCTCCTCCAAGTTCTCCCAATACCCCATCCAAAATGGTTCCTTACACCTTAACTATAGAAATTAATTAATTCCTTTATTTGGGGACAAAGTAAACACAGGATCAACATGAATAATATGTACAGACCTACAGTAAATGGAGGGCTAGGTCTTCTGAATGTCACCACTTATTATGAAGTCATAATCCTATAAAGGATTCTAGACTGGCATAAGGCCCAGCTATAGACTCACACATCCTAAAAGTACCCTCCGTAGGAGCTTTATGTTGGGGTCCCAAATCCCTTTAACCCCCACAATGCATAGAATTAGACATCCACAAGCACAAATTTGACACATGGGATACAATTCTGTCACAGAAACCTCAAATCTTGGGTACTCAATCGCTTCTTTTCCCAATACCCATGAATGCAGAGCTAATAGGGGGACTAGACAAAGGACAACAAACACTAACAGAATGGGGATATATACGATTCCACTTAGCAACTTCATTAAAGATGGCAGACTAAAAAATAGAGAAAACCTCACAGAAATGGCAGGAGGCAGATACTTACCTGGTTCAAGCACTCCCAACTTTCTCATATCATACATACCTCCCCTCATAGAGCTGATTTCTTAAGAGACCTAACATCATTTGAAAAGTTATGTACTGGAAGTGAAGCTATAAAACACTCCCTCTCTATATCTAGGAGACTTATACAAACAGTCCTCACTACTCAGCTCCCAACATACACTTCCAGATGGCATGAAGACATAGAGGAGATTTTGGATAGCGAGTGGGGAAAAATATTTAGACACACCAAAAGTTCTTCCACGTCACCTCAGGTTTTAGAACTAAACTATAAGGTTTTAATAAGATGGTGCCTCACACCAAATCTCTTACACTCTATCTATCGAGGGGATGCAATACTAGAGAATGCTATAAACAAATGTGGTGGGATTGTGAAAAACTGAAACCACTGTGGCAAGCAATAGAACTCCAATTCCAAAACATCCTAAATACAGACTTAACATTGACACTTAAGACAGCTCTACTTAATGACTTACCAAAGTTCCCATGCAAACTTCGATTAAGACTACTACAAATAGGGCTAAATAGTGCTAAATCACTTATCGTAGCTCATTGGAAATCTTACACTCCTCCGACGAGCCACACCCCAACATTGCCAACACTAAATAAAGTGATTAACCCCTAATCCGTCGCCCACCCGCATTGCTAACACCTGAATAATGTTATTAACCCCTAAACTGCTGCCAACCAACATCAGAGACACTAAATAAACCTATTAACCCCAAAACCACTAACCCCCCACATCGCCAACACTACAATAAACCTATTAACCCCTAAACCGTTGACCCCCCACATCACAAATACTAAACTAAACCTATTAACCCCTAAACTACCGACCCCCACATCGACAATACTATAATAAAGCTATTAACCCCTAAACCGCTGACTCCCCACAACGCCAACACTAAAATAAACCTATTAATCCCTAAAACGCCGACCCCCCACATTGCAAATACTAAACTAAACCTATTAACCCCTAAACTGCCGACCCCCCACATCATGACACACTAAATTTATCTATTCACCCCTAAACCTATACCCCCTAACTTTAAATTAAAGTTACAATATAACTATCTTAAAATAAATAAAAACTTACCTGTGAAATAAAAAAAAATAAGCTTAAACTATAAATAAACCTAACATAACTATTTTAAAACAATGAAATAATGATAAATAAAAAAACTAAGTTACAAAATTAAAATATCCTAACACTACAAAAAAATAAAGAAAATAACATTACAAAAACAAACACTAAAATTACGAAAAATAAAACAAATCTAAGATTACAAAAAATTATAATTGAAATAATCCAAAATAATAAAAATTAAACCTAATCTAATAGCCCTATAAAAACAAAAAAGCCACCCCAAAATAAAAAAACAACCCATAATCTAACAATAAACTACAAATAGTCCTTATAAGGGCCTTTGTAGGGCATTGCCCTAAAGTAATCAGCTCTTTTACATAAATAAATTACAAAGTACCCCCTAACAGTAAAACCCCCCACTTAACCAAACCCCCAAAATAATAAAAAAAAAATATAAAAAAAAACCCTAAGCTACCCATAGCCCTTAAAGGGGAATTTGTATGGGCATTGCCCTTAAAGGGGCAATCAGCTCTTTAGTGCCCATTAAAATAAAAAATCCCTAATCTAAAAAAAAACTTAACAAAAAAAAAAGCTAACACTAACCCCTAAAAATGTACTCAGAATTCCTGAAGTCCGGACATCTATCTTCATATCTTCATCCAGGTGGCGACAAGTATACATCAAGGCGGCGACATATTCATCCATCGTGGGGGCATCTTCTATCTTCATACCAGCGGCGCAAAGCTGTGGCAGCACAGAGCTGAGCAGAACCAGCGGCGACGATAACATCAAGCACAGAGCCTCCTCTTCATGCAATCTCCTCCGCACACTAAAGCTTAAATGCAAGGTACCCATTTTATATTTAGAGTACCATGCATTCCTATTGGCTGAACTTTTCAAATCAGCCAATAGGATGAGAGCTGCTTAAATCCTATTGGCTGATTTGAACAGCCAATAGGATTTAAGCAGCTCTCATCCTATTGGCTGATTTAAATATTTTTAAGCGAATAGGAATGCAAGGTACCCCAAATATAAAAGGAGTACCTTGCATTCAATCTCCAGTGTGCAGCTGAGATCGCATGAAGAGGAGGCTCCACGCTGGATGTCATCGTCGCTGCCGGTTCTTCTCAGTTTTGTGCCACCACAACTCCGCGCCACCGGGATGAAGATAGAAGATGCCCCCCTGTGATGGAGGAAGATGTCGCCACCTGGAGTACATTTTCTCGGTTTGTGTTTGTAAGGTGTAGTATGAAATAGGAATATCTAAATATGTTTTCCACACAAGCTCACAAATAATTGGGATTAAAAACAAAGTAATCCCTAGTCTGCTCATATACTGTTGGTCAACAGAGGTTGATTTATACAGTCTCTATATAGGAAAATAATATTGTAATTGTAGTTAAACAGGTAGCTGTATATCTTGAAGAGATATAGAAGAGGTTACTGTCTCTTTAAGTATGAGTATTGTAAGATAGCTGTTCAATTCATATGTTCAATTCCACAAACTGAGACTCAAAAGGTTAAAAGTTCATCAGAATGAGTAGCAGTGACTTAAGTTAAACTTAAACCTGTTAGTTTTAACTTACTTTTACAGATTCAGACACAGCAGATGTATTAGATGAATGATTTAAACAGAATTACTTCAGTTAGCATATAGTTCAGGTCAGGTAAGTAAATATGTGCAGTAAGTTAAATACAAGCAGGGATTTAGCATAGGATAAGCACAGTGCAGACTGAAATAAGTATTTTAGAGAACCTTACTTGAAATAGTCCTTAGCTGGTGCTGTAGAATTTACTTACTGACCGCAGCTGCTGTAAAGGAGTTGTTTGCTGATGAGCTGGAAGTAACACACCACAGATCTGAGACAATAGGAAACTGAAGAAATTATAGTGATAAGGGTAAATGCAATCCGTATCTGGCAGGTTAAAGTTCATTAAACAGCAGAGAAGTTAAAATAAAACTTAAGACAAATGCAGATGAAATAAATGGAGATACAAGTTTGCAAAGCAGGCAATACTTAGCTTGTAAACTGAGAGGGGAAGAGTATGAGCTGCAGCTGTAGTAGTTCCTTTGAGAGGCTTAGAGTTTCTGCAGGAATCTGCAGGCTGAATCACACCTGTTGATCCAAATTACTAAGCAAGGTAGGTAAGGAGGAGGAGAGTTTTATAGTGAGGAATTAAAGGGACAGAGTATATGCAGCAAATCCATGACAGAACCCCGTCATCAAGGAGCCACTCCGTGGCTCAAGGCTTAGGTCGATCTGGATGCCTTCGAAGGAATAAAGAGACGAGCCTGGGGGCCGTGACATTGGTCGAGGGCTCTCACAAATCCTCCTCATGACTGAAACCCTTCCAACGGATCAGGTACTCGAGGACATTTCGATAGTATCTGGAATCCAATATTGTCTGACCTTCATATTCAGGGAAATGAGACTCCGAGAGGGACTCAGGAGGCCTGGCAGCTGTAGACCTGAGTGGAGTATATGGCTTGATCAGAGATACATGAAAAGATGGGTGTATGTGCAAAGAATAGGGGAGATCCAAGGTAACTGCATTAGGGTTAATGACCTTGATGATTTTGTACGAACCCACAAAGAGTGCAGAAGATTTCTTACTTGGGATACGAAGGTTGAGATGTTTCAAAGAGAGCCACACATAGTCTCCAACCTTGTACTCTGGGGCTTGTTGCCTTCTAAGGTAATAGTATCTTTTCTGGACACCTTGAGCATTCAGTAGGTTTTGTTAAATAAGAGTGAAATATTGCGCAAGTTCATTAACAGTATCATTCACAAGCGGAGAAGGAGTCTCTTATCTAGGGTATAGATGGTATCTAGGATGAAATCCATAATTGGCGTAGAAGGGTGAAACTTTAGTGGAAGCGTTAATTGAATTGTTGTACGAAAACTCCGCTGTAGGGAGAAGTGAAAACCAATTGTCTTGTAATGAAGTACAATGACATTGAAGATATTGCTCTAATGTTTGGTTTGTTCGCTCAGTCTGCCAATTTGTTTGGAGGTGATAAGCTGTACTGAGCCTTCATTTTATTTTTAATGCAGAACATAATTTGGTCCAGAAGTGATAGGTAAATTGAGAGCCTCTATCAGAGGTTATTGTGTCTGGAAGGCCATGATATTTTACAATATTGTGAAGGAAGAGTGTTGCAGTTTCAGCCGCTGTTGGTAAGGCATGTGAAGGAATAAAATGTGCCATTTTAGTGAAGTGATCCACCACAACAACTATAACAGTATAGTTATTAGAGGGAGGCAGTTCAACGATGAAATAAATGGCTATATATTTCCAGGGTCTGTTATGGATAGGTAAGGACATAAAAAGACCAAATGGTTTGTTTTTCATAGGTTTATTTATGGTGCAAGTTAAACAAGTTTTTATGTAATTTGAGACATATGCAGTCATTTTAGGCCACCAGAAATCTCTTTGGAAGATCTCACATGTCTTGTGGAGGCCTGGATGTCCCGATATTAGGGAGTCATGAGCCGTTGAAGCTATTTCTTCACGTAAATCCTCTGGAAAATATAACTGTTTTTGATGATAGAGTAACCCATCTTCACCTCTCTTGAGTAGGTCTGTTGGTAGATTTTGATCTTTTTCTTGTGAGTTACGAAACAGTGTTATAACTTCAGTAGATAAACCAATGAATCTGCCAGATGGTATAACTGCCTTGGTGATGGATGGATGGATAGTCAGGTTTTGGCTCTTTTCTGGACAAAGAATCTGCCTTCCTGTTTTTGCTACCGGGTCTATAAGTAATCATAAAATCAAATCTTGAAAAGAAAAGACTCCACCTAAGTTGACGGGACGATAAAGTCTTATTTGTTTTAAGGTACTCAAGATTGTTATGATCGGTGTAGATTAAAATAGAATGTTTTGTTCCTTCAAGTAGATGTCTCCAAACTTCCAGGGAACTCTTTATGGCTAATAATTCCTTTTCGCCAATGGGGTAATTAATCTCTGAGGAATTCATTATCCTTGAGTAGTATGCGACTGGGTGACCTATACCATTTGGTGTTTGTCGTTGTGATAGAATGGCCCCAATGGCATATTCTGAGGCATCAACCTTGAGTATGTATTGATACTCAGGGTTAGGAAATTGTAGAATTGGTGCATTAATAAAACATTTCTTCAACCTTTGGAAGGCTGCTGAAGCATGTGAGGTCCAAATGAATCTAGGGTGGTTACCTGTCAGAGAAGTCAAAGGTTTTACAATGGCAGAAAAACCTTGGATAAACCTCCTATAAAAGTTGGCGAACCCTAGAAATCTTTGAACCTCTTTGTTCTTAGGTACCGGCCAAGATGTTATTGCATCAACTTTCTTAGATTCCATCTTTATACCAGATGGTGATATCTGGTATCCAAGGAAAGAGATGGTATTAGTGTTAAATATGCATTTTTCTATTTTAGCATATAGTGAATGTTGTCTGAGACGTTGTAAAACAGTTCTGACGTGTTTTTTGTGTTGTTGTTGATCTTTGGAATAGATTAAAATATCATCCAGATATATGACCATACTTATATCAAGTAAATCTCGAAAGAGGTTGTTAATAAAGCACTAAAAAGTGGCAGGGGCATTACATAAGGGCATGACTAAATACTCGAACAGGCCATACCTTGTTCAAAATGCCGTTAACCATTCATGACCGGATTTTATCCTTATAAGGTTGTAGGCCCCTCTGAGATCGAGCTTGGTAAATATCTTAGTGCCTTGGAGTCTCTCAATAATCTCAGGGATAAGAGGTAAAGGATATCTGTTTTTCTTTGTACAATCGTTAAGTTCCCTATAGTCTATTATTTGGCGTAACGTACCATCTTTATTGAGAACAAAGAAAATGCAAGCCCCAGCTGGGGAGGTGGAAGGCCTAATAAAACCCTTTCTAAGATTCTCCTCTAGATAGTCCTTATAGGTATAGTGTGGTGAGTAATGGGACCAGAGGAATAATAATAATAAGGAACCATCAATCACATGAATTGTGAGTGCATTCTCTTTTTTTATTAAAGGTATGTTGTACATTTGTGTATATTTTATATCAATAAAGTTTCCAAGTGTTACAGAATCAATAATTGCCTGTGTCATTGTTCTTTGGGAATCCCACTGTAAGGAGAGAGGAATACTACAATGATTAATTGTATTGCTATGGGTAGAACAACAACTCATGTCAGTATTAAGTACATTATCCTTCTGTTTAGGCAGAATAGGACACTCTTTTACTCCATGATCCTTCGAAGCACAATAGAGGCACAACTTGTTTAACCTTCTCCTCATCTTTTCCTCTGGTTTGAGGGGTCCTTTCGTGAAGGCTATATCCATAGGTTCCTCCTGATTCCTATATGGTGAGTGGGAATAGCCAGAGGGGTGATACTTCCTAAAAAGAGAGGTCAGAATAACTTTTTTCACGCTTTCTTTCACGGATACGCCGATCAATACTGACAGCAAGTGTCATCAGAGATTCTAAACATGGAGGAAGGTCAGCTCTGGTGAGTTCATCTTTCACTGTTTCAGATAAACCCTTGCAAAACTGGTATTTGAGAGCTGCGTCATTCCAGGGTGTGTCAGGTGCCCATCTCTTAAATTCGGTTACATAATCTTCCGCTTGTCTTTTATTCTGTTTTAGGGCCCTTAAAGCATTTTCAGCAATACACTGCTTATTTTTGTCTTCGTACAGCATAGACATTTTCTCAAAAAACAAATTCAAATAATTCAGAATGGGGTAATTGGATTCATAGTAGTTAGTTGCCCAAGACTTGGCTTCACCTTTAAGGTATTAAAAAACTGTAAGAACGTTTGCTCTCTCCGTGGGGTAAGACTTAAGATTCAGGGAGAAATACAAAGTACAGGAATTTTTAAATTCTCTGAATTATGTTCTATCACCTGAGAATCTTTCAGGTGGGCAAACCTGGGGTTCAGGTGTAGTGTCAGAAAAATTAGGTTTGTTCATATTTTCTTTAATAAAGGTCCTGAGATTTTGGTTCTCAGATTGAATTTCTCTAATGCCTTCAATCAGTATATCCATATTTTGAGATAAAGCTTTGACACGGTTAGTGAGTTCTGTCAACTCCATTTTACGTGTATTTTTTTTTTTATGGCTTAGTAATATGTAAGGTGTAGTATGAAATAGGAATGTCTAAATATGTTTTCCACACAGTTTTACAAATAATCGGGATTAAAAGCAAAGTAATCCCTAGTCTGCTCATATACTGTGGGTCAACAGAGGTTAATTCATACAGTCTATATATATAGGAAAACAATATTGTAATTGTAGTTAAACAAGTAGCTGTAAATCTTAAAGAGATGTAGAAGAGGTTACTGTCTCTTTAAGTATGAGAATTGTAAGATAGCTGTTCAATTCATATGTTCAATGACACAAACTGAGACTAAAAAGGTAAAAAGTTCATCAGAATGAGTAGCAGTGACTTAAGTTAAACTTGAACCTGTTAGTTCTAACTTACTTTTACAGATTCAGACACAGCAGATGTATTAAATGAATGATTTAAACAGAATTACTTCAGTTAGCATATAGTTTAGGTCAGGTAAGTAAATATGTGCAGTAAGTTAAATACAAGCAGGGATTTAGCATAGGATAAGCACAGTGCAGACTGAAATAAGTATTTTAGAGTATCTTACTTGAAATAGTCTTTAGCTGGTGCTGTAGAATTTACTTACTGACCGCAGCTGCTGTAAAGGAGTTGTTTGCTGATGAGCTGGGAGTAACACACCACAGATGTGAGACAATACGAAACTGAAGAAATTATAGTGATAAGGGTACATTCAATCCTTATGTGGCAGGTTAAAGTTCATTAAACAGCAGAGAAGTTAAAATGAAACTTAAGACAAATGCAGATGAAATAACTGGAGCATACAAGTTTGCAAAGCAGGCAATACTTAGCTTGTAAACTGAGAGGGGAAGAGTATGAGCTGCAGCTGTAGTAGTTCCTTTGAGAGGCTTAGAGTTTCTGCAGGAATCTGCAGGCTGAATCACACCTGTTGATCCAAATTACTAAGCAAGGTAGGTAAGGGGGAAGAGAGTTTTATAGTGAGGAATTAAAGGGACAGAGTATATGCAGCAAATCCATGACAGTGTTAGCGTTTTTTTTTTATTCTTTGGGTGTTTTTTTTTTTTTTTTTAGTTTAGGGCTTTTTTATTTTTTTAATAGGTACTAAAGAGCTGATTGCCCTTTAAAGGCTTAGGTTTTGTTATTTCGGGGGGGGGGTTTACTTTTAGGGGGAACTTTTTAATTTTTTAATGTAAAAGAGCTGTTTAACTTAGGGCAATGCCCTACAAAAGGCTCTTTTAATAATGATAAAGCCAAATGTGGCGAAACATGTTAGGGACAAGTTAATGTTTATAAAATAAGCATTTTTTAATTAATCTAATAAAGGTTATATTTTATCTTGAGGGCTCCTCCTCCTCCATTTACTTGATGACTAATCTATCCAATAGGCCCTAAGGAATGTGAGTGCTACACATGTGTAGAAAACTGTCAGCCTTTGACTGACATATTTGTCTCGGGTTCACCCAGTAAACAGCACACAAGCTCATAACATATTATTATATATTGTGTCTATGATCTTTAGACCAAAATAAGTGACTAAGATACGCATTCATTAACCCCTTTATATTAGTAGTGCCATTAGTACCCCTGTTTCTTCCTTAAGGGTTAATAGGTTTAGTTTAGTAGTTGCAATGTGGGGGCCCGCAGTTTAGGGGTTAATAGCTTTATTATAGTATTTGCTATGTGGGGGGGCGGCGGTTTAGGGGTTAATAGGTTTTTTAAAGTAGTTGCAATGTGGGGGGCCGGCCAGGGGCGTATTTATCCCTAGGCCAACAAGGCCGGTGCCTAGGTCAGCAGATTTGGGAGGGCGGCAAAGTGGCACTCTCAACTGCATTTTTTTTTAAAAAATGTTTTATTTTTTTACGGTAATTTTTTTTTTTGTTGTTCTTCGGTCACGTGACCCGGCTTTTTGCTGAGGTCACGTGGCATTTTCCTTACTTCCGCCATCTGCCATCCTGTCCCAGACTGTTGCCGAGCCGACTTGCCGCACATTGGAGGGAGACACGCACGTGCGCACGTGATCTCCCTCCCAGGGCAGTGAGGAGCGGCTTTGAGGACTGACAAAGCAGTGTGAGTGGGATCGTCGGAGTCGGACAGTCACAGGACAGGAGTAAGGAGTCTCAGGAGTCAGACAGTCACCGGGCCGGAGCGGAGAGGACTGGTGAGGAGGGAGTGGGCCAGCAGGGCAGGGGTGACCAGGTGGGACTCGGGAGGACTGGTGAGGAGGGGGCCAGGGGGTGATGAGCATGCCCATGCCGGTGATATTACCATTGTGATTGTGAATAAGGTGATAATGTCAGAGTCGGACACACTGTGGTACTAGAACTTAGTAAAACAAGTCAACAATAGTACAGTACTAGATACTACATAGACATACTGTGTTTAAGTAGATTGGAACTTCGGAAGTCATGATTGTATTTCATAGAGCAATTGACTCACTACACTTGTAAAGTAAACAGATGACCTGTGTGTATGCGCTTACACGTGGCACCTTAAAAATCTAAAATCACATCTGAATTTCTGAACTGATTGAAAGACGTTGTTAAAATTAATTGATCAAATTATTTTTTTATTTATTTATTTTTTTAGAAAAATGTCCAAAAACATTGCTAGAGGTAAAGTAATGCTATCAGAATTAAAATAAATAAATAGTTAGTTACATAAAGTATTTATACAAATCTCACTTTAAATAACTGTATAACTGTCTTGCTGCAATCATAAACAGTGAAAAAGGTAATTGATTGAACCAAGTAGTTGTATAAAGAAGAAATGTTCAATAAGGCAGATAATTGTTTTCTTGTTTAATATTTTTTAGGAATTATTTAGATTTCAAAAATGGTTCAGTGTACATAGGAAGATGCCATTTCATTTGTATGATGATAAAGTCTCATTACTTTTGTAAACTATAATTAATTTCAGCTCCTCAAGTATCCTTCATTATTTTCATTTTCTAGCTTAAAATAAGAACATTCATTGTTTATATAAAATGAATGCAAATTATTTATTAAAATGTACAGTAAGTTAACGTATGCAATGCATACTTATACTCATGAGCACACAAGAAATAACTTTTTCAGATATGAACTCACATCACTACACATACACACAAAACATATACATACACAAAACACACACACATGCACATATACATAGACACACAAATAAACACATGCACACCTACATATACACATAAACACACACATATACTCTCACACATACATATAATGACATACATACACATACACTAACATAAATGTGTACACATACACATAGCTACACAAACACGCAAATGTAAACATACATATTTACATATACTCATGATGATGCACATTAACACACAGATACATTTACTCACATATAGACACATACATACACACATATACACACATACATACACAAATACTGTACATATACTCACATACACACACTATCATAGATACATATATTCACACATGCACACAACAATCACGCACATCCATGCACACACACACTCACACTCACAGACATACATTTTATGTGGATTTTGTATCTGAATGGAAAAAAAATAAACCACAACTCCCTAACCAAAAAAATAATATGTCAAAAAATTACCTAAATCCGGGTGGGGTGGGGGGGGGCAGCAGGAATCTGAGTGCCTAGGGCAGCACAAAACCTAAATACGCCCCTGGGGCTGGCGGTTTAGGGGTTAATAGGTTTAGTTTAGTATTTGTGATGGGGGGTGCCGGCGGTATAGGGGTTAATACTTTATTTTAGTGTTGGCGATGTAGGTGGGCAGCGTATTAGGGGTTAATTGATTTCATATAGTATTTGAGATGCCGGTAGTGGCGGTTTAGGGGTTAATACTGTAGTTTATGGGTGTAAATGTACTTTGTAACATTTTTGTTATGAGTTTTGTGAAACATTTTTTTTTTCAATATCCATAACTACTGGTCTCTGATCACGGAATGGATCGTAGCGGTATAAGCTGTAACGTTAGCGTAATAGCCTGACCAAACAACTTGTAATACGGGTGAGCTGAAAATTTCACACTCAAAAGCCATTTTTTGTGTTCGGAATGTAGAGTTGCGGTACAGGCTAAAATGCTTGTGGTATAGCCGTATCGCTGCGACTTGTAATACGGGAGACTTGTAGTCTCCCTGCTTCTTTGTAATGCAAATCTTCCTTTCACCTTATTAATTTTTTGTCAACCTGCATTTTTCTGCATTTTTTCTTGTGTTATAATGACCTTCTTAATAACTTAAAAATTGCACTGAATATGCAAGGTGGCTTTTTACCATTGATTTATAAAAAAACTAAATTCAAATTTTCATCATGTAATTTATACTAACTTTTATATATGACTGCTGACTGACTGCATATTATTGATAAGTCTATTATCTACATTAACTCCCATGTTCTTCTCATAATCGAAAAGTGCTGCGAGGCAGTGATATATTTAAAAGGGATCCGACTCTGTTAAGAATGCTGTTGAAAGTTTTAAAAGTGCCGACAATACTGTTTAAAGGCAGCATCACAGATGGGCGATTTACTATACCTCTATATTATACCATATTATATTTTTGCATTTAGCCACCAATCAGCTAGCACTACCCAAGTACTGAACCAAAGATAGGCTTACATTCCTGCTTTTTCAAATAGGGATAACAAGAGAATGAAGAAAAATTAATAATAGGAGTACATTAGAAAGTTGCTTAAAATTGAATCTATCTGAATCACAAAAGAAAAAAATTTGGGTTCAGTAACCCTTTAAGCAACCTATGTTGGACTACTCGAGATGGATTGACCCATCTGCCACTTATCTGCCCAGTCTTCAAATTTATCCAAGTCCCTCTGTAGAGAAGTAACATTCTGTTCAGACTTTATTAATTCACACCTAGATTACAAGTTGTGCGTTTGTGTTTTAACGCTGAAAAAATGGTAATTTCGGTGTTAAAACAGAACTGCAGCCATTACAAGTCTTGCCGGTATAGCTGTACCACAAGCCTTTTAGCCTGTAACGCAACGTCAGTCCCGCACACGTAAAAGTTATGATTTTTCATGGGACTTCCATAGCGCAGCCATTACGCGTTTTTTGGTGAGGCTAAAAAGCTTGCGTTACACCCTATAACGACAAGATCCGTTTTGCAATCTTGTTATATAAAACTTAGAACTAAAGTGTTACAAAGTACACTAAACACCCATAAACTAACTATTAACCCCTAAACCGAGGCCCTTCAATATATTAATTTTATTAACCCCTAATCTGCTGCTCACGACATCGTCGTCACTAATAAAAATTATTTACCCCTATTACGCCGCTCCCCGACATCACCGCCACTATAATAAAGTTATTAACCCCTAAACCACTGCCCTCCCGCATCGCAAAAACTATTTAAATATTATTAACCCCTAATCTGCCATCCGCCCACATCGCCCCCACTATAATAAAGTTATTAACCCTTATTCCTCCGCACCCCAACATCGACCATACTATAATAAAGATATTAACTCCTATTCTGCAGCTCCCCGCCACTGCCACCCATATAATAAACCTATTACCCAAAAACCGTAAGCCTCCACAATGAAATATACTAAATTAAACTATTAACCCCTAAACCAAAAGTCCCCACATTACAACAAACTAATTTAAACTAGTAACCCCTTAACCTAACGCCCCCTAACTTTATATTAAAATTACAATTTCCCTATCTTAAATTAAATTAAAACTTACCTGTCAAACTAAAAACTCAGTTTAATCTAATAATTAAACTATAAAATTAAAATTAAACTAACTACCAATTACACAAAACTAAAATACACATTAAAAAAACACTAACACTACTATAAAACTTACAAAATATCGCCTAGATTTAGAGTTCTGCGTTAGCCATCAAAACCAGCGTTAGGGGCTCCTAACGCTGGTTTTGGCCGCCCGCTGGTATTTAGAGTCAGTCAGGAAAGGGTCTAATGCTCACTTTGCAGCCGCGACTTTTCCATACCGCAGA
Organism: Bombina bombina; assembly: GCF_027579735.1. Classification (NCBI taxonomy): domain Eukaryota; kingdom Metazoa; phylum Chordata; class Amphibia; order Anura; family Bombinatoridae; genus Bombina; species Bombina bombina. Next base: position 296,545,903 of record NC_069501.1, read on the forward strand.
TCCCCCTATGCCATTTGCGTATCCTATCTTTTCAATGGGATCTTCCTAACGCCGGTATTTAGAGTCTTGGCTGAAGTGAGCGTTAGAAATCTAACGGCAAAACTCCAGCCGCAGAGAAAAGCCAGAGTTAAGAGCTTTCTGGGCTAACGCCGGTTCATAAAGCTCTTAACTACTGTGCTCTAAAGTACACTAACACCAATAAACTACCTATGTACCCCTAAACTGAGGCCCCCCCACATCGCCGCCACTCTAATAAATTTTTTTAACCCCTAATCTGCCGCTCTGTACACCGCCGCAACCTACATTATCCCTATGTACCCCTAATCTGCTGCCCCTAACACCGCCGACCACTATATTATATTTATTAACCCCTAATCTGCCGCCCCCATTGTTGCCACCACCTACCTACGATTATTAACCCCTAATCTGCCGACCGGACCTCACCGCTACTATAATAAAGTTATTAACCCCTAATCCGCCTCACTCCCGCCTCAATAACCTTATAATAAATAGTAATAACCCTTAATCTGCCCTCCCTAACATCACCGACACCTAACTTCAAGTATTAACCCCTAATCTGCCGACCGGACCTCACCGCTACTCTAATAAATTTATTAACCCCTAAAGCTAAATCTAACCCTAACACTAACACCCCCCTAAGTTAAATATAATTTTTTATCTAACAAAATAAATTAACTCTTATTAAATCAATTATTCCTATTTAAAGCTAAATACTTACCTGTAAAATAAACCCTAATATAGCTACAATATAATTTATAATTATATTGTAGCTATTTTAGGATTAATATTTATTTTACAGGTAACTTTGTATTTATTTTAACCAGGTACAATAGCTATTAAATAGTTAATAACTATTTAATAGCTACCTAGTTAAAATAATTACAAAATTACCTGTAAAATAAATCCTAACCTAAGTTACAATTAAACCTAACACTACACTATCAATAAATTAATTACATACAAATACCTACAAATAAATACAATTAAATAAACTAACTAAAGTACAAAAAATAAAAAAAGAACTAAGTTACAAAAAATAAAAAAATAATTTACAAACATTATAAAAATATTACAACAATTTTAAGCTAATTACACCTACTCTAAGCCCCCTAATAAAATAACAAAGCCCCCCAAAATAAAAAAAATGCCCTACCCTATTCTAAAATAAAAATAGAAAAGCTCTTTTACCTTACCAGCCCTTAAAAGGGCCTTTTGCGGGCATGCCCCAAAAGAATTCTGCTCTTTTGCCTGTAAAAAAAAACATACAATACCCCCCCCAACATTACAACCCACCACCCACAAACCCCTAATATAACCCAAACCCCCCTTAAAGAAACCTAACACTAAGCCCCTGAAGATCTTCCTACCTTATCTTCACCACGCCGGGTATCACCAATCCGTCCAGAAGAGGCTCCGAAATCTTCATCCAAGCCTAAGCGGGGGCTGAAGAGGTCCATCATCGGGCTGAAGAGGTCCATTATCCGGCTGAAGTCTTGATCCAAGCGGGGGCTGAAGAGATCCATCATCCGGCTGAACCCTTGATCCAAGCGGGGGCTGAAGAGATCCATCATCCGGCTGAAGTCTTCTATCAAGCGGCATCTTCAATCTTCTTTCTTCCGGATTCATCTTCATCCCGCCAATGCGGAACATTCATCCTGGCCGATGACTTCCCGACGAATGACGGTTCCTTTAAGGGACGTCATCCAAGATAGGATTCTATCAGCCAATCTGAATTAAGGTAGGAAAATTCTGATTGGCTGATGGAATCAGCCAATCAGATTCAAGTTCAATCCGATTGGCTGATCCAATCAGCCAATCAGATTGAGCTCGCATTCTATTGGCTGTTCCAATCTATTGGCTGTTCCCCGCTTGGATCAAGACTTCAGCCGGATGATGGATCTCTTCAGCCTCCACTTGGATCAAGACTTCAGCCGGATGATGGATCTCTTCAGCCCCCGCTTGGATCAAGGCTTCAGCCGGATGATGGATCTCTTCAGCCTCCACTTGGATCAAGACTTCAGCCGGATGATGGACCTCTTCAGCCCGACGATGGACCTCTTCAGCTTGGATGAAGATTTCGGAGCCTCTTCTGTACGGATCGGTGATACCCGGCGTGGTGAAGATAAGGTAGGGAGATCTTCAGGGGCTTAGTGTTAGGTTTATTTAAAGGGGGTTTGGGTTAGATTACGGGTATGTGGGTGGTGGGTTGTAATGTTGGGGGGGGGGTATTGTATGTTTTTTTTTACAGGCAAAAGAGCAGAATTCTTTGGGGCATGCCCCGCAAAAGGCCCTTTTAAGGGCTGGTAAGGTAAAAGAGCTTTTCTATTTTTATTTTAGAATAGGGTAGGGCATTTTTTTATTTTGGGGGGCTTTGTTATTTTATTAGGGGGCTTAGAGTAGGTGTAATTAGCTTAAAATTGTTGTAATATTTTTATAATGTTTGTTAATATTTTTTTTATTTTTTGTAACTTAGTTCTTTTTTTATTTTTTGTACTTTAATTAGTTTATTTAATCGTATTTATTTGTAGGTATTTGTATGTAATTAATTTATTGATAGTGTAGTGTTAGGTTTATTTGTAGATACTTGTAGGTATTTTATTTAATTAATTTATTGATAGTGTAGTGTTAGGTTTAATTGTAACTTAGGTTAGGATTTATTTTACAGGTAATTTTGTAATTATTTTAACTAGGTAGCTATTAAATAGTTATTAACTATTTAATAGCTATTGTACCTGGTTAAAATAAATACAAAGTTACCTGTAAAATAAATATTAATCCTAAAATAGCTACAATATAATTATAATTTATATTGTAGCTATATTAGGGTTTATTTTACAGGTAAGTATTTAGCTTTAAATAGGAATAATTTATTTAATAAGAGTTAATTTATTTCGTTAGATAAAAATTATATTTAACTTAGGGGGGTGTTAGTGTTAGGGTTAGACTTAGCTTTAGGGGTTAATAAATTTATTAGAGTAGCGGTGAGGTCCGGTCGGCAGATTAAGGGTTAATACTTGAAGTTAGGTGTCGGTGATGTTAGGGAGGGCAGATTAGGGGTTAATACTATTTATTATAGCGTTATTGAGGTGGGAGTGAGGCGTATTAGGGGTTAATAACTTTATTATAGTAGTGGTGAGGTCCGGTTGGAAGATTAGGGGTTAATAATTGTAGGTAGGTGGCGGCGACGTTGGGGGCGGCAGATTAGGGGTTAATAAATATAATATAGGGGTCGGCGGTGTTAGGGGCAGCAGATTAGGGGTACATAGGGATAATATAGGTTGCGGCGGTGTACGGAGCGGCAGATTATGGATTAATAATAATATGCAGGGGTCAGCGATAGCGGGGGTGGCAGATTAGGTGTTAATAAGTGTAAGGCTAGGGGTGTTTAGACTCGGGTACATGTTAGGGTGTTAGGTGCAGACTTAGGAAGTGTTTCCCCATAGGAAACAATTGGGCTGCGTTAGGAGCTGAACTCTGCTTTTTTGCAGGTGTTAGATTTTTTTCAAGCTCAAATGGCCCCATTGTTTCCTATGGGGGAATCGTGCACGAGCACGTTTTTTAAGCTGGCCGCGTCCGTAAGCACCGCTGGTATTTAGAGTTGCAGTGGCGGTAAATTATGCTCTACGCTCCCTTTTTGGAGCCTAACGCAACCCTTCTGTGAACTCTAAATACCAGCGGTATTTAAAAGGTGCGGGGGGAAAAAACATGCGAAGCTAACGCACCCCTTTGGCCGCAGAACTCAAAATCTAGCGGATAGTAATCTACAAAAAATAAAAATAACTAAATTAAAAAAATAACAAACACTAAATTACGAAAAATAACAAATGAAATTATCAAAAATAAAAAAGAATTACACCTAATCTAATAGCCTTATAAAAATAAAAAAGCCCACCCAAAATAAAAAAAACCTAACCTACAATAAACTACAAATAGTCCTTAAAGGGGCCTTTTGTAGGGCATTGCCCTAAGATAAACAGCTCTTTTACCTGTAAAAAAACCCCCACAATGACCCCCCAACAGTAAAACCCACAACCCTACCAACCCCCCAAAATAAAAAAACCTAACTCTAAGACTTAAGATACCCATTGCCCTGAAAAGGGCATTTGTATGGGCATTGCCCTGAAAATCGCATTTAGCTCTTTTGCATTGCCCTGAAAGGGCATTTAGCTCTTTAAAGAAAAGTCCAAACCCTAAACTAAAAAAAACCCACCCCAAAAAAACTCCCGCTTGAAGGATCTTCATCCCAGCGGCTCCATCTTCATCCATCGCAGGACCGGCATCTTCTTCATCCTTGCGGAGGCTGAGCGGCGATGCACAGAGGCGGAGGTCCAGGCGAAGGTCCAAGGCGGAGGTCCAAGGCAGAGGTCCAGGCAGAGGGTTAATGCGGAGGTCCAGGCGGAGGCCCATCAATCTGACGTGGAGGTCCTCTTCATACGATGGTCCGCCGCACACTAAGGATTAAAATGCAAGGTACCATTGCATTCCTATTGGCTGAAAAATGTAAATCTGCCAAAAGGAATTAAGGCTGCCAAAATCCTTTTAGCTGTTCAAATCAGCCAATAGGATTTAAGCAGCTCTCATTCTATTGGCTGATTCAATTACAAAAGGCCCTTTTAAGGGCTATTGGTAGTTTATTATAGATTAAGTTTTTTTATTGTGGGTGTTTTTTTTTTATGGGTATTAGAATATGAATAATTGTTATTACTTTTGATAATTTGTTTTTGATATTTTGTGTAATTTTTTTCATTTTGGGGTGGATTTTTCTTTTTTAGAATAGACATTTTTTATTTTTAATGGGCAGCAAAAGAGCTGAATGCCCGTTAAAGGGCAATGCCCATACAAATGCCCTTTTTCAGGGCAATGGGTAGATAAGCTTTTACTTTATTTTTATTTTGTGGGTTTGGGGGGGTTGGGAGTTTGTATACTGTTAGGGGGTGTTTGTTTTTCTTTTTTAGAAAAAGAGCTGATATCTTTAGGGCAATGCCCTACAAAAGGCCCTTTTAAGGGTCCACAAAAGACCCTTTTAAGGGCCCGTGGTAGTTTATTATAGATTCGGCTTTTTTATTTTGGGGTGGGTTCTTTTTTTTTTTTTAAAGGGTATTAGAATAGTAATAATTTTTATTGTTTTGGATCATTTTGTTTGTTATTTTTTGTAATTTAAGCGTTTTTAATTTTTTGTAATGGTAGTTTTTTTATTTTTTGTAATGTTACTTATTTCACAGGTAAGTTTGTATTTATTTTAACTAGGTAGTTAGTAAATAGTTAATAACTTTTTACTAACTAGTCTACCTAGTTAAAATAAATACAAACTTACCTGTGAAATAAAAATAAAACCTAAGATAGCTGCAACATAACTATTAGTTATATCGTGGCTAGCTTAGGTTTGATTTCACAGGTAAGTATGTATTTAGTTTAAAATAGGTATTATTTAGTTAATAATTGTAACTTTAATTTAGCTCTATTTTAATTATGTTAAAATTAGGAGGTGTTAGGGTTAGGTTTAGGGTTATGGTTAGGTTTAGGGGTTAATATAGTTTAATTTAGTTTTTTTGTGATGTGGGGGGCTGGCGGTTTAGGGGTTAATAGGTTTATTTAGAAGCAGTGATGTGGGAGGCCAGAGGTTTAGAGGTTAATAGTTTTAATAGATTTATTATAGTGTGGGTGATGTTGGGGTGCAGGGGAATAGGGTTTAATAACTTTAGTATAGTGGCGGTGATATCGGAGAGGCAGATTAGGGGTTAATAGTTTTATTTTGGTGGTGGTGATATCGGGAGCGGCAGATTAGGGGTTAATAACATTATGTAGGTGTCGGCGATGTCAGGAACATCAGATAAGGGGTGTTTAGATGTGGGGTTTATGTTAGGGTGTTAGGTTTAAACATTACTTTTCTTCCCCCATAGACATCAATGGGGTTGCGTTTTTGAGCTTTTCATATTAGTGTTAGTTTTTTTTCTAACCTGCTCTCCCCATTGATGTCTATGGGGAAAGCGTGCACGAGCACATCAAAACAGCACTTGTATTTTGTGTGGTATGGAGCTCAACGCAACCATATCGCACACAGAAGGCGGCTGTTTCAAAACTTGTAATGGCTGCGCTATAGAGGGTGAAATAACACAACTTTTGTTGCGTTGATTAAATTCCCTATAGCGCTCATAACTTGTAATCTACCTGTCAGCTAGGGGTGGATCCCAATCTTTCTGATATCGCTCCTAATAATATGAAAAATTTATTTTTCACTTTATCACTATTCAAAATGGATTCAGCTGCTAAAAGCTCACATCAACAAATGATTTTTCACTCAAAAACTTCCTGAAAGCAATCCAACCAAAACTGACATAAACAATGGCCATTTCACACCTCTTAGCTTGACTCACACACTCGGCACTCTTCACAGACTCAATAATACACAACCAGAGCTGGGGTAACAAAAGGCCACAGCCCGCATTTATTAACACAAACAAGTGTTTATAAGTAAAACAACCACTTAACCAATGTGGTTACAAACCCTGGGGTGCCGCCCATCATCCACCACACGTGCCTTCCACTGGCTACTGCCAGGCACGCCCCCTTTTCTTAAACTTTCTCCCATCGTCCGATAAGGTACCATTTCAACTTAAAACTCACCTGATAAGGCCAGCACCCGCCCGAACTGCGACAACCTTGAATCCTTAAAACAAAGGGATGGAGCTTTTCCCGCTTCACAAGGGAAACTGCTGCTTGCTTCCGCCTCACCACCCACTTACCCTTTCCCCAGCTCCTCCTCCCGCTAGTCTGCCTGGCAACCCACTGCTATTGGCCTGCGGTGTGGTCATAAGCCCCTGCCATCAATGTCATTCCTCCCGGGACTCCCTTGACTCACACACTCGGCACTCTTCATGCGACCCAATAATACACAACCAGAGTTGGGGTAACAAAAGGCTGCAGCCCACATTTATTAACACAAACAAGTATTTACAAGTAAAACAACCACTTAACCAATGTGGTTACAAACCCTGGGGTGCCGCCCATCATCCACCACACGTGCCTTCCACTGGCTACTGCCAGGCACGCCCCCTTTTCTTAAACTCTCTCCCATCGTCCGGTGAGGTACCATTTCAACTTAAAACTTGCCTGATAAGGCCAGCACCCGCCACAGACCGACCTACCATTGGACTCCGCCCACCCGGGCTAAGGCCTTCTGTACCCCTTCTTTCAGGTTAAAATTAAATAGGTGCAACCCCACCTCATTGAGGTGCACCCTATCCTTAAGAAAAAAGCATCTACCCGACTCCCCCTCAAACTCAACATGGCGAATGCCAAACCCCCCCCAAACTGAGCTACAAAACCTGATATAGTTCTATTAACTTTTCTTCTGGATGAGTCCAGCCTCCTGACATCCCATGCTGAATGCCACTCCAACCTGGTCTCAATTTCTGACCATACAATTACAACCTTAGGAAACAACACCTTCAACTTTCTCATGCCCCCTTTTAACTGCTCAATCAAATCCTTCTATGCCATGAACCCCCAGTGTGGATCACTAAAATGTCAGGAGGCCTATAAAGCCTGGCGTAATTACACGCTGTAGCCATGACCCCATCCCATCGGAGCCCTCTCACCCCAAACCATTTTACCCCGACTTGATCCCGAGGAAGTCCCAACTGGATCCCCCCTTCTTTTACTGCTGCCGCCTTCCTCACCCAATAAATGATAGAGTGGCCCACTATCCAACACTGCACTGGACCTTTCAGGAAATACAAGAACTATACTATCATGTTTGGTCATATATAACACCTAAAACACCCCGATTTCCACCTCCCCACCTTCTTCACCACCTCCTCACTCAAACCCAGTTCATGCGCGTCAGTTGCCGCACCTATCCTAAAAGAGTGGCATCCGAAGTCATTCGGATCCACCCCCGCTACTTCCAATGCCCTCCTTAGCACCGCCCCAAACTGATATTTTGATAATGCTCCTTCATCCTCATGCCTCAGCAAAGGCCCCTCCCGGCCTTACCCTCAGATACTCCACCAATGATCCTACCGGGCAACACTTGCCCCCTATAGTGAATAACCTGATCATTCGCCCCACTCCCTCCTGATCCGTCTTGGATTTTCTCAGCCAAATCATCACTTCCTTCCCAGATACCACTACATCCCTCAACCCGATACCTCCATTATCTCTCCTGTTTGCCCCTACCAACTCCAACACCCTGAAAGCCCCGAAAAAGGCTAAGACAAAAGCCGCCTGAAACAAACAATATTCAAACCTTGAATTGCACACCACTTCCAGGGCCCCCATCACCTTTACCAGCAATGCAAATACCAAAGGACGTCTCTTGTCCCCCCTTGCCCCACCTCTACAAACACATTTTACTGCCAATTTTGTTAAATCTACCGACCCCATCAGATTAAACAGAAAGGCTAATGCCGCCACCTGCCGATTCACCATGGATTTTGACATCCTCGCCTCCTTCCATTCCTCCACCCATTCCACTAAGTACCACACCCACTCCTCTTTTGACATCCTAACCCCATCTCTGTACAGCCTATGGAACCACCTCCCCCACACTGGAACATAGGCTTTTAAAGTACTCTGGGCTAATGCCCCTCTCGCCAACTTTAATCCTCTAAGAAGTCCATCTGCCACAATGCCTGGGGGCATTCTGCCCCCTCCGACTCCACCTCCGGGGCTGCATCCCGAAACCTCTGCCACTGCAACTGGGAAAGAGAGTCAGCAATAACATTCTGCTTCCCCGGCACATGCACAGCCCAAAAAAACACATTCCCCCTCAAGCATTCCAGAACAAATACTCGAAGGAGCCGTATCACTGGCCTCGACTTCGCTGTCATCTTGTTGATAGCAAATACAACTCCCAGGTTGTCAGAATGGAATGTCACCCTCCTATCTCTCAGATTTTCCTTCCACACTATCACCGCCACCACCAGCGGGAACAATTCCAAAAACACCAAGTTCTTGGTCAAACCTTTCTCCCTCCACGCTTCAGGCAATGTGTCCACACACCATCTACCATTCAGGTATGCCCCAAAGCCATGGGCCCCCGATGCATCTGTATATAGGTGTAACACCTCATCCGACACCACACCCTCCTGAATGAACAACCGCCTGTTAAATTCCTCCAAGAACACCAACCACACTCTCAGATCCTCCTTCAAATATTTTGAAAGATGGATCCTTTGGTGCCGTGCCTTCACCCCCACAGTTGCCAGAGCTAGACGCCTCCCAAACACCCTCCCTACCGGAATCACCCGGCAGGCAAAATTCAACTTGCTCAGAAGTGATTGTAACTCACTCAACAAAACTTTCTCCTTACCTAGCATTAGAGCAATGACCCCTCTCAGGTCTTCCACCTTCTCCCAAGGCAACGAGCATTCCATCAACACTGAGTCAATCTGGATCCCAGAAAACTCTTGGTCACCGGCCCTTCCGTCTTCCCCTGGGCAATCGGTATCCCAAATTGGCCCGCCACCTCCTCAAAGGTCCCCAATAAAGCCTCACAAACTCCCAAACCGGCCGTCCCCACAAACAGGAAGTCATCCAAATAATGGACAACCAAAGTCCTGCCCGCCTTTTCTTTCACTACCCATTCCACAAAGGTACTGAATTTTTCAAAGTACACACAGGATATGGAGCATCCCATGGGTAAGCACAAATCCACGAAGAATTCCCCTTGAAAATGGCAACCCAACAAATGGTGACACACAGGGTGAACCGGTAAAAGCCAAAAGGCTGCCTCCACATCCACCTTTGCCAACAATGCTCCTACCCCCGCCCTCTTGACCACACTCACCGCCTTATCAAAGGACGCATAGCGCACTGCAGTCAAGGTCGGGTCAATCCCATCATTGAGAGACGAGCCTTTAGGATGAGAAAAATGGAGAATCATCCTAAACTGACCTAACGTTTTCTTTGGGACCACCCCTAATGGGGACACCCTCAAATTTGGCAACGGCAGATCCTTAAAGGGTCCTGCCATCCTCCCCAGTGACACCTCCTTCTCCAACTTCTAACTCGTGCTTGTACTTGCACGCCATTACGAACCTACACACCCCTTCATTGAACTGGAAGCGCAGGCCTTTTTTAATCGCCACCGCCATGGCCCCCACCACCGGCCTGCTTCCCCCATTCCTCCACTCCAAAAGGACTGCCCCCTCAACGGAGTCATCAGCTCCAACCACACACCCATCTCACGGTCATCCCACCGCATCTCTGGACATACCACCAGCCTCTGGCGGAACTGCTCATCGTACCGCCACCAAGTAAGACCCCCATACATCCTCTGAGCACCTGCTATTTCATCAAAATAGCAGAACATGGCCGAACTCTGGTCAGGGATCTTCTCCCCCATCACACTGGCCAATATACAAAAAGCCCTGGACCAGTTAGAAAAAGTCTTTGGTAATTTCCTCCACTTCTTTCCTTTATTTCAATAAAGTGGTCTTAGGGCAACAACGACAACAACTCCACAAACTCCCGCTTCCAAACCTTTTCCTTAACCTCTTTACTCAAATGAATGCCTAATGGCCCCACTGAGCACAAGCAAGGCCTTCTCAGTGCTTGGTCTGCCACTTTCAACACCTCCCCTCCTGCCGCCGCAACTGTCCCCCCTTTTTACCCCGGGGGCCCTCCAACCGCCGATACGCTAACCTCACTAACTGGCGGGACCCATGCTCCCGCCACACCCTCAATGCTGTTCCCCCCAGCTCCACCCATTTTCCTTTTCTCTTTAAAATTGAGCCACCAGTTCCTGCAAACCTTTCACCACCACATCATACACTCCCCCTGCCTCTTCTTTTTCCCTCACCCCTTGCAGGGAACCCGCCGTCTCACCTGGCGGCCTTGCCTCAGGCTCCTTGACCACCATTGTAGCTCCTCTGTTCCTCTCCTCCATGCTGCTTGGGGCCCTTCTCCCCCTTCCACCATTGTTGCGAGACATGGAACCTTCCCTTCTACGTGTATGTTTGTGACCTCTATCCAGCCTGCCCCATGTGGGGGACGTGTACCTTCCTCGCTCCCTGTAGTCCCTCCTCGGCATCCGGGATCTCTCCCTCTGCCGTACACACCTGCTCCTGTCCCCTCTTCCCTGCCTGTCTGTACCTCCAGCCGTCCTCTGTGAAGGATGAGGTGAATGATGTCTTTTCCCCCTAGTGTCCTCCCGATCCCCCCCTACTTCTACATCACTCAGCCATCCTAACCCCCTCCTGCCCCCCAACCTAATCTTCTTGCCCCCCCCAGGCACCCAGGAATGCAGGATCTGCATTAACACAGCAGCTCTCCTACCTGTGCCGAGCTCTCCGGTTCCGTTCGCTGCCCCAGTTGCGACTCCTCTCCTGCAAAGTCACTGTAGGACTCATTCATCCACAGGACATCCCCCTCCAGCTCCCCTACCTCCCTCATCCCTACCCCCTTCGCTCCTGTCCATTTCCCTAATATCCTGTACCAATACTTCAATAGCCTCATCCATCCCTCCCAAGTCTCCACCTGCACTATGCCTGCCACCCCTTGCCTCCCTAGGCCTCCCCCTGCACCTTCTCCCTTTTCCCTCTGACTTCTCCCCCTTGCCTGCCCTCTCAAGATACCCCTTCCCCTCCCCCCACCTCTCACACTGCGCACCCCTGCTCCCACACTGCCACTAGCTGTCCTCTCCTCAATCTCAGCCCCCCTCCCCCGCCCCCCCCGGTTCCTTATCTGCCCGCTCCTGGCTACTGCCACCTCCACACCCTCCCCTACACCTAATGCAGCCTCCTGTGCAATTTCTCCTCCCCCCGATACCCCATCACCGGTGACATCACCTCTCCCTGCACCCTGTGCCTCAGCCTTCCTCCACTGGTCTCCGCTGTCACCGCGAGTGATGTGCTCAGGGCTCAGGGCCCCTGCGGCCCTCTTCTGGCCTCCTGATCTCCTGCTCTCTCCCCCTCTGGCCAGATCCGGCCTCCCCTGGCTCACTGACCTCCTCCGGATACCTGGGCTAAGCCGCACTGGCGGCCTGGACCCCCTCACCGGCCGACCGTGCTGCCCCTCCTGCCCGGATGCTCCCGTCGGCTCCTCCTCAGCCGTCCTCTCTCCAGAACTGCCGCCCTCATCGAATAGCCTCTGCTGGATCCAGGTAACACCTTTCTCCACAACTAAGGTTTTTACCCGCTCCAGCAACAGGCTCACGCTCTCTATCCTGATCACCAGCTTTTCAAGGGAAACTGCTGCTGGCTTCCACCTCACCACCCACTTACCCTTTCCCCCAGCTCCTCCTCCTGCTAGTCTGCCTGACAACCCACTGCTATTGGCCTGCAGTGTGGTCATAAGCTCCTGCCCTCAATGTCATTCCTTCCGGGGCTCCTTTTACATTAAAGTTGTTTTGGATTAATCCCTTTGTATAATGTGTAAGGGAAAACTTTGTTTACATGTGTGAGAGTAACCTATTGTAATCTCAGTTCATCCTGATAACAGGACAACAATATGAATGACGTTTGTTTATGGGCATAATGGACATACTGCATATGTTTGCTCAATGATTATATTGACACTTAAAGGGACATGAAACCTAACATTTTTTTTCTTTTTTAATCTTTTATTGAGGTTGTTAGAGGATACAACATTAAGTAAACAAATTACAGAAATTGTATATAAAACATCAGCCATTATAGTAGGATGACAACAAAGTACTTAAATAGGTCGATTCTACATATATAACTAATGTTGTCAGAAAAGACAGAAATTTACACAGCAATACCTGTACTTAACATAAATTGGAAACTCTTTTTAACATTAGTAATTCCTCTCACACTTTAAAGGGTCACTCATATACCCAGGTAAACCCAAGTCACACATAGAGGAAATCTAGTGATAGAAACGTCACTCTTGGACCTTTAAGTAGTAGCAATAATATTATATAAAGTTTTATAAACTATAATGATAAAGAGACACTTATGGGCTGATATATAGTGATTTCTAGAATGATAAAGACATAGGGGTCAATTTATCAAGCTCCGTACGGAACTTGATGCCCCGGGTTGATTGACATCCCCTGCTAGTGGCCAATTGGCCGCAAATCTGCAGGGGGCGGTATTGCACCAGCAGTTCACAAGAACTGCTAGTGCAATGATAAATGCCAACATGTATGCTGTCTGCATTTATCGATGTGTGGTGGACATGATACGCTACATCGTATCATGTCCATTCGCACTATAATAAATCTACCCCATAGAATGTTAAATAGAAATTGTTATGCTAAAGAGCCACTTATGAAGTGATATAAATAAGGAACACAGCAAAAAACATTATGTATAGGAACAACAGCATACCAGTTAGAAGATTTGATTTAGGTAGATGTTATAGGACAAAGAGAAAACCAGAAAACTTTAGGGTACCTGAGTCTTTTTCCACATACATTTGTGCAGTGGGAGGATATAGCCCTCTGAACTAAAGATTGTCATACAATGCATTGAACAGGTACACACCACCTAGTCTGAATGCAATACATACATACATACATACATACATTATTTGTATGTAAATAAATACAATACATAAAGAATTAGACATTCCACTTATTGATAATCAGCCTATAAAATGTGCTAGCAAGATCAAAAATCTTAATGGTAGTCTGCCTGTTCCTAGCATGATAACAGTATAAATATTAATAACAGTCTGTTGAACATAGGGAGATTTAAGCAAGTAGGTATGAGAGCAGAGTCACACTATAGATAGGATAGGACACGGTAGCCAAAGTATAACAAGAGAAAACTGAATGTAGTGTTGTGCTACAACTAAGACTTGTATTGCTCCTTTTACTCCAGAACAACTGTAAAGCAGTTTTAGAATGATAAAACTGCATAGAATGTCTACAAGGGCTTGCACCATTGAAAGATGCCATTTACCTAGAATGTACTATTATATGAACCTGCTAATTTACATATATAACAACACACTTGAGCAATGAATTAATAACAGTACATTAAACTTATAACATGTCACATGGGGGTCTCCATTTCAGCCACCCTCTTAGGTCTGTCAATATACAATAAAGTGGTGTTGGTATTTTACTTTCCTCTCATTGCACCTTTCAACAAATACAGCCCTTCTCTTCTCTCACATTTTCTTCATTTGAAGCACACATGATTAGTTTATTTTCTCCCCTCTCTATACTTGTTGCAGTCACATACCGCCCCCCTGGCTCCCCAACTCAATTTTTAGATCACTTTGCTGCCTGGCTTCCTTATTTCCTTTCCTCATACACCCCGGCTCTAATTTTTGGTGACTTCAACATCCCTCTTGACAACCCCACTGTTTCCTCTGCAAAACAACTTCTGCAACTCACTTCCTCTTTCTGCCTGTCACACTGTTATTTCCCTTTTCCTCTTTCTGACCATCATCTCCTAACTTGCAACATCACTTCCCTCCCTACAACTACCCCTCCCTCTACCCCTCACATCAAACTTCACAGAAGCACTAAGTCCTTTGATCAGCAACAGCTGGCTAGCTCTCTCGAACCTATCCTCTCATCCATCACCTCCTTCTCCTGCCCTGACCAATCTATCTACCCCTATAACTCTACCCTTACATTGGCCATTGACAATCTGGCCCCTCCTACCATAGCTCAGAAACCACACTCTCATCCTCAGCCCTGGCATACTCCTTTGATACCTACACAGATGTTCCCATACTGCTGAGCAACTCTGGAGTTCAGCTGACTTTCTGAACTCCTACTATTGTGCCCCTAATCTTTATAAGCAACAATACTTCTATAATCTCAACTCTACTCTTTTCTCTAACCCAAAATATCTGTTTTCCTCGTTCAATACTCTTCTCCGTCCACCCCCACCTCCTAATACAACTTACCTCTCAGCTCAAGATTTTGCCAGCCACTTCAATAACAAAATTGACTCCATCAGAAATTAAATCAGCTCTCAACATACTACCAATCTCCCACCCCCTCAAAAGCTCACAATCATCCAAAACACAAATACCCATAAATTTAGCTCTTTTACCCCTGTTACTGAGGAAGAAGTCTCTGCCCTATACTGTCCTCCCACCTCATTACCTGTCCCCTCAACCCCATCCCCTCACAGCTTTTACCCTCTCTCTCTTCTACCCTCAACCCCATACTCACACACATTTTCAACCTCTCCTTCAGCACTGGCATATTTCCCTCATCTTTTAAACATGCACTGGTCACACCTATCCTCAAAAAACCTTCTCTCAATCCAACCTCCCCATCCAACTACCACACTATTTCCCTACTCCCTCTTGCCTCTAAGCTTCTTCAAAAAAAGCTAGTATATGCTTGTCTATCCCATTTCCCTACACTAAACTCCCTCCTTGACCCACTGCAATCTGGATTTCACCCCCAACACTCCACGGAGACAGCAATTGTTAAGGTTACCAATGACCTACTTACAGCAAAATGCATAGGCCACTTCTCTCTGCTTATCATCGCGGATCAGCCTTTGATACTGTTGACCACCTTCTTTTTCTCCAAACCCTCCAACCCTTCGGCATTTGCAACACAGCTCTCTCGTGGTTCTCTTCTTATCTGTCTAACCGTACCTTTAGTGTAGCCTTCTCTGGGGCATCCTCTGCCCTGTTACCACTTTCTGTTGGGGGTACCACAAGGCTCTGTCCTCGGTCCCCTTCTCTTTTCAATCTACACATCATCATTAGGTTCCTTAATAAAGTCCCATGGGCTTCAATACCATTTGTATGCCGATGACACCCAAATCTACCTCTCTGCACCAGACCTACTTCCTTCCTTACTAACCCGAGTCACTAACTGTCTTTCTCATATCTCATTTTGGATGTCCTCTCACTACCTTAAACTAAATCTCTCCAAAACTTAACTCCTTATTTCCCCCCCCCTTCTTCCAAAATCTCCAACCCCCGATTTTCTATAACTGTTGATAATTCCATCATTACCCCTAGCCCGCATACCCAATGTCTTGGGGTCACACTTGACTCAGACCTTTCCTTCACTCCTCACATTCAGTCCTTGGCTAAAGCCTGCCGCTTTCACTTTAAAATCCACTCTCTCATCCTTTTCTGCCTCGACTACTGCAACTCCATCCTCTCTGGTCTACCTAGCTGCCTCCTAGCTCCTTTACAATCCATAATGAATACAAACAAAAGGGGAGTACAACCGCACAGAAAATAGGCACCAAAAAGGGCTGTAAAATCACAAACAGCTTTATTTGAACAAGGTTAAAAAAAGTACATAGTCATAGCCAGTTTCATGCCACAACAGGCACTTAATCATAGGATACTACACACTGCAAAGACTCCCTATTTAAAGGAAAACAGCAGCCTGCAATTAAGCAAATTTAAAACATTCTATGTGATGTATACACAAACAGTATATGTTTCAAAAAGGCTATAGAAAAAGGAAAGCACAAGAATACAGAAAATTGAACAAGTACAATATGAAATTAGGTAATCAATTAAAAAATGTTTTATATAAATAAATAAACGAATAAATAAAGATAATAATAATAATGATAATAATGACAGTGCTGATGGTACCAAATTTAAAGGGATATACAGATAGATTAATGCACAAATTACATGATCAATCCATTCAAAAAAGTAAAAATAATAATAATCAACATTGATAGTAGTGACACTGCTAATAGTGCCAAAGTAAAGTGATATACCATTGAACTGATGTACACATACTTAAACAACTACACTAAAAAAATATATATGTAAACAAAGTATGTATTACATTAAATTATTATATATGTACATATACATTAATATATAAACACATGTACACATAAGTATACAAAACTATTCTATAAAGTAACTCATATCCCACTCTTTATTAAGTCTTAGGGAAATTATGGTTCTTAACCTGTAAATCCAGTATAGTTCTTGTTTCTGTAATAGTTTATATCTATCACCACCTCTTAATGGAGGCATAACTCTATCAATTATTTTTACCTTCATATTAAAGATATTGGTCATGTGAAATAAATTGTGGTGCCTGGCCACTGCCGACTCTTTGCCAAATTCCTTTGTATCCCTAATATGTTCCCTTACTCGGGACCTCAACTCTCTGGAGGTCTGACCTACGTATTAAAGGAAACAAAATTTGCACTCTAAAAGATAAACTACAAATGAGGTTCTACAATTCGCATAAAACTTACTAGCAAACTCCTCATGAGTTACTAACTTGTAGAACCCCACATGTAATGCAAGTACCATATCCACATCTGTATGTGCCTTTCCTTTTGATCCACTCACCATTGTCAGTAACCCCTGTACATACCAAACTAGGGGTTAGTTTAGTGGATAAAATCATAGGTTTCCTTGGAACAAACTGGCACTTATCAAAAACATTAGCCAAAGTACTATAATCTTTCAGGAAATTAAAATACTTTCTCAATATGACACACCTCATGAAAATGACAAGAGTACTCTGTTGAAAAAACAACCGTGTCCTGTGTGATTGTATTCACTTTTTTAGAAGTTGAAATCAAATCACTTTGGCTTTGTCTTTTAACCTCATCAAAGGTATTTTCTAATTGCTTTTTAATCATACCCTCTTGTTCTAAGTCATTCACTTAGAGCCCTGGCTTGTTTATCAAACAATTCATCAGAATTAGTGTTTCTTCGTAATCTCATAAAGTGGCCCCTGGGAATGGACCACACCAAATGTGGTGGATGACACGACTTAGCGTTTAAAATCGTGTCCCCAGCAGTGGGTTTACGAAATGTATCACTAAAAATAGTATCACTCTTGATGTCACCAGAAAGGTTTAAATCCAAAAAAAATAACAGATGTACTGGGTGGATCAACAACAAATCTCAAGTTAAGGTCATTGCTATTCAAGTAATTTTGAAAGCTTGCAAAATCAAAGGGTTTTTTAACGATGAAAATTAAATCATCTATAAAACGCAGAAACATTACTATGCTGTCTCTAAATGGATTATCATTGGTGTATAGATAGAGGTCTTCCCACCATCCTACATACAGATTTGCGAAAGAGAGAGCGAATTTCACCCCATGACAGTTCCACAAATCTGTATGTAGAATTCCCTACCAAACATAAAAAGTTATGTTTTAACAAGAAATCAACTATTTCACAATGAATGTCTCTGTAATTAACTAATGATATATGCGCCTACTATGTACCTATAGCCTAGGAGAGGTGTGCCTAGCATACACCCAAATGTACAATTGAAAAAAAGGGGGGGTTCCCAGGCGCCAACCAACAGAGGCAGGTATTTAAATATACTGAGAAGATGAATCTTGAAACATTCAAGGAATAAATATGAATCAATTTATTACATTCAAAACATATAAAACATTGAAAACAATATAAACCAATATTTCATGGATCCATGATGGTTTTCACAATGGAATAAAACATCAAAACATATAAAAATATTAAAATATTAAAACAATGTGGACGTTGTATATAAACAATAGCTGTGATGAGTCCTCTGCGTGAGATGCAATAAAAGTGTAGGTAGAGACTATACCAAAAAAATATAAAATATATATATATATATATATATATATATGACCTTGTTTACTGATTGCTGGATTATAAAGGTGTTGTTGAATACCGGATTCTAAAGGTTTATGGTCCGGTAGTGTTCCTAAATAGTAAATAGTGTGTGTGCATGAATGTAAAAATATATGAAAAATCCGTCATGCTTCCAATCAGAAAAAAGGAAAAGGTTGGTGTGATTGTGTTAGACCATCATAACTAAATGATGATAAACATATAAAAAAATGAAAAAGAATGAAAAAATTGTCAATCCAAAAAAAACCAAATATGTGTCAAATGTCGCTTGAAAATCACTTGAAAAATTAAAAAAACAAAAAAAAGCACAATGCAATCCAAGTGTGAGTGTCTGTGTCCAAACAAATAAGAAAAAAAGGCTAAACAAACACAGTGTGGAATTGTGCAAACCAAATTGTGTGATGTGATCAACAAAAAACAGTGTTGGCCGCGATGTCCTTGTTAAAAGTATATAATGCTTGATAGATGTGAGTTTCACCAAGATAATTTTGATTGTAGTGAATATCACAGGAATTGTGAAGGAGTGTGTCTAACAAGGAGGACTTGAATACAAATACGATCCCTTCCTAAAAGAACAGAAAAGGTATATGGTGCAGATTGTATAACAATAGAAAACAGCTAGAATAAGGCTTACCAGTGTCTACGCGTTTCGGCCTGTACTAGGCCTTTCTCAAGACTGGTTTTTGGTTTATGGATAAGTGCCTTATATAGGGTGTTTTGACCTTTAATTAAATCGTGTATTACTTCCGGTTTGTAATCTTCCGGTATGACCATTTGTTAAAAATATATCTTATTCTGCTCATTTAGTAGTTCTTTATAAAAACCACACATCGAATTATGTTTACATATATTTTTCTAAAACACGATATTCCTAAGGTTATCAAATCACTGGTAAGCCTTATTCTAGCTGTTTTCTATTGTTATACAATCTGCACCATATACCTTTTCTGTTCTTTTAGGAAGGGATCGTATTTGTATTCAAGTCCTCCTTGTTAGACACACTCCTTCACAATTCCTGTGATATTCACTACAATCAAAATTATCTTGGTGAAACTCACATCTATCAAGCATTATATACTTTTAACAAGGACATCGCGGCCAACACTGTTTTTTGTTGATCACATCACACAATTTGGTTTGGACAATTCCACACTGTGTTTGTTTAGCCTGTTTTTCTTATTTGTTTGGACACAGACACTCACACTTGGATTGCATTGTGTTTTTTTTTTTTGGTTTTTTAATTTTTCAAGTGATTTTCAAGCGACATTTGACACATATTTGGGGTTTTTTGGATTGACAATTTTTTCATTCTTTTTCATTTTTTATATGTTTATAATCATTTAGTTATGATGGTCTAACACAATCACACCAACCTTTTCCTTTTTTCTGATTGGAAGCACGACGGATTTTTCATATATTTTTACATTCATGCACACACACTATTCACTATTTAGGAACACTACCGGACCATAAACCTTTAGAATCACGCAGATGACTCATCACAGCTATTGTTTATATACAACGTCCACATTGTTTTAATATTTTAATATTTTTATATGTTTTGATGTTTTATTCCATTGTGAAAACCATCATGGATCCATGAAATATTGGTTTATATTGTTTTCAATGTTTTATATGTTTTGAATGTAATAAATTGATTCATATTTATTCCTTGAATGTTTCAAGATTCATCTTCTCAGTATATTTAAATAACTGCCTCAGTTGGTTGGCGCCTGGGAACCCCCCCTTTTTTTACAATGAATGTCTCTGTCAGGCCCATCTTCCTTACACGTCGCTCTTCATCTGCTGCACCTCTCTGCCAATCCCTTCACTCACTCACTTCCTCTTGCCTCCAGGATTAATCACAAAATCCTCACTCTGACATACAAAGTCCTCAAATGCACTGCTACCCCCTACATTTCAGACCTTGTCTCCAGATACTCTCCCTTCCGTTCCCTTCACTCTGCTCACAATCTCATCCTCTCCTCCTCTCTTGTAACTTCCTCACATTCACATTCACAGGACTTCTACAGACTGCCCCCCATCTTGTGGAACTCCCTGACCGCTCCACAAGACTCTCCCCTAGTTTTAACAGCTTTAAGTGCTCCCTAAAGACTTTACTATTCAGGGATACATACAACCTACACTAACCTTTCTTAACTTCATGGCTTTCACCTTGAACCCCTTAGAATGTAAGCCTATGAGCCCAGCTGTTTACAGATCACCTTCATAAGAGCTGACTACAACAGTGGAACTCTCGGCAGGACCCTCTACCCATTTTATCCCTATAAATGTTATCCTGTATACGACTATATTTATAGCGCTGCGGAATCTGTTGGCCTCTACAAATACCTGATAATAATAATAATAATAATAAAATAATATTCTGTGAGAGGGAGGCCATTTAAAGGGGCAATCTCCATAGCCCACACAGTGGACTTCCAAGTAGGGAACATATTATGTCACAGGTGGTTGGATTCTACATACTTTACCCTCTGCAGTGTATGGCAAATTGTTATGAGCGGTGGACTTTAAATAAACAATATAATATATTATGAAGACCCGGTAACACAAATAAAAAAAATGTAATACCCTGTCAAAGTCTGGAAGTGAATAATAGTGGAGTTAAAGAGATAACTATCTAAAGTAGAAAGCTTCAGTCATTCAGTATCTTTGAAACAATAATCTTGAGAGCTCTTCATGTTCTCATGATTTGTTCGATATGGCTGCTTTCAATTAATGCAGTCTCCATTTTGGAGGTGGTGCTCTAATACTTATGGATGTAATAACTTTTGGTTATATTATGTTATGGTTTTAATAGATTAGAATATGTGTTGTATTATCTACACTTGGAGCTTGGTTGTTAGCATATAATCCTACAATGCTCTTGCAATATATATGGATATAAGACAAACAATGTTAATAGAATATCTCATATATATGTCTGTATGCAACACAGACAGCTATCAGTTTTTTTATAATATTGATAACTCTAGATTGTCACCTCACTCATAAACACATTGATCACAGATTGTTTTTGATAAAGCGTATATTTTGGCAGATATATGTTAGTTATATTATGGTTTACATTGTTTCTCTATAGATATATTGATTGTTCTATAAAGAGCCAATATTATTTTATTGTTGTATTTATATATATATATATATATATATATATATATATATTTTTTTTTTTTTATTTTTTTTATTTTAATCATTAGATATAGTTGATTTTATGTGGCTCGGTTCAAGGAATCCGCCAACAAGACATAGATACTTGGGAAATCTGTAAAGTGCATTTAGAGAAAAGATCTATCATTGTTTTTATGTGTTGTTAATAATATCCCCACTGTCTCAATTATTGTTATTGCTATCCAATACATAGTATATCATTTACAGCAACAAATTGAATTTGTGGGCATATCTTATGATGTCAGATTAGGTCCGGGGTTTCCCACGCATGCGCTGTCGAAGTTGGTGGACGCCAAACAGAGCGTTCTTAAGCCGTGCTTTTAAATGGTTCTGTATTCACCTGATAAAACGGTCATGGAGGGCCAAGAAACATGTTGTGAGACATTTTTATTAAAGTCTATGTTTTAACGTTTGCAGCACGGCTTATTTTATATCACCCTATTAAAACAGTGTGATTTGAGTATTTGAGATGCCAAGTTTTATTCACACTATACTAGTGACTCTCCTGGAATCTGGATATAGATACACGATTGCCCACAGGGAACACTGCTAAGGCATATATATCTATATATAGAGATTCTTTGGTTACCGTATAACGGAAGGTGAGCTTTCTGGATAGCTCCTAAAGGTCCAGCACACTGTTGTGGCACTTCTTAAGTGCTTTGGAATCTGTGCGTATGATGAGAAACAACTGTACATGATTCTGATCTCATTTGATCTTGCACCATTGTGGCGCCTTCTTCTCTTTTTTCAATTCTACAGATCGAATCAGGCTCCATACCCTATGGAGCTTTTGGAAGGAGTATTGCGGCCGCTATTCTGTGAAAACGGATACCTTTTACATTAAACAATTTATCAGTCTTCTCCTGAACCTTTTTTGGGACTGTAAATATTTTTAGTTCACTTTATCACGTGTTTTTATGTATTATATGCATTATATATGTTACTAACACATCATAGTTAATTATATTTTCAATCCTAGTATATTGATTTTTATGCAGTTTTAGATGTATCCAATTTCATTTTATATATATTTTTTTTCATTTCACTAGAAATGCTTGTGCCATGATAAATGCCAACAGATTATGCTGTCAGCATTTAGCTAGGTCAAGCGGACATGATTCAATATAGTAAATCATGTCCTCTCATCTTTTGTTAAATCTACCCCATCAGTCATTAGTTTCTCAAAATTTAGGGCTTTTTCCATAGCAAAGTCTTCCGCCATAATCCTCAACCAACAGTCCACAAAATCAGGAATATAAGTACTCAGCAATAGAAATGTTATCTGGTTTTCTCATCTGTGTACAGTGGATGTTACTTAACATTTCTTCTGCTTTACCTGGAGGCAGGAGGGAAGAGTTGAGATCTGCGTGTTAGGCAGCCACTTGAGATCTAACAGCCCAGAATGGTCCACTAGAGTTAGAACGCAACAGAAAGAATGATATATTCTGTTAATAAACTGTTTCATAAATCTGGTTATAGTGTTATCTGGAGTCTGGAGTAATTTAGAAAGCAATTCTAAGATAATTGGTGGATTATTCTGAATTCTCTCTGAGCTACTATTTTTCCAGTCTTTCATTGCCCCCAGCCGGATATGCCCCCACATTTTTCTTTTATGATTCATATAAATAATACAATTTTACACAACTTTCTAATTTATTCTATTTTCAAATTATCTTCATTCTCTTTTGTCGAAAAAAGGAGCATGCACGTGTAGTTTTGCAAGAATGTTGTCTATTTGCAAGACCACAAGATGGCACTGCCATGCAGTGCTCCAGACAAATTTGATGCTGGAAGTAAATTGGAACATTTTTTAAACTTGTATGCTCTGTCTAAAGCACAAAATAATTGTTTTGAAATTCATATACCTTTAATACCATTTCCCAGTTTTTCAAGATTTATCTTAGAAATCAAAATTGTGGAAATTTGTTTCTATTAAAAGAAAGTGGCTGTAACTTTATTATTATTATTATCAGTTATTTGTAGAGCGCCAACAGATTCTACAGTGCTATAAACATATGTATGATGTGAAAAAATTATTTTATAGGAGACAAGTTGGTAGAGTTCCAATCCAAGAGTTGTACTGTTGTAAATCAGCTCTCATGTAGGTGATCTTCACAACAGCTGGGCTTGCAGGCTTACATCCTAAGGAGGTATAAGGAGATGACAAAGGCAGAGAGGAACTGAGGTAAGAAAAGGTTAGTGTATATTGTGATATGCCTCCCTGAACAGTAGAGTCTTTAACCCCTTAGATGTGCACGATTCACCATGGTCGTCATACACATCTACTCCCCAGTGCAGATGACAACTATGTTTGATTATCCTTGGGGTTCCCTTTCAAATCCAAACCCTGGACTGGAGAGAGTGTGACTGCAGTCTCCCTTCCTATTGCTGCTTCTTCCTGGTAGGTAGTGTGATATCATCAAAGATACACATGGTTATGTCACAAGGGCACGGGAACTCAGGGGAGTTATGTAGGCTAAGCCAGGGAGCTGGGGGAAAAGCCTGTATCTCAGGCCCTAAGTCACTTACAGGGACAAGTCACCCCTCACTTGAAAGAGGGGAATCTGCAACATAATTAAAGTGCACTTTGTCATTAGGGAGGGGAGCCTATAACAGAGCCAATATATTTCCCCTGTTTGTGGTAGAGTGACAAGTGAAAGAGGGGTCACTTGTCCCTCTAGCAAAAACAGGGGGGATATATGGGCTTCCTCAGGTTAAACTGCACTTTAAGTGCTGTACCTGCTTTTTATGTTATTAGAATTTTTCGGTGATCACCTGCATTTTACAGGTACAGAAAGAATGTAAGTAAGTAATACCAAAGTAGAAAGTAGTATGAAGAAATAAGTGATGCATTTCTCACCCTTAAGGATTAGTCACACCAGTAATTCTACCACTATCATCTAAATGAGCAGATGAGCTAGGTGTCTGAGAAGTCCTAGCCAGAACATACAGCACCTGGAGGTGCAATTACGTTTTGAGCGAGTCCTTTATACTGCACATTTGTGTGGCTATTGAAACTATACTATGCAATGCCGCCACCTTGGTGTATTTGTTGTACCAGACTGTGTGCTTTTAAAGAGGAAAATAAGTGCTTATATGAGACTTTCTATCTATTGACTGTGTGTGGTGTGAATTTGTTTATTATAGCTGCATTCACAGATTATTTTGTTACCCTTTCACAATAGAAAAATACCAAAAGACCCCTCATTTGGAAGAGTAAGGTTCCATGTTTCTAATTAGGAGTTCCATTTCCGTATAGCTATTAAGTGATTGTTGCAGATGTTTCTTTCACACATATATCTGTCTTCAAAAATAGCCGAATGCTGCTGCCTGCACCCTATTTGACATTTATTTTGCAAATGAAAGCCAAATCTGAATATTTTCCCATGCCTATTAGGAAGTGATACGATGTTGCAAGTGAAGAGATGATGGTAAGAAAGAGGAAAAGGGGAATTTGAGAAGTCAGAAAGAATGCATCAATAGCTGAAAATCAGATCAAGGCAGTGTTCATCTTTGTGATTGGGAGAGTTGGTCAAGTGTGACACCATGAGAAGAAGTGAGCTGGACAAGTTTATAAGTTTATGTGCTCCAGGGGTAGTGTGATTGACAACAGGAAGGTTAAAAGCCCCTAGAATGAGGACAGGTGTGTCTAATGAGAGGAAATAACTTTGCCAGGCAGCAAAAGGATAAATAAAATGAATTTAGAAGCCATGGGGGATATATGACCACAGTTCGTAGAGATAGGTGAGAGAATAAGTTAATTACGTGGGTTTTAAAGAAAGAAAATGTAAGGAAAGAGATGAGTTGTATTTGTTGATAGGTGCTACCAGAGGAAAGTAAAATACCTACTCCTCCTCTTTGTCTGTTTCCAGACCTAGTGGTGTGGCTGAAGTGGAGACCCAATGTGACAATGCATCTGGAAGGGTGTGAATATCATGTTTTAAGTGTGCTTTGCTAGAATAGGACAACACATTCTAGAGTAGATTTCAGTACAAATTTAATTGATACATATAGAAAGAAACTATTACATGTATTTTTGATATAGAAGGAACATGAAACACAATGTTTTTCTTTCATGATTCAGGTAGAGTTTGTGATTTTAAACAACATTCCAATTTACTTCTATTATCTAATTTGTCTTATTCTTTTGGTATCCTTGGTTGAAATGGATACCTAGATAGGCTCAGAAACTGCTAATTGGTGGCTGCACATATATGTGTCATGTTATTGGCTAACCCAGTGTGTTACCTAGCTCCCAGTAGTATATTTCTGATTTTTCAACAAAGGACACCAAGAAAATGAAGCAAATTAGATAATAGAAGTAAATTGGAAAGTTGTTTACAATTGTATTCTATTCCTGAATCATGAAATATACATTTTAAATGGCATGTCCCATTACAACAATGTTACTAATTTCTTTTTTTAGGATTGTGCTATGTTTGTTGTGTAGTTAGGTCTATGAATTTGTTTAAACCACCTTAAACTTTTGCACACTTGGGCCTCTAGTTATCAAGCTCCGTAATTTTCTTGCATTCGCCGGCCCAAAATGCCCGCCTAAACTCGCCTCACATCGCCACCGCGTACCTGAATACGCGCGCCAAAGTTATTAAAAAAGCTGTCCAAAAGCCGCGCACCAAGTACGGGGCGATGAGCAGCGGACTGTGATAGTTATCACACATCGATCTCACTGCTCTTCGGCTTTTCTACAGCTTTATTAATACCCCTGTCACTAAGCACTCACACTATACCATACTGTTCTACCCCCTATACCGGCACCCCCGGAGCCCCCCACAACTAAATAAAGTTAATAACCCCTAAACTGCCACTCACGGACCCTGCCGCAACTATAATAAATGTATTAACCCCTAAACCGCCGCTCCCGGACCCCGCCGCCACCTACATTATACCTATTAACCCCTATCCTGCCCCCCCTATACCGCCACCACCCATAATAAATTTATTAACCCCTATCCTGCGGATCCCGGACCTCGCCGCAACTAAATAAATTGTTTAACCCCTAAACCGCCGCTCCCGGACCCCGCCGCCACCTATATTAAATTTATTAACCCCTAATCTGCCCCCCTACACCGTCGCCACCTATATTAAATTAATTAACCCCTATCCTGCCCCCTATACCATCGCAACCTATAATAAAATTATTAACCCCTAAACCTAAGTCTAACCCTAACCCTAACACCCCCCTAACTTAAATATTAATTAAATAAATCTAAATAAAATTACTCTTATTAACTAAATTAATCCTATTTAAAACTAAATACTTACCTGTAAAATAAACCCTAATATAGCTACAATCTAATTAATAATTATATTGCAGCTATTTTAGGATTTATTTTTATTTTACAGGCAAATTTCAATTTATTTTAACTAGGTACAAAAGCTATTAAATAGTTATTAACTATTTAATAGCTACCTAATAAAATAAAGACAAATTTACCTGTAAAATAAAAACTAACCTAAGTTACAATCACACCTAACACTACACTATCATTAAATAAATTATTCCTATTTAAAACTAAATACTTACCTGTAAAATAAACCCTAAGATAGCTAAAATGTAATTAATAATTACATTGTAGCTATATTAGGATTTATATTTATTTTACAGGTAACTTTGTATTTATTTTAACAAGGTAGAATAGTTAATAGTTATTAACTATTTAATAACTACCTAGATAAAAGAAATACAAAATTAACTGTAAAATAAATCCTAACCTAAGTTACAATTAAACCTAACACTACACTATCATTAAATAAATTAAATTAATTTACTACAAATACCTACAATTACATACAATTAAATACACTAACTAAAGTACAAAAAATAAAAAAACTAACAAAAAATAAAAAAATATTACAAGATTTTTAAGCAAATTACCCCTAATCTAAGCCCCCTAATAAAATAACAAAGCCAATAGAATGCAAGCTCAATCTGACAGGCTGATTGCATCAGCCAATCAGATTTTTCCTACCTTAATTCCGATTGGCTGATAGAATCCTATCAGCCAATCGGAATTCGAGGGTCGCCATCTTGGATGACGTCACTTAAAGGAATATCCATTCGTCGGGTAGGTGTCGTTAGAAGAGGATGGCTCCGTGTCGGCTCGTTTGAAGAAGGCTCCGCTCCACTCCGGATGGATGAAGATTGAAGACACCGCATGGATGAAGACTTCTATCGGATGGAAGACCTCTTCAGCACCACTTGGATGATGACTTCGGCCGCTCCGGATGTCCTCTTCTGTTCCATCGGTGGCCAGCTGGCTGAAGACGACTCAAGGTAGGGAGATCTTCAGGGGGTTAGTGTTAGTTTTTTTTAAGGGGGGGTTGGGTGGGTTAGAGCAGGGGTATGTGGATGGTGGTTTTTTAATGTTGCGGGGGGGGTTGTATTTTTTTAAGCAAAAGAGCTGATTACTTTGGGGCATGCCCCGCAAAAGGCCGTTTTAAGGGCTGGTAATAGAGCTGTTAACTTTGTAATTTATAATAGGGTAGGGCATTTTTTTATTTTGGGGGGCTTTGTTATTTTATTAGGGGGCTTAGATTAGGTGTAATTTGCTTAAAAATCTTGTAATATTTTTTTATTTTTTGTAACTTTTTTTATTTTTTGTACTTTAGTTAGTTTATTTAATTGTATTTAATTGTAGGTATTTGTAGTTAATTAATTTAATTTATTTAATGATAGTGTAATGTTAGGTTTAATTGTAACTTAGGTTAGGATTTATTTTACAGGTAATTTGGTATTTCTTTTATCTAGGTAGTTATTAAATAGTTAATAACTATTTAATAACTATTCTACCAAGTTAAAATAAATACAAAGTTACCTGTAAATCCTAAAATAGCTACAATGTAATTATTAATTACATTGTAGCTATATTAGGGTTTATTTTACAGGTAAGTATTTAGTTTTAAATAGGAATAATTAATTTAATGATAGTGTAGTGTTAGGTGTAATTGTATCTTAGGTTAGTTTTTATTTTACAGGTAAATTTGTCTTTATTTTAATAAATTTTAATTTTTATTTTAATAGTTAATAACTATTTAATAGCTTTTTTACCTAGTTAAAATAAATTGAAATTTGCCTGTAAAATAAAAATAAATCCTAAAATAGCTACAATATAATTATTAGTTATATTGTAGCTATATTAGGGTTTATTTTATAGGTAAGTATTTAGTTTTAAATAGGATTAATTTAGTTAATAAGAATAATATTTATTTAGATGTATTTAATTAATATTTAAGTTAGGGGGGTGTTAGGGTTAGGGTTAGACTTAGGTTTAGGGGTTAATAAATTTATTATAGGTGATGGCGGTGTAGAGGGGGCAGGATAGGGGTTAATAGGTATTATGTAGGTGACGGCTTGGTCCGGGAGCGGCGGTTTAGGGGTTAATATAATTATTATAGTTGCGGCGGGGTCCGGGGGAGGCAGATTAGGGGTTAAAAAGTTTATTAGAGTGGCGGTGGGCTCCGGGAGTGGCGGTTTAGGGGTTACCATGTTTAATATAGGTGGCGGCGGTGTAGGGGGGCAGATTAGGGGTGTTTAGACTCGGGGTACATATTAAGGTGTAAGGTGCAGACGTTTCCCATAGTAATCAATGGGATGTCGGGCAGCAGCGAACATGAGCTTTCGCTATGGTCAGACTCCCATTGATTCCTATGGGATCCGCCACCTCCAGGGCGGCGGATTGAAAACCAGGTACGCTGGGCCGGAAAAGTGCCGAGCGTACCTGGTAGTTTTTTGATAACTCCCAAAAGCAGTCAGATTGTGCCGAACTTGTGTTCGGAACATCTGGAGTGACGTAAGAATTGATCTGTGTCAGACTGAGTCCGGCGGATCGTTGCTTACGTCACTATATTCTACTTTTGCCGGGCTGTAGTGCTTGATAACTACAGCGAATCAGCCTAGGCAAACAAGGCACCAGCCTAGGCCAGCAGATTGGGAGGGGGTAGCACTTTTTGTGGCTATATTATATATATAAGAAGCTTACAGTTATTTTAGAAGTATTATACAGTTATGTAAGGGATTGGGAGGGAAAAGAGTTTGCCCAAAGAGCTTACATTCTAGGGGGCATAAGAGACTGCCCATGGAGCTTACAGTTTAGAGGTAGCTCTGACCCTTTCTTTTATTCAGCTAGCTATTGCCTTTAGTTCTGTTGGCTACCAGCAATTAGTATTGTGTTTGGGGAAGTATTGTTTCAAGAAACCTGTTTGTTTTTTGTATATTGCAGCAATAGGTGTGTGTGTGTTTATAACTCTGTGTGTATCTGTGACTGTGTGTATGTATGTGCATAACTCTGTGTGTGTATGTGTATAACTATGTGTGTATCTGTGACTGTGTGTGTGTGTATGTGTATAACTCTGTGTGTATCTGTGACTTGTGTGTGTGTGAACATTTATTTTAAAAATGCTATAAAAAACACTTTACTCCCTGACCAAAAAATATCAGAGCTACAAAAGGCCTAAACCCTTAGAGGGGGAGGGGGATAGGGAGCAGCAGAATTTTGAGTGCCTAGTGCAGCACAAAACCTTAATTCGCCACTGCGTATGTGCGAGATGGTGCAATGCTTTCTAGGGTGTCTCTCATGGTTTTGTTGTAGAGTCGGACTAAGGAGCTGGGGTCTTTGCAGGTTCCCATTAGTTCACTTAGATCCATATGTGATGCTACATCCAGTGGTGTCACCCCTTTTAATGAGCGGTGTTTGACCAGGTTCTGAGGCTAGTGTCTGGTTGATTGTGATACAATGGAGAAGTGAATGGAGTGGTGGTCTGACCGGGTAACTGGGTTTACAGTTACTGGTGACACTTCTAGTCCAGACTGAAACACTAGATCAAGTGTATGACCTTTTCTGTGGGTGGGAGTGGTGACGATTTATGTAAAGCCGAGTGTACTCATCAAGCTGAGGAGATCCTGCCCAAGCAGGGATAGGTTGTTGTCAATCCACGTGTTGAAGTCTCCTAATATAAGCCATCTGGGGTGTTACATTGTAGCTAGCTTAGAATTTATTTTTATTTTACAGACAAGTTTGTATTTATTTTAACTAGGTAGAATAGTTAATAAATAGTTAATAACTATTTAATAACTACCTAGCTAAAATAAATACAAATTTACCTGTAAAATAAAACTTAACCTTAGTTACACTAACACCTAACACTTCACTAAAACTAAATAAATTCCCTACATTAAATACAATTAAATAAATTAAATTAGCTAAATAAAAAAAAAACACCACTAAATTACAGAAAATAAAAGACAAATTACAAGATCTTTAAACTAATTACACCTAATCTAATAGCCCTATCAAAATAACCCCCCCCCCCAAAATAAAAAAAACCCTAGTTTAAACTAAACTACAAATAGCCCTTAAAAGGGCCTTTTGTGGGGCATTGCCCCAAAGAAATCAGCTCTTTTACCTGTAAAAAAAAATACAGACAACCCCACAACAGTAAAACCCACCACCCATACAACCAATCCCAAAATAAAAGCCTAACTAAAAAAAACTAAGCCCCCCATTGCCCTGAAAAGGGCATTTGGATGGGCATTGCCCTTAAAAGGGCATTTAGCTCTATTGCAGCCCAAATCCCTAACCTAAAAATAAAAACCACCCAATACACCCTTAAAAAATCCTAACACTAACCCCCGAAGATTCACTTACCAGGAGAAGTCTTCATCCAAGCGGCAAGATGTCCTCAACGAAGCCGGCAGAAGTCGTCCTCCAGATGGGCAGATGTGGTCCTCCAGACGGGCAGAAGTCTTCACCCAGACAGCATCTTCTATCTTCATCCTTCCGATGCGGAGCGGCTCCATCTTCAAGACATCCGGCGCGGAGCATCCTCTTCAATCGACATCTTCTTCGGAATGAATATCTCTTTAAGTGACATCATCCAAGATGGCGTCCCTTAGATTCCAATTGGCTGATAAAATTCTATCAGCCAATGGGAATTAAGGTAGAAAAAATCCTATTGGCTGATGCAATCAGCCAATAGGATTGAGCTGGCATTCTATTGGCTGTTCCAATCAGCCAAAAGAATGCAAGCTCAATGCTATTGGCTGATTGGATCAGCCAATAGGATTGAACTTCAATCCTATTGGCTGATTGCATCAGCCAATAGGATTTTTTCTACCTTAATTCCGATTGGCTGATAGAATTCTATCAGCCAATCGGAATCTAAGGGAGGCCATCTTGGATGACATCACTTAAAGAGATATTCATTCTGAAGAAGACGCAGATAGAAGAGGATGCTCTGCGCTGGAAGTCTTGCAGATTTAGCCGCTCTGCGTCGGAAGGATGAAGATAGAAGATGCCGTCTGGATGAAGACTTCTGCCCGTCTGGAGGACCACTTCTGCCCGTCTGGAGGACCACTTCTGCCGGCTTCGAGACTTCTCCCGGTAAGTGAATCTTCAGGGGTTAGTGTTAGGATTTTTTTAAGGGTGTATTGGGTGGGTTTTATTTTTAGGTTAGGGCTTTGGGCAGCAATAGAGCTAAATGCCCTTTTAAGGGCAATGCCTATCAAAATGCCCTTTTCAGGGCAATGGGGAGCTTAGTTTTTTCAGTTAGGCTTTTATTTGGGGGGTTGGTTGTTTGGGTCGTGGGTTTTACTGTTGTGGGGGTTGTTTGTATTTTTTTTTACAGGTAAAAGAGCTGATTTCTTTGGGACAATGCCCTGCAAAAGGCCCTTTTAAGGGCTATTGATAGTTTAATTTAGGATAGGTTTTTTTTTTATTTTGGGGGGGGGCTTTTTTATTTTTATAGGGCTATTAGATTAGATGTAATTAGTTTAAAGATCTTGTAATTTGTTTATTATTTTCTGTAATTTAGAGGGTTTTTTGTGATTTAGCTAATTTAATTTATTTAATTGTATTGAATGTAGGGAATTGATTTAATTGTAGTGTAGTGTTATTTTATTTTAACATTGGTTAGGTTTTATTTTACAGGTCAATTTGTATTTATTTTAGCTAGGTAGTTATTAAATAGTTAATAACTATTTAATAACTATTCTACCTAGTTGAAATAAATACAAACTTGCCTGTAAAATAAAAATAAACCCTAAGCTAGTTACAATGTAACTATTAGTTATATTGTAGCTAGCTTAGGGTTTATTTTATAGGTAAGTATTTAGTTTTAATTTTGTTAATGATAGTAATTTTATTTGGATTTATTTAAATTATATTTAAGTTAGGATGTGTTAGGGTTAGTGTTAGACTTAGGTTTAAAAGGTTAATAAATTTAGAATAGTGACGGCGACGATGGGGATGGCAGATTAGGGGTTAATAAATGTAGGTAGGTGGCGGCGATGTTGGGGGCAGCAGATTAGGGGTTAATACATATAATGTAGGTTGTGGCGATGCCCAGAGCGGAAGATTAGGGGTTAATAAGTATAATGTAGGTGGCGGCGATGTTAGGGGCAGGAGATTAGGGGTTAATAATATTTAACTAGTGTTTGCGATGCGGGAGTGCAGCGGTTTAGGGGTTAATATGTTTATTCTAGTGGCGGCGATGTCCGGGGCGGCAGATTAGGGGTTAAAAATGTAATTTTAGTGTTTGCGATGTGGGAGGGCCTCGGTTTAGGGGTTAATAGGTAGTTTATGGGTGTTAGTGTACTTTTTAGCACTTTAGTTAGGGGTTTTATGCTACAGCGTTGTAGTGTAAAACTCATAACTACTGACTTTAAAATGCGTTAGGAATCTTGTCGGTAGAGGGTGTACCGCTTACTTTTTGGCCTCCCAGGACAAACTCGTAATACCAGCGCTATGGAAGTCCCATAGAAAAAAGGGTTTGCGAACTTTACGTAAATTGGTTTGCGGTAAGGCCAAAAAAGTGTGCGGTGCCCCTAAACCTGCAAGACTCGGTAGGGAAAAAGCAGCGTTAGGACCTGTTAATTCTGCTTTTTCAGCTTAACGCAAAACTCGTAATCTAGCCGATAGAATTTGAAAGCAAATAAGAGCCAAACCCCCAGCAACTCTGCTCAATATTTCCTAAAAGTATAAACTTATCTAGTTCATAGAATAGCCTTATGCATATCATAAGCATTCTTAAAGTCCCCCACAGTGTTTGTCATTACCACCTCTTGTGGGAGTTTATTCCATGAATCAATTACCCTTTCTTCAAAGAAGTTGTTCCTCAAATTACTCCTGAATATACGACCCTTCAGCTTGAGATCATGACACCCTTGTTCTTGAAATTTTATTTTTATGACAAATTCTCAGAGCCTCAGCTTTACTATGCCCTTTAATATACTTGAAACTGCGCACAATACTCAAGATGAGGCCTAACTAATATAAAGTGGAATACGAACCTTACTATTTCTGCTGCAAATACCTATACAAATACATCCAATCATTTAACTGGCCTTACTCGCTGCAATGCTACAATGTTTGCTAAATTTTAAATAATCTGAAATAATAATTTCGAAGTCCCGTCCCTCATTTGTAACAGTCAGTAAAGTGTCATGGAGTATGTTATTAGCATTTAGATTTTTTCCCCCCTAAATGCATAAGTTTACACTTTGCAGTGTTAAACATTAGATTCCAGTCATTAGTCCAATACTCCAATTTTTATATCACTTCTCATTTTGTCTACCCCCCTCCTGAAATGTCTACTCTATTACAAATGTTTGTATTATCTGCAAACAGACTTCCCCTGTAGCCCGTTGCTGATTTCTCTGATAAGTATAATAAACATAACACGCCCTAGAGCTGACCCCTGAGGAAAACCACTAGTAACAGCCCCCTCTGCTAAATGTACTAAATTAGCTAAGGCACTCTCACCTAGATTACAAGTTTTGCATTACGGTTTTACGTTGAAAAAACCATAACACAGTCATTACGAGTCTTGCCAGTATAACTATACCGCAAACATTTTGGACTGTAACGCTACGTTAATCCAGCTCTTTAAAAAAATGACGTTTTTGCATGGGATTTCCATAGCGCCGGTATTACAGGTTGTGCAGTGAGGCTAAAATGCTTGCATTCCAGCCTATACCGACACAATCCATTCCGCCATCTGAGAGCAGTAGTTATGAGTTTTGCGCAACAAAACTGTTACACAAAACTCATAACTAAAATGTTACAAAATACACTAACACCTATAAACTACCTATTAACCACTATTCTGCTACCCTCCCGCATTCCCAAACACTATAATAAAGTTATTAAACCCTAATCTGCCGCTCCCAACATCTCTGCCACTAATAAAAGTAATTAACCCTTAAACCTCTGGCCTCCCACATCAACGCCACTAAACAAACCTATTAACCCCTAAACCGCCAGTCTCCCACATCGCAAAAAAACTAAATTAAATTATTAACCCCTAAACCTAACAACCTCCTAACTTTAATTAAAATTACAATATTTCTATCTTAAAAAACTAAAAACTTACCTGTGAAATTAGAAAAACCTAAATTTAAACTAACAATTAACCTAACAACTATTATACTAAAATTAAGAAAAACTACCAGTTAAGTCAACTAAATTACATATTAAAAAAAGTTAACACTACTAAAAAAAAATTTCAAAAAATAAAACATACTAAATTACAAAAAATAACAAACACTAAATTACAAAAAATTTTAAAAAAATGAATTATCCAAAATTAAAACAATTACTAAGTTGCTAATGGTAGCTCTGCATCATGTAGCTGACACAACATGATGCAGAGCTACCATTAGCAACTTAGTAATAACACCATGATTAATATATCAGATCGATAACATGTTTTTCCTGGTATATATGTGAGTAATATAATGTGCTTTTCAAATATGTATGTTTGTTTATAACATGAACGCTTGTTTTTTATAATACACGCTGTTGAGAAATGACAGCGCTTCTGCTGTATGGCTAACAAATACACACATGGATTATGGCGATTGGTTAAAAAATTCACGCCCTTTATTATCTGATTGGCCATCGGTGTATAATAATACATAGGACTATACGGACATTATGATTGGCCAAGTAAACACACCCATGAATTTAATTGGACATTTGCCCTTTAAAAAGAAGAGGGCGGCAAGGTAAACCATATCCGATTCTTATCCTTTGAAAAAGCCCAGCCGCTGACTGGGGGAAACGCGTCAGGAACCGGCTGACAGGTCCGACGCTCAGACTTCTACTTGATCCGCTCCCTCCTATTGGCAGACAGGCAGCTAGCAAGGGCATCCGGAAATCCCTGCTACAGAAACCGTTTTTTTGCATATCGACATCCGGGGACACTGACTTCCTAGGTAGCAGTGTGGAGCGGTCATTTAAGTGGAGGAAAGAGAGTTGAACTCTGAATGCCTTTTTAATTTCACTTCTAGTAAGTGCATCTTATTTATTTGTGCAAATTCTGTGAATGAAAATCTACACTTGAGTCTTTTGTGCGCTCTCTCTCTTCTTTTCGTTGCATGTATCACTATCTCTATGACTGAGGTTTGGATTTACCCTGTCTGATTGGAGCTGCACAAGACAGGACTCGTGGTGCTACTCATTTTAAAGGGACATATCACCTTGCACTTTTGGATAAATCTCTATATGGGAAAGATATGAGAACTTATATGGAAAAATATAAGAGGTACTGTTGAATACAAACATAAACAGTGTGCAATATTTTGTCTTACGGATGGTTTGCTGACAAATTTCACTTTCATAATTGTTCTTTTTTTCTTTTCTTTTTAATCAATGGTTAATCAATTCCTTATACCTAACTCGCACATAAATTGGTAATATTAAGCTGCTAATTTAAGGTGCTCCTATATATATTTGCTGCTCCATACATCTATATCAAAGGTGCTATTGTGGATTTTGTATACAATTAATTTGTTTATGCAATTTTTTAGATTTTTTAGAATTTTAAATATCAATTTTGGAAGATTGACCTGTGTTTTTTTATATATATATATTTATTACCATTAGTGTTTGATTCATTATCAATTTATCATTTCCTAGATATACATATAGAATTGTAACTTTTTGGATACTGAGTCAGTTCATATAGCGCAATTTACTTTTTCTCTGTTATATTTTTTTTTCAGGTAAAAGAGCTGATTTCTTTAGGGCAATGCCCTACAAAAGCCTTTTAAGGGCTCTTGGTAGTTTAATTATATGCAGTTTTTTTCATTTGGGGGGGGCTTTTTTATTTTTATAGGGCTATTAGATTAGGCGTAATTGTTTTTATTTTGGATAATTTCGTTTGTTGTTTTTTGTAATTTAGTGTTTGTTATTTTTTGTAATTTAGTATTTTTTATTTATTGTAATTTTAGATTTAATTTTTTTAGTAGTGTCAGTTTTTTTAATGTGTAATTTAGTTTTTTAATTGGTAGTTATTTTAATTTTAGTATAATAGTTTAGTATAATAGTTATGTTAAGTTAATTGTTAGTTTAAACTTAGTTTTTTTTAATTTCACAGGTAAGTTTTTATTTATTTTAATATAGGGATATTGTAATTTTAATATAAAGTTAAGGGGTTATTAGGTTTAGGGGTTAAATGTTTAATTTAGTTTTTTGTGATGTGGGGGGCTGGCGGTTTAGGGGTTAATAGGCTATTTAGTGGTGGTGATGTGTGAGGCCAGATGTTTAGGGGTTAATAACTTTATTTATTGACTGCGATGTCGGGGAGCAGCGGAATAGGGGTTAATAACTTTATTATAGCGGTGGCGATGTCGGGGAGCGGCTCAATAGGAGTTAATAACTTTTATTAGTGGCAGCGATAACAGGAGATAGGGGTTAATAGTTTTAGGTGTCTGCGATGTTGGGGCAGCAGATTAGGGGTGTTTAGACTTGGGGTTTATGTTAGGGTGCTAAGTTTAAACATAACTTTTTTCTCCCCATAGAAATCAATGGGTTTACGTTACGGCGATCCCCATTCCGCACTTCAGGTGTTATTTTTTTTTTAGCACCTTCTCCCCATTGATGTCTATGGGGAAAGTGTGCACGAGCAGGTCAAAGCAGCACTTGGATTTTGTGCGGCATGGAGCTCATTGCCACCATATCGCACGCAGAAGGCGGCTTTTTAGAAACTCCTAATGGCAGCGCTATGGAGGGTGAAATAATGCAACTTTTGTTGCGTTTATTTCACACCCTCTATAGCGCAAAACTTGTAATCTAGATGTTTGTTTTCTATCCTTTTGCCAGCATTCTACCCAGTTCACGATTTTTGAGTCTAGACCAAGGAGGGACAGTTAGAGAATTAGTTTGTTATGCGAAATCTAGTGCCACTCCCTGGTTCTAATACTTTTATATATATATATATATATATATATATATATATATATATATATAAAAATAAAATCAATGTAAATATTTGCATAGGAAATTAGCACATCTAGGCAAGTATCCCCGCATGCTTTTCCCCAGAAATTCTTAATCTACAATGCTTCCAATGCTCAAGAGAATTGTGGGTAAGATATGCAAATTAGATATGCAAATTCTCAGTTTTTTTGCTTCAAAATACTGTTTTGACACAGCGATCCTTTTCACAGGATTATGACAGCATAATCCTGTTAAAAGGATCGCTGTCATAATGCAGTGCCTGCAGTGCAGTCTGTGTCAAACACCCGTGAGTCGGGACCAATCCCAATTCCTTGATCTGTGCGCCAGCATGGTGCTGGTGTCTGTGTGTAGAAGACACTGTTAGTGGGTGTTTGTTTTTTGTAGCAAAAGAGCTGTTAACTTTAGGGCAATGCCCTACAAAAGACCCTTTAAAGGACCCCCAAAAAAGGCCCTTTTAAGGGCCCTTGATAGTTTATTCTAGATTAGTCTTTTTTAATTTTTGGGTGACTATTTTTTTTTTAAAGGGTATTAGAATAGGAATACTTTTTATTTTTTTGGATAATTTCGGGGTTTTTTTTGTAATGGTAGTTTTTTTTTATTATTTGTGATTTTAGTCAGCTAGATTACGAGTAGTGCA
Organism: Bombina bombina; assembly: GCF_027579735.1. Lineage (NCBI taxonomy): Eukaryota > Metazoa > Chordata > Amphibia > Anura > Bombinatoridae > Bombina > Bombina bombina. Next base: position 296,584,536 of record NC_069501.1, read on the forward strand.
TTAGGGTAAAAAAGCAGCGTTTAGAGGTCCTAACGCTGCTTTTTTACGCCCGCTGGTATTACGAGACTTGCAGGTTTAGGGTCACCACACACTTATTTGGCCTTACCGCAAAACGACTTACGTAAACTTTGTAAAGTCTTTTTTCTATGGGACTTCCATAGCGCTGATATTATGAGTCTGTCCTGGGAGGCCAAAAAGTGAGCGGTACACCCTCTCCTGTCAAGAGTCCTAACGCATTTAAAAGTCAGTAGATATGAGTTTTATGGTACAACGCCGTAGCATAAAAATCATAACTAAAGTGCTAAAAAGTACACTAACACCCATAAACTACCTATTAACCCCTAAACCGAGGCCCTCCTGCATCGCAAATACTAAAATAAAAATTTTAACCCCTAATCTGCCGCTCCGGACACCGCCGACACCTACAATATATGTATGAACCCCTAATCTGCTGACCCCAACATCGCCGAAACCAACATTATATTTCTTAACCCCTAATCTGCTGCCCCCAATGTCGCCGCCACCTACCTACACTTATTAACCCCTAATCTGCCGCCCCAACATTGCGGCCACTATAATAAACATATTAACCCCTAAACCGCCACACTCCTGCCCTGCAAACATTAGTTAAATATTATTAACCCCTAATCTGCCATCCCTAACATCGCCGCCACCTACCTACATTTATTAACCCCTAATCTGCCGTCCCCAACGTCGCCACCACTATATTAAAGTTATTAACCCCTAAACCTAAGTCTAACCCTAACACCCTCTAACTTAAATATAATTAAAATAAATCTAAATAAAACCTACTATTAATAACTAAATAATTCATATTTAAAACTAAATACTTATCTGTAAAATAAACCCTAAGCTAGCTACAATATAACTAATAGTTACATTGTAGCTAGCTTAGGGTTTATTTTTATTTAACAGGCAAGTTTGTATTTATTTTAACTAGGTAGAATAGTTACTAAATAGTTATTAACCATTTACTAACTACCTAGCTAAAATAAATACAAATTTACCTGTAAAATAAAACCTAACCTGTCTTACAATAAAACCTTTTTTTAAAAAATTTTTTTTATTTATTTTGAGTGTCAGGACGACATATATACAGAAAGTCATGTAAGATTGAAAATAGTTTACATCTGATCCCATAAAAAACAAAGGAAAGGGGAGTACACCTCTGCACATTAGTCTCTAATACAGCTTACAATGATAAGATAACCAGATACAATCTATATCCTGACATTTTATATATTATACATTGAGTGAAGTGGAAAAGGAACATCCAACATTATTGATCATTGTAAAGATGAATACATTGCGAAGAGAGAAACAAACAAAAAAAAAACCCCAAGGGGATCTCTCTCCTCATCTTCCGCGCCGCGCCCCCATCAGCCGGCCCCAGGTATCAAGAGAGGTATGATATCTAAAAGACGGAGCATATCTCTTCTTCACCCACCAATGCCCCAGCTTCTATAGCTCAAACCAAAATTTAATCACTCAATACCAAGTTGCTGGAAATATTTCCCGCAATATCAGACCCTCAAAATATTCAGCTTTGTGGAACGATTTAGTAAGAATATATTGGGTAGAAATAGGGTATGACTGAATAATTTTCGTCCATTTATTAAAAAAACGTTGTACTTGTTTATTATGTGTATTTAAGATATTGTATTGCTCAACAATAATCTGTAATTTCACTGCTTCCATAAATAATCTGAAAAGTACACAAAGAGGCAGCACCTTAAAGCATATAAAGTCTTTATTTCCACATACTGGAGATAAAACAGTGATGTTTCAGGTACACAACCCTTAATCATATAAAAGTCTTTATTTCCACATACTGGAGTTAAAACAGTGACGTTTCGGATACACAACCCTTAATCATGGGTATGATTAAGGGTTGTGTACCTGAAACGTCACTGTTTTAACTCCAGTATGTGGAAATAAAGAATTGTATATGCTTTAAGGTGCTGCCTCTTTGTGTACTTGTGAGTATTCAAGGGATTACAGCACCCTTTCTGGCTTGCACCTGACAGTGGTGCTGAGCTACCAAAGTGATTTCAAAAAATAATCTTAAAGATGGAGGTTTCCTATTCTTCCAATTTCTTAATATCATATTGTGGGTTTTACAATAAAACCTAACCTTACACTACAAATAAATAAATTACCTAAATTAAATACAATTACCTAAATTACAAAAAAAAACAAAAAAAAACACTAAATTACACAAAATAAAAAATAAATTATCAGATATTTAAACTAATTACACCTAATCTAATAGCTCTATCAAAATAAAAAAGCCCCCCCAAAATAAAAAAAACCTTAGCCTAAACTACCAATAGCCCTTAAAGGGACTTTTGCGGGGCATTGCCCCAAATAAATCAGCTCTTTTATCTGTAAAAAAAATACAAACATCCCCCAACAGTAAAACCCACCACCCACACAACCATCCCCCCCAAATAAAAACCTAACTAAAAAAACCTATGCTCCCCATTGACCTGAAAAGGGCATTTGGATGGGCATTGTCCTTAAAAAGGCATTTAGCTCTTTTTCAATTGCCCAAACCCCTAATCTAAAACTAAAACCCACCCAATAAACCCTTAAAAAAGCCTAACACTAACCCCCGAAGATCCTCTTACAGTTTTGAAGACCCAACATCCATCCTCAACGAAGCGGCAGAAGTCCTCATCGAAGCCCACAGAAGTCTTGATCCAAGCGGCGAAGTCTTTATCCAAGCCCGCAGAAGACAGCATCTTCTATCTTCATCCATCCGGTGCGGAGCAGCTCCATCTTCAGGACATCCGGTGCGGAGCATCCTCTTCAATTTAAGTCTTCTTGCTGAATGAAGGTTCCTTTAAATGACATCATCCAATATGGCGTCCCTTTAATTCCGATTGGCTGATTGAATTCTATCAGCCCATCGGAATTAAAGGTGAAAAAATCTTATTGGCTGATGCAATCAGCCAATAGGATTGAGCTTCAATCCTATTGGCTGATCTGATCAGCCAATAGGATTGAGCTTGCATACTATTGGCTGTTCCAATAAGCCAATAGAATGCAAGCTCAATCCTATTGGCTGATTGCATCAGACAATAGGATTTTTTCACCTTTAATTTTGATTGGCTGATAGAATTCTATCAGCCAATCGGAATTAAAGGGACGCCATCTTGGATGACATCATTTAAAGGAACCTTAATTTAGCAAGAAGACTTCGATTGAAGAGGATGCTCCGCTCCGGATGTCTTGAAGATGTTTTTTTTAAGGGGGTATTGGGTGGGTTTTAGAGTAGGGTTGGTTGTGTGGGTGGTGGGTTTTACTGTTGGTGGGTGTTTGTATTTTTTTTACAGGTAAAAGAGACAATTTCTTTGGGGCAATGCCCTGCAAAAGGCCCTTTTAAGGGCTATTGGTAGTTTAGTTTAGGCTAGGGATTTTTTTTATTTTGGTGGGGCTTTTTTATTTTGATAGGGCTATTAGATTAGGTTAATTAGTTTAAATATCTGATAATTTCTTTTTTTTATTTTGTGTAATTTAATGGGGGGGTTTTGTTGTAATTTAGGTAATTTTATTTAACTGTAGTGTAAGGTTAGGTTTTATTGTAAGACAGGTAAGGTTTTATTTTACAGGTAAATTTGTATTTATTTTAGCTAGGTAGTTAGTAATTAGTTAATAACTATTTAGTAACTATTCTAACTAGTTAAAATAAATACAAACTTGCCTGTAAAATAAAAATAAAACCTAAGCTAGCTACAATGTAACTATTAGTTATTATGTAGCTAACTTAGGGTTTATTTTACAGGTAAGTATTTAGTTTTAAATAGGAATTATTTAGTTATTAATAGTAGGTTTTATTTAGATTTATTTTAATTATATTTAAGTTAGGGGGTGTTAGGGTTAGACTTAGGTTTAGGAGTTAATAAATTTAGTATAGTGGCAGCGACATTGGGGCGGCAGATTAGGGGTTAATAAATGTAGGTAGGTGGCGGCGATGTTAGGGGCAGCAGATTATGGGTTAATAATATTTAACTAGTGTTTGTGAGGCGGGAGTGCAGCAGTTTAGGGGTTAATATGTTTATTCTAATGGTGGCGATGCCCGGAGTGGCAGAATAGGGGTTAATAATTTTATTTTAGTGTTTGCGATGCGGGAGGGCCTCGGTTTAGGGGTTAATAGGTAGTTTATGGGTGTGCACTTTAGTTATGAGTTTTATGTTACGGCTTTGTAGCGTAAAACTCATAACTACTGACTTTCAGTTTACGGTATCGATCTTGGCGGTATAGGGTGTACCGCTCACTTTTTGGCCTCCCAGGCAGACTCTTAATAGCGGCGCTGTGGAAGCCCCATTAAAAAAAGACTTTATGCAAATTTATTATCAGCTCCAGTGGCGTCACTAGCAGAAAGCAGACACATACAAACACAAAAACACAGGCACCCACACATACAAACACTCAGACACACTCAGACACACTTAAAACACACTCAGATGTACACACAAACACTCAGAAACACACTCAGACACACACACAAAAACACACACACAAATACACTCTGACACACACACACAAAAACACTCAGGCACACACACAGAAACACACAAAAGCACTCAGACACACACACACAAAAACTCAGACACACACACATACAAAATATGTAAACTGCACTGCATTAATTACAAAGCTCATGCCTAGAGCTGCTCCCTGGCTCAGCAGAGCATCAAATGAAAGATAAAGAGAGAACTCTAAAAATAAATCACTAAAGAAAAGGTTTAGGCACGCAAACTATGAAAATTCTGCTCTCGGACTCTTTTCCAAGTCTGTCAGTACACAGCCCCGGACCGCATGCCTACCGCTTCTTATGGCCAAGCACCTCTGCTCTCTAAATAAAATAAAAAATTAAAAAAAAATTTGGTGGTGTCACCCCCTGGAGGGTGTCACCCAGGTGCGGCCCGCACCCCCTGCACCCCTCTAGTGACGCCACTGATAAAAGGCTGATACATAACATTCTGTTCAATGTTCAATTCTGTTCAAGGTGATCACAATCCTCTAGATTAATTTAAGCTCTCTTCATTTCCCTAGTGTATATATTCATAACTGGGCATTCCTAAATTTACATATTTAAATGCATTTATTTACCATCTGCATGATGTATAGTATATAAAGTGAAGAGGCGAGCGCCACAATAGACTGAGATGACACAGTAATTGGCTAAAAAAGTCTAGATGACTAAACAAATTATATATATATATATATATATATATATAATTTAATACATATCAAGCAAATGTACAATACAAATCATGGATCCATGTATAACAAAAAAGTATAAAATCAAATATAAAAACACAAATAGAGCAGTATGTCTTGGTATAATCAGAAAGTCGCAGTCCTGTATGAAAAGGATACTAGAGGTTCCTAGTGTGAAAACACCAATAAAGATTCAAATGAAAATCCAAATCAACAGTCCAAAAGAGTCATATCCTAAGTATCCGTGATGGTATGATGCAAATGGTGAGTTGCAATAAATAGGTGAAAAAAATGGCGAAGTGAACTGTGAAAAATGTATAACTTTGAATTTTTTTTATGTTTTTTACTGAAGTTTTTTATTGAAGTTTTTTCAAAGAGTGATACACCATAAAAATAAAACAAATGTGATAAAAAAAAACAGTGTGAAAAAATACTTCTGTGAAAAAAAGAATGTATGAGAGGTAAGGGTAAAGTAGTAGATCAACAAAGAAGACGGGAGGCACTCATTCCCAAACTTGATAATAAAATTCAAAAATGTATTGAGAAATAGTAAAAAGGTTATGCAGACATGGCAGGTAAAAACAAGCTGATAAATCTTACGCGTTTCACGCTCCCTACAGGAGGGTGTCACCCAGGTGCGGCCCGCACCACCCGCACACCCCCTAGTGATGCCACTGATCAGCTCACTGATAAAAGGCTGATACATAACATTCTGTTCAATGTTCAATTCTGTTCAAGGTGATCACAATCCTTTAGATTAATTTAAGCTCTCTTCATTTCCCTAGTGTATATATTCATAACTGGGCATTCCTAAATTTACATATTTAAATGCATTTATTTACCATCTGAATGATGTATAGTATATAAAGTGAAGAGGTGAGTGCCACAATAGGCTGTGGTGACACAGTAAGTGGCTGAAAATAGTCTATATGACTAAACAAATTATATATATATATATAATTTAATACATATCAAGCAAATATACAATATCAATCATGGATCCATGTATAACAAAAAAGTATAAAATCAAAAATAAAAACACAAATAGAGCAGTATGTCTTGGTATAATCAGAAAGTTGCAGTCCTGTATGAAAATGATACCAGAGGTTCCTATTGTGAAAATACCAATAAAGATTCAAATGAAAATCCAAATCAACAGTCCAAAAGAGTCATATCCTAAGTATCCATGATGGTATGATGCAAATGGTGAGTTGCAATAAATAGGTGAAGTGAACTGTGAAAAATGTATAACTTTGAAAAAAAACTTCAATAAAAAACTTCAGTAAAAAACATCAAAAAACATTCAAGGAGTTATACACCATAAAAATAAAACAAATGTGATAAAAAAAACAGTGTGAAAAAATACTTCTGTGAAAAAAAGAATGTATGAGAGGTAAGGGTAAAGTAGTAGATGCTCACAGGTTTTTTAGGAAATTTTTGTATACACATTGGAGACACCCACGGACCCTAATGGATTAAAGGGACAGTCAAGTATAAATTAAACTTTCATTATTCAGATAGGACTTTTAATTTTAATTAACTTTCCTATTTACTTTTATCATCAAATTTGCTTTTTTCTCTTGGTATTCTTAGTTTAAAATAAACATAGGTAGGCTCATATGCTAATTTCTAAGCCTTTGAGGGCTGCCTCTTATCACATTCTTTTTAAATCTCTTTTCAACACAAAGACAGAAAGTACACGTGGGCTATATAGATAACACTGTGTTCAGGCACAGGGGGTTATTTAAGATCTAGCACAATACAATGCTAAATTTAAGACAATAGATAATAAACATTAAGGTCCGTGGGTGTCTCCAATGTGTATACAAAAATTTCCTAAAAAACCTGTGAAGAAAGAATAAAACAATACTGCAAAATAGGTATTTTTAGTCAGATAGAGGTAATAAACTTACTTTGGTTATGTCGACGCGTTTCGGCCTCTGAATAGGCCTTTATCAAAACTTTATTTGACTCACTGTATTTGTTCCCATCTGCATGATGTCTTGTACAGCAAAAGAGAACTGCTAGTAAAGGGAGAAAATGGAAACAACCACAACATTTAGAAATGGAGTTTAACAATCATGTCCTTAGAAATATTAATGTTTCTATAACCTTAAATTACCGTATTTACATTTTTAAAATTTGTTTTTTTCTTGACAATCATGTCGGCATAAACAAGATCAGATTCTTTGCTGTTCCATCTGGTTTGGTGGTATTCCAGATATATTGCATGTTTTTTTGTTTTTGTTTTTAAATAAAAGTTCAATTTTTTTTAATCACATATTTTGTGCCATGATCTGGTGACAGTAACAGAAATATTGAGAAGTTGTGAATTTGATGTTTAGTTTTTTTTTTCAAAAATATCTTCAAGGAGGGCTCATTTTTGTATTTTTTAAACAATTTTTTAAAAATAAAATGGGCAAGATTACAAGTGGCGTGCTATTTAACGCTTTTACACAAACACAAACACTGACTGAAGTATACTTTTAATGTGCATAGGTTAGTGCACACATTACAAGTTTAAATTAAATGGGTTGCACGCAAACGAAACCTGATGCACAGTAACTTTAGGACTGGATATTGTGACCACGTTAACTTCTTTTCCCCATAGATTTTAATGGAGTGCACTGATGAATAAAAAACTATCACTTGTAAGCTAACCTGACAACTTGTTAGACCAACTGCGCTCAACCTGTTATGAGTTATGAATATTTTACATTCAAATGTTTTTCACGTATAAGAAGATAATTTTCTGTTTATTTTTAAATATATATTTCCTTATGTATGATTATTTTTTAGTAAGATATATGTATAGATATATAAATATGTATTTAAAAATACAAAGAACATGAGACTTCCGGTGGGCGGCGCAACGGATAGCAACAGCACTGCAGAGCTCCGTGTATTTTGGGCTCCCAAAGCTGCCTAAACACCCATAGAACGCCCGGAAAAGCTACAATCCTTGGACACTACTGCCCGGACCTAAAATAGCAAGGAGGGGAACGATCTACTCCCCCACTGGTAAGCCTCTTTGAAGTACCAACAGGCAAGTGATCGCAGCTGCGATCGAGAGGCTCGGAACCCTGCAGAGGCATTGCGGAGCTGGGGACAAGTGCCGGGAGCCAGCTGGCCACAGAAACTTTGGCCACATTTCACCTGGACTGACCAGATACCTGCAGAAAGTTTAGCGGAGCTCCCGTGGCACCATGAGGTGCCAATCTCCATCTTGGATAGCGGCTGAGCAGGAGAGTGGTAAGCCCAGATCCTCACAGATCCTAAGTGTGTAGCCCTATAAAAACAACTATCGGGCATAACTGGAGAGACTGAAAATAGAGTGGCAGCTCACAATAAGTTATCCACAGCACACTGATACTCTATACTGAGAGCGGGGGGAGACATCACGGCTTATTAACGGTTCTCTGCCCTCAGAGAGACTTTCTGAGTGACTTTAAGAAACACATAATTGGGGGAACTAGGAGGAGACGGAATCTCTTACACTGGGGTAATAAATAAAAACTAATATCTGTCACACGGACATTTTGCTGTGCAAGCCAAGGAGGGGACAGGGTCAAGTAAATACGTTTTTCCTTTTATATATAGTGGGGCTCCCTTGGCGGGGCCTGCACTAATGGCCATGGAGTAGAACACCCTCAGACCTCCTCCCTAGGTACCCCCCCCCGAAACATCGTCTTCAGTCTTAGTAATGGGATGTGGATTGGGTTTGATTGAACGGGAGAAACAGTCCTAACAATGTGGGAATGAAGAGTGCTCCTGTGTTCTTGTTAATGTAACTTTTTCAAATCACGGCCCATCTGGATAATTGTAGATGTCTATGTAGAGAGACCACCTGTTACCTAGGCTAAAATTCATTCTCTTGCTTCTTTTACATCTGTGCTAGGTGTGAGACATCCCATTTATCTGCATGCAAAAATATTATATGCCTTACAGCAAAAAAACTGACAAAATGGCCAGCAAGCAACGTCAGCAAGAAAAGAGACTCAAGAGCCAAGCAGAGGTGCACTCCCCACCATCAACATCCTCTGAAGCAGCGGATCCACTGCAACAGGATACACACCCTATAGTATCCCAGCTCTCAGCCCTTTTTCTTCCAAAAATAGAACAGTTACAAACAGGGTTGGATACCTTATCAGCGGACCTAAAAATCTTTTCCACAAGGCTCACCACAGTTGAGCAAAAGGTGGCGGACACAGAGAGCCAGCAGAGAGAGGTTTCATTAAATGTCACCCAAGTACAACGACAAAATAAAGCCCTTAGAGAAAAACTGGATGACCTAGAGAATAGGTCCAGGCAAAATAATGTTCGAGTAGTGGGCCTCCCTGAATCAGTTCCTGGCTCCGCCCTTATTGAATTTGCAGAACAAGAACTCCCAAAGTTGCTGGGTCTTGCACATGGCAACATACCCTGCATAGCTGAAAGGGCACATAGGGTGGGCTTAACCCGGCAAAAGGACAATCAAAAGTCTCCTCCCAGACAAATTATGATTAAGTACCTTAATTTCAAGGACATGTCTCTAATCCTGAAAGCCTACAGGCAAACCCCTGAATTGAGCTATGAGGGCTGCAAGTTACATCTTTTCCAGGATTATTCAGCGGAAGTAGCTAAAAAGAGGAGGGAATTCTCACCCTATTGTAAAGAGCTCCTAGACAAAGGAGAATCTATTGCTCATCTGTATCCGGCCAAGCTTAAAGTCCAGACTGCACAAGGACCAAAGTTTTTCGAAGATACTAGCCAGCTAAGGGCCTACATAAGGCCTTTAGATTCCAGCAAAGACAACCCGATGGAAGAGGACAGGAGTGAAGAAGAGGAGGGCTGTCATAACTCTTTATCAGACCGTACAGATCTCGAAATAAATGATCTCAAGGACTGAGGACTCTATTGCCTTTAGGCAGAACTATATATTATATATATATATTATATATATCCTTTTTGAAAAAGGGGGGGGAGGAGGGGGGGTTAATTAACTAATTGATTGCATAAGTAAGAAATCGTGTTATTGCTTGTTGGCCATCTGTTCACATTGTTTTAATTGTTGTACTTTGTTGAATTGGACCTCTCCTTGAAGTTCGATAGTATTATTCCTGCTCCTTTTTGTGTCTCCTTGTTCAATATTACTGCCCCTTCTGCTGAGTGATTAAAGGTGAGATATCAGATAGTAAAGTCTCTCTAGGCAGTGTTCAGGGTCTCAGGCTGTGAGTAGTAGTTCTGTAGCTATACCAAGCACACACCAAACACTGTTCAGGTTCTAGAAGTTGTAGCATAGTCATGGTAATCTGTATTCTGTCCTGGAACGTGGGAGGGGTAACATCCCCCATAAAGCGGAAAGCCATCTTAAAATATCTCAAAACCAAGAAAGCTGACATTACTATATTAGAGGAAACCCACCTAAAACCCAGTGAACATGAAAAACTCAAACAACAGTGGGTGGGAGAGGTTGTATATACCCCTTATGCAAGCAGTAGAGCTAGGGGAGTTGCCTTTCTATTCAGAAAGAATCTCAATTACAAGATCACTCAAACAATACTAGATCCTCTAGGGAGATTTGTCCTCCTCAAAATTGTACTGGAGGACGTGCCCTTAATTTTAGGGGGAGTCTATGGGCCTCACACACACAAAAAAGACTTCTGGAGCGCAATGAGAGTGTGCATGTTAAAAAAAGCAGATGCGGGGGGCAGGGCCAACTAACCAAGAGAGCAGACGTGTTTTCATGGAGCTCCTCTGCTCCAACTTATTGAAGAGAGATAGATATACAATTTTCTGACAGCCCATATCTTTAAACCTCCCAGGAACCGAGAGCTATCATGTATGTCAACTCTTCTAGAACCCATTTGCAATCGGTGATTGTTTGGAGCTATGCCGCTGACATTGCGGTTTGAGGCCTAAATATACTAATGAACTGGTGAGGACATCATCTTCCTACTATTTTCAGAGGATCTATTTCCTAAACCAGCCAAATGGAACTAAATGCCGCGCTACACCGGTTTGAGGACCGGGTCAATGTGATCCTTGAAAATCACTTTCTAGATATGAGCTTACTAGTTAAGCAACTTTCTGACCTGTTCCCCACCGCATGTGGCAGACAAGATGGCAGCGAAGCATCAGGAACCTCTGCGGCTACTGACATACAGCCTCCACACACCTCAGATCTCGTTGTCCCACTGAAAGCAGCCAAGGTCCCAGAAGGGACAGACAGGAGCCATCAAGATTGGAGCGGAGAGAGATATCGTCACAGCCTGACAGTGCCCGACTCGGGATTTACTGTGCGCATCTATCTGGAGGTTTGCATGAGAATCATATCGGCCTTAGGTCCCGGCGGCACCAAGAGAAGCCATTTTACCTGGTCACATGTCTATTCCCCTCCAGTGCAGATATCAGAGCCGGGAGCAACAGCGGCCACAGGAGTGGGCTAAGGTCTGGTTATCGTGAAGGTCCATAACGGCCTGGAACTGGAACGTCTCTTTGGATCTGTGAATTGAGTCTATCGTGTTTGGGTTACGGCCTGTCTTATGATACCTCGCACACTGAAAAGGGACATTGCACTGCTGTGTTATGGGTGCCATACGGGGAATCTACTTTCACACTTTTGGTATGATAAATGACGGTCTAAGGACCTGAAACGGAAAGCCTGCACTCCCTCATAAGCACTGCACTTTTAGCACGATGGGACAATAAACATGACTATACATAATTCTGGTTTGCCGTTAAAGCCTGCGTAGGATTGTTTTTATTAGAGGATGCAGTACATATTGTAGGTGCACAGCCTGACACCATCGGAGTAGTTATTTATTTATCTTCTCACTTACAGAGAGACTTGTTATTAAAGTTCAGACACTTATTGCTATCTTATATTTGTCTTTTTGCTTCTAGTGAGACTTGTTGTTAAAGTCCAGGTTTCTCAAAGGTTTCTGAACATTGTGTGTTAAGTTCACCCTGTCATTGTAAATTAATGTATTCTCATCTCTTCTCTACCATTTACATGCCATTCCTAGAGAATTTATATACAGAATGGTAAATTATTTCATCTTAGGTGCACAAATATTAACCCTAATATGTATGTCATGCCCTCACTATGACCCTGTTTAATATTGCCATTCACTCTACCAGTTAATATGTCTGCCCTGATGATTGTTTTTTTTTTTTTTTTCTTCCAGGCTATATGAATAAGATTAGTTTATGACTGTGTGCCTTGCATGTTAAATGTTTACTATGTACCTATAACATTTGGCTTTCCTTGTAACGGCTGGAAGAACAGGCTCCTTAACTAGTGTCTTATATAGTTGTATCTGTTCTATAGCCCAGGAGAATCTTGTGTCATAAAGTTAAAATTTATGGAGGGACTTCTGTTGTTAGCCTAATGTCAATGCTCACTGAGTTTATTATCTATTGTATACCGTTTGATCTGTTTTTATTTCATAACCCTAATCTTACATAGTTTTACAGCATTGTATAGTCCTACATAGTCTCCGTGTACAGAGCCATGACCCCTTAGAACATATTAAGTGCCCTTAGCATATTATAGCATATTATCTCTACTGTACAGCTATTATGATGTCTCCTTCCCACACCGTACTTTATAATAATAGTATACAAGTTAGTTAAGTAGCGCATTGTTTACACAAAATGTCTAACATAGATCTTGGAGCACTGATCACGCAAGGTTGGTTGTGTACCTTTTAGATACCTATCATCTTCTCATTGTATGTTCGTGGAGTTATTATTATTTTAGGGGTTTGTTCTTGATTGAATATTTTATGCTGTTTTTTCGGGCGAAGCTAATGTTCACTACTGTTTCTTACACCTTTGACCTCGTAGAGTTTATATACTATTGGTAATAAGGTATGCCCTCTATTCACAACAGACATCTCACACAAAACATTCTCAGCAAGCACCACAGTTTGATTTTGCTGCATGACTGCCGCAACTTGAATTATATACCATAAGCAGAGATTGGCTAACTTTACACCGCCAATTACCCCGTCTTATATCTACTTAATCTTAATCTTTTAATATTAGAGTCCAGTGGTATGATAATTGCGGGTTCGAAATTTCACCTGACATTCTTCGCTTACATAGATATTGATGAAAATGTATTAGGACCCATAGGTGTTATGTCATTAATTAACCCACTTCTGGTATTCCCATCTCAAGTGATTACAGAGGTATTCTCTATCCTTTAGGCAGCTAAGGAGGAATATACCCCACGTATGGCTTAATATCATCGTAGATCTCTTTAATAGGGCGTAGGGTCACTTGCCTTTTAGATCTAACTGCTAGATACTTTAAGTAGTGAAATAACCCAGCTACTGCTAACCGAATGGAGCATTACCTACAGCACCTTGCTAACTTAATAGTGAAATTCTATAGTTATAGTCATGATGCCCCGATTAGATTAGACTCCCTACACTCTCAGACATGTAGATACATAGACATCCAGTCCAAAACTCACCCCTCTATATATATATGTATATATATACATATATGTGTACATATAGATATTATGACCTACACTCACTTCCCGTACCTCACTGTTCTGGCATCCTAATAGGCCCCGCCCTCCCTCTCCCTTATTCTATTTAGAGCGGCTCTTGCCCGTTGTATTCCCTCCCCCCCTATTCAAAAGCTAACTCCCCTTGCCTCAATTTTCTCAGATTAGACACCTTATTGAATACCCTCTATAGCAATGCGGGGACCATACTCCTTTTCTTTTTATGTACCTTAAAAAAACTGAGGTTCCACTATATCCTGTCCGAACTGTTTTCTGACATATTAGTAGCGTATACCCTGAAATCTCACTTATATCTCTTTATATTATTTTCCAGACCTCTTTGCTTTACTCAGACAATTAAAATACAAGACATAGATGTATACATTATAGTTACGATTCTTCCCTTCCTTTTACAACATATCTCTTATTAAATTGCTCACAATTACTTGTTTACAATGTTACAAAGAACCAATACCCATAGCAATAATATATATGCTTCTTTGTCTTGTCGAAATGATAACATTGTCTATCTTATGTCTACGTTTTTGTTTTTTTGTTTTTTGTAACCGGGCGTATTTACTATGTACTATGTCTTATAACCTCAATAAAAAACTTTTTGTTCAAAAAAAAAAAAAAATTAGCAGATGCCCCTATCATATTGGGTGGAGATTATAATATATATAATATAACACCACAAACACCAGCTGATAGGTTTAGGAATCCTGATCTCCCAGTGTCAGGGCCTAGTAGACAATATAACGCCAAACGAGATACCATAACATTTGGAGGGAGAGAAACCCGGAAGTTAAAAGCTATACATGTACTACATTCATGAAGGATACGTTATCACGCATTGATTTTTTCTTGACATCCCCCATTCTGAACGCAAAAATTATAGGAACTGAGATATACAACCCGACCATTTCAGATCATGGCCCAATTTCTCTTAAACTCCAACTTGGCTCAGTCAGAAATGGTGGGGGGAGATGAACATTTCCTAGATATCTAGTACACGATGCCAACCTTAGGAACCATTTGGTAGGTGAATGGCTAGCGTATGATAGTTTAAATGCAAGTCATAGAGAGAACATGCCACTCTTCTGGGAGGCGGGCAAGGCAGTTCTTAGGGGAGTAGTGACCTCCTATGTGATAGCTGCCAGAAAACAGAAAAAACTGAAACAATTAATTAATGCGAGAAATCGCTATTTGCAAAACCCCACAGAAACAACTAGACTAACATATAGGGACACTAAATCAATAAGAGACTCATTTCTCCTACAGGGGCCAGCTAGGGATACGATAAGGGCACACGCCAGGTTCTACAGGCACAGAAATAGAACGGGTAGGCTACTTGCCAGACTGACAAAACTAACCAGACGACCCACTCATATAGCAGCCATTAAGGAAAAGGACTCAGTCCTCTCAAACACGACGGACATTCAACAAGCCTTTACTCGGTTCTACTCAGCCCTATATAAATCACAGGGGGTAGATGTTTCTCACAGGGACTCATTTTGGGAGACAATTGCGCTTCCACAAATAACTGAGAGTCAAAAGCGCTCCCTAAACGCCCGAATAGCAGTAGAGGACGTGGAGAAAGCTAGAGGAAAGTTATCTTTAGAGAAGGCCCCAGGGCCTGATGGACTCCTGGGCGAGTTTTACAAGATTCTACAGCCTGAGGTCACTGGGGTTCTGTCGGATCTCTTCAATGTCATCCTAGATGGGGGAGGGACGGGCACTGGCAGATTCACAGAGGCCAATATCAGTTTAATCCTTAAACCCGATAAGGATCTGCTTAATCCAGCTTCATACAGGCCAATATCCCTTATGAACTCGGATTACAAAATCTTAAAGAAAATCATGGCGGATAGACTGGCCCTTATAATGCCAGACCTTATCCGAGCTGATCAGACGGGCTTCATTAAGGGGAGATCCGCAGTTAAAAATGTAAGGACTTTTCAGCTTCTACTCTCACACTATTGGAATATCAAATCGCAAAGTTGGGTAGGAAGGGCAGAGGAGGCATGTGTGCTACTTGTGGATGCAGAAAAAGCCTTCGATAGGGTCCTTTGGGGACACCTATTCTATACCCTCAATTAGTTTGGAATCAAGGGCTCCTTCATTGAGGCCCTACAAACTCTTTACTCGAACCCCAGAGCCATGGTGATAGTGAATGGAACCCAGTCGCCTCCATTCTCCTTGGAAAGGGGTACAAGGCAGGGGTGCCCTCTTTCTCCCCTGCTTTTTGACCTCGCCCTGGAACCCCTAGCAGCAAAAATCAGAGCTCAGACGAGGGGACTTAGGGTTGGATCTTCCACCCCACATCTCTCACTCTTCGCTGACGATATGATTTTATATGTACAAAACCCCACTTTGAATGTCCCCATCCTAATGGAGATCATAGATAGCTTTGGCCAAGTGTCTGGGTACAAGATGAATACTGACAAGATGGAGATAGTGTGGTTAACTGGTACTGATGACACCCCAGAACTCCAATATAATTTCAAACAAGCAGGGAAGTTTTTTTAGATATTTGGGGATTGAGTTATCTTTGAATCCATCAGATTGGTATGGAGCTAATTATGCACTGCTGAAAAGAGAGGCTGCAGACTTAGTGACACATTGGGCTAAACTGCCACTCTCAATATAGAGAAAAATAGGACTTATCAAAATGATCCTCTTTCCCAAAATCCTTTACAAGATGCAGATGCTTCCACTGCTCAATAGTAAGGAGGACCTGAAATTTTGGAACTCCCTGTTCCTATCGTTTATCTGGGCAAACAAAAAGCACAGAATTAGATCAGAACGAATGTGCAGCGCAACTGACTTTGGGGGATATGGCTGTTCCAGACTTGGAACTATATAGCTGGTCAGCCCAAGTTAAATACGTTTTTGATTGGCTGACAGGGGGAGACCACTTTATTGTGCCTGACTTAGAAAGACAGCTTATACATCCATGGTCCTTGGCCACATTACCACACCTACTACCCACAAAACAGGACCAGCACCTGATGCAACACGCCTAATTCAACACCCTCTCCTTGCTTGGAGGAAAATGTGTAATAGACTCCAGATACACGTTACTACAGGGGAACCCAAGTTTCATACCAGGGATGACAACACACACGTTTAGAGACTGGGAAACTAGAGGTTTGAACACAGTGTCTAAGCTGTTAGAGGGTGACGGGAAGACAATATGCACATTTACTTCCATTCAAGAGACATACATGGTGCCCAGATCCCATCATTTTGCGTTTTTGCAAGCCAAACACTACATAGTGGAATTGCTTGGGTCTGGATCCCTCTCACAGAATGACAGCACTGTTTATCAGTTGGATAACCTATTTTCCCAAGGGCATACCTCAATTTCTCCGACTTGCCTTGTTGGCATCTACTAACGAGAACACTAGGAAACATATTAGTGACAAGTGGTCAGAGTTGCTGCACATTGACATTTCTGAACTGCAGGTTACACGTAGTATTCATAGGGTACAGCGTGCTATGCTGTCTATGGATATTAGGGAATCCCACAACAAGCTCCTAGAAACAGCATATATCACCCCAAAACTGTATAAAATCTGGGACACTGAGACATCAGGGAACTGCCCACGCTGCAAGCAAAATAGCACAGATCTTCTGCACATGATCTGGAGTTGCCCTAAGCTTCTTGCCAGATACTGGGGTATGACCCATTTCTGGTTGAGGTCTATTGGAATTTCGTTGGAGAGATTCACCCCACAGACACTTATTTTCCTAGAATGTCAAAATACTAATTAGGCAAACAGATTATTTGTACACAATGTAATCCTGCTGGCAAGGAAGGTTGTCCTTAAGAACTGGTTGTCGCGGGAGGCCCCAACTCCAAAGCAGTTAAAAAGTGAAATTCATCAACAATTAATTTATGAACAGGCAGATACGTTGGGGGACACCCAGAAATGCACAAAACGCTTCATGAGTAAATGGGAGGTTTACTTACACACACTAGATCAGGCACAATTAGTGCAAATATTATATTCCATTCGTAACACGAGCTACATCTTAGAAGCCCAACTGCAAGGTGAATGGCAGCTTGACTTCGAGAACTACACTAAAGGCTTGAGGAGGGGATCCTAGGTGAAGGGAATGGCAGTAGGGAGACACCCTGAGGTAGGGTGAGCTGAGTCAGGTAGGAGGATGAATGGTAGGAAGGAAAAGGAATGTTAATAGAAAAAAGTGGTCGTGCACTGGCAAGGCTCAATAATTAATTATGGCCCCTTTTGTTGTTTTCTCTTTTTGACAAAAATTGTTTGGTTGAATCTTTATTTACATTGAGCTCTCATGGGTAACCATGTGAACAACAGACACTGTTTGTATCTACTTTTGAAGAGCTATTGTGTGATTTTCAGATACAAAATGAACATTTACAGAAAAAGGAAGCCACATACAAATAGGACTCAATGATTTCTCATGTCTTTTTCCTTGGATTTGTTCTTGTTTCTCAATCTGCTATGTTCTCTGTAGTTTTTTATGCACATTGTTGTTGATTGAGTGACTATGTGAACAACTTACAATGTCTGTATCGACTCATTGAGAGGCGAGTCAGTGTGTGACTTTTTCATAAATAAAGTTTTTCAAAAACAAAAAATACAAAGAACATGTTCTCCTTTGTGAAGAACATTGGAATGTAAAATATTTACATTATGTTCCCCATATTTTTCATTAAACAAAGGAACACTTGTGCAATGCCGTGTCCCTACCCTCACACAACCAATTGCGTGAGAGTAGGTCTTGCCAATCACCCGTTCGAATGAACTCCAGTTCGGCAGAGAGAGTTTATGAAGCAGTAAGCCAGCAAATGATTGAGGCATTCACCTTGTCCTAAATTTTGCCCTTAGATGTGCCAAATGGTCATTGTATTTATTTTTACTTCAAACCGTGGCTCCAGGCTATGGCCAGCTCAATGAACACAAAAGTGCTATCTTTTTCCAGAGCAAGGCTTTCTTACCCCGGAGTTATTGCGGTGATCACACCGCCAAAGTAACTTGCTGCACAGAAAGTAACTAGCACTACAAAGTGTGCAATAATTAAAAAAAAAACTTTAATATGTCCATATAAAATGCAAATACAGACACATAGCATGGCACGGCACCCAAGCTTGTAAAAATCTGACGTGTTTCGCACCCACTAGTGGTGCTTACGCATAGATAGCGCAACTAGGGGGTGTGAAATGCATCAGAGATTTACAAGCTTGGAACCCTTGCCCTGATATGTACTGTATCTGTATTTGCATTTTATATAGACATATTCAAGTTTTTTTTTCTAATGATTTCACAGTTCGTAGTGCTAGTTACTTTGTGTAAAGAAAATTGTATTTATTTTGCATAGCATTTATTAGAAATTGTCTTGGCTTTTTTAACAGTAGGCATAATTTGCCAAAATGATACCAGTTATAAAGACCTATTTGATGCTATAAATTGTGTTAAGTTCTCTACAAAACATATAATAGTCTGCACTGAAACTTCCCCCCCATGAAGCAGAACATAAACCACATCTCTTTTGTACACATAATTAATGTCAGGCAGGAGGAATGGTTCTCCCACTATCAATCAGTTTGGACATGTAGCCTTGAAAATATCCAGAGATATAGGGCCCAATTAATTTTTACCTTGTGGACTGTGTATCTCTTTAAGGGGAGTTCACTAATATGATTTATGTTAAAGAGAGACACTTATTTTATAATATAATGCTCAGTACAATAAGCTGATGATTTCTCTCCATGGTGGTGAGTTTTTGAGTAACAGGCCCATAGACACAGCTGTCAGATGTTTATTGTTTCTCGTTTGTAATAATTTCTCAATAAATGATTTACTTATGGGTCATTTTAATCTTTTTAAAATATTTTAATCATTCTTAAATATTTAATTACCTTATTTGATTCTCATATTCTGTGTAACATAGCAATGTACATTAAGTCAGAATGGATGTAATCAGAATGGTTAAAAGGATGTTTAAATTAGTGTGTACTTGTATCCTTATTTGATATAAGCATTCAATTATGAACAACGGTTGCTTATATCCACATAACCCACTGCATAATTTCTATAAATGTTTTATTTGGAAAATGCGTTTTTTATTGAAAGCTATGTATTGATACAGTCAACACAACATTTATATATAGTTGCATATGTTTAAGAGATTTTATGTGGAAGTCTCCTAAAAATCTAGGCTTCTGGTGTATTATCTTTCAGTCTCTAATACAAGAGCAGACACTTGATTCTAGTTAACGAAAAGGTACATTTGATTCCCATTAGATTAAGCTGTGCTGAACAGGTTGAATATACACGCAGTCTATCATTTATGCTTAATGAGACTCTCTGTGAGCAAGGTATTCTTTAAACATCATGGGTTATTTAGCATTGCATTAACATGAACACTATCTGCTATATAAATTGCCTGCAGTCAGCATAAAATCTTTACTTGCTATAATATTATTGACATTTTTGTGACTAATTCATCAACCAATATATAGTGTTGTGTGTTCTTTCCATTAGAAAGGGATTCAGATCAATACACATAATCTTTCCCAAAGGCATTCTTTCTTTATGGCAATATAGATAGAATGATCTATATTACTCTTTCAGGATATCATTAAATTGTACTCTTAATTTTATTTGCTTTAAATGTAAAGTTCCATCTTTACCTTAGGGAGGCATATAAGCACTCAAGTATGTATTTATAGTGTGACTTTATTTGTTAGGGAGTAGGTTTACGATATAATGAATGACTGAAATTCTATCAGGATAATTTTATAGATATATTATAAAGATTTTATTAATCTCTTGTGGTTGTGTGAGGAGGTATAGATAGATAAAGTACAATAGTGCTTAATACAGAGAAGTAGTCAGCTTTTTTCCATCAATAACTATCATATAGGAAGACACAGAACAGATTGTAATGGAGATTGAACATCCTAATTTTAAGACTAAATTCTAAGGAAGACTGATTGGCTTTATTTTTTTATTATAAATAATTTACTAAATTAATATTGACATATATGAATGAGCCATCCATAAAATGATATAAGGGCAAATATAAAGTATCAGAAAAATCTTAAAACAGCAGTTGCTTATTCCAGGAAAAATAGAAAGATGGGTGATATACACAGAAGAAAAGAAGCACTGGGATTATATATATAACAGTTAAAAAGAAACAATAATTCAAGAACAATTGAAAAAGAACAGGTCAGTTTGTTTGAGTGTCTAAGGGCCCGTTTATGTCTTGAACTTGTTCTCTTCCCTGTAAGTAAATGTACCCAGCATTCCTTGCTCTTTGTGGAAGTACCTTCAGCAGTCAAAGTTATTCAAAAATTAGTCAAACCTTATTTTGTTAAATTAGACAAGATCATCAAATGAATACTACTTTCTATACAACAGTACCTGTGCAGTTCTCATGTAAAACCTACCCCAACAATGAGTTGATGATTTCAGAAGAAAATGGCCGATATAAAAAGCATGTGAAGCACTGCCAGACGTTTTCAATAATATTAAGCAGATAACAAAGGCAAACCTTGCCAGGGAGAAGCCCTCCTCCCAGGGTATGTCACAGGTCTCCTCAGTTATGTACAGAAGATGCTCCAACGTTTGAACTCTGAATTAATTGAGGGGATTACAGAAGAATGTGATATCGACAACATTGCAGGTAAATATTTTTAAAATATAGGTTTTTTTTGTTAAATATGTAGGGGACAAGTATTAAATAATAGACAACACATTTAGCTGCCCACTTGATCTGTTACATTTTTCTAGCAGTAATAAAGTTGACATGAAATCTAATTCCAAAAATATTCAAATTTTAATGGCAGCATTTCTTTTTAAAATCAAGACTATCCCATTGTCAGCTCAATCACAATTAAGTAAGTAATGTGGGATACTGTTATGTTGGCCCTATATACAGTTCAGAGACAGTCCCTCCTTTGATATTCAAGTTGTCTGGATTTGCTTTGTCTCCGCAAACTTAAAGCTGTTAAATGTAAATTGTAGAACTAGACATGGATATACACACACAAACATATTGAGTAGTGTTGTAATTCTAAATTTAGAAAACAGCATGTTGAATAGCTCCATAGGGCTCATTGACTATTAAAAAGGCCTGGGAGTTATCTATCGTAAATGATGATCACATGCATATTTTCTACAATAAATGCCCTGAGATTTTAATAAGAATCTCTTATTAAAATTCACTTGCATATTTTTGATGTGAAATTTCAAATGAACTTCAAGATGACAGCTTTATAAATATGGCACTATGTATTACAGCTAAAAATACTTTAAGAGGTGATAGTACCCTGAGTTTGTAGTACTAGAATACAGAAAGAATAGTCATGTGTAGAAGCATTGGGTCTAAAGCCTCAAGCCACAAGAACATAGATGCTTTTTGTCATTACTCCTGTTAATTGCATATAATTTTGGATTTGAAATTTCAGAATTGTGTAGCTAAATACATAATTTAATTTGTTCTTTTTTTTTTTTTTTATAAAGTGTTTATTGAAGAAACATGTATCAAATTACATAATATATCATTACAATTGCAATTCAATCCAATACAAAAAAAGATATATATATATATATATATGCATGTTAAATAATTAAGGCAGCAATAATCCATCTTTTGCCAATTCCAGATTGTACAAAGTACACATTGTGACCACTGTACATTCTTACGTGTAACTCTTTTTTTAAGAACCTTCATGATTATAAAGAACCAAAAAAGGAGTATAGATAATTTATAACCACTCTGTATTATCTATCCATACTCATTTTATCCCAATGAAGAGCTCCCAACAATACCCACTCAAAACTCAATCTTTATCAAAGGCTAACTCAATATTTAGAAAGTTTATATGAATTTTTGTATTAAATGCTTTGGATGCCCAAAAACTAACTTTAGACCAGAACTGTATAATCTTAGGGCAATCCCATAATAAATGTTTCAAATTAGGGTCATAAAAATTACATTTAACGCATTTGTTTTCACAGCTAAGCCACCTTGATGCTTTCTTCGGTCTAACATA
Organism: Bombina bombina; assembly: GCF_027579735.1. Classification (NCBI taxonomy): domain Eukaryota; kingdom Metazoa; phylum Chordata; class Amphibia; order Anura; family Bombinatoridae; genus Bombina; species Bombina bombina. The sequence continues at coordinate 296,607,338 of NC_069501.1, forward strand.
GGATCTGTGTAAGATTTTAATGTGTGCTTCTCTAAAGTATGATTCCGGTGTGGTTATTATAGTATTTCTAAGACTTTTTCTATATCCTTAGTATCTATCTATATAGAGTCTTCCTTTTGCCACCCTCTAGAATTTTAACCCTTATCTTACATGAACTTGAGTCCAGTAGAGCTTTATATAGGGCAGAATAAGATAATTTTCTTTTCCGAAATCCTTCTAACATCTCATACAGGGGATGAGGTTCCCAATCAAATCTTGGGCTTTTTATAATTCCCTTTATATAATGTAATAATTGAATATATGAATAATTATGTGTTTTTCTGGTAGATTATATCTGTATTGTAATTCTGAGAATGTTCACATAGTCTTATTCACTGTCCTATCCTGTAAATCCCCACTCTCTCTTATTCCTTAAATATGTTTGAGTCATTGCATGACTTAAAATTTGGGTTCCCTCTTATTGGTAAATAGATTGATCCTTTTATCGGAAATGTAAACATTTTACTAATCCTGAACCAGACTATCAAGATCCCTTTGTACATAATATTATTTCTGATTAAAGTTTGAAACTCCTTCAATTCTATATGAAGGGCAAAAGATATGTTCATCCCCTCAACAGTATTTTTTTTCCAGTGAATCCACATAGAAATGTTCAGTCCCCAGCAACCAGTCTACAGCCATCCTTGTTAATGATGACAAATTGTATAAATAAATATCTGGGACCCCCATTCCATCCCTTATTTATGGTTGTTTCAATTTATTTAGACTAATCCAGGTTTTTTTCCCACACCAGAGAAACTTATTAAATATCTTATTTAATCTCTCAATATCTTTTTTAAGAAGCAAAATTGGTAACATATTCAATGGATAGAGAAGTTTTGGTTAAACCATCATTTCCAGGTTATATTAAATATTTATACCTAAGTAGGTTAAGTAGTTAGTATTAACTATAAACGGACCATAGTACTTCTAATTTATTACTATTGATCTTAAAACCAGAAAAATACCCAAATTCATTAATAACTTTAACAATTTCCTGTAGATGTTTTTCTGGATCCTGTATAAACACTAGCATGTGTATCCGCATATAAGGAGAGAAAACTTTCCCTTCTATTACTATTCCTGGAAAATTGTCCCTTAACTTAATCGCCAATGGTTCCAACACCAAATTAAACAAAAGGGGAGAGAGGGGGCAGCCCTGCTGAGTTCCTCTGCCTAACCTTAATCTCAGAGACATATCTCCATTAACAGTAACTGAAGCAGTGGTATTGGAATATACATTCTCAATAAAGTTACTAAAGGGACCCTTTATATTAAATCTTCCTAAACAAGACATTAAGTATCACCACTCTACCCTACTGAAAGCCTTCTCAGCGTCTAGGGCCAAAATGAGTACATTTGGGATTGGTTGCCCGTTTCCTCCTTTCTTTTTTGATAACCAAAAGTGATTTACTATATGTAAGAGACTACGCATATTTCTGAGAGATGTTTTAGCTTGAACAAACCCTGATTGGTCTCAATGGATCAATTCAGGGAGGATATTCTTTAGTCTATTAGATAACAATTTAGTTAATATTTTATAATCCTGATTAAGGAGTGAGATTGGACGGTATGAAGTAACATTAAGTGGATCTTTCCCAACTTTGGGAATTACAATAATGTTGGCCACCGAGAAGGCTTCCGAGGGGTTCACATTATCAATCAGGTAATTATTGAATATTATCAGTATGTCTACCAGAGATGTTCTCATGATTTTATACCATTCAGCTGGTAATCCATCAGGGCCTGGAGATTTTCCAGAGGGCAGACTGGCAGTAATTTATTGACTTCTTCTGTTGTTATTGTTTTATTTAAAATTTCCTGCTGAAGCTGCGTTATCTTTGGTATATCTCAGTTATTCAGAAATGTATAACTATTATCTGTTTCTTTAATGGTTTCTGGTGTATACAGTTTAACATACTTTCAAAATTCCTCCATCAGCTCTGTATTATCTGAATTTACTCTTTGTTCAGCTTTCAAAGATAACATTTGCCTTGGAGATTTATGTACTTGTTTTAATGATGCCAGCAATTTCCTGGCTTATTGCCAAATCTATATAGTTTACCTTTAAACTTTCTTATGTCCCTTGTTGCCTGTTGGCTTATATAAATATCCATTTCTTTTTTATCAGCAAAATATCTCCAGTAGTCAGACTTAGTTGCTAAATAATGAATATAAGAGTTTGTGAGTTTGACACATAGGCCTAGATTTAGAGTTCGGCGGTAGCCGTCAAAACCAGCGTTAGAGGCTCCTAACGCTGGTTTTGGGCGCCCGCTGGTATTTGGAGTCAGTGATTAAAGGGTCTAACGCTCACTTTTCAGCCGCGACTTTTCCATACCGCAGATCCCCCTACGCCATTTGCGTAGCCTATCTTTTCAATGGGATCTTTCTAACGCTGGTATTTAGAGTCGTTTCTGCAGTGAGCGTTAGAGCTCTAACGACAAGATTCCAGCCGCCTGAAAAAAGCAGGAGTTAAGAGCTTTCTGGCTAACGCCGGTTCATAAAGCTCTTAACTACTGTACCCTAAAGTACACTAACACCCATAAACTACCTATGTACCCCTAAACCGAGGTCCCCCCACATCGCCGCCACTCGATTAAAATTTTTAACCCCTAATCTGCCGACCGCCACCTACGTTATACTTATGTACCCCTAATCTGCTGCCCCTAACCCCGCCGACCCCTATATTATATTTATTAACCCCTAACTTGCCCCCCACAACGTCGCCGCAAGCTACTTAAAATAATTAACCCCTAATCTTCCGACCGCAAATCGCCGCCACCTACGTTATCCCTATGTACCCCTAATCTGCTGCCCCTAACATCGCCGACCCCTATGTTATATTTATTAACCCCTAATCTGCCCCCCACAACGTCGCCGACACCTACCTACACTTATTAACCCCTAATCTGCCGAGCGGACCTGAGCGCTACTATAATAAATGTATTAACCCCTAATCCGCCTCACTAACCCTATCATAAATAGTATTAACCCCTAATCTGCCCTCCCTAACATCGCCGACACCTACCTTCAATTATTAACCCCTAATCTGACGACCGGAACTCACCGCTATTCTAATAAATGTATTAACCCCTAAAGCTAAGTCTAACCCTAACACTAACACCCCCCTAACTTAAATATAATTTTTATCTAACGAAATAAATTAACTCTTATTAAATAAATTATTCCTATTTAAAGCTAAATACTTACCTGTAAAATAAATCCTAATATAGCTACAATATAAATTATAATTATATTATAGCTATTTTAGGATTAATATTTATTTTACAGGCAACTTTGTAATTATTTTAACCAGGTACAATAGCTATTAAATAGTTAAGAACTATTTAATAGTTACCTAGTTAAAATAATTACAAATTTACCTGTAAAATAAATCCTAACCTAAGTTATAATTAAACCTAACACTACCCTATCAATAAAATAATTAAATAAACTACCTACAATTACCTACAATTAACCTAACACTACACTATCAATAAATTAATTAAACACAATTGCTACAAATAAATACAATTAAATAAACTATCTAAAGTACAAAAAATAAAAAAGAACTAAGTTACAGAAAATAAAAAAATATTTACAAACATAAGAAAAATATTACAACAATTTTAAACTAATTACACCTACTCTAAGCCCCCTAATAAAATAACAAAGACCCCCAAAATAAAAAATTCCCTACCCTATTCTAAAATACAAAAATTACAAGCTCTTTTACCTTACCAGCCCTGAACAGGGCCCTTTGCGGGGCATGCCCCAAGAATTTCAGCTCTTTTGCCTGTAAAAGAAAACATACAATACCCCCCCCCCAACATTACAACCCACCACCCACATACCCCTAATCTAACCCAAACCCCCCTTAAATAAACCTAACACTAATCCCCTGAAGATCTTCCTACCTTGTCTTCACCATACCAGGTTCACCGATCCGTCCTGGCTCCAAGATCTTCATCCAACCCAAGCGGGGGTTGGCGATCCATAATCCGGTGCTCCAAAGTCTTCCTCCTATCTGGCAAGAAGAGGACATCCGGACCGGCAAACATCTTCTCCAAGCGGCATCTTCTATGTTCTTCCATCCGATGACGACCGGCTCCATCTTGAAGACCTCCAGCGCGGATCCATCCTCTTCTTCCGACGACTAGACGACGAATGACGGTTCCTTTAAGGGACGTCATCCAAGATGGCGTCCCTCGAATTCCGATTGGCTGATAGGATTCTATCAGCCAATCGGAATTAAGGTAGGAATTTTCTGATTGGCTGATGGAATCAGCCAATCAGAATCAAGTTCAATCCGATTGGCTGATCCAATCAGCCAATCAGATTGAGCTCGCATTCTATTGGCTGTTCCGATCAGCCAATAGAATGCGAGCTCAATCTGATTGGCTGATTGGATCAGCCAATCGGATTGAACTTGATTCTGATTGGCTGATTCCATCAGCCAATCAGAAAATTCCTACCTTAATTCCGATTGGCTGATAGAATCCTATCAGCCAATCGGAATTCGAGGGACGCCATCTTGGATGACGTCCCTTAAAGGAACCGTCATTCGTCGTCTAGTCGTCGGAAGAAGAGGATGGATCCGCGCTGGAGGTCTTCAAGATGGAGCCGGTCGTCATCGGATGGAAGAAGATAGAAGATGCCGCTTGGAGAAGATGTTTGCCGGTCCGGATGTCCTCTTCTTGCCGGATAGGAGGAAGACTTTGGAGCACCGGATTATGGATCGCCAACCCCCGCTTGGGTTGGATGAAGATCTTGGAGCCAGGACGGATCGGTGAACCTGGTATGGTGAAGACAAGGTAGGAAGATCTTCAGGGGATTAGTGTTAGGTTTATTTAAGGGGGGTTTGGGTTAGATTAGGGGTATGTGGGTGGTGGGTTGTAATGTTGGGGGGGGGTATTGTATGTTTTCTTTTACAGGCAAAAGAGCTGAAATTCTTGGGGCATGCCCCGCAAAGGGCCCTGTTCAGGGCTGGTAAGGTAAAAGAGCTTGTAATTTTTGTATTTTAGAATAGGGTAGGGAATTTTTTATTTTGGGGGTCTTTGTTATTTTATTAGGGGGCTTAGAGTAGGTGTAATTAGTTTAAAATTGTTGTAATATTTTTCTTATGTTTGTAAATATTTTTTTATTTTCTGTAACTTAGTTCTTTTTTATTTTTTGTACTTTAGATAGTTTATTTAATTGTATTTATTTGTAGCAATTGTGTTTAATTAATTTATTGATAGTGTAGTGTTAGGTTAATTGTAGGTAATTGTAGGTAGTTTATTTAATTATTTTATTGATAGGGTAGTGTTAGGTTTAATTATAACTTAGGTTAGGATTTATTTTACAGGTAAATTTGTAATTATTTTAACTATTTTAGCTATTAAATAGTTCTTAACTATTTAATAGTTATTGTACCTGGTTAAAATAATTACAAAGTTGCCTGTAAAATAAATATTAATCCTAAAATAGCTATAATATAATTATAATTTATATTGTAGCTATATTAGGGTTTATTTTACAGGTAAGTATTTAGCTTTAAATAGGAATAAGTTATTTAATAAGAGTTAATTTATTTCGTTAGATGTAAATTATATTTAAGTTAGGGGGGTGTTAGTGTTAGGGTTAGACTTAGCTTTAGGGGTTAATCCATTTATTAGAATAGCGGTGAGCTCCGGTCGGCAGATTAGGGGTTAATAATTGAAGGTAGGTGTCGGCGATGTTAGGGAGGGCAGATTAGGGGTTAATACTATTTATGATAGGGTTAGTGAGGCGGATTAGGGGTTAATACATTTATTATAGTAGCGCTCAGGTCCGCTCGGCAGATTAGGGGTTAATAAGTGTAGGTAGGTGTCGGCGACGTTGTGGGGGGCAGATTAGGGGTTAATAAATATAACATAGGGGTCGGCGATGTTAGGGCAGCAGATTAGGGGTACATAGGGATAACGTAGGTGGCGGCGGTTTACGGAGCGGCAGATTAGGGGTTAAAAGTGTAATGCAGGGGTCAGCGATAGCGGGGGCGGCAGATTAGGGGTTAATAAGTGTAAGGTTAGGGGTGTTTAGACTCAGGGTACATGTTAGAGTGTTAGGTGCAGACGTAGGAAGTGTTTCCCCATAGGAAACAATGGGGCTGCGTTAGGAGCTGAACGCTGCTTTTTTGCAGGTGTTAGGTTTTTTTTCAGCTCAAACAGCCCCATTGTTTCCTATGGGAGAATCGTGCACGAGCACGTTTTTGAGGCCGGCCGCGTCCGTAAGCAACTCTGGTATCGAGAGTTGCATTTGCGGTAAAAATGCTCTACGCTCCTTTTTTGGAGCCTAACGCAGCATTTGTTTGAACTCTCGATACCAGAGTTAAATTTATGGTGCGGCCAGAAAAAAGCCCGCGGAGCGTTAACAGCCCTTTTACCGCCGAACTCTAAATCTAGGCCTTAGTTCTTTAAATTGTTTCTGAATTACTTTATTATATCTTATCACATATGAAGTCATTTCTCCCCTAATGACTGCCTTTCCTGCCTCCCATAAAGTTTGTATGTTTTGACAACTCTCTTTAGTATATTTTAAATATTCTTCCCATTTTGCTTTAACAAAATCTCTAAAGTGTTCTGAACCAATAAAAAATTTAGGAAATTTAAAAGAGGAAGAAACATGTTGTTTCCCACCCAATTTAATTTTTAAAGCTACCGGGGAGTGGTCTGAGATTATTATATTATTAATTTTGACTTAAATCTTTTAAAAAACAGAAAAAAGTCAATCCTTGAGAAGGATAAATGTACTTTGGAGAAATTAGTATATTCTCTTTGGTTTGGGTATTTATATCTCCAAACTTCCAACAGTCCTAATGTCTCTGTTAAACGAGTAACCATTTTCTTGTCAAATTTTCCTCTCTTATCAATGTCCTTTTTCCTTTTTATTCCTGGGCTACAACTATTTCTATCCAAGAAATAAATTGGACTTAAGTTGAAATCTCCCCTATAATCAACTTTGTGTCTATAAATGTTATCAGGATTTTTACTAAATTTTCCCAGAAAACACTACTGGATTAATTCGGTCCATAAACATTACATAATGTTACCATTTCCCCATTGATAACCGCCTGTATAACAATATATGTACCCATAGGGTCAAAAATTGTATTTTTCATTTCATATTCCAATTCTTTATTAAATAAAACTGCCAAACTTTTACTGGACTTTTTATATGACAAGTACACTATTTCTTTAACACAGTTTTTCATTTTCTTTGTCTAGTAAATAAGTTTCTTGCAAAAAAAAAACAAGATGTGATTTACCTATTTTCTTTAAATGATTGAAAATGGCTTTTCTCTTTATGGGCAAATGAATTCAGTTTATGTCCCATGTTGTGATATTTATCATTGTAAATTTTAAAATCTTGTCTTACTCTCTATATAGGAAAGCAATGGGATGGGACTGGTCTAATGAAAAAGAAGAGAAAAAAAAAAGAACATAGATGCTCTGTGTCATTACTCCTGTTAGAAATTGCTTATAATTTGGGATTTGAAATTCCAGAATCGTTTAGCTAAATGCATCATTCACAGGAACAAAAGGTGTTCTTCTAAGTGATGAAGACATTTATCAGGTGTGCAACAGATAATTAGATCAACAAGTGGTAGTGGCTTCAGATTAAAACCAAAGCTCCAAACATGAGTGACTGAATATGGAGATTGCAATATTGGCCTTAAAATGATGTTATAGCTACAATTTAAATTGGTAAACCAGTAATAATCAAATAGTTCTATGTAGTGGTGTTGAGTATTTTTGATCCTATGAAAATCCCCAAAACATTATACATTTTAAGAATAGATTTGGGTATTCTTGAATTTTGCAACAACAACTTTAAACAATAGACGTTTGTTATTCTACATGAACTGGAGTAGGTATATAGGTTAGCAGAATCCTCAGGAAAGCAGAAACCAAAACAGATGATAACATTCATTAAAATCCACAGAAAGAGCCAGTGTAAGAATACTAAAAAAGAAAATGGGATAGATTAATTGATACATGTGAGGCCTTGTTTTAAAGGCAAGATCATGTTCACAATTCATTTAGTTCCACTTTAACTATCTTTTCTAGTATTTATTTAATGGACATTCCTTCCACTTACTATAAAAGCATGAGGTGTACAATACATGATACTGCTTCTTGCAATCACACGAAAAGAACTAGAAACATGGATAAGTAATAATTACATCTGGAACACTTGGAACTCACATTTGTGGTTTATATAAATATTTGCAGGTCTGTTTTGTGATGGATAGGACATTGAACATAATATCAACAAGACCACCACCCATCCATAGTCACAGGTGGAGCTGGATGCAGCATCAGCCTGGGCAGAAGTGCAGTTCTACAGCGTTTACCTTTTTATTTTTGCGCCAGAAACATGTTTACGTGTCAGTTCAAACTGTTGCTTTCACCCATGACACCATTTTGCGAAGACAGTACCATGATCATTCATTATTAACTGCTTCATTTTTGAAGGTGGGTTGATCATCTATAAACTGATGGGGTGTGTCTCACTCTGAACCATATTACTGCAGCCAAAGGTTGAAGACAATAAGGGAGATATAAATTGAACTGAGGTTGCTGATGCTTCCCCTGTAGTTTCTCTATCAGACATTTTTTGTGAATTGTCACATGAGTGCATGTTATTATTATCAATGCAAGTCAACTAACTTTAATGTTTTATTAACACAAATACTACAGTCACAGCTTTTTAACTTCAGTGATTCACTTTTTAAGTATACCTGTCACAACTGCAATTTGGGCACTAGGCCTAGTACGCCAACTAAAACAACAGATAATAGTGAGCCAAATGATTGTCAACTATTGTTCATTTATACTTTGTAATATGGAGATAGGAACTAGAGCAGGCACAACCACCAAAACAGATTACAGTAAGCCATATGTAATGTAAATATAGATCAAATTTTGGAAAATGAAGATTGGTAAAATTGGCACTGTATTGGGCAAGTACGTGTGCCAGCTGCAGCCTGTGCATTTGCCAAGCACAGTCAAAGGATAAAAATAGGTAAGCAGTGTGTAAAATATTTAATTAATGTTATACTTAAAGGAAGATACAGGCACATATTTTGGAATATGAATGATGGCAATTTTTAGGCACACCATTATCAACCTTTAGAAAACTTAAATAATTTATGTACAAAAATCCCCATAGACTTTAATGGTGTTTTTCTGTTGAAAATCATTAGAAACATTTTTATAAAACATTGTGATCAACCCTAATGTGGGAAAAATTTGTAAAATTTCAAATATTTTTTTTCTTCCCTGTTCTCTTGTAGCCATTCTGGCAAGTTTCACATTTTCCCTTTAACCATTTGGCACCCCCTTTATTGCTCTTGTGTCTCCCTAATAATATTATTATAGAGGCACAGGACATTGTGGACAGTTAATTTGCAGGCAGAGGACCTTGGATGTTGCATGGTATTGCAGAGGACTGGGAAGGTAGATATAGGCCTCTAGTTATCAAGCCGTCAACCTGAAATACACTGGAATTCCGCAGCGTACTTGTGGCGAGGCTGATTCGCCTTAGTTGTCAAGCCCTTTACACCGGCAAAAGTAGAATTTTGTGACGTAAGCGTCGATCCACCAGACTCGGTCCGACACAGATCGATTCTTACGTCACTCCAGATGTTCCGCACACAAGTTGGGCACAATCTGACTACTTTTGCTAGTTATCAAAAAACTAGCAGGTACGCTCGGCACTTTACCGGCCCAGCGTACCTGGTTTTCAAACCACCACCCTGGAGGCGGCGGATCCTATAGGAATCAATGGGAGTCTGACCATAGCGAAAGCTCATGTTCGCTGCTGCCCGACATCCTATTGATTCATATGGGAGCTGTCTACACCTAACACCCTAACATGTACCCCCTAAATAAAGTTATTACCCCCTACACCGCCGCTCCTGGAGCCCACCGCAAGCTACATTATACATATTAACCCTTAATCTGTCCCCCCCTACACCGCCGCAACTAAATAAAGTTATTAACCCCTAAACCGCCGCTCCCGGACACCGACGCAACTATAATAAATGTATTAACCCCTAAACCACCGCTCCCGGACCCCGCCGCCACCTATATTAAACTTATTAACCCCTAATCTGCCCCCCCTACATCGTCGCCACCTATAATACATTTATTAACCCCTATCCTGCCCCCCCTACACCGCCGCAACCTATAATAAATTTATTAACCCCTATCCTGCCCCCCCTACACCGCCGCAACTATAATAAAATTATTAACCCCTAAACCTAAGTCTAACCCTAACACCCCCCTAACTTAAATATTAATTAAATACATCTAAATAAATTTAACTCTTATTACATTAATTATTCCTATTTAAAACTAAATACTTACCTTTAAAATAAATCCTAATATAGCTACAATATAAATAATAATTTTATTGTAGCTATCTTAGGATTTATTTTTACTTTACAGGCAAATTTCAATTTATTTTAACTAGGTACAATAGCTATTAAATAGTTATTAACTATTTAATAGCTACCTAGTTAAAATAAAGAGAAATGAACCTGTAAAATTAAAACTAACCTAAGTTACAATTACACCTAACACTATACTTAACTAAATTATTCCTATTTAAAACTAAATACTTACCTGTAAAATAAACCCTAAGATAGCTACAATGTAATTAATAATTACATTGTAGCTATTTTAGGATTTATATTAATTTTACAGGTAACTTTGTATTTATTTTAGCTAGTTAGAATAGTTATTAAATAGTTATTAACTATTTCATAACTACCTAGCTAAAAGAAATACAAAATTAACTGTAAAATAAGTCCTAAGCTAAGTTACAATTAAACCTAAAACTACACTATCATTAAATTAATTAAATAAATTACCTACAAATAACTGCAATTAAATACAATTAAATAAACTAACTAAAGTACAAAAAATAAAAAAAGCTAAGTTACAAAAATTAAAAAAACTAAGTTACAAACATTTCAAAAATATTACAACAATTTTAAGCTACTTACTCCTAATCTAAGCCCCCTAATAAAATAACAAAGCCCCCAAAATAAAAAAATGCCCTACCCTATTCTACATTAAAAAGTTACCAGCTCTATTACCTTACCAGCCCTTAAAAGGGCCTTTTGCGGGGCATGCCCCAAAGAAAACAGCTCTTTTGCCTGTAAAATAAAAATACAACCCCCCCCAACATTAAAACCCACCACCCACATACCCCTACTCTAACCCAACCCCCCCTTAAATAAACCTAAGACTACCCCCCTGAAGATCATCCTACCTTTAGCCGTCTTCAGCCAGCCGACCACCGATGGAACCGAAGAGGAGATCCGGAGCAGCAGAAGTCATCATCCAAGGGGCGCTGAAGAAGTCTTCCATCCGATTGAAGTCATCATCCAGGCAGCGTCTTCAATCTTCATCCATCCGGAGTGGAGCAGAGCCATCTTCAGACAAGCCTACGCGGAGCCATCTTCTTCCACCGACGACTGAACGACGAATGACGGTTCCTTTAAGTGACGTCATCCAAGATGGCGTCCCTTGAATTCCGATTGGCTGATAGTATTCTATCAGCCAATCGGAATTAAGGTAGGAAAAATCTGATTGGCTGATCCAATCAGCCAATCAGATTGAGCTCGCATTCTATTGGCTGATTGGGACAGCCAATAGAATGCAAGCTCAATCCGATTGGCTGATTGGATCAGCCAATCGGATTGAACTTCAATCTGATTGGCTGATTGGATCAGCCAGTCAGATTTTTCCTACCTTAATTCCGATTGGCTGATAGAATACTATCAGCCAATCGGAATTCAAGGGACGCCATCTTAGATGACGTCACTTAAAGGAACCGTCATTCATCGTTCAGTCGTCGGTGGAAGAAGATGGCTCTGCGTAGGCTCGTCTGAAGATGGCTCTTGTAGCACTCGTGTAGCACTCGTAAATGCTCTATCTGCAGAGGTTGATATATATAATTGTTTTATAATAATAATTTTTTATTATATTTACATGTTAATATAGCATTGGGGATAAACAAAACACAGTCACATACAGATGAGAAAATCAAACATGAGTCTTCTTATTATAGTTATCATAACATATGATACTGCATGGAAAAAAGAAGCATGTGTCAAGTTTCTTTGTGTAATCTATAATTGTGTGTGTATATATATATATATATATATATATATATATATTTATATATATATATATATATATATATATATACACATATACACAGTATATATATATATATATATATATATATATATATATATATATATATATATATATATGTATATGTGCGTGCGTGTGTGTAGAATGTAGCATTTAAAGTAGGAGCCTTGTTCCTAAAATAAATAAATAAACAATGTTACATTTTATAACAATTATTTATTATGGGGAAATGAAACCTCAATTTTTTTTTCTCTTTCATGATTCAGATGGTGAATAGAATTTTAAAAATAGTTTCCAGTTTATGTCTATTTTCAAATTTGCTTCATTCTCATGCTATTCTTTGTTGAAGAAATATCTAGGTAGGTAGCGTGCACTTTTGGAGCACTAAATGATAGGAAATAGTGCTGCCACCTAGTGTTCTTGCTAATGTATAACATTGTTGTTAAACTGCTGTCATATAGTACTGCAGACACTTGGACAACAAAGAAAAATTGCTAATAGAAGTATATTCCAAAGTTTTTTTTTAAATTGTCTTTTCTATCTGAATCATGAAAGCAAAAAATTGGGTTTTATATCCATTTAACTTCTGTTGATAATATTCTCAAGAAATAGTATTTTATGTACTATTGTCCTTTTTTTATTTTACTACCAGCATATGATACGCGGCTTATTTCTATATGTCGTACAGACTTGATTAATATCTCATTTTAAAGTTTACGGGACTTTTATCAAACCGACAGTAAACCAATATTAATTTTTTTCCTTCATACTTATTTAATATGTAATAAAAGGTACTTTTACATCTGTGTTATTATTTGGGGGACACAAGTGGAGAAATAAAAACAACAGCTTTCTCCCAGTGCATCTATAAGTAAACATACACATCTTTGGGAGAAATGACTGCAATAATATATAAAATGAAGCTTTCATTTATGATTTAAAAGAGGAACAAAATGTTAGCAACAGCCAAGTTGTCTGGTTGTAAAATGTTAGTCCATAAACAACACCCTAAAATACATTCTTTTCATGGGGAGCACTTTGAATAGAAGAGGAATTAATTATATCATACCTGAATAATTGTATGTAAAATTACAAAAGAAAAAGCACATTAACCCCTTAATGACCGACGACATCTAGGGTGCGTCCTACAAAAAAACGGTCGTTAACGACCTAGGACGTACCCTGTACGTCCTCAGGTAATCTGAGCACTGGAAGCAATCAAGATCGCTTCCAGCCACTCTAACAGTATTGCAGTGATACCTCAATGTCGAGGCATCCTGCAATACTGTTCCCGACTGCCGGGCCCCCGGATTAATCACTACCCATGAGTGATCACTTCTGGTTTCACTCCACTTCAGAAACATGGTTGGAGGATCAATTTACCAAAAAGTTTCTTGATTCCTCAGACAAGGGTCACCTTTTTAGGCTTCCAGATAGATTCAGTGTCCATGACTCTGTCTCTAACAGACAAGAGACGTTTAAAATTGGTTGCAGCCTGCTGGCACCTTCAGTCTCAGTCATTCCCTTCAGTGGCTATGTGCATGGAAGTTTTAGGTCTCATGACTGCAGCATCGGACACGATCCCCTTTGCTCATTTTCACATGAGACCTCTACAGCTTTGTCTGCTGAACCAATGGTGCAGGGATTATACAAAGATATCACAGTTAATATCCTTAAATCCCAATGTACGACACTCTCTGATGTGGTGGATAGATCACCATCGTTTAGTTCAAGGAACTTCTTTTGTTCTGCCAACCTGGACTGTGATCACAACAGATGTGAGTCTTTCAGGTTGGGGAGCTGTTTGGGGATCTCTGACAGCACAAGGGGTTTGGAAATCTCAAGAGGCGAGATTACCAATAAATATTTTAGAACTCCGTGCAATTCTCAGAGCTCTTCAGTTTTGGCCTCTGTTAAAGAGAGAACCGTTCATTTGTTTTCAGACAGACAATATCACAACAGTGGCATATGTCAATAATCAGGGTGGGACTCACAGTCCCCAAGCTATGAAAGAAGTATCTCGGATACTTGCTTGGGCGGAATCCAGCTCCTGTCTAATCTCTGCGGTGCATATCCCAGGTGTAGACAATTGGGAGGCGGATTATCTCAGCGGATTATCTCAGCCGTCAGACTTTACATCCAAGGGAGTGGTCTCTCCATCTAGATCTGTTTTCTCAGATTGTTCAGATTTGGGGTCTTCCAGAGATAGATCTCATGGCCTCTCATCTAAACAAGAAACTTCCCAGATACCTGTCCAGGCCCAGGGATGTTCAGGCGGAAGCAGTGGATGCGCTGACACTTCCTTGGTGTTATCATCCTGCTAACATTTTCCTGCCTCTAGTTCTCCTTCCAAGAGTGATCTCCAAAATCATCATGTAACAATCGTTTGTGTTACTGGTGGCTCCAGCATGGCCACACAGGTTTTGTTATGTGGATCTGGTTTGGATGTCCAGTTGCCAGCCTTGGCCACTTCCATTAAGGCCAGACCTACTGCCTCAAGGTCTCTTTTTCCATCAGGATCTCAAATCATTAAATTTGAAGGTATGGAAATTGAACGCTTAGTACTAAGTCATAGAGGTTTCTCTGACTCAGTGATTAATACTATGTTACAAGCTCGTAAATCTGTCTCTAGAAAGATTTATTATAGAGTTTGGAAGACTTACATTTCATGGTGTTCTTCTCATAAATTCTCTTGGCATTCTTTTAGAATTCCTAGAATTTTACAGTTTCTTCAGGATGGTTTGTATAAGGGTTTGTCTGCAAGTTCCTTGAAGGGACAAATCTCTGCTCTTTCTGTTTTATTTCACAGAAAGATTGCTATACTTCCTGATATTCACTGTTTTGTACAGGCTGTAGTTCATATTAAGCCTGTCATTAAATCAATTTCTCCTCCTTGGAGTCTTAATTTGGTTTTGAAGGCTTTATAGGCTCCTCCTTTTGAGCCTATGCATTCTTTGGACATTAAACTACTTTCTTGGAAAGTGTTGTTCCTTTTGGCTATCTCTTCTGCTAGAAGAGTTTCTGAGCTATCTGCTCTTTCTTGTGAGTCTCCTTTTCTGATCTTTCATCAGGATACGGAAGTTTTGAGGACTTCTTTTCAATTTTTACCTAAGGTTGTGAATTCTAACAACATTAGTAGAGAAATTGTTGTCCCTTCCTTGTGTCCTAATCCTAAGAATTCTTTGGAAAGATCCTTACATTCTTTGGATGTGGTAAGAGCTTTGAAATATTATGTGGAAGCTACTAAACATTTAAGGAAGACTTCTATTTGTTTTATTTTTCTGGTCCTAGGAAAGGTCAGAAGGCTTCTGCTATTTCCTTGGCTTCTTGGTTGAAACTTTTGATTCATCAAACTTATTAGGAGTCGGGATTAGGATTACAGCTCATTCTACAAGATCAGTCTCCACTTCGTGGGCCTTTAAGAATGAAGCTTCAGTTGATCAGATTTGCAAAGCGGCAACTTGGTCCTCTTTGCATACATTTACTAAATTTTACCGTTTTGATGTATTTTCTTCTTCAGAAGCAGTTTTTGGTAGAAAAGTTCTTCAGGAAGCTGTTTCAGTTTGATTCTTCTGCTTTTGATTTAAGTTTTTTCTTTCATTTATGAGAATAAACTTATTTTTTTGGGTTGTGGATTAATTTTTTTCAGCGGAAAATGGCTGTTTTTATTTTTATCCCTCCCTCTCTAGTGACTCTTGCGTGGAGTTCCACATCTTGGGTATTGCTATCCCATACATCACTAGCTCATGGACTTTTGTTATAGATAAAATAAATAATGTCACAGAGAATATATAGTGCTGAGGAGGCATATGCCATCCTTGCATCAGTCAGACGCCTCTATGTCTGACTCAGACCCCAATTTTGACTCTGCCATATACTCATATACATCATTAGATACAGTCACAACTGATAGTGATGTATCTGTGGCTGCTAGCCCCCCCTGCCAGAAGGAAACATGTTGCTGCCATTAATGCTGGAGTGGGTAACGCCTCATTATCAGAGGCCAGATATCCCACCCTTCACAGCAAATCCTGGCATCAATATGGATGTTAGAGGATTTAGCCCCAAACAATTTCTGGAGGTGTTTTGGGCAATGATGCATTGGGGAACACTGTAGCCCAAACTAATTTATATGCCCATCAGTTCCGTGCTGCAAAGCCTGACTCATATTTGGCAAAGTAGCAATGGGCCCCCATCGATGTGCCAGAATTTAAAAAATTCTGGGCATTGACTATGCTGATGGGCATCATAAAGAAACCCTCCATTTGCTCCTACTGGAGCAGTAGCCCCATCAGCTCTACTCCCATTTTCTCCTAGTGTATGTCGAGGAAGAGGTATGAAATGATTCTACATTTCATGCACTTCAGCGACAACAGCCTGTGCTCCCCTAGGGACCATCCCCAGTTTGAAAGGCTGTATAAAATCCGCCCCCTTATTACCCACTTTGGAGCCAATTTTGCAGAGGCTTATACACCTGGAAGGTGTAAAAATAGCCCTGGTCCCAAACGGACAGAAAATTGAAAAGTGCTGTGGTCACTAAGGGGTTAACCAGGTTTACTACCTCATTCGGGTTTTGGCTATATAAATATTTGGGAAACATTTTAAAAAAATATTTAAAGGGGTAGAAAGGTCAAAAATTAAATGTGCTTTTGTGCATTTTAATTTGAATTATAAGCATTTTTGCAATATACATCCATTACCGAATTGCTTCTAACAAAAGTTATGTTTTTCTGCAGCATCCACACAAATCCTGTGAAGGCCCATGCACCAGAATTCAAACACCACAGCTTCACAGAGGGCTGGCGATGATGTGTATTGCTTCTGAAAATGTAATTTGTGTGATGCAAGCTGCTGCTGACTCTCTGAAAAGTCTTTTGTTTGAATACTAGTACACGGGCCCTTTCTGTGAATGCTGCAGAAAACCAGTAAAAACTTTTTCTAGAAGCATATATTGCAAAAAAAAAATGTATAGTTCAAATTAAAATCCACCCATTCACATTTGATTTATGACCTTTCTACCCCTTTAAATATTTTTTAAAAATGTTTCCCAAATATTTAGCTCGCCGCCTTTGAATATTTGTTTCATGCAAGGGTTTGTGAAGTAATTTTTGTCAATGGTAAGTTTCAGTATTTAATGCTGATAGCTATAACATTTTACAAAAATTAGTCTTAATACAATGGGAACTTTTAGTGAATGTCACTCTTCCTTTAACTTATGTTTTTGTTTTTATGTGAAAACCACATTCGGTACTTGCCATGATGAATTGAATTCCCTAATAATATAAGCATTGATACTCAGTACTATTATGGTATACTTGAAGTTGTCAGTTTAATTTCCTTGTTGGAGCAGTTATAATCAGTAGCTGCTAATAGCTATTAATTTTTCAAGTTGGTTTTCCCAAAAGGCAAAAGATAGTGTGATTTGTAACAATGGTGTTTAATTTTCCCTCCATGTTAAATTAGATGAAGTGATATAGGGCTCCATGTTACTAAGCAGTCAGCGAGCTACCCGCAACAAATCTCGCGCCCAAACTCGCAAACTGATATGTACAAAGCCGTCAATTATGTAAAAACTCGCATCTTTAAAATTGCGAGCGTACTTATCCGCCATACCTCGCTACCTCTCCATTTTTTTACTGTAATTAGACACATTTGACCACCAACTCGCCAAAAACGAATGTACTAAAAAATCTATTTGTCCGCTCGCGTCAATTTCCGCTCCCACCTCGTTATTTTTGCCTCGCCACCTTTTAGGTGGCGGGCAAGGTACAAAACAATAGGAAAGTCACTCTAGACGCCAGTCTAGACATATATAAAAGGCAGTAATATCAGCATTGTACTTACATTGTTCATTTCAGCAGCTATGGAGAGAATTCTGTTTTTGTTTATTCTCCGTTTGATGCGAATCCGGGCTAGAAGACAGAATACTGGAAATGTAGCTAATCGATTGGTTAGAAGAAGAAGAGTTCGAGTCCCCCGTGTATTCCTTCCACGGGTTGGTTTGCACGCCTTTCTGACCGAGAGATCATACAAAGATTCCGGCTTGATCGTGAATCGATATACACTGTATCGAGAGATTGAAGATCATTTGGAGCCGATGACTGCTCGTTCACAAGCTATTCCGGACTTCTCAAACTATTAGCGGCATTGCATTTTTTTGCAACAGCTCCTTTCAGGCAGTTTTTCTAGCGTCATTTATTGGAATGAGTCAATCTGCTTTTTCACGCCACTTATCCAAAGTAATAGGGGCTATGATGGTTATTTTTCATCGATAAGTTTGTTTGCCATCTACCCCTGAAGAATGGCAATCTATCAAGTCAAAATTTCTATAGGATGGCTGGGATGCCCAATGTCCTAGGTGCCATAGACTGTACCCATGTTGCTGTAAGTCCACTTCAAGCTCCGTGAGGAGATCTATAGAATCGAAAGCATTTCCATTCCTTGAATGTCCAGATGGTCCTGTGACCCCCCACATGAGGATTATCAGTGTCCGTTCTAACTTTCCTGGCTCCTGTCATGATTCTTACATTTTAAGGCAGACTGGGTTTATACCGGAAGTACGAGGAGGGGAAATATGCCTGACGGATGGCTTCTAGGTAAGCATAACTGGCGTCTAATATGTCTCTCATTTCAATGTACCAAAATTGCGCCCAATTTGTCGACTGTAATCTGTATAGTTTAATTGTATTGTATAGTTCTGAATCTTTATAATTATTCTTATATTAATATTTATATTTATTATATCTTCTATTAGGAGATGGAGGGTACTCATGTACAGAATGGCTGTTGACTCCCTATAACAACCCACAGACCAGAAGTCAAGTACGTTTCAATGAAGCTCACCGATCTACCAGGGGATTATTGAGAGGACTTTCGGTCTTTTTGAAAATGCGGTTTTCGATGTCTTGATCGTTCTGGTGGTGCTATGCAGTATGCACCAGAGAAAGTTGCCAAAATAATATTGGTTTGCTGCATACTGCACAATATTGCAATTAAAAGAGGCTGTCCATTAGAAGATGAAGATCCAATAGATACTGATGATTTACCAGAAGAAATATGTTGTCGAACAAGCTAATAGGCGTGGAAATGCAACAAGGGACATGGTTTCAGAACAATATTTTGTGTTTGAGGATTAAAGTTTCAGTTGATCAATAAAAAAACTTTCTTTATTAACTTGTCTCCATTTTTTTTTAAGAGTTAAGGTTATTAAAAATCACTCATGATAAACAGTTAAATACATAACAGTTGTTGCTCTTCAATTATCAAAGGTTTCAAATAAATAAAGTTTATGATCAAAGTTATTACAGACAATATATATTAGTAATACATTGTCTTTGTGACATCACACTAGTGTCTACAGCTGCTCTCACTCTTTTACATATGTGATTATTGTAATGTAATCCCTCCATAGCTGATGCTAATTCATTGTATTGTGTCATTGAATTGTAGCTGTAACAAGCGACAGTATATTCAACAGTGCTTTATGTTATCAGATTGGATTTTTTGAGTTAAAAAAGACTTGCTAATTTTATTTGTTTTATTCTACCCTCTATTTTTACAGCTACTAGGTTTTCCCATATTCAAATAAATACCTTAAGGGATTACTCTTAGCACTTATTTTCTTAACCTTTATAATATATTTTTGCATTCAAGATTTGTTAAAAGAATAGTGGCATATAGAAAATAATGGCAAAATAAATTATTTTATTACAAAATTATAATCTTTAAACATTATATATTAACAATTGCAAACCAAAGTAACTTGTTAAACATATAAACACATATGAAAAAAAAAGGAAATGTTTAGAAACCAAATAACAATTGTAAACCAAAATAAATTCTAATACATATAAACACATATGAAACAAAGAAAAATGTTTATAAACAAAATAACAATTGTAAACCAAACAACATTTTAATACATATAAACACATCTTTAAATAATTAAATGTTTATAAACAAAATAAAAATTGTAAACCAAATTAAATTTAATACATAAAAACACATCTGAAACAAATAAAATGTTTAGAAAACAATAACTATTGTAAACCAAAGTATAAATGTTAATACATATCAACACATCTGAAACAAAGAAAATGTATATGAAACAAATATCATTTGTAATAACTATAAACATCGATATTTACAAACCTTCATAAAATACATTAATCTACATATACATTATATTTTTCTCTATTTTTCGGGGATACATATCTATATCAATGCGCTAATGATTGACATAACGATTAATCACGTCATCGTCTAACATGTCGCGTCCTGAACCTTTTGGTGCTGGAGAATTGGTGATATTAGTTTATGCCATGGAATAAATATTTCCCTAAACGGATGGTGGTGTGAGGGGAGTGAGACAGGAATGCCGAGACAAAATTATATACGAGATGCTGAGAAGAATGCATCGTATTTCAAAAATTAAAAGAACAAAGACGACAGTGTCTTAGAAAATATAGTGATTTGAAGAGAAGAGAACCGAAGTACTATAAATCGATTCGAAGATTGATAAGGACATGTAAGTTTCAAAATTATATATGAAATAATTTTTAATAATATAAAAAAAGGGTTTATTTTGAACTGCGTCATCATTGACGAATCCAGGAAAATAATATTTCCTGACTGTTACTTTGACTATATTAGTATATACAATTGCAAAAAGTTACAAAAGTAAGCATGCAGAACTGAGTTAGTAGATTAAAATTTAACTATATAACTATATACACTTAAAAGGTTAGAAAACTTAGCATACAAAAATGAGTTAGTAGAGTAAAATATAACTATATTAGTATATAACATTGAAACATGCAGAACTGAGTTAGTAGAATAAAATATAAATATATTACTATATAACATTGAAACATGTTAGAAAAGTAAGCATGCAGAACTGAATGTTTTGAAAACCACAAATTAATTTGAATAATTATTTCAATTTTTTTTATTAAAATTTTTTATTATATATATGTTTATAGATATGAGAAGTAGGAGAATGAAGTGTGCACACCCACCACGCTACTTAAGGTCAATGTTGGTGCAAACACCCCAGAAGTGAAGCTCTTTCTCCACCTTTGCCAATAACACTATTGGATATTGAATTATCTCCAAATCCATATGAAATTTGTCATAAAGAGACACAGACAGGTAATGACTTATTATTTAAATTTTAAATCATATATTTTAGGTTTTGGCTTAAAAAGTTTTAGCATGCAATATTAATCAAGTTGCTAATTTACTTCTATTATCATTTTTTTCCTCATTAACTTTCTATCTTTATTTGAAAAAAGAGGGCATCTAAGCTAAGGAGCCAGCCAATTTTTGGTTGAGCACCATGGACAGCACTCTTTGATTGGTTCTGTCCAATTATCAAGTACAACACAGTTGGTTCACCAAAAATGGGCTGGCATCTAAACTTAGATTCTTGCTTTTCAAATAAAGATACAAAAAGAATGAAGTAAAATATAAAGTTTATTTTAAATTGCATGCACTATCTGAATCATGAAACTTAGAAATTGGTTTCTATGTCACTTTTAATGATTATTATTATTATTGTTTTCAATAATATATACAAGGTTTTTGATTTAATAGTTTTCTATCTTTGTAATTTCGTTCATAGATATTACCATGGAAGAAATGGAAACTAGTATGGAAATGGAAGAATTTCAAAATCCTGATAGTGTGACAATATTTGAAGCATTAACTTCAGATGATACTCAACCAAGGATAGAAGTTTTACCAACAATGATGGTAGATAAAGGTATGTTTCATACTCAGTAATCTTAAATCTAAGAAAATACAAGTTTTAACTAATACATATATTGTATATTTCAAATAGGAGTTGGCTCAGATGAAAGCTTTAAAGGAGTGGACATAAGTGTGGAAGCTAATATAGTAGATAACGTAGATAACAGCACATCAGGAGGTAATATTTGTGATGAAAAACCCTATCATACATTGAATATGTATATGACAATTGAATTAAATTTTGCTTTTCATTATTTTTCTACAGATTTATCTTCAACATCAACTATTGAGACTGCAGACAAAAGTACTCAGAGTTGTCTAGAAGATCATGTTAAACAAAAAATTTCTAAAATTAGGGCAACTTTGGCAATGTTAATGGAGCAAGTAGATTTTTTATACCGTAAATATGTAATTTGATTTCATTTTTTGTTTTGTCATGATTAATAACTGAGAAAAAGTTTTGTGTTGAAGAATCAAAAGTGAGTTTGAATTTATGTAAATAAACTTTTTTTTTTGGCCATAAAAAAATTTGTCTTTATTAAATAATAACATTTTAAACTTAAAGGGACACTGTATCCAAATTTTATCTTTTGTGATTCAGATAGAGCATGCAATTTTAAGCAACTTTCAAATGTACTCCTATTATCAAATTTGCATGCTCTATCTGAATCACAAAAGAAAAAATTTGAGTACAGTGTCCCTTAAAAATACACAAACAAAAACTTTGTACACAATATACAGAGTAAAAAAATTAACAGTGAATAACATTTTAAACTTAAAGGGACACTATATCCAAATTTTATCTTTTGTGATTCAGATAGAGCATGCAATTTTAAGCAACTTTCAAATGTACTCCTATTATCAAATTTGCATGCTCTATCTGAATCACAAAAGAAAAAATTTGAGTACAGTGTCCCTTAAAAATACACAAACAATAACTTTGTACACAATATACAG
The DNA here is from genome assembly GCF_027579735.1 of Bombina bombina. Taxonomy (NCBI): domain Eukaryota; kingdom Metazoa; phylum Chordata; class Amphibia; order Anura; family Bombinatoridae; genus Bombina; species Bombina bombina. Next base: position 296,630,275 of record NC_069501.1, read on the forward strand.
AGTAAAAAAAATTACAGTGAATAACATTTTAAACTTAAAGGGACACTGTATCCAAATTGTATCTTTTGTGATTCAGATAGAGCATGCAATTTTAAGCAACTTTCAAATGTACTCCTATTATCAAATTTGCATGCTCTATCTGAATCACAAAAGAAAAAATTTGAGTACAGTGTCCCTTAAAAATACACTAACAATAACTTTGTACACAATATACAGAGTAAAAAAATTAACAGTGACTAACATTTTAAACTTAAAGGGACACTGTATCCAAATTTTATCTTTTGTGATTCAGATAGAGCATGCAATTTTAAGCAACTTTCAAATGTACTCCTATTATCAAATTTGCATGCTCTATCTGAATCACAAAAGAAAAAATTTGAGTACAGTGTCCCCTTAAAAATACACAAACAATAACTTAGTAAACAATATACAGATTAAAAAATAAACAGTGACTAGATAATAAAAAATGTTCACTCCAGACGTGGCCTCTTTGGGTCTGTTGTAGCCTCCCTTTCACTGACAATAGCCAACAGAGATTGTAATGTCCTTTCGCTGATGCTCAAAGCTCTGTTAATTTGATGGTTTTTTCTCTTCATCCATCTGCCTCTGCCACTGGAACATCTCTCTTTGCAGCTGTAATTTCTGCATCTCTATCTCATTCCTTTGCCTTTCGATTTCCACATTTTTTTCTGACAGAGCAGCCCAGCGTTCAATATTAGTGTTAATAATATTCTGCATTTCTCTGTGGTCCTCTCTGTATTGCCTTGCCAGTGTCAACATTTCCCTCAATGCAACATCGCCAAATTGTCCTTCTGCCGGTGTATTGTCAATATTTACACCACCTGTTTGCAGTTCAATTGGTGGTGCCTGTGTTTCAACAGGTTCATCAATGTTTTCTGGTGTGTGAATTTCATCCGGTTGCGCATCTCCCAAATCTTCAAGAATATCTGGAGTCTCACTTCCATCATGCCCTCCTGGTGGTTCATCTTGAATGGGATTTTCCACTATCGGCATGAGATTGATAGTGATCTCCCTTGATGAGTTTTCTTCTTCTAGATCAAGACATAACAAATTGTTAGTAAATAAAAATAAAATGTTATAAAAACACTTGCAGAAATAGAATAGAAGGAGAGAGCAGATACAACCGTCATACAACAATTTAAGTTACATTATATATATATACATATATGATACATACCATCAAATAATGGAGATGAATGTCCAGTCAATCTCTGGAAAAGACGTCCCAAATCACCTATAAAAAAATAAATAACATAAAAATAAATAAATAAAATGCTTTTTTGTCAATGTAACGATATATTCAAAATTATTAATGGAAATGTATTTTGCAATTAACTGGACACTGAAGCAAAAATAATCTTTTTGAGAATAAGATATATTGCATGGAATTTCTATCCGCTTTCTTATGTAATACTATGATCAATTCTCAAAAAGAAAATAATGATAAATTTTAAAAAAATTAGAAAGTTGATTAAAATAGCATGCATGCTCTACACGAATCCTCATTTAAAAAAATATGTACAAGATCTCGAAATAGAATATGTAAATAATGACATTTGACATTTAAAAAAAAAAAAAAAAAAAAAAAAATTGAGAGATAAAAGAGATAAAACACACAACATTGAAATTATTCATTTGTAAAGTACTTACCAGTTGCTCTAACCAACACCAGTTTGTGGAGTGCTGGTCCTTAGATCCGGAAGTGTGTCCGCCGAGGAAGTTGTGTGTGTAACATTAGATGATGAGCGTATAAATTGTCCATGTGTAAAACTGTCCGAAGGTCTTGAAACAGCTGCACCGGGTGGTCTCGAAACCGCAGAAGAAGAAGTAGAACAAGTGGGCACCTCGTTACTCCTCACAGGCTCTGCTGTTGTTGGCATCGCTTAACCCCTTAATGACCAAGGACGTGCAGGGTACGTCCTCTTAAAAAAGTCACTTAACGACCAAGGACGTACCCTGCACGTCCTCGGTTTGGAAAGCAGCTGGAAGCGATCCTGATCACTTCCAGCTGATTTCCGGTTATTGCAGGATGCCTCGATATTGAGGCATCCTGCAATAACATTTTTTACCCCTCCGGTGCAGAGAGAGCCACTCTGTGGCCCTCTCTGCACCGGACATCGATGGCCGCATTCGTTGGTGGGTGGGAGCTGAAGTGGGAGGTGGGTGGGCGGCCATCGATGGCTTCTTAGTCAGAGAGGGGGGGCGGGATCGGTTGCGGTATCGCCGGGGGCGCGCACGGGCGCGCGCGCGTGCACGGGGGGGTGGCGGGCGGGGCGCGTGCACGGGGCGGGAGCGGGTGGGAACCGCTACACTACAGAAAAAAGGTACAAGTTGATTGTAAAAAAATATATAATAAACTTATTTTTTTTGAAAGCATCTAAGGGATCAGGAAGGGGTGGGGGGTTGGTATTGGGGGGGGGAAGCTACACTACAGAAAAGGGACATTTTTTTTATATATAACAGCATATTTTTCACTAAAATGGGTACTGGCAGACAGCTGCCAGTACCCAAGATGGCGCACATTAAGTCAGAGGGGGAGGGTTAGAGAGCTGTTTGGTGGGGGATCAGTGAGGTTGGGGGCTAATGGGGATCCTACACATAAGCATATGTAAATGTGCTTTAAAAAATGCACAAAAAAGCCAAAATTCTCCTTTTATTTTAGTACTGGCAGAGTTTCTGCCAGTACTTAAGATGGCGGGGACATTTGTGGGGTAGGGGAGGGAAGAGAGATGTTTGGGAGGGATCAGGGGGTCTGATGTTTCAGGTGGGAGGCTGATCTCTACACTAAAGCTAAAATTAACCCTGCAAGCTCCCTACAAGCTACCTAATTAACCCCTTCACTGTTAGCCATAATACACGTGTGATGCGCAGCGCCATTTAGCAGCATTCTAATTACCAAAAAGCAACGCCAAAGTCATATATGTCTGCTATTTCTGAACAAAGGGGATCCCAGAGAAGCATTTACAACCATTTGTGCCATAATTGCACAAGCTGTTTGTAAATGATTTCAGTGAGAAACCTAAAATTGTGAAAAATGTAACATTTTTTTTAATTTGATCGCATTTGGCGGTGAAATGGTGGCATGAAATATACCAAAATGGGCCTAGATCAATACTTGGGGTTGTCTACTACACTACACTAAAGCTAAAAATACCCCAAAAAGCTCCTTACATGCTTCCTAATTAACCCCTTCACTGCTGGGCATAATACACGTGTGGTGGGCAGTGGCATTTAGCGGCCTTCTAATTACCAAAAAGCAAAGCCAAAGCCATATATGTCTGCTATTTCTGAACAAAGGGGATCCCAGAGAAGAATTTACAACCATTTATGCCATAATTGCACAAGCAGTTTGTAAATAATTTCAGTGAGAAACTGAAAGTTTGTGAAAAAATTTGTGAAAAAAGTGAACGATTTTTTGTATTTGATCGCATTTGGCGGTGAAATGGTGGCATGAAATATACCAAAATGGGCCTAGATCAATACTTTGGGATGTCTTCTAAAAAAAAATATATACATGTCAATGGATATTCAGGGATTCCTGAAAGATATCAGTGTCCCAATGTAACTAGCGCTAATTTTGAAAAAAAATGGTTTGAAAATAGCAAAGTGCTACTTGTATTTATGGCCCTATAAGTTACAAAAAAAAGCAAAGAACATGTAAACATTGGGTATTTCTAAACTCAGGACAAAATTTAGAAACTATTTAACATGGGTGTTTTTTGGTGGTTGTAGATATGTAACAGATTTTGGGGTTCAAAGTTAGAAAAAGTGTGTTTTTTTCCATTTTTCCTCATATTTTATAAATTATTTTATAGTAAATGATAAGATATGATGAAAATAATGGTATTTTTAGAAAGTCCTTTTAATGGCGAGAAAAACGGTATATAATATGTGTGGGTACAGTAAATGAGTAAGAGGAAAATTTCAGCTAAACACAAACACCGCAGAAATGTAAAAATAGCCTTGGTCCCAAACGGACAGAAAATGGAAAAGTGCTCTGGTCACTAAGGGGTTAAAAAAAATAAAATAAAAAAAAAAATTAGGTTTATTTTTATTTATATTTGAAACTGAAAGTTAAAAGTGTTAATAATAATAATTACAGCAGTGAATGCAGGCTCAATCATTAAAGGGACATGCCAACCACCTTTTTTTATGATTTGGAAAGAGAATGCAGTTATAAACATCTTTATAATTTACTTATATTATCTAATTTGTTTTATTCTCTAGATATTCTTTGTTGAAAAGCATTTGATTGATGCACAAAGAAGCCTCGTGTGATTGGCTCAACATGTGTATTTATTTTTCTTCAACTAAGAATATCTAGAAAATTGAAGTAATATGTTGTTTAAATTTCAATTCTCTATCCGAATCATTAATAAAAGATTTTGGGTTTAGTGGCCCTTTAAAGGGACATGAAAAAAAATAATTACCTTTACAAATTGCATAAGAAAATGCTTTTTTAAAAATATTTAAATGTATTATGTTTTTGCATTCATTGGATTTTTATACTTTGAGGAAAAGCAAATCTATACAGGCACAGTAAATGATCATTGGTTGATGCCACATAGATGGTTCATGTGACTGCGTCAACTATGTGCATAGCTATATCTGAAAAATGTATGTTTATAAAGCGGAGAACAATTTTGAAAGATGTTAACAATAATATTCTATAGTGAAATAACGCAACATGGAAGTCAATAGATCAGAAATTTAAGAAGGCATGTGATCTGGGGTTAGTCTCATGATTAATGTCGGACATACAATATTATTTTAATAGTTTCAAATTACATTATTTCTATTGTCATTATCTCTTTAAGGTTTCTATGCAATACTGGTTTGAAAATAAACACATGGGTGTTATCTTTAGGGATCACTATATTAATAATCAACAAATCTTTAGTTCCGTTAGACCATTAAAAAAAAGGCAGTATAACAATACTATTATTGTACAATCCCTTATACATATATGAGACATAAATGATTACAGTATTTGGGGCCTAAATGGCTTGTACAATCCCTTATACATATATGCGAGATAAATTATTACAGTATTTCGGGCCTAAATGGCTTGTACAATCCCTTATACATATATGCGACATAAATGATTACAGTATTCAGGGCCTAGATGGCATATAGGATACTGAAGCGTAAGAAGTCAGATAATGTTATTTTAAAGAAATATATATTGGAGACAATAACCTATCATAACTTTAAAAAGAACATTTAAGTCAACTATGTTGTACATTTACCTCTTAAATCACTGTCACAATCATCCGTTATGCCAGTGATGATCTCCGGTCCCAGACGCTGAACAAGCTTCTGCTCATAGTCATTGAGGTCTGCCACATATGCTGGTCCACCTCCGGTAGCACGTGCCGAATTTTTCTCTCTGGCCAATTTAGCTTTGGCGAAGCGTTTAATGTCGTTGTAACGCTTCTTCAGCTGATCGACATCCTTTTTTCCTGGACCCTGGGCACTAACAGCGTCGCTGATCCTTTGCCAGATCTGCTTCCTTCTAGAAAAATTTGTCTGTTTGACACGACATCCAAACAAATAATCATAAGAGTCAATAATCATATCAATCAAAACGACGTTTTGCTGATGAGAAAAGTGAGGATTCTTGGATTTTGAAGCGGTTTCAGATCCAGATGAAGCCATATCGAAATAGTAAATAAAGATCACAAAAACGAGCGCTCTGTAATTACTCTCCAAAAATTTTGGAACAATAATAAAGTTGTTTAGAAAACTTGTCCATTTATAGGAGCAAAATTCTATTCCCGCGTCTACTATGACGTTCATGACACCTTACATGTCACGTGTTAACAATTGGCCAGACAATTGAACTGAAAGTTAAGTACATCAGCTTATTCGCGGCGAGCGAGGCGTCAAATTTATCAATATTCCGCCACTGCTCGCGGCGGGCTAGAGGTGTCTATTTGTTGTGGGATTATTAGTACATAGCTACAGCGGACACCATTTCGCCCGCGGCAAGTAACGGCGAGTTTAGCCGCGTCTAAAATGACGGATGAATTGACGGCTTAGTACATGGAGCCCTTAATGTTAACTACAATTATTGGGCTATGATACCCATGCTAAAACTCTGATATGTTGTGCCAAATCCAGCTTTATCAAAGGAAACAAGCAAAATATTTATGTTACATTGTGTATCTTAAACTTTCAACAAATCCACAGTTTGAGGATTTTACATCTTTTCCATATAAGTAATAGTTATAATATTTTATCTAAATTAAAACAGCATAGTAGTCTAGGAATTTCTAATGAAACAAGCTCATTTATTGAATTAAATGGTGTTTAAATGTTGCTAAAACAGTTCTATTAGTTATCTTACCAATAAGATGTAAGATTCTGAATTGATATAATAATGTTTCTCAATTCCAGTCCTCAAGTAGCTCTACTAGTCCAGTTTAATGAATTTCCCTACCTGAGCACAGATAAAACAGTCACATTGATTGAGCTATTTAACAGTCTTAGAAGAGTAATACTAAAAATCTGATCTAGAATTAAGAAACACTGGTCTAATCAATTGTGAGACAGCAAACAATGGTAGATGACCTTACATATCAGCATACAAATCAAAATATCTTTGTAATTGGTCATACTGTTAAGACTGGCAGCTATTTCAACCAATGGCACCTTCAGAATTCATATAACTACTTTAAAAAAGCAGCTCTGGTTTGGCCCATTTGAGAAAACTGAATTTGAATACCCATGTAATAGTTTTAGCAAAGGCAGCTAGCCCAGTAATTATGGTTATCTTACAACTACTTTTTAATCTTGTAGGGGGGGAATCTTCATTAGATTAGTAATAAGTACCTATGCATGTGTCTATAGAGGAAACCAATTCAGAAAATGTTATGGCTGCTAGCAGTCTGCTCAAGTCTGCTTCAATAGGTTTATTAAAAGGACGACTTTAAGTATACCATACTATTACATTTAATAATACAAACTGCTAATGCTTGTATTATTGGATAATTCAAACACGAAGCTATCGTGTAACTAGCAGCAGCAACAAATAACTTTTTGCTTTTCCTTAACCCCTTAACGACCAAGGACGTACGCCACACGTCCTCAAAAAAAATACAGTTAATGACCGAGGACGTGTGGCTTACGTCCTTGGTCTGGAAAGCAGCTGGAAGCGATCCTGCTCGCTTCCAGCTGCTTTCCGGTTATTGCAGTGATGCCTCGATATGGAGACATCCTGCAATAACCCCCCTTGGCCGTCCGATGCAGAGAGAGCCACTCTATGGCCCTCTCTGCACCGGACATCGATGGCCGGTATCGTTGGTGGGTGGGAGCTTACGTGGGAGGCGGGTGGGCGGCCATCGGTGCTCTGTGTGAAGTGGAGGGGGGCGGGATCGGGGGCGGGATCTACCGGGGCACGCACGGGAGCGCGCGCGTGCACGGGGGGGTGGCGGGCGGGCGCGTGCACGGGGCGGGAGCGGGTGGGAACCGCTACACTACAGAAAAAAAAAAAGTTAAAAGCTAAAAAAAAATAATAAATCTAAATATTAAAAATATAATCTAAGGGACCTGGAAGGGGTTGGGGGTTGGTCTTGGTGGGGGGGGAAAGCTACACTACAGAAAAGGGCATTTTTTTAAAACAAAAGGCACATTTTTTTACAAAACTGGGTACTGGCAGACAGCTGCCAGTACCCAAGATGGCGCCCATTAAGGCAGAGGGGAAGGGTTAGAGAGCTGTTTGGTGGGGGATCAGTGAGGTTGGGGTCTAAGGGGGGATCCTACACATCAGCATATGTAAATATGCTTTTTTTTTTTTTTTTTTTTTTTTTAAAAAGGGCCAAATACCTTTTATTTTAGTACTGGCAGAGTTTCTGCCAGTACTTAAGATGGCGGGGACAATTGTGGGGTGGGGGAGGGAAGAGAGCTGTTTGGGAGGGATCAGGGGGTCTGATGTTTCAGGTGGGAGGCTGAGCTCTACACTAAAGCTAAAATTAACCCTGCAAGCTCCCTACAAGCTACATAATTAACCCCTTCACTGCTAGCCATAATACACGTGTGATGCGCAGCGGCATTTAGAGGCCTTCTAATTACCAAAAAGCAATGCCAAAGCCATATATGTCTGCTATTTATGAACAAAGGGGATCCCAGAGAAGCATTTACAACCATTTGTGCCATAATTGCACAAGCTGTTTGTAAATCATTTCAGTGAGAAACCTAAAATTGAGAAAAAATTAACGTTTTTTTTAATTTGATCGCATTTGGCGGTGAAATGGTGGCATGAAATATACCAAAATTGGCCTAGATCAATACTTGGGTTTGTCTACTACACTACACTAAAGCTAAAACTACCCCAAAAAGCTCCCTACATGCTCCCTAATTAACCCCTTCACTGCTGGGCATAATACACGTGTGGTGCACAGTGGCATTTAGCGGCCTTCTAATTCCCAAAAAGCAACGCCAAAGTCATATATGTCTGCTATTTCTGAACAAAGGGGATCCCAAAGAAGAATTTACAACCATTTATGCCATAATTGCACAAGCTGTTTGTAAATAATTTAAGTTAGAAACCAAAAGTTTGTGAAAAAATTTGTGAAAAGTGAACGATTTTTTGTATTTGATTGCATTTGGCGGTGAAATGGTGGCATGAAATATACCAAAATGGGCCTAGATCAATACTTTGGGTTGTCTACTAAAAAAATATATCTACATGTCAATGGCTATTCAGAGATTCCTGAAAGATATCAGTGTTCTAATGTAACTGTCGCTAATTTTGAAAAGAAATGGTTTGGAAATAGCAAAGTTCTACTTGTATTTATGGCCCTATAGTTTACAAAAAAAGCAAAGAACATGTAAACATTGGGTATTTCTAAAATCAGGACAAAATTTAGAAACTATTTAGCATGGGTGTTTTTTGGTGGTTGTAGATGTGTAACAGATTTTGGGGGTCAAAGTTAGTAAAAGTGTGTTTTTTTCCAATTTTTCCTCATATTTTATAATTTTTTTTATAGTAAATTATAAGATATGATGAAAATAATGGTATCTTTAGAAAGTAAAACGGTATATAATATGTGTGGGTACAGTAAATGAGTAAGAGGAAAATTACAGCTAAACACAAACACCTCAAAAATGTAAAAATAGCCTTGGTCCCAAACGGACAGAAAATGGAAAAGTGCTGTGGTCATTAAGGGGTTAAAACATTAAAGGGACAAAAGCTGTAACAGAACTTAGTACCTAGTGTTTATTGTTATTGAGCATGAGTCTAGGGAACATATAACAAGCACCAATTGAACCTTTTGTTCACATTTAATTTAAAGAAACAATGATACATAATAATATGTTGTTGACAATTATTTGTAATTAAATTAATACTTGTGTGTGTTTTGCAGTAAATTTGATTTCAATCAGATTTATTAGTGATGAGCTACATATGTAGAAAACTTGTGCTGTGTGTGTGTATATATATATATATATATATATGTATCTAAAGAGGCTATGATAAGGGATATGATAGCGCTGGTTGTTAGGAGACAATGTAAAACACAATTAATATGTGTGACTAGATGCCAATTATAATACAGAATACACAGCAAATCAAACACAATGTGAAAAAAACGCTATAAAATAGAGTGGAGAGTTGAATACAAAATGTCCCAAATACTGGAGAACTTATATGTTGTATATATACAGTTGTAGAATTCGAGACTTGGGATGTGGGTGAAATGCAAACTTACAGAAATGAACCTCAATCGTATGAGGTAAGGAAACAGCACATCAGGAAGTCACTCTTAGTAGGCTTGGCCCCTTAGGGTATAGGGGAAACTTCCAAACAATGAGCTTGTCTTTTTCCCTTCTGCTTTCCCGGGTATAGGTGAAACTTCAGGGAGTTGGAGCCTTTTTTCCTCGGCCTCTTTTGGTATGGGTCTTTTATCAGCTTTTATCAGTTCAGCTGCAATGTGTGTCTCTCTCCAAGTCAGAAACACTGGTGGCTCTCTCTCTCTCCACCTACTATATACACACACACTGTATATAGATAGATATACACATTATTTAATGCTGTAAAGCATACCTGTGACATCAGTGAAAATAAATGAACATTTTTGGGAAAAGGAAGATTTCTCCCAAGTTTTTAACACAAATGTGAATAATGACAGCTATAGTAAAACCCTCACATTAAAACATAGTAGAACAACAAAGTAAGAACATGTATAGTGTATGTTTCTTAAGCTGTCTGTGAATGCCCATTGCCCTTATTCCCTTAAGAATAATACGAAAGACTAATAGAAATGTAAATGAAATACCTTTTTTAATGAGATTCAAATTAATATGCTGAGTAATATTTAGCATGACGATTATGATGCTCAGTCATTTAAATATTTGCCATAATCTGCATTAGTTATAATTAGTAACATGAAACCCAATGTTTTTTCTTTCATGATTCAGATGGAACACTGGCTTTCAAACCTGTCCTCGGGTCTCCCTAACAGGCCACATAATGAGGAAATCTGAACTAGAGCACAGGTGAAATAATCAGCTGATTAGTAAACCTTGTTATTTTACCTGCTCTCCTCCAGGATATTCCTCAAAACGTGGCATGTCGGGGAAGCTTGAGGACAGGTTTGAAAACCAGTGAGAGAGAGTAAACATTTATTAACAATTTACTTATATTATCAATTTCATTCTCTTGTTATCTTTTCTTGAAGGAGCTGCAGTGTAATACTGGGAGCTTGCAGTCCCCAATCACTAGCTAGCTCCCTGCTTCTGAGCCTACCATAGGTATGCTTATCAACAAAGGATATACAAAGCAAATTAAACAAAATAAGTACGGTAATTTGAAACAGTGTTTAAAATTGTATGATTTATCTGAATTTTAGGTTTCATGTCCCTTTAATTCATTTCTTTAGACATTATGGGCTCCATGTACTAAGCAGTCAGCGAGCTACCCGCAACAAATCTCGCGTCAAAACTCGCAAACTGATATGTACAAAGCCGTCAATTGTGTTAAAACTCGCATCTTTAAAATTGCGAGCGTACTTATCCGCCAAACCTCGCTACTGCTCCATTTTTCACTGTAATTAGACACATTTGACCACCAACTCGCCAAAAAACGAATGTACTAAAAAATCTATTTGTCCGCTCGCTACAATTTCCGCTCCCACCTCGCTATTTTTGCCTCGCCACCTTTTAGGTGGCGGGCAAGGTACAAAACAATAGGAAAGTCAATCTAGACGCCAGTCTAGACATATATAAAAGGCAGTAATATCAGCATTGTACTTACAGCATAACTGGCGTCTAATTTGTCTCTCATTTCCATGTACATAAATTGCGCCCAATTTGTCGACTGTAATTAAAGAGTAATCTATTTAAATTTGTATTGTTAGTTGTCAATCTTTATAATTATTTTTATATTAATATTTATATATTATCAGATCCAGATGAAGCCATATCCAAATTGTAAATAAATATTACAAAAATAACGCTCTGTTATCACTCTTCAAAAAATTTTGAACAATAATAAAGTTGTTTAGATAAGTTGAACTTTTATAGGAGCAAAATTCTATTCCCGCGACTACTATGATGTTCGTGACACCTTGCATGTCACGTGTTAATAATTGGCCAGACAATTCAACTAAAAGTTAAGTACCATCAGCTTAGTCGCGGCGAGCGAGGCGTCAAATTTATCAACAATCCGCAACTGCTCGCGGCGGGCTAGACTTGTCTATTTATTGGGGGAATATTAGTACATAGCGACAGCGGACACCATTTCGCCCGCGGCGAGTAACGGCGAGTTTATCCGCGTCTACAATGACGGATGAATTGACGGCTTAGTACATGGAGCCCTATGAATTAAATTTGCCCTCTCTGTGCTCCCAATAAATAAATTACTTTAGGATGGGATTTGTGGTTTTAAATTTCAGAACCAAAACTGATTTGTTGTTCAAGCAGCTAATATTTAGTTTCTTCATTTTAAAACATAAATAAAAGCTAAGTTTCTTTCATTGTTGCAATAATGTATTCAACATTTTTAGGAAGGGCTAGTGAGGTCTTGCTCTTGAGAAATGTGAGAGGGGTCCATAAAAGTGAGAGAGGCTTGAGATGGGTTCAGTCTTCTGGTTAGACCTGATTAAGGATACATAGTTCAGAAATAGCAGACATGCATGGTTTTGCCATTGTTTTTTAAAAGGCCACTAATTGCTAATCTTGGCTGTCAAGGGGTAATCAGCTAGCTTGTAAGGTTTATTTTAGCTCATCCCTCCCAAACAGCAATCTTCCCTCCATCATCCTCCGCTGATCACCACCCTCTTAGGTACTACCAGACAGTCTGCCAGTATGCAGTTTCTGGATAATGTTTATACTTCCCTTATCAGTCCTATTACACCAATGGGATTCATGAAAAAACGTTTTCAATGTATGACTATCTATACATTTTTGCATAGTCTGTTAGTGTTATGGATGGTTTTTTTTAACAAACAAATTATTCCTACAACTATTTTGTTAAAATGCCAAAAATATGTAATTGATTTAGCATAGTTAGATATTAAAAAAATTCTCGGCTAGATTTAGAGTTTGGCAGTAGCCGTCAAAACCAGCGTTAGGGGGTCCTAACGCTGGTTTTGGGCTACCGTTGGTATTTAGAGTCAGTCAGGAAAGGGTCTAACGCTCACTTTGCAGCTGCGACTTTTCCATACCGCAGATCCCCTTACGTCAATTGCGTATCCTATCTTTTCAATGGGATCTTTCTAACGCCGGTATTTAGAGTCGTGGCTGAAGTGAGCGTTAGCAATTTAACGACAAAACTCCAGCCGCAGAAAAAAAACAGGAGTTAAGAGCTTTCTGGGCTAACGCCGGTTCATAAAGCTCTTAACTACTGTGCTCTAAAGTACACTAACACCCATAAACTACCTATGTACCCCTAAACTGAGGCCCCCCCCACATCGCTGCCACTCTATTAAATTTTTTTAACCCCTAATCTGCCGACCGCACAACGCCGCCACCTACGTTATCCCTATGTACCCCTAATCTGCTGCCCCTAATACCGCCGACACCTACATAATATTTATTAACCCCTAATCTGCCGCCCCGCTATCGCTGACACCTGCATATTTTTTTTAACCCCTAATCTGCCGCTCCGTACACCGCCGCAACCTACATTATACCTATGTACCCCTAATCTGCTGCCCCTAACACAGCCGACCCCTATATTATATTTATTAACCCCTAATCTGCCGCCCCCAACGTCGCCTCCACCTACCTACAATTATTAACCCCTAATCTGCCGACCGGACCAAACTGCTACTATAATAAATGTATTAATCCCTAAAGTTAAGTCTAACCCTAACACTAACACCCCCTAACTTAAATATAATTTAAATCTAACTAAATAAATAAACTCTTATTAAATAAATTATTCCTATTTAAAGCTAAATACTTACCTGTAAAATAAACCCTAATATAGCCACAATATAAATTATAATTATATTGTAGCTATTTTAGGATTAATATTTATTTTACAGGCAACTTTGTATTTATTTTAACCAGGTACAATAGCTATTTAATAGTTATTAACTATTTAATAGCTATTGTACCTGGTTAAAATAAATACAAAGTTGCCTGTAAAATAAATATAAATCTTAAAATAGCTACAATATAATTATAATTTATATTGTAGCTATATTAGGGTTTATTTTACAGGTAAGTATTTAGCTTTAAATAGGAATAATTTATTTAATAAGAGTTAATTTATTTAGTTAGATTTAAATTATATTTAACTTAGGGGGGTGTTAGTGTTAGGGTTAGACTTAGCTTTAGGGGTTAATACATTTATTAGAATAGCGGTGCGGTCCGGTCGGCAGATTAGGGGTTAATTATTGTAGGTAGGTGGAGGCGACGTTGGGGGCGGCAGATTAGGGGTTAATAAATATAATATAGGGGTCAGCGGTGTAAGGGGCAGCAGATTAGGGGTACATAGGGATAACGTAGGTTGCGGCGGTGTACGGAGCAGCAGATTAGGGGTTAATAATAATATGCAGGGGTCAGCGATAGCGGGGCGGCAGATTAGGGGTTAATAAATATAATATAGGGGTCTGCTGTGTTAGGGGCAGCAGATTAGGGGTACATAGGGATAACGTAGGTTGCGGCGGTGTACGGAGCGGCAGATTAGGGGTTAATAATAATATGCAGGGGATAGCGGGGGCGGCAGATTAGGGGTTAATAAATATAATATAGGGGTCTGCAGTGTTAGGGGCAGCAGATTAGTGGTACATAGGGAAAACGTAGGTTGCGGCGGTGTACGGAGCGGCAGATTAGGGGTTAATAATAATATGCAGGGGTCAGCGATAGTGGGGGCGGCAGATTAGGGGTTAATAAGTGTAAGGTTAGGGGTGTTTAGACTCGGGGTACATGTTAGGGTGTTAGGTGCAGACTTAGGAAGTGTTTACCCAATAGGAAACAATGGGGCTGCGTTAGGAGCTTAACACTGCTTTTTTGCAGGTGTTAGGTTTTTTTTTCAGCTCAAACAGCCCCATTGTTTCCTATGGGGGAATCGTGCACGAGCACATTTTTTAAGCTGGCCGCGTCCGTAAGCACCGCTGGTATCGAGAGTTGCAGTGGCGGCAAATATGCTCTACGCTCCCTTTTTTGGAGCCTAATGCAGCCCTTCTGTGAACTCTAAATACCAGCGGTATTTAAAAAGTGCGGGGAAAAAAAGCATGCATAGCTAACGCACCCCTTTGGCCGCAGAACTCTAAATCTAGCCGTCTGTGAGTAAAGAAAAAAACATTGCACAAGATGTGCATAGGAAAAAAAAACATTTTCCTTGTTGTTATAAATGTTCTGTTTATTATTATTTGAAGTTTTCTTCATATATATGCTTTTCTAGGTTATTTGAAATGAAATGTGCAATATATAAACCCCTAGGCCATATAATATGAAAAGCATGACCCTTTTAATTACTTATCTGAACAAAAATAAAGTGATATAATCTATCACACTGCTTAGTGCAACCACATTATCAATCTTATATGTTGACAAATGTCAACTCAGCATTCTTCTCTATGTACTTGACACAGTATCATTGACATTGAGGTGACTTTAATGGAAAAAGCATGCATTTTTTTTAATTTTCAGATGAAGGTTAATAGTTCCTATATAGATTTTTGGAGGTTTCGTTTTTATTCTACATTTAAATTTTCTTTAAAAATGTTTTTAAAAGTACAGAGATTAATGATACACAGGTGATATAAAATATCTAATGGATTGATCAGATCAGATCGTAAATAAAAACATGTATTTTCATTAGTGTACTACAGTATTATTGATATTAATAATTAAAATGACAACATGACAAATATACCTTTTAAATACAGAGTTGATAGAAAGCTACAAACATAGTTGCAATTATGTTGAACATAAAAAAATAGATAATACTAAAAGGCTCAAATATAAACAGTGCTAAAATTGCCCACAATATGTTCCTGAGGATTAAGGTTTAATATATGCTGTATGCTACCTGCTGTCTTTTAAACTAAA
This sequence comes from Bombina bombina, assembly GCF_027579735.1. Classification (NCBI taxonomy): domain Eukaryota; kingdom Metazoa; phylum Chordata; class Amphibia; order Anura; family Bombinatoridae; genus Bombina; species Bombina bombina. The sequence goes on from NC_069501.1 coordinate 296,645,803, forward strand.
AACGTGTGCTACATTCACGTAATTAGGAAACATCCTTAGTACCCTGTCATAATTTACCAAATAAATGACCTGGTCATACATGATTTCTAACCTTACATACAGTTTATCATACTCTTTATTTCTGTATTTAACCCGTAAAGGACCAAGGCTATTTTTACATTTTTGCTGTGTTTGTGTTTAGCTGTAATCTTCATCTTACTCATTTACTGTACCCACGCATATTATATACAATTTTTCTCACCATTAAATGGACTTTCTAAAGATACCATTATTTTCATCATATCTTCTAATTTACTATAAAACATTTTATAAAATATTTGACCCCCAAAATCTGTTACACATCGACAACCACCAAAAAACACCCATGCTAAATAGTTTGTAAATTTTGGTCTGAGTTTAGAAATACCCAATGTTTACATGTTCTTTGCTTTTTTTTGCAAGTTATAGGGCAATAAGTACAAGTAGCACTTTGCTATTTCCAAACCACTTTTTTTCAAAATTAGCGATAGTTACATTGGAACACTGATATTTATCAGGAATCCCTGAATATCCCTTGACAAGTTAAAATTTTTTTTTTTTAGAAGACAACCCAAAGTATTGATCTAGGCCCATTTTGGTATATTTCATGCCACCATTTCACCGCCAAATGCGATGATCAAATAAAAAACTAAATGTTACATTTTTCACAATTGTAGGTTTCTCACTGAAATTATTTACAAACAGCGTGTGCAATTATGGCACACATGGTTGTAAAAGCTTCTCTGGGATCCCCTTTGTTCAGAAATAGCAGACATATATGGCTTTGTCGTTGCTTTTTGGTAATTAGAAGGCCACTAAATGCAGCTGCCCACCACACGTGTGTTATGCCCAGCAGTGAAGGGTTTAATTAGGGAGCGTGTAGGGAGCTTGTAGGGTTAATTTTAGCTTTAGTGTAATGTAGCAGACAACCCAAAGTATTGATCTAGGCCCATTTTGGTATATTTCATGCCACCATTTCACCGCCAAATGCGATCAAATAATTTTTTTTTTTCACAAACTTTTGGTTTCTCACTGAAATGATTTACAAACAGCTTGTGCAATTATGGCACAAATGGTTGTAAATGCTTCTCTGTCATCCCCTTTGTTCAGAAATAGCAGACTTATATGGCTTTGCAATTGCTTTTTGGTAATTAGAAGGCCGCTAAATGCCACTGCGCACCACACTTGTGTTATGCCCAGGAGTGAAGGGGGTAATTAGGGAGCTTGTAGGGTTAATTTTAGCTTTAGTGTAGTAGACAACCCAAAGTATTGATCTAGGCCCATTTTGGTATATTTCATGCCACCATTTCACCACCAAATGCGATCAAATAAAAATTTTTTTTCACTTTTTCACAATTTTTTTCACAAATTTTAGGTTTCTCACTGAAATTAATTACAAACAGCTTGTGCAATTATTGCACAAATGGTTGTAAATGCTTCTCTGGGATCCTCTTTTTTTCAGCAATAGCAGACATATATGGCTTTGGCGTTGCTTTTTGGTAATTAGAAGGCCTCTAAATGCCGCTTTCTGCCAGTACTAAAGTAAAAAATGTTTTGTTTTTAAAAAAACAAACAAAAAAAAACATAATTCTGCTGTGTAGGTTTCCCTCTTAGCCCCCAACCTCCTTGACCCCCCCAACAGCTCTCTAACCCTCCCCCTCTACCTTATTGTGCACCATCTTGGATACTGGCAGCTGTCTGCCATTAACCAGTTTGAAATAAAATATTTTATTTTTTTTAAATATTTTTAAAAAAATTACTCTATATTTTCTGTAGTGTAGCTGCCCCCTCAACATCCAACCCCCACCCTCTCCCAGATCCCTTAGCTTAAATCTCCCACCCTCCCCAGTCCTCTCTACCACCTTATTAGTAAGATGTATTGTGCATAGTGTAGGATTCCCACCCGGTCCCATGCACGTGGTTGCCCCCCACACGCGATAACGTCCCCCTCCTTCACCGATGGCCTCCCACCCGCCTCCCTGCATCAGCTCTCCCCCACCAACAATCACAGCCATCGATGGCCGATGCAGAGAGGGCCACAGAGTGGCTCTCTCTGCATCGGACTGCTAGAAAATGTTATTGCAGGATGCCTCAATATTGAGGCATCACTGCAATAACATGAAAGTGGCTGGAAGCAATTAGGATCTCTTCCACCGCTTTCAAACACCAAGGACATACAGGGTACGTCCTTGGTCGTTAAGGACCTTTTTTTTGTAGGACGTACCCTGTACCTCATTGGTCCTTAAGGGGTTAAGATCCAAAATAAAAACCTTCAACTAGATGGATTATTTATTTAATTATAAACATTGTGCCGATCTCGGCAAACCATTCATGTTTAAATACATTCAGGTAGATTACTAGTTATGCGCGCTATAGTTATGCGCGCTATAGGGAATTTAACAAATGCAACAAAAGTTGCATTATTTCACCCTCTATAGCGCAGCCATTACAAGTTTTGAAACAGCCGGCTTGTGCGTGCGATATGGTTGTGTTGAGCTCCATACCTCACAAAATACAAGCGCCGTTTTGACGTGCTCGTGCACGCTTTCCCCATAGACGTCAATGGGGAGAGCGGGTTAGAAAAAAAACACCTGCGATCATGGAATGAAAAGCTCTGTAATGCTGCAACCCGAAATAAATATATTAACCCCTAATCTGCTGCTCCCGATATCGCCGCCACTATACTAAAGTTATCAACCCCTATTCCCTCGCACTCCAACATCGCCCACACTATAATAAATCTATTAACCCCTATTCTGCCACTCCCCGACATCGCCGCCACTAAATAAAGCTATTAACTCCTAAACCTCTAGCCTCCCACATCACTACCACTAAATAAACGGCCAGCCCCCCACATCACAATAACCTAAATTAAACTATTAACCCCTAAACCTAACCGTAACCCTAACCCTAAAACTAACACCCTCTAACTTTAACATAATTAAAATAGAGCTAATTTAAAGTTACAATTATTAACTAAATAATACCTATTTAAAACTAAATACATGGTTACCTGTAAAATAAAACCTAAGCTAGCTACAATATAACTAATAGTTATATTGTAGCTAGCTTAGGTTTTATTTTTATTTCACAGGTAAGTTTGTATTTATTTTAACTAGGTAGACTAGTTAGTAAATAGTTATTAACTATTTACTAACTACCTAGTTAAAAATAATTACAAACTTACCTGTGAAATAAAACCTTAGCTGTCTTATACTAAAACCTACCCTTACAAAAAATAAAAAACACTAAAATTACAAAAAGTAACAAATGAAATTATCCAAAATAATAAAAATGATTCCTATTCTAATACCCTTTAAAAAAAAATCCCAAAATAAAAATCCCTAATCTATAATAAACTACCAAGGGCCCTTAAAAGGGCCTTTTGTAGGGCATTGCCCTAAAGATAACAGGGCCTAGTTATCAAGCCGTCAACCTCAAATACGCTGGAATTCCGCAGCGTATTTGTGGCGAGGCTGATTCGCCTTAGTTATCAAAGGCTAGAGACCGGCAAAAGTAGAATTTTGTGACGTAAACTTCGATCCGCCGGACTCAGTCCGACACAGATCGATTCTTACATCACTCCAGATGTTCCGCACACAAGTGCGGCACAATCTGACTACTTTTGCTAGTAATCAAAAAACTAGCAGGTACGCTCTGCCCTTTTACGGCCCAGCGTACCTGGTTTTCAAACCGCCACCCTGGAGGCGGCGGATCCCATAGGAATCAATGGGAGTCTGACCATAGCGAAAGTACAAGTTCGCTGCTGCCAGACATCCCATTGATTCCTATGGGAGATGTCTGCACCTAACACCCTAACATGTACCCCGAGTCTAAACACCACTAATCTGTCCCCCCTACACCGCCGCAACTAAATAAAGTTATTACCCCCTAAACCGCAGCTCCCGGAGCCCACTGCAAGCTACTCTATACATATTAACCCCTAAACTGCCGCTCCCGGAGCCCACCGCAACTATAATATATGTATTAACCCCTAAACCGCCGCTCCCGGACCCTGCCGCAACCTATATTAAATTTATTAACCCCTAATCTGCCCCCCTACACCGTCGCCACCTATACAGGGAGTGCAGAATTATTAGGCAAATGAGTATTTTGACCACATCATCCTCTTTATGCATGTAGTCTTACTCCAAGCTGTATAGGCTCGAAAGCCTACTACCTATTAAGCATATTAGGTGATGTGCATCTCTGTAATGAGAAGGGGTGTGGTCTAATGACATCAACACCCTATATCAGGTGTGCATAATTATTAGGCAACTTCCTTTCCTTTGGCAAAATGGGTCAAAAGAAGGACTTGACAGGCTCAGAAAAGTCAAAAATAGTGAGATATCTTGCAGAGGGATGCAGCACTCTTAAAATTGCAAAGCCTCTGAAGCGTGATCATCGAACAATCAAGCGTTTCATTCAAAATAGTCAACAGGATCGCAAGAAGCGTGTAGAAAAACCAATGCGCAAAATAACTGCCCATGAACTGAGAAAAGTCAAGCGTGCAGCTGCCAAGATGCCACTTGCCACCAGTTTGGCCATATTTCAGAGCTGCAACATCACTGGAGTGCCCAAAAGCACAAGGTGTGCAATACTCAGAGACATGGCCAAGGTAAGAAAGGCTGAAAGACGACCACCACTGAACAAGACACACAAGCTGAAACGTCAAGACTGGGCCAAGAAATATCTCAAGACTGATTTTTCTAAGGTTTTATGGACTGATGAAATGAGAGTGAGTCTTGATGGGCCAGATGGATGGGCCCGTGGCTGGATTGGTAAAGGGCAGAGAGCTCCAGTCCGACTCAGACGACCAGCAAATATGGAGGTGGAGTACTGGTTTGGGCTGGTATCATCAAAGATGAGCTTGTGGGGCCTTTTCGGGTTGAGAATGGAGTCAAGCTCAACTCCCAGTCCTACTGCCAGTTTCTGGAAGACATCTTCTTCAAGCAGTGGTACAGGAAGAAGTCTGCATCCTTCAAGAAAAACATGATTTTCATGCAGGACAATGCTCCATCACACGCGTCCAAGTACTCCACAGCGTGGCTGGCAAGAAAGGGTATAAAAGAAGAAAATCTAATGACATGGCCTCCTTGTTCACCTGATCTGAACCCCATTGAGAACCTGTGGTCCATCATCAAATGTGAGATTTACAAGGAGGGAAAACAGTACACCTCTCTGAACAGTGTCTGGGAGGCTGTGGTTGCTTCTGCACGCAATGTTGATGGTGAACAGATCAAAACACTGACAGAATCCATGGATGGCAGGCTTTTGAGTGTCCTTGCAAAGAAAGGTGGCTATATTGGTCACTGATTTGTTTTTGTTTTGTTTTTGAATGTCAGAAATGTATATTTGTGAATGTTGAGATGTTATATTGGTTTCACTGGTAAAAATAAATAATTGAAATGGGTATATATTTGTTTTTTGTTAAGTTGCCTAATAATTATGCACAGTAATAGTCACCTGCACACACAGATATCCCCCTAAAATAGCTATAACTAAAAATTACTTCCAAAACTATTCAGCTTTGATATTAATGAGTTTTTTGGGTTCATTGAGAACATGGTTGCTGTTCAATAATAAAATTAATCCTCAAAAATACAACTTGCCTAATAATTCTGCACTCCCTGTAATACATTTATTAACCCCTATCCTGCCCCCCACTACACCGCTGCCACTGTAATAAATTTATTAACCCCTAAACCTAAGTCTAACACTAACCCTAACACCCCCCTAACTTAAATATTAATTAAATAAATCTAAATAATATTTCTATTATGAACTAAATTAATCCTATTTAAAACTAAATACTTACCTTTAAAATAAACCCTAATATAGCTACAATATAAATAATAATTATATTGTAGCTATCTTAGGATTTATTTTTATTTTACAGGCAACTTTCAATTTATTTTAACTAGTTACAATAGCTATTAAATAGTTATTAACTATTTAATAGCTTACCTAGCTAAAATAAAGAGAAATTTACCTGTAAAATAAAAACTAACCTAAGTTACAATTACACCTAACACTACACTATACTTAAATAAATTATTCCTATTTAAAACTAAATACTTACCTGTAAAATAAACCCTAAGATAGCTACAATGTAATTAATAATTACATTGTAGCTATTTTAGGAATTATATTTATTTTACAGGTAACTTTGTATTTATTTTAGCTAGTTAGAATAGTTATTAAATAGTTATTAACTATTTAATAACTACCTAGCTAAAAGAAATACAAAATTACCTGTAAAATAAATCCTAACCTAAGTTACAATTAATTGATCGGAACAGCCAATAGAATGCAAGCTCAATCTGATTGGCTGATTGTATCAGCCAATCGGATTGAACTTGAATCTGATTGGCTGATTCAATCAGCCAATCAGATTTTTCCTACCTTAATTCCGATTGGCTGATAGAATCCTATCAGCCAATCGGAATTGAATGGACGCCATCTTGGATGACGTCCCTTAAAGGAGCCTTCATTCGTCGGTAGTCCGTCGGTAAAGAAGGATGTTCCGCGTCGGCGGGATGAAGATTGAAGACCCCGCTTGGAAGATGACATCGCCCGGATAGAAGACTTCTTCAGCACCTCTTGGAAGATGACATCGCCCGGATGGAAGACTTCTTCAGCGCCGCTTGGAGGATCACTTCATCGGATGGAAGATTTCTTCAGCGCCGCTTGGAGGATAACTTCTGCCGCTCCGGGTCTCCTCTTCGGTTCCATCGCTGCTCGGCTGAGTGAAGACGACTCAAGGTAGGATGATCTTCAGGGGATTAGTGTTAGGTTATTTTAAGGGGGGTTTGGGTTAGATTAGGGGTATGTGGGTGGTGGGTTTTAATGTTGGGGGGGGTTGTATTTTTCTTTTACAGGCAAAATAGCTGAATTCTTTGGGGCATGCCCCACAAAATGCCCTTTTAAGGGCTGGTAAGGTAAAAGAGCTTTGAACTTTTTAATTTAGAATAGGATAGGGCATTTTTTTATTTTGGGGGGGTTTGTTATTTTATTAGGGGGCTTAGATTAGGTGTAAGTAGCTTAAAATTGTTGTAATATTTTTAAAATGTTTGTAACTTATTTTTTTATTTTTTGTAACTTAGCTTTTTTTATTTTTTGTACTTTAGTTAGTTTATGTAATTGTATTTAATTGTAGTTATTTGTAGTTAATTTATTTAATTAATGTAATGATAATGTAGTGTTAGGTTTAATTGTAACTTAGGTTAGGATTTATTTTACAGGTCATTTTGTATTTCTTTTAGCTAGGTAGTTATTAAATAGTTAATAACTATTTAATAACTATTCTAACTAGCTAAAATAAATACAAAGTTACCTGTAAAATAAATATAAATCCTAAGATAGCTACAATGTAATTATTAATTATATTGTAGCTATCTTAGGGTTTATTTTACAGGTAAGTATTTAGTTTTAAATATGAATAATTTATTAAAGTATAGTGTAGTGTTAGGTGTAATTGTAACTTAGGTTAGTTTTTATTTTACAGGTTAATTTCTCTTTATTTTAGCTAGGTAAGCTATTAAATAGTTAATAACTATTTAATAGCTATTGTACCTAGTTAAAATAAATTGAAATTTGCCTGTAAAATAAAAATAAATCCTATGATAGCTACAATATAATTATTATTTATATTGTAGCTATATTAGGGTTTATTTTAAAGGTAAGTATTTAGTTTTAAATTGGATTAATTTAGTTCATAATAGAAATATTATTTAGATTTATTTAATTAATATTTAAGTTAGGGGGGTGTTAGGGTTAGTGTTAGACTTAGGTTTAGGGGTTAATAATTTTATTACAGTGGTGGCGGTGTAGTGGGGGCAGGATAGGGGTTAATAAATTTATTGTAGGTGGCGACGGTGTAGGGGGGGCAGGATAGGGGTTAATAAATTTAATATAGGTTGCGGCGGGGTCAGGGAGCGGCGGTTTAGGGGTTAAACTATTTATTTAGTTGCGGCGTGGTGCGGGATCAGCAGGATAGGGGTTAATAACTTTGTTATAGAGGGCGACGGTATAGGGGGGCAGGATAGGGGTTACTAGGTATAATGTAGGTGGCAGCGGTGTCCGGGAGCGGCGGTTTAGGGGTTAATACATTTATAAGAGTTGCGGCGGGGTCTAGGCGCGGCGGTTTAGGGGTTAATACATTTGTAAGAGTTGTGGCGGGGTCTAGGAGCGGCGTTTTAGGGGTTAGTAACTTTATTTAGTTGCGGGAGGCTCCGGGGGCGCCGGTATAGGGAGTAGAAAAGTATAGTATAGTGTGGGTGCTTAGTGACAGGCTAGCAAGAAAGCTGTGAAAAAGCCGAAGAAAAGAGAGATCGGATGAGTGATAACTCTCACAGTCCACTGCTCATCGCCCCGTACTTGGTGCGCGGCTTTTTGACAGCTTTTTTGATAACTTAGGCGAATTTTTGCAGGTCTGCGGCGGTGATGTGAGGCGAGCTTAGGCGGGCGTATTGGGCCGGCAAACGCAGGAAAAGTAGACACGTTGATAACTATCCCCCAACAGCTCTTTTCCTACAAAAGAAAAAAAAATCACCCCCTAACAGTATACAACCTCCCACCCCCCCCAAACACACAAAATAAAGTAAAACCTAATCTACCCATTTCCCTGAAAAGGACAATGGGCATTCAGCTCTTTTATGAAATACCCAACCCCTAATCTAAAAATAAAAACCCACCCCAAAACAAAAAAAACATATTACACACAAAAAAAAACCAAATTATCCAAAATAATAAAAAATATTCTTATACCCATTTTTAAAAAAAACACCCCAAAATAAAAGAAAGCTAATCTATAATAAACTACCAATAGCCCTTAAAAGGGCCTTTTGTAGGGCATTGCCCTAAAGATATCAGCTCTTTTTATGAAAAAAATACAAAGACCCACTAAAATTACAAACCCCCAACCCCCAAACCCACAAAATAAAAAAAAAACTATCTAAAAAACCTAATCTACCTATTGCCCAGAAAAGGGCATTTGAATGAGAACTGCTTAAATCCTTTTTGGCTGATTTGAACAGCCAATAGGATTTTAGCAGCCCTAATTCCTATTGGCTGATTCAAAATTGTCAGCCAATAGGAATGCAATGGTACCGCTAGTATAAAAGGGGTACGTTGCATTTCAATCCTCAGTGTGCAGTGGATAATCCTATGAAGAGGACCTCCACGTCGGATCGATGGACCTCCGTCTGGGACCTTCGCCTGGACCTCTGTGCATTAACTGCTCCGCCTCTGCAGGGATGAAGAAGATGCCGGTCCCGCGATGGATGAAGATGGAGCCGCCTGGATGAAGACCTCTCGCTGCCTGGGTGTCCGGACTTCAGGAACTGTAAGTGGATCTTCAGGGGTTAGTGTTAAGAATTTTTAAACTTTTTTGGGTGTTTTTTTTATTTTTTTTATTTAGGGTTTGGGCTTTTCTTAAAAGATCTAAATGCCCATACAAATGCCCTTTTCAGGGCAATGGGTAGTTTAGGTTTTTGTTAGTTTTTTTTTTATTTTGGAGGGTTGGTTGGGTGGTGGGTTTTACTGTTGGGGGAGTCTTTGTGTTTTTTTACAGGTAAAAGAGCTCTTTAACTTAGGGCAATGCCCTACAAAAGGCCCTATTAAGGGCTATTGGTAGTTTATTGTAGGCTAGTTTTGTTTGTTTTTTACTGGGTGGGCTTTTTTATGTTATAGGGCTATTAGATTAGGTGTAATTCTTTTTTATTTTTCATAATTTCGTTTGTTATTTTTCGTAATTTAGTGATTATTGTTTTTTGTAATTTAGTATATTTTATTTTTTGTAATGAGATATTTTGAAATTTTTATAGTAGTGTTAGGATTTTTTAATGTATATCTTAGTTTTCTTTAATTGGTAGTTAATTTAATTTTAGTTTAATAGTTATATTAGTTTAATTGTTAGTTTAAACTTAGTTTTTTAATTTGACAGGTAAGTTTTAATTTAATTTAAGATAGAAACAATTGTAATTTTAATATAAAGTTAGGGGGCGTTAGGTTTAGGGGTTACTAGTTTAAATTAGTTTATTGCGATGTTGGGAGCTTTCGGTTTAGGGGTTAATAGTTTAATTTAGTATATTTTGTTGTGGGGGGCTTGCGGTTTAGGGGTTAATAGGTTTATTATAGTGGTGGCAGAGAGTGGCGGAATAGGGGTTAATATCTTTATTATAGTGTGGGCGATGTTGGGGTGCAGAAGAATAGGGTTTAATAACTGTAGTATAGTGGCTGCGATGTCGGGGAGCGTTGAAATAGAGGTTAATACATTTTATTAGTGGCGGCGATGTCGGGAGCAGCAGATTAGGGTTTAATAATTTTAACATAGTGTTTGCGATGCGGGAGGGTCTCGGTTTACTGAGTAATAGGTAGTTTATGGGTGTTAGTGTACTTTTTAACACTTTAGTTATGAGTTTTATGTAACAGATTTGTTGCGTAAAACTCATAACTACTGCTCTCAGATTGCGAAACGGATCTTGTCGGTATAGGCTGGAATGCAAGCTTTTTAGCCTCACCGCAAAACTCGTAATGGCTGCGCTTTGGAAGTCCCATGAAAAAACGTCATTTTTGCGAGTGCGGGGCTGACGTTGCATTACAGGCTAAAAGGCTTGCGGTACAGCTATACCCACAAGACTTGTAATGGCTGCAGTGCTGTTTTAATGCTGACATTACAATTTTTTTCAGCGTTAAAACCCAAGTGCAAAATTTGTAATCTAGGTGATTGTTATTTAATATTTATCAATAAACATCTATAACATCTGGATTTACTTTTTCTTATTGGTTAAATGTACAAAATGTATAAATAATTGGCAATTTTACAGTTTTCTTTAGGTCTACAGGGAAGCAAAATTTGTTGCGAATAAGAAATGTAAATCAATATATATTTGTAAATTATTGTACCATATGCCAGGCCAAATACTGTAAATTATCAGAACTTTAGTTTTGTTATTTGTTGTGCAGAAAAATGTACACGCAAGTAGACAGCGGGAATATATGTGAAACACAATCCCTTGCTTATAATAAAAGATAAAACACTGATATTCATGTGATCTACATGTGTACTATTAAGTGTCATTTAAAGGGACAGTCAAGTCCAAAATAAACTTTCATGATTCAGATAGGGTTTGTCATTTTAAACAACTTTCCAATTTACTTTTATCGCCAATTTTGCTTTGTTCACTTGGTATTCTTAGTTGAAATCTAAACCTAGGAGGTTCATATGCTAATCTCTTAGACCTTGAAGGCTGCCTCTAATATGAATGCATTTTGACAGTTTTTCACTGCTAGAGGGTGTTCCTTCATGTGTGTCATATAGATAACATTGAGCTCACGCACGTGAAGTTACCTAGGAGTCAGCTCTGATTAGCTAAAATGCAAGTCTGTCAAAAGAACTGAAATAAGGGGGCAGTCTGCAGAGGCTTAGATACAAGGTAATTACAGAGGTAAAACGTGTATTTATATAACTGTATTGGTTATGCAAAACTGGGGAATGGGTAATAAAGGGATTATCTATCTTTTTAACAACAAAAATTCTGGTGTTGACTGTCCCTTTAAACTGCCAATATGGGACTGGTGCCTTTGCAAGTATATTGGAACAAGGTTAAAGGGCTATGAAACTCAAACATTTTCTTTTCTGATTCAGACAAAGCACACCATTTTTTTTTTTTTTTTTTATAATTTACATATATTATAAAATTTGCTTAGTTCTCATGATATCCTGTATTGAAGAGATACCTAGGCAGGCATCTGAAGCACTACATGACAGAAAATAGTGCTGCCATCTAGTGCTCTCGCAAATGGATAACATTCTTGCAAAACTTTTGCCTTATAGTGCGGCCAGAAATAAGCTGGCTCCTAAGAATAAGTCCCTGCTTTTCAACAAAAGATATTAAGAGAGTGAAGGAAAATTGATAATAGAAGTAAATTAGAAAGGTGTTTCAAATTGCATGTTCTATCTCAGGGGCCAACAACCTTGGGCCCACAGATGTTTTTGAACTACATTTCCCATGATGCTGAGACACTCTTTAGGCTGTCTAAGCATCATGGGAAATGTAGTTCCAAAACATCTGGGGGCCCAAGGTTGCTGACCCCTGCTCTATATAAATCATTAAAGAAACATGTTGGGTTTCATATCCCTTTAAGTAAACTCTGTATTCATTTTAGTTTGTGTAAAAAAAGTTAATAAGAAGGCAACTGTGAACTTGATTTTTATATTACTCAAGAAGTAATTAGAGAATAGATATTGTCATGAGATGCAGGACATATGCAGGACACAGCAATGATGGTACAACTCTATTTTATTACAGAGCATAGCAATACACATCCAGACAGGTTGATTGTACTATGCTAACTGCGACACAGACACCGGGCCTAAGCCCCGCCCACAAACTAGTGACATCACATCCTGCTCTCATCACATCTTCCCCTTTTTCAAAGGCAAAACATACATTTGCATATAATAAATAACAAGGTACACCAACAGGGTATACAACAATTTTTTGTTTTTGAACATTATAAAAACAGATAGATTAGAAAACATGAACAAATAAATTACATCCTGACTTGGACATCGGGGTAGACTACCCTAGTCCACAGTGACCATGGGATTATTCTGCCCATACTTCCGGTCACTGTTCTAGCTAAAGTCAGTCCCTGTATCGGGCCGGAAGTTTCACCACTCTTCCGCTTTATGTAACTTTGCATGAACTGTCCTCTGATACAGAAGATGGTGAACAAGAGTCTGCTGGAGGCAAAGATATATCCCCGCTGTGATCTTGCTGAGGGGAAGGCACCTCTCTTAGAACAGGGGATCCCACCGGCGGTGGTACTGAGGTATCCGGTTCCAGACTCTCAGGTACAGGCTGAAGATGTCTTCGGTTACGGCGTGTAACCGTCCCTCCCTCTGTAAGGACTGTGTAAGACCTTGGTTCTGGAGAGCGGCCCACTACCGTAGCAGGCGTCTTCCATTTCTTCTCATCATCCAGTTTAATTCTGACACTTTGGCCCGCTTTCAGTTCCTGTAAAGGCCTGACAGAATGTCTCCTGTCGTAGAAGAAACGATAACCCTTTTTGGCCTCTTCATCCCTCCTAAGGACTTCGTCCCGAGGAACAGGGCCAGGCGGCTTGAAGACACCCACTGAGGGTAAAGTGGTGCAAATCTGGCGTCCTAGCATCAGCTGTGCCGGGCTAAACCCGGTGGCTTGAATGGGCGTCGCCCTGTATGACAAGAGGGCTAGGTACGGCTCAGATTGCTTTAGAATGAATTTTGTTGTTTGAACTGCCCTTTCAGCCATTCCGTTGGCCTGCGGATAATGTGGACTTGACGTGGAATGTACAAAATCATATTCCCTGCTGAAAGCACTGAACTCTGTAGAAGCGAACTGCATACCATTATCACTCACCAGCTCCATTGGAATGCCCCAGCGGGCGAACAAGCTCTTCAGGCGAATGATAACGGCCTGACTTGTGATAACATTCAGGGGTGCAATTTCCAAATACCTGGAATAGTAGTCGATCACAACAAGAAACTTTTTCCCGTGCAGTTCACACAAATCAGCAGCTATTTTCTGCCACGGCCCCGTAGGCAGCGGAGTAGACATCAAGGGCTCCCTTCTCTGAGTAGGCCGGCGTTCCCGGCAAAAGGCACATTTAGACACGTGATTTGCAATGTCGGAGCTGATCCCAGGCCACCACACAGCTGTAGCTGCTCTTTCTCTGCACTTTGTAATGCCTAAGTGGCCATCGTGAATCCTGTTTAACATCTCTTTCCTCATGCTGACAGGAATTACAATGCGGTCTTGGAACAGCACCAACCCCTCCAGCTCCGTGAGCTGCGACCTCTCTGGCTGGTAAGCATTTAAAGACATCCAGGCTGCCCGGCTCTCGGGCCAGCCTTCTTTTATATACCTTATAACTTCTTGCAGATCTGTGTCCAAATATGTCTCTTTCTTTATCTCTTCCAGTTTCCTTGAAGAAATTGACTTAGAGGCCAGAACTGAATCTCCATACACTTTCACATCCAATTCTGTGGAGGATTCTTCAGCAGCAGCCAGCGGGAGCCTGGATAGTGTATCTGCCACAACCAGTTGTTTCCCCGGCACATGCACTGCCTGAACATTGAACCTGAGCAGTCTCATTAAAAGTCTCTGGCATCTCAAGGGTGTTTTGTCAATATCATAAGAATTGATTAGAGGGACTAACGGTTTGTGGTCAGTTTCCAGACTAAATTTCTCCAAACCCACTAGATAACGCTGAAAGCGCTCACAGGCCCAAACTGCAGCCAGGCACTCTTTCTCAATTTGAGTGTATTTTGACTCCGCAGCTGTTAGTGTGCGGGAACAGTAGGCGATGGGCTGTAGTTTGTTGTCATTCAGCTGCAGGAGTGCAGCCCCCAACCCATAACTGCTTGCATCAGCACTAACCACAGTCTTTTTTGAAGGGTCGTAGAACCCCAGCACTCTATCTGTCTCAGCTCATGTACATCCGAAGGGCTCTTCATCTGTTCAATAGCACAAATTTTCTCGGGGTCTGGCTTGATGCCATCCCCGTTGATGATATGCCCAAAGTAGCATAATTCAGTTTTCCTAAAATGACACTTTTCTTTATTCAGCTTCAGCCCAGACTCTTTGATAGCCTGTAGCACACAACTTAAACGCTGATCATGCTCCTCCGCTGTAGACCCATACACTAGAATGTCGTCCATGACGACCGCTGTGCCCACGTGGTCACTCAGGAGAGAACTCATTTCCCTTTGAAAAATTTCAGAAGCGGAGGATATCCCAAAGGGGAGTCTGCAGAAACAGAACTGACCTACCGGTGTGATAAAGGTAGTCAGTTTGCGGCACTTTGGATCCAGGGGGATCTGCCAAAAGCCACTAGAAGCGTCTAATGTGGAAAAGAACTTCGCCCCAGCCAACTTTGGAGCTATATCTTCCAATGTCGGCAGCACAAATCTCTCTCTCTTCACTGCTTCATTCAACCTTTTCAGGTCCACACAGATGCGCACCTTTCCATTTTTCTTTGCAACTGGAACAATGGGGGCACACCAATCAGTCGCTTCAACAACCTCTTCAATAACCCCCATAGACTTCATGCGCATAAGCTCTTTCTCTACTTGAGGCATGAGCGGGAACGGAATTCTACGAGGGGTAGAAATACTGTATGGGACTGCGTCACATTTAAGTGCTATACGGACAGGTTTGCAGTTCAGTAGGCCCAACTCGCCAAACATATCTTCGGAAATCTCATTCACTCTGGCCATGAGGCCCAAGTCACAGGCTGATTTTCTGCTCAATAAACTGTTAACACACTGGCCTCGGATCACATGCACCCACATGGTGAACTTCCTCTGCTTGTACTCACAACTGGCAAGAAATTTCCCCACACAATCAATGCGGCCACCAGGACTATGGACATTTGTAGTAACCTTCGCCAGCTGGGGCTGTCGAGGCAGTTTCATAAATTTGGCAAAAGACATTACAGTGATATCTGCTCCTGTGTCAATCTTAAAATCAACTTTGGCTCCCATTACAGTAAAAGTAACTTTCCAATCTTCCTCTGAGCTTGTCCGTTCCACCACAGACCCCACAAAAGACACTTCCTGACCCTCCTGGTCACTGTCCACCTGCATCTCCTTAATGTATTCAGTTTTACACACCACTTCAAAATGGCCTATTCTGTTACATTTTCTGCATCTTTTATCTCTGGCCGGGCATATAGTACTCTGATCATGAGCCCGGTAGCACCGTGTGCATCGGCCATGTTGCGCCCATCCACTTCTAGGCCTTTCCAGTACTTTAGATCTACCGCTCACACTGTGCCTTTCACTAGTAGTTTTCCTAGACTGTTGCACTTCATCCACAATACTCTCAGACCTCAGATCAGCACTTTGCTTTTTCACCAGTTCACTCTGGCGGGCCATCCTAATAGCCCCTTCTAACGTTAAATCAGGCTCTAACTGCAGCTTCAGGGAGACTTCAGCATCTGCAATTCCAATAACTATTCTGTCTCTGATTTGCTCTTCTTTAGCAACACCAAACTCACAGAATTCAGCTAATTCATACAGGCTGCGCACAAATGACTCCACAGATTCTCCCACACGCTGATTACGTTTGTGAAAACAAGCTCTCTCATGAATCACATTTCTTTGGGGCACAAAGTGGGCACTGAGTTTATCCATAACTATATCAAAGTTAACTTCTTCCCCTTCTTGGAAAGTAAAAGCATTGAACACTGGCTCCACATCTTTCCCCATAGAGTATAAAAGAGAATTAACTTGTACTTCACCACTCTCCTTGTTCAGTTTGGATGCAATCCTGAAGCGCTGAAACCGCTGACGCCATGTGGGCCAAGCTGCAGGCTGAGAAAAGTCAAAAGGCTCAGGTGGGGTAAACTTTGACATTGCAATTGATCAGGAACAGAAGCGCAGTCCAGAACTTCTGACACCATGTCATGAGATGCAGGACATATGCAGGACACAGCAATGATGGTACAACTCTATTTTATTACAGAGCATAGCAATACACATCCAGACAGGTTGATTGTACTATACTAACTGCGACACAGACATCGGGCCTAAGCCCCGCCCACAAACTAGTGACATCACATCCTGCTCTCATCACAGATATATACTCTATATATAACCCTGCTGAAAGTTTGCTGATGGTTACTTTTTATTGAAAAATAAGAGAACACAATACACTCAATAGATTTTTTAGAAACAATGCTGCAAATCTAATCTCTCAAATCTGCTCACAAAGCATTTAACTTGCTGAACTACATCATAACTTTAGAGCAGCAAACAACATGGCAAAATATTCTAAGAACATCCTGGGTCACTAGACCACATTTAGCATAGTTAAAACAGAGACCCTCTAGCTTGTGGTCTACTACCAACCTGACCAGGGCCAGATTGGCCTACCAGGATGCCAGGAGATTTCCCGGTGGGCAGCAGCAGCAGGATCTGGAAAGCTACAATTTAAAGGGAGATTACTGGCTGCAATTGGGTTGTAGGGTGCCTATATAACAGCAATTTGGCATTTTTATTTCATGCAAAGTAATACAATTTAATTCTGAAAAAAATATTTGGGAAGGAGTATCCCAGTAATGCACTTTTTTTAAAAATAAAAAAAGAGGCCTGTGAATTCTACCAACTCAATGGAAAATAGGGCTTCATATTTTTCCAGGGCTGCTTTTTATTCCCAGTACGGCTCTGGACCTGATTTTGTAGCAGCTGTTGTTCTGTGTCATTATCTTCATTTAACCCTGATTCTAGTGCATCTGTGAACTCTAGACTAGGGTTTAATGTTACAGAAAACAATGCTGGCCTACCTAGTATTTATTTATTGTTCCATCCAAATAACTTTAAATCAATCTGGGTAATTACAAAAGCCAAGTGAATTGTATTAAAGTGGTGTTTATGGTCTTCTTAAATTCATGGCCATTCTATTGCATTTCCATACAGTTACATTTTGTTTTAGCACATTGGGCAAAGAAAACTATATAGTTTGCAATGAGATGAAACATCAGGAAATATAAATTTTAACATTATTGATGCATGTAATTTAACAGATTTAGTCATTTAAATACATATTTTGGTATTTGTGGTATAGTGTGTGTGTGTGATTGTATTTATATGTGTGTGTATATGTATATGTACTGTGTGTGTGTATATATATATATATATATCTGTGTGTGTGTATATATTTATATGTATGTGTATATATGTATACTTTAGGGAAGTGCAGTGGATAGCTTTTTAATTTAACAACACAGCCCTTTGCCAATTGGAGTCATCATAACATACTAACAGAGAGGACGATTTATACTAAAGCAGGGTACTAAGAAGGTCTCTATAGGAAAGACTGAGAATTTTCCATCTTGGCTTACCCGAGTTCCACCCCATTCTACTACGAAGTGGGTCTCATATATTCAAAGTGGATTGGCAGCTATGGATTGAATTTTGTGAGAAAATTGTGTGGAAGTACTTCATTATCACTATAAAGATCCAACATTGCAAAAATGTCCTGATCTTCCAAAATATGTAAGTGACGTGTCAGGGAGAGTGAGTAATAAGTCCCGTAAGTAATTTGACGCTAACTTTTCACATAATTCTCTTGTGCTAATACTCTCTTAATTGTCTTGGGGCATAACATCCCTGGATATTAAAGGGTTTAAAAGGCTTGTTTGAGCATTTTCATGGAACATTTTGCTGTTCAAATATTTTCTGGAAATATTTTAAAAATGAATTCTACAGTTATGAATGGTCTTCCTGGCAACTGGTTCCTTGTATACAGAACTACTTAGGAAAGTGGACTATTGTATCTGGATTATACAACAGCAGTTTATATGTACTATATCTGCTGTACAGGACTATATCTTTATCTTGTCTTTATATTCAAAGCATGCAAAGCTCATTCCCATGATTAAATAAGGGAAAAATCACTAGATACGTACTGTAACATTAATAAATACGTGAGTGATGGCAATTGATATTATCTAGCTGGATATAGTAGAAAGTGTAGTAGAACATGTTAATCTATCATCTTCCTTTTAGTTATCGGTATCTGGGTACTATATGGATATTGTGAATAGGTTTTACATTTAAGCTCCCTGGCAGAATTGTATTATTATAAGATTCTCTACTGCAGAGTTGCAGGTTGAGGATAGCAGGTCTTAAGACTGGTTAAACAGGGCAAGTTGTACACATGTACTGGTTTTGGTCTGTAATCACTTATTTTTTTTTCTAATCCTGTTTTGAAGGAGGAAAAAGGAAAGGAGAGACACACACTAAAAAGACATACCTATACATTTATTGCACAGAGTTCTTAGCACTATGTATATTATAGTTGGTGGGAACTGATTAAGTTGACTCACTTTGTGTGAGTTGATCACATATTTAATATATCACATCCACTTATTTTCTTTTTCTGATATATATGGAAAAGTTTGTTGTACCCCATGGTAAATTCAAGTCCCCAGCTATACCCCCAAAAGAGAGAGACAAGAATAGTATATCTGCTAACACCAGCTCGGAAACTCTCAATAATTTCTTTGCACAGCTCCAGTGTGAATTCAGATTCTCAATGTATGGTGAAACCATTCACTGTTATTATAATGCCCCAATTTGACTCTCTTAAAAAGAAAATGTATTTTTTAAGCAATGAAGTAAGGCAATTTTATGTTAGAATTACAGAAGTTGAACCCTGAGTATCAGACCTTGATGATTAAATTGTCAGAGCACACAATTAAAATACAAGTGACCAAGCTCAATTACCTTCAGAGATTAGAGAAATTTGAGGACTGCTCATGGTGGAATAATATCAGAGTAGTTGGGCTACCTAAAAACTATGAATTCCAAAATCTTTTGTTATTTTCTTCTGTACAGCTACCACAGTCAGTTGGTATTCAATCTGGCAATCTCCCTCTTTCTATAGAAAGATCCCACAGGATGAGCCCTATAAAACATAATCAAGTATAAAAGTAGGCCATGATTAAAGTACTGAATTTCCAGGATAAAGTAAACATTTTTAGGTTATATATCGTAAGCTTGATTCGTTGATTAGCCAGAACAAAATCCTTGTTATTTTAGCTGAAACACTAGCTAAACGAAAATAAATGGCCCCGTTGTGCTCTAGAATGATTCAAGCTGAATTTAAAGATAGAAAGGGTTATCCTGCTAAGATAATAGTTGAAATACAATGGGGAAACTAGAAATCTAAATACTCTTAAAGAGGCACAGGCGTTTTTCACTGTGAATACGTTTTTTTTATCTGTTTATGTATATTTACAAAATATTTCTTATGTGAATATGGACATAATTGCTGTGTTACTTAGCATTTTTCTTTTTGAGTTTTTTTTCTTTTAACCCTTGTTTTTAAATTATGACCAACTCATTAAAACTTTTATTGTGGTATGCGGGGTATAACATCCCCAATGAAATAAAAGATATTAAAACAATTTGGCTATTATAAACCAAGTTTTGTGTTTGTGCAAGAAACTCGCCGTAAAGCTACAGAGATCCCTTAGCTGAAAGCCAGATGGGTTAGGGAGGTTGTTGCCATTTCATGTCTTATGAGGAAGAGAGGTGTGACTTTCTTGATTAATAAAAAAATTAACTATAAGATCTTAAATGCAGATGTAGATCCATAGGGTAGATATGTATTTTTGGAAATTGTGGTTAATGGTTTACATTGAACAATTTGTAATATATATGGTCCAAATATTATAGATGGATAATTTTGGGATGGTAGCAATACTAAACTATTGAAATATGCTAGTAAAAAGGTGATAATGGCCAGCGATCTTAACATGACTTTTTATCCAAACATAGTAAGATTACAAATCAGAAATCTCAGGAAAACCACAGAGAAGCTAAAATATTTCAGTATTTCTGTAATAATTCCATGCTAAAAGATATATGGCGCATCCAGAATCCTGACCAAAGATTTTTCACCTGCAAATCCAAATCACACAAAACTTTGTCTAGAATTGATCTATTTTGCTATCAGATAACAAGTTAGGAATGGACTTTAAATCAGATATTAAAGAGATTATGATCACTGGTCATGTGATTATTTCTTTAGAATTACAATTAAGTACTACATCTTTACATAACTTGATACGCTATTATTTTTGACATAATACTCATTTTAAAAAACGGTTAGTTGGCAGATATGATTATTGCAAATATAATTGTTTATATAATAACAAAGTTTAACTTTTCTGGGAGGCTGCTAAATCAATCCTTAGAGGGGAAATCATAGCATATTTAAGTAGATGGAAAAAAAATAATGGTAGAGATGTGCCTTCTAATCAAGTTAGAAACCGTTTTAATACATATATTAAACAAAATTATATCAGGAAGATCTGAGAGAAAAAGTATGCTATAGAGGACATTTTGGCAAATCTGCTAAATATCTAGCTAGGATTACTAAAAATAGACAGAATACCAATGCAATTGTGGCAATACAAAATAAGGATGGAAGACCCCAGATATTAGTAACATTTTTTATTAATATTTTCAGAAACCTATAAATGACCATCATTCTACAATGAGAAAGATTATATTCACAAGTGGAAAACATTCATGACAGTTGCCAATCTTCCCAAGAGTGGAGGTTCCAGTAAATTCACTCCTAGGTCAGACTATGCAAAGCTCTGAGAAATTGCAAAAAAAATCTGACTCTACAGGCCTCCGTTAGCATGTTAAATGTTAAAGTTCATGACATTACAATTAGAAAAAGACTGAACAAGTATGGTTTGTATGGCAGGGTTGCCAGGAGAAAGCCTTTTCTCTCCAAAAAGAACATGGCTTTGGTTTGCAAAGTTTTTTTGCAACTTAACAAACCACAAGAACAATGTCCTTTGGACAGACGAGACAAAAGTGGAGATGTTTGGCCATAATGCACAGCACCACATTTGGCGAAACCAAACACATCATATCCGCACAAACATCTCATACCAACTGTCAAGCATGGTGGTGGAGGGTTGATGATTTGGGCTTGTTTTGTAGCTACAGAATCAGGGCACCTAGCAGTTATTGAGTCGACCATGAACTCCTCTGTATACTAAAGTATTCTAGAGTCAAATGTGAGGCCATCTGTCCAACAGCTAAATATTTAAATTGGGTCATACAACAGGACAATGACCCCAAGCAACTAGCAAATCTACAACAAAATGGCTGAAAAAGAAAATAATCAATGTGTTCCAATGGCCCAGTCAAAGTCTAGACCTCAAACTGATTGAAATGCTGTGGCGGGATCTTAAGAGAGCTGTGCATAAACGAATGTCAGCAAACCTCAATGAAATGGAGCAACGTTGTAAAGAAGAGTGGGCCAAAATTCCTCCACAATGATGTGGGAGACTGATAAAGTCAAACAGGAAACAATTACTTCACATAAATGCTGCTGGAGGTGGTTCTACAAGCTATTGAATTATAAGGTGTTCTTAGTTTTTCACATATGGCTTCTCCATTTTGGCTTTATTTTTGTTAAATAAATCATGACACAGCATAGTATCTCATGTCTTGTTGTTGTCTTGAGGTTGTATTTAACTAATTTTCAGACAGGCTAAGGACCAGATGATTGTTATTATGTCCTGAAATGTAAAACCATAGAATTCAAACAGGGTGAACTATCTTTATCAAATAACTGTATATCTATCTATCTTTCTATCTATCTATCTATCTATCTATCTATCTAACATATACATATTTAGGCATGTGTATTTATGTATCTCTGTTAAAGCCCTTTGCATGCCTTTTTTTTCCCTAACACCTGAGACCTCATATTTTTGAGCCATTCTAACTTTTGTATGCAATTTTTTATTTATTAATTTTATCAGACAGTGTTAACTTCTTTGTTTCGCGTAACAGTTAACTGGAATTCAATTGTACTCAAGTGAACACATTTACTTTCAAATCATAATACACATGTTATTTACCATCACATGCAAAGAGCTGCAAAATATACTATATTGCTTGCACGCTAGAGTTACAGCGCAACTCGTAATCTAGCCGAAAAGTTTGAAAGTATAGGTTTGATTTTCCCTTAATTTGGGGGGTTCCCAATATCATAGTTTACCATTTTTTAATTGTTCTTATTTTAACTATATCATTTTTAATGATCTTATTTGTTTCAGAAAGATTATATTCTCTATTTTTTCTGTGCATTAAAAGTTGTAAATGAGCTTTAGAAACAATCCAAAATGAGGACTTAAATTTCTATTGAAGCCCATAACTCCTATAAATGGCAATAATTATTTCACAATTGTGGGCTGGGTTATTGCTGCTATGCTGCTGTTTTTTTTTTTTTGCTGGCTCATAATTCCTCCTTGACTTGCCTTTCTATTCTAGCCAGTGTAATGATATTCAAGTGAAACACATGGCTCTGCATGTACACAGCATCCACCAGTTTCTTTTGCTAGATGTTCCACTAAAGTAATTATATCATGTAGCAGCCAGTCATGCACCCTGAGCATTAAAGGGATTGGCTACTCATGACCATTAAAGAGAATGGCTACTGGTCAAATACTCCAGGCTCCAAAATGACTTATGCCTAGATTTAGAGTTCTGCATTTGCCGTCAAAACCAGCGTTAGGGGGTCCTAACGCTGGTTTTGGCCGCCCTCTGGTATTTAGAGTCAGTCAGGAAAGAGTCTAACGCTCACTTTCCAGCCGTGACTTTTCCATACCGCAGATCCCCCTACACCAATTGTGTATCCTATCTTTTCAATGGGATCTTTCTAACGCTGGTATTTAGAGTCTTGGCTGAAGTGAGCGTTAGAAATCTAACAACAAAACTCCAGCCACAGAGAAAAGCCAGGAGCTAAGAGCTCTTAACTACTGTGCTCTAAAGTACACTAACACCCATAAACTACCTATGTACCCCTAAACCGAGGCCCCCCCACATCGCCGCCACTCTATTAATTTCTTTTAACCCTAATCTGCCCCTAACACCGCCGACACCTACATAATATTTATTACCCCTAATCTGCCCCCCCAACGTCGCCGCTACCTACCTACAATTATTAACCCCTAATCTGCTGACCAGACCTCACCGCTACTCTAATAAATGTATTAACCCCTAAAGCTAAGTCTAACCCTAACACCCCCCTAAGTTAAATATAATTTTTATCTAACGAAATAAAATAAATCTTATTAAATAAATTATTCCTATTTAAAGCTAAATACTTACCTGTAAAATAAACCCTAATATAGCTACAATATAAATAATAATTATATTGTAGCTATTTTAGGATTAATATTTATTTTACAGGCAACTTTGTATTTATTTTAACCAGGTACAATAGCTATTAAATAGTTAATAACTATTTAATAGCTACCTAGTTAAAATAATTACCAAATTACCAGTAAAATAAATCCTAACCTAAGTTACAATTAAATCTAACACTACACTATCATTAAATACAAATACCTACAAATAAGTACAAAAAATAAAAAAGAACTAAGTTACAAAAAATAAAAAAATAATTTACAAACATTATAAAAATATTACAACAATTTTAAGCTAATTACACCTACTCTTAGCCCCCTAATAAAATAACAAAGCCCCCCAAAATAAAAAAATGCCCTACCCTTTTCTACAATAAAAATTGTAAAGCTCTTTCACCTTACCAGCCCTTAAAAGGGCCTTTTGCGGGGCATGCCCCAAAGAATTCTGCTCTTTTGCCTGTAAAAAAAAACATACAATACCCCCCCCAACATTACAACCCACCACCCACATACCCCTACTCTAACCCAAACCCCCCTTAAATAAACCTAACACTACCCCCCTGAAGATCTTCCTACCTTGAGTCGTCTTCACTCAGCCGAGCCGAATTCTTCATCCAATCCGGGCGATGTCTTCATCCAAGCGGGGGCTGAAGAAGTCCATCATCCGGCTGAAGTCTTCATCCAAGCGGGGGCTGAAGAGGTCCATCATCCGGCTGAAGTCTTCTATCAAGTGGCATCTTCAATCTTCTTTCTTCCGGCTCCATCTTCATCCCGCTGACACGGAACATCCTTCCTCCACGACGAACTCCCGACGAATGAAGGTTCCTTTAAGGGACGTCATCCAAGATGGCATCCCTCTAATTCTGATTGGCTGATAGGATTCTATCAGCCAATCGGAATTAAGGTAGGAAAATTCTGATTGGCTGATTGAATCAGCCAATCAGATTCAAGTTCAATCCGATTGGCTGATTGGATTAGCCAATCAGATTGAGCTTGCATTCTATTGGCTGATCGGAAAAGCTTTTCAATTATTTTGCTAATGTTTGCAAACATTCCTACTGGTCAGAAAGTGCCACCATTTTTATTGCAGTTATTTTTTCTGGCCTACTTTAAATTAAGCTTCTGCCTTTTACTGCTAAAGGCCAATAATTGTAACTGGTGTATAACACAGAGCAATTGATTCACCAGCACAAGTGGCTAACGTTGTGCAAGCTGAAGGAGCCACTGCTCAAGAACTCCAAACGATAAGTAAATCCACAAACTCAGCAGCACTACCAGAATAGTATACACTTCACTTTATTAGCACCAGGAAGCAAAAAACATGACATTTTGGGCTCAAATGCCCTTAATCATATGACCTTATTTCAATATACACCTCTCTTTTATACACTTCAAGACAGGTGTAGCTAGGGTTGCCACCTCAGCCATGTTTTCCTGGACACGTATGAGCTACACATGCTGTATGGTGTGCAGAGAGGAACATGAATAGTGCTGTTCATCAGCACTATTCATGTAATGTCCAGAGACACAATACATGGCTAAGGTGGCAACCCTAGGTGTAGCCATTTACTAATTTACCTGATCTTTCTTAAACATTTTCAAATAGGCAACACCTAGTGGCCTAAAGCCAATAATACATGCCACAAATTAAAAACAAATCAATAATCACAAAAATACAACATGATGTGTGGCTGCTTATTACATAGATGCATTCAAATGCATAAAAAAAAAAAAAAATATTTCAACCTATTACAGATTAACAGGGAATTAACTGGCTTTTTTACATGTAATACATGTTATGCAATGTATCTAATTAAATGTCCATGTGGCTGGATTTATATTGGAGAGACCGCCCAAAGAATAAGATATATGATTACACAACACAAGTCGAATATAAGATGTAAGGACCTCAATGTCTCTAACTATTTTCTTATGTCTGGCCACACTATTCCCCAACTCAAATTTCAGATAATAGACCACATCCCTGTCCCACGTAGAGGGTGAGATAGGGAACTATTACTTAAAAAATGAGAATCTATGTGGATCTATAAACTTGACTGCATGCATCCAAAAGGTATGAATCATGAATTGGATTTTAATCTCTTCCTGTAAATTCCCTGTTCATCTGTAATAGGTTACTTGAAATTTGTTATGAGTCTGTTAAAAGTGTGTGTGTGTATATGTATATGTGTGTGTGTATATATATATATATATATATATATATATATATATATATATATATATATATATATATATATATATGTATTTCTTCTACTGTGTTGCCTAGATACATTTTAATGCATCTATGTAATAAGCAGCCACACATCATGTTGTATTTTTGTGATTATTGATTTGTTTTTAATTTGTGACATGTATTATTGTCTTTAGGCCACTAGGTGTCGCCAATATTTGAAAATGTTTTAGAAAGATAAGGTAAATTAGTAGATGACTACACCTGTGGTGACGTGTATAAAAGAGAGATGTATATTGAAATAAGGTCATATGATTAAGGGTATTTGAGCCCGCAACATCATGTTTTTTACTTACTGGTGCTAATAAAGTGAAGTGTATACTATTCTGGTAGTGCTGCTGAGTTTGTGGATTTGCTGTATAACACAGCTCAGAGATTTTCTCATCTCTAGATAAGTCAGAGGACCCAGAACATTACATCTATGCAGGGGGTGGGGGGGGGGGGGGGGAATGTTCACATGCTAACATGGAAGCCTCACTCTCAAAATGCCACACAATAAACAGTAAATTGATATAATATTTTCTCAACAGAATACACAAAATCAATAAAAAATTAACATTCACAAATAAAATAAACATTCATATAAAACATAAAATAAAAAATCATACTTGCATTAAAAAAGCAAGACAAGCTGAATATCACAGCCCCAGTTATATAATCTGAGACTAGAAAGACTACAACTTCCATCTTCTAACAATATTTTTCATGGACACGCCCCTTCACCACATGCAAACAATATGATTGATGGGTGAGAAACAAGAGACAGAAATACTCAATTTATGGATGTAATTGCCATTTGACCATTATTTCTTTAGATAATGCTTCCTGAAGAATTGGTTATGGAGACAAGCAAATATTAAGTTGGATGTGAATGTGCAAAATAAAAAGGAATGACTCGCAGGGCTGGACTGGTGTCTAGAGATTTTTTCAGTTTTTACCTTGATAAGGTAATAATAAAAGTCTTGAGCATCTGATTGAAGTTTACACTGAGATTGTGAGCTCCCAGCTGAAGACAGATGACTGGAGAATAATGAATGTTAGAACTCAAAGAAATGTTATGCTTGTAAACATTGTATGCATATAAATAATCCAATACAGGTACAACTTACAGTTACTCTTTGAACATGCATAGTATGGGGTGCTGGGCCATTTTTATATGTACTAAGTTCATCCTTAGATAAAAAGCCAAATATAATCCCAGTTTTTTTGCACTATCATAAGATACATACATAAAACAAGTTGTTTCTTCAAACACCCTTTTGTCCAAGGAGAAAAGTCAACCAAAAAAATACACATTTATAAAGTGTGCATGCATGTCATGCTAGGGTTGCCACCTCAGCCATGTTTTCCTGGACACTTATGAGTTACACATGCTGTATGGTGTGCAGAGAGGAACATGAATAGTGCTGTTCATCAGCACTATTCATGTAATGTCCAGAGACACAATACATGGCTGAGGTGGCAACCCTAGGTGTAGCCATTTACTAATTTACCTGATCTTTCTTAAACATTTTCAAATAGGCAACACCTAGTGGCCTAAAGCCAATAATACATGCCACAAATTAAAAACAAATCAATAATCACAAAAATACAACATGATGTGTGGCTGCTTATTACATAGATGCATTCAAATGCATAAAAAAAAAATAAAAAAAAATATTTCAACCTATTACAGATTAACAGGGAATTAACTGGCTTTTTTACATGTAATACATGTTATGCAATGTATCTAATTAAATGTCCATGTGGCTGGATTTATATTGGAGAGACCGCCCAAAGAATAAGATATATGATTACACAACACAAGTCGAATATAAGATGTAAGGACCTCAATGTCTCTAACTATTTTCTTATGTCTGGCCACACTATTCCCCAACTCAAATTTCAGATAATAGACCACATCCCTGTCCCACGTAGAGGGTGAGATAGGGAACTATTACTTAAAAAATGAGAATCTATGTGGATCTATAAACTTGACTGCATGCATCCAAAAGGTATGAATCATGAATTGGATTTTAATCTCTTCCTGTAAATTCCCTGTTCATCTGTAATAGGTTACTTGAAATTTGTTATGAGTCTGTTAAAAGTGTGTGTGTGTATATGTATATGTGTGTGTGTATATATATATATATATATATATATATATATGTATTTCTTCTACTGTGTTGCCTAGATACATTTTAATGCATCTATGTAATAAGCAGCCACACATCATGTTGTATTTTTGTGATTATTGATTTGTTTTTAATTTGTGACATGTATTATTGTCTTTAGGCCACTAGGTGTCGCCAATATTTGAAAATGTTTTAGAGAGATAAGGTAAATTAGTAGATGACTACACCTGTGGTGACGTGTATAAAAGAGAGATGTATATTGAAATAAGGTCATATGATTAAGGGTATTTGAGCCCGCAACATCATGTTTTTTACTTACTGGTGCTAATAAAGTGAAGTGTATACTATTCTGGTAGTGCTGCTGAGTTTGTGGATTTGCTGTATAACACAGCTCAGAGATTTTCTCATCTCTAGATAAGTCAGAGGACCCAGAACATTACATCTATGCAGGGGGGGGGGGAATGTTCACATGCTAACATGGAAGCCTCACTCTCAAAATGCCACACAATAAACAGTAAATTGATATAATCTTTTCTCAACAGAATACACAAAATCAATAAAAAATTAACATTCACAAATAAAATAAACATTCATATAAAACATAAAATAAAAAATCATACTTGCATTAAAAAAGCAAGACAAGCTGAATATCACAGCCCCAGTTATATAATCTGAGACTAGAAAGACTACAACTTCCATCTTCTAACAATATTTTTCATGGACACGCCCCTTCACCACATGCAAACAATATGATTGATGGGTGAGAAACAAGAGACAGAAATACTCAATCTATGGATGTAATTGCCATTTGACCATTATTTCTTTAGATAATGCTTCCTGAAGAATTGGTTATGGAGACAAGCAAATATTAAGTTGGATGTGAATGTGCAAAATAAAAAGGAATGACTCGCAGGGCTGGACTGGTGTCTAGAGATTTTTTCAGTTTTTACCTTGATAAGGTAATAATAAAAGTCTTGAGCATCTGATTGAAGTTTACACTGAGATTGTGAGCTCCCAGCTGAAGACAGATGACTGGAGAATAATGAATGTTAGAACTCAAAGAAATGTTATGCTTGTAAACATTGTATGCATATAAATAATCCAATACAGGTACAACTTACAGTTACTCTTTGAACATGCATAGTATGGGGTGCTGGGCCATTTTTATATGTACTAAGTTCATCCTTAGATAAAAAGCCAAATATAATCCCAGTTTTTTTGCACTATCATAAGATACATACATAAAACAAGTTGTTTCTTCAAACACCCTTTTGTCCAAGGAGAAAAGTCAACCAAAAAAATACACATTTATAAAGTGTGCATGCATGTCTGTCAAAACATAGTAGGCGTCAGTATTGATGAATGGCCTGGGAACCAAATCATTTTCAACTTATATCACTTTTTTTTTTTTTTTAAGGTTACGCTTAGTGTATCAAAAAAAATCTGTTTTCTAAAGGTTTCCAGTGATCTCATCCTTCATTAACTCATAAGATACTTGTCACTATTTTTCCTGTTTTACATAGCATATCTTGGATTCTCCACACTAAACAAACAAAATTATTATGTATTTTAGGTAAGTATTACTATTATGATGAAAGCATTTTTAAAAAGCATGTTGAGAAATTAAGAAATTAAAAATAATCAACTAAATGTTTCCTCATGAGTTAAATTATATCCTAGCACATAAGTGAGTTGTATTTTTCTTTTAATGATTGCCACCCAATATTATTTATATTAGTATGGTCGTACGATAATTCTACTCTTGCTCCTGCAAGCATTCATGCCTTTGATGAAAGACATTAGTTGAAATAGTTTTTGTAACTGGGTCAAAGGAGGTTAATAAAAGAATATTAAGGATTCTTTGTTCTCCTGAGCACTGAAAAATGTTAAAGCTCCAAATTGCTGCATAGCTGAATAATTCTAATTAGGAAGTACAGGGCATAATGAAAAGATGCTGTAACCAGGTAGACCAAAAGTGACTGCATCATCAGAAGGCTAGTATATTAAACTAACATCATTATAAAACAAATATATCATCTGCATCCAAGGTGAAAGCCCAGCTAAAAAAGGAACATGCTGTACCAATAAGCAAAAGGTCAGAAAGAGGAAAGGGGGAGTTTGTAAAGTTTGAGAGAGTGCATCGATAGCTAAAGATCAGGTCAAGGGAGTGACTACCTTTGTGAGTGGGAGCATCAGTCCATTGTGACAAACCGAAAGAGGAAGTGAGTTGCAGAAGTTGTTTTGCAGAGGAGGCAGTGAGATTGTCAAGAGGGATGTTGAAGTCACCAAGAATGAGGGAAGGGGTGTCTGAGGAAAGGAAATAAGGTAGCCAGGCAGCCAAGTGATCTAGAAATTGAGTTGAGGAGCCAGGAGGACGGTATATGACTGCAACATGTATAGAAAGAGGAGAGAATAAGCAAATCATGTGGGTTTCGAATGAGGAAAATGTGAGGGGAGAGATGGGATGTATTTGTTGAAAGGTGCAATGAGAGGAAAGTAAAATACCTACACCACCTCATTGTCTATTACCAGACCTAGGAGTGTGGCTGAAGAGGAGACCCCCATGTGACAGAGCAGCAGTGGATGCTGTGTCTAGGGGAGAGAGACAGGTTTCTGTTAGGGTCAGAAGGTTGAGGGAGTGGGAGATAAAGAGGTCATGTATAGAAGTGAGTTTGTTGCAGACAGAGCAAGAGTTCCAGAGTGCACAAGTGAAAGGGGTAGTGACTTTTGATGCAAGAGGAATGTGAGTAAGGTTGTCAGAGTTTTGTTTTTTGAGTCTGTGGGATGGTACACATGGATGTGCACGGCTAGGCAGTTGTTGGGGACCAGGATTAGGGGAGATTTCACCAGCAGTTAGTAAAAGCAAGAGGGAGAGTGACATGAGATGAGATACAAATTTGCAGTAATGAGACTGCTTTTGAGACAAGGTGCAAGGGGGAGAGAGAGAGTGTTTAGGAATAGGTAAAGTTTGTGAGTACAAAAGTAAGGTAGATGAACAGTGCAGGTGGAGAGGGAGAAGGAGTAATTGAATAATGTAGTTTGTTATAGAGACAAAAGGCAGCAAAAAGGAATATGAAGATATTAGGCATTTTTACAAAAGAGGGAACCAGTTAAACACATAAGACACAGTATTACAGTAGCGATTGCATAAGAAAACAGTAAGGTATATAAAACATAATATTATAAAAGTACATGAATTTTTCTTGCCCCTTGCCCAATCCTTTTTGAATTCTTGTATAATTCTATTGCTAATGCCTCACTTATAAAATATTTACTTTAAAAATGTGAACATATGTTGTTATAGCAATGCACATCCCTGTGCAATGCACTTCCCAAACTAGTGTGAAATATATGCAGGCAGGGCAGTCAGCTGAGTCCACTAAATTTAGTTGATTGCTAATCAAAGACAATTGGAAAGTTAGATTCTGTTCTGGTCAGGGTGAGATGTTAAACAGACAATAAAATTTGGGGGAGGTTGAAACTATCGAATAAGACAGCTATACGTTTTAGAATAATAGCAAGTATTGCTAAGGATTGAACATCACATGGCAATTAACTAAACATTAGAAATAAGACATTGGATAACAGTACAACAAATGTAGGACTAAGTTAACAACCTAAAATCATTTTCTCTATGCACATATACACATACCAGAAGAGAGTTACAGGAGAGGAAAAAAACACCAGAGTGCAGTGAAAAGTTTGCACAATGACAGGGACTCTATTCACGTACCAGAAGAGAGTTACAGGAGAGGAAAAAAACACCAGAGTGCAGTGAATAGTTTGCACAATGACAGGGACTCTATTCACATACCAGAAGAGAGTTACAGGAGAGGAGAAAAACACCAGAGTGCAGTGAATAGTTTGCACAATGACAGGGACTCTATTCACGTACCAGAAGAGAGTTACAGGAGAGGAAAAAAACACCAGAGTGCAGTGAATAGTTTGCACAATGGCAGGGACTCTATTCACGTGCCTGAAAGCAGAGGAGAGACAATAGGGCTAGCTTGATGTAGTGTGCATTTATTCAGCAGATGTCAATAGGCAGCATGTTGTCTTAATAAGCAGCACTGTGCTGAGTAGTGAGTGCAATTCTTGTATAATTCTATTGCTAATGCCTCACTTATAAAATGTTCACTTTAAAAATGTGGACATATGTTGTTATAGCAATGCACATCCCAGTGCAATGCACATCTCAAACTAGTGTGAAATATATTTAAATCAGTTATTAAAGTAAATGGTTATTATTCCATTGAGATTAAAAACATTTTTATTCTCAGTGTGTTCTAATAAACACCATTTTTTATTTTGTTAGCAGGAATTGTTTATTTTTTGCTAGAGAAATACTCCCC
Source organism: Bombina bombina (assembly GCF_027579735.1). Classification (NCBI taxonomy): domain Eukaryota; kingdom Metazoa; phylum Chordata; class Amphibia; order Anura; family Bombinatoridae; genus Bombina; species Bombina bombina. The sequence goes on from NC_069501.1 coordinate 296,678,277, forward strand.
CCCCCAAAAAAAAAAAAATGTTTAAATAAATGCAGATTGTACTAGTGGAAAACAACTGTTTATTTGCTCATACTAAGTTGTCAAAACCTCCCAATTTATCAATTAAAGCTAGGAAACCTGCCTGCCCCTCTTTAGGTCAGATTACAAGTTGCATGCTAATGATTGCACTGGATGTAAGAAATATCGCTGGACCAGCTTGATATTAAAAGTCTATGGTAAATACCATTTAGCACAGCCAACATCAATTTAGTCCAACCTATACTTTCAATGGATATGAAAATGATGCTAAAAAAAACGCTGATATTATAACTAGAATATTAAGCGTGACTTGAGACCTGAAGTAAACTGTAACGGTTAAAAAAAGTTTACAAGTTTATAGGCAATACATATATATTTATCTATTTAACAGGCAAAAAAAATTACCATAATATTATAAAAAAAACAACTAAATTAGAATAATGGCGCAGAACCTGCATATTATTATATAGTAGTTAGCAGAGATATATTAATGGACAAATGCATTGATTACCTTAAAAACAGGGAAGCAAGCACTCTTATTAAGTGTAAATTTTATAAATAAAAAAATATATATATCTAAAAAAAGTATAAAAGATATCAATCCAAAATCATAGGTGCTGTCATTTTACACAAAGTATAAACAATGTTCATATTGCAAATACATAAGCATTTAAAAATACAAATGTATAAAAAATATAAACCAACATACTAGAATGAGTGAAAGTGAGGTCCCAGCATGCCACACTATGGGGCCTAGTTATCAAGCCGTCAACCTCAAATACGCTGGAATTCCGCATCTTATTTGTGGCGAGGCTGATACGCCTTAGTTATCAAAGGCTCGAGACCGGCAAAAGTAGAATTTTGTGACGTAAGCATCGATCCGCCGGACTCAGTCCGACACAGATCGATTCTTACGTCACTCCAGATGTTCCGCACACAAGTGCGGCACATTCTCACTACTTTTGCTAGTTATCAAAAACTAGCAGGTACGCTCGGCACTTTTACGGCCCAGCGTACCTGGTTTTCAATCCGCCACCCCTGGAGGCGGCGGATCCCATAGGAATCAATGGGAGTCTGACCATAGCGAAAGTACAAGTTCGCTGCTGACAGACATCCCATTGATTTCTATGGGAGCTGTCTACACCTAACACCCTAACATGTACCCCGAGTCTAAACACCACTAATCTGTCCCCCCCTACACCGCCGCAACTAAATAAAGTTATTACCCCCTAAACCGCTGCTCCCGGAGCCCACCGCAAGCTACTCTATACATATTAACCCCTAAACCGCTGCTCCCGGAGCCCACCGCAACTATAATAAATGTATTAACCCCTAAACCGCCGCTCCCTGAACCCGCCGCAACCTATATTAAATGTATTAACCCCTAATCTGCCCCCCCCTACACCGTCGCCACCTATAATAAATTTATTAACCCCTATCCTGCCCCCCCTACACCGTCGCCACCTATAATAAATTTATTAACCCCTAATCTGCCCCCCCTACACCGTCGCCACCTATAATAAATTTATTAACCCCTATCATGCCCCCCACTACGCCGCCGCCACTGTAATAAAATTATTAACCCCTAAACCTAAGTCTAACCCTAACCCTAACGCCCCCCTAACTTAAATATTAATTAAATAAATCTAAATAAATTAACTCTTATTAACTAAATGAATCCTGTTTAAAACTAAATACTTACCTTTAAAATAAACCCTAATATAGCTACAATATAAATAATAATTATATTCTAGCTATCTTAGGATTTATATTTATTTTACAGGTACCTTTCAATTTATTTTAACTAGGTACAATAGCTATTAAATAGTTATTAACTATTTAATAGCTTACCTAGCTAAAATAAAGAGAAATGTACCTGTTAAATAAATCCTAACCTAAGTTACAATTACACCTAACACTACACTATACTTTAATAAATTAATCCCATTTAAAAATAAATACTTACCTGTAAAATAAACCCGAAGATAGCTACAATGTAATTAATAATTATATTGTAGCTATCTTAGGATTTATATTTATTTTACAGGTAACTTTGTATTTATTTTAGCTAGTTAGAATAGTTATTAAATAGTTATTAACTATTTAATAACTACCTAGCTAAAAGAAATACAAAATTACCTGTAAAATAAATCCTAACTTAAGTTACAATTAAACCTAATACTACACTATCATTAAATTAATTAAATAAACTACCTACAAATAACTACAATTAAATACAATTACATAAACTAACTAAAGTACAAAAAATAAAAAAAGCTAAGTTACAAACATGTTAAAAATATTACAACAATTTTAAGCTACTTACACCTAATCTAAGCCCCCTAATAAAATAACAAACCCCCCCAAAATAAAAAATGTCCTACCCTATTCTAAATTAAATACATTTCAAAGCTCTTTTACCTTACCAGCCCTTAAAAGGGCCATTTGTGGGGGCATGCCCCAAAGAAAACAGCTCTTTTGCCTGTAAAAGAAAAATACAACCCCCCCCCAACATTAAAACCCACCACCCACATACCCCTAATCTAACCCAAACCCCCCTTACAAAAACCTAACACTAATCCCCTGAAGATCATCCTACCTTTAGTTGTCTTCACTCAGCCGAGCCACCGATGGAACTGAAGAGGACATCCGGAGCGGAAGAAGTTAATCCTCCAAGCGGCGCTGAAGAAATCTTCCATCCGATGAAGTCATCATCCAGGCGGCGCTGAAGAAAAGTCTTCGATCCGGCCGATGTCATCTTCAAAGAGGCGCTGAAGAGGTCTTCTATCCAGGCGAAGTCATCTTCCAAGCCGGGTCTTGAATCTTCCTTCCGCCGACGCGGAACCACCTTCTTCACCGACGGACTACGACGAATGACGGCTCCTTTAAGGGACGTCATCCAAGATGGCGTCCTCTCAATTCCGATTGGCTGATAGGATTCTATCAGCCAATCGGAATTAAGGTAGGAAAATTCTGATTGGCTGATGGAATCAGCCAATCAGATTCAAGTTCAATCCGATTGGCTGATCCAATCAGTATGAGCTCACATTCTATTGGCTGATCGGAACAGCCAATAGAATGCGAGCTCAATCTGATTGGCTGATTCCATCAGCCAATCAGATTTTTCCTACCTTAATTCCGATTGGCTGATAGAATCCTATCAGCCAATCGGAATTGAGGGGACGCCATCTTGGATGACGTCCATTAAAGGAGCCATCATTCGTCGTAGTCCGTCGGTGAAGAAGGTGGTTCCGCGTCGACGGAAGGAAGATTCAAGACCCAGCTTGGAAGATGACTTCGCCCGGATAGAAGACCTCTTCAGCGCCTCTTTGAAGATGACATGGGCCGGATCGAAGACTTTTCTTCAGCACCGCCTGGATGATGACTTCATCGGATGGAAGATTTCTTCAGCGCTGCTTGGAGGATTAACTTCTTCCGCTCCGGATGTCCTCTTCAGTTCCATCGGTGGCTCGGCTGAGTGAAGACAACTAAAGGTAGGATGATCTTCAGGGGATTAGTGTTAGGTTTTTGTAAGGGGGGTTTGGGTTAGATTAGGGGTATGTGGGTGGTGGGTTTTAATGTTGGGGGGGGTTGTATTTTTCTTTTACAGGCAAAAGAGCTGTTTTCTTTGGGGCATGCCCCCACAAATGGCCCTTTTAAGGGCTGGTAAGGTAAAAGAGCTTTGAAATTTATTTAATTTAGAATAGGGTAGGGCATTTTTTTATTTTGGGGGTTTTGTTATTTTATTAGGGGGCTTAGATTAGGTGTAAGTAGCTTAAAATTGTTGTAATATTTTTAACATGTTTGTAACTTATTTTTTTATTTTTAGTAACTTAGCTTTTTTTATTTTTTGTACTTAAGTTAGTTTATGTAATTGTATTTAATTGTAGTTATTTGTAGGTAGTTTATTTAATTAATTTAATGATAGTGTAGTATTAGGTTTAATTGTAACTTAAGTTAGGATTTATTTTACAGGTAATTTTGTATTTCTTTTAGCTAGGTAGTTATTAAATAGTTAATAACTATTTAATAACTATTCTAACTAGCTAAAATAAATACAAAGTTACCTGTAAAATAAATATAAATCCTAAGATAGCTATAATATAATTATTAATTATATTGTAGCTATCTTAGGGTTTATTTTACAGGTAAGTATTTATTTTTAAACAGGAATAATTTATTAAAGTATAGTGTAGTGTTAGGTGTAATTATAACTTAGGTTAGGATTTATTTTACAGGTAAATTTCAGTTTATTTTAGCTAGGTAGCTATTAAATAGTTAATAACTATTTAATAGCTATTGTACCTAGTTAAAATAAATTGAAAGGTACCTGTAAAATAAAAATAAATCCTAAGATAGCTAGAATATAATTATTATTTATATTGTAGCTCTATTAGGGTTTATTTTAAAGGTAAGTATTCAGTTTTAAATAGGATTCATTTAGTTAATAAGAGTTAATTTATTTAGATTTATTTAATTAATATTTAAGTTAGGGGGGCGTTAGGGTTAGGGTTAGACTTAGGTTTAGGGGTTAATCATTTTATTACAGTGGCGGCGGTGTAGTGGGGGGCAGGATAGGGGTTAATAAATTTATTATAGGTGGCGACAGTGTAGGGGGGGCAGGATAGGGGTTAATAGGTTTAATATAGGTTGCGGCGGGTTCAGGGAGCGGCGGTTTAGGGGTTAAACTATTTATTTAGTTGCGGAGAGGTGCGGGATCAGCAGGATAGGGGTTAATAATTTTATAATAGAGGGCGACGGTGTAGGAGGGGCAGGATAGGGGTTACTAGGTATACTGTAGGTGGCAGCGGTGTCCGGGAGCGGCGGTTTAGGGGTTAATACATTTATAAGAGTTGCGGCAGGGTCTAGGAGCGGCGGTTTAGGGGTTAATACATTTATAAGAGTTGCGGCGGGGTCTAGGAGCGGCGGTTTAGGGGTTAATACATTTATAAGAGTTGCGGCGGGGTCTAGGAGCGCCGGTTTAGGGGTTAATACATTTATAAGAGTTGCGGCAGTGTCCGGGAGCGGCGGTTTAGGGGTTAATACATTTATAAGAGTTGCGGCGGGGTCTAGGAGCGGCGGTTTAGGGATTAATAACTTTATTTAGTTGCGGGGGGCTCCGGGGGCGCCGGTATAGGGGGTAGAACAGTGTAGTTTAGTGTGAGTGCTTAGTGACAGGCTAGCAAGAAAGCTGGGAAAAAGCCGAAGGGCAGCGAGATCGGATGAGTGATAACTCTCACAGTCCGCTGCTCATCGCCCCGCGGCTTTTTGACAGCTTTGTTTGATAACTTAGGCGTATTTTTTCAGGTCCGCGGCGGCGATGTGAGGCGAGCTTAGGCGGGCGTATTGGGCCGGCGAAGCCAGAAAAGTAGACGGCTTGATAACTACCCCCCTATAGCCTGTAGAAAAAAACATGAAAAAATAATAAAGTTTAACAAAACACATCCAAAACATATTAAAATAAAGTATTGCACTCAAAAAAATATATTTACATTTCTACATTTTTTATATATAAAAAGTGTATACACATTTGTAATACACTCTCTCTCTCTCTCCCTCCCATGTGCATTTATGTGTTAATATGTATGTGCACACAAAATATATATATATATATATATATATATATATATATATATATATATATATATATATATATATATATATATATATATATATATATAAAATTATTTGTGTGCAGGTATGCAATATATATATATTTGTGTGCGGGTATACAATATATATATATTTGTGTGCGGGTATACAATATATATATATTTGTGTGCGGGTATACAATATATATATATTTGTGTGCGGGTATACAATATATATATATTTGTGTGCGGGTATACAATATATATATATTTGTATAGATATTTAGGTGTATACACATTTGTAATACACTCTCTCTCTCTCCCTCCCATGTGCATTTATGTGTTAATATGTATGTGCACACAAAATATATATATATATATATATTTGTGTGCGGGTATACAATATATATATATATTTGTGTGCGGGTATACAATATATATATATATTTGTGTGCGGGTATACAATATATATATATTTGTGTGCGGGTATACAATATATATATTTGTGTGCGGGTATACAATATATATATATTTGTGTGCGGGTATACAATATATATATATTTGTGTGCGGGTATACAATATATATATATTTGTGTGCGGGTATACAATATATATATATTTGTATAGATATTTAGGTGTAGATATATATTTTGCAAAAAAAATAATCATATTTATATTTAAAAATAAAAACAGAATTTTCTTCTCATGAATCTGAATTATTCCTAATGCCTAGCTCTGTCTCGGGTTAGCATACGAGCGATAAATAGAAAAGTTTTTTTAGCACACCCCATATAAGTCAATGGACTGAGGAGGTTAGTGCAGTTGCGATATTCAAAGTACTAAAGTTAGCGAACCTAAGTCTTTTGCTTGTGCTCTAACTTTTTACTTTCAATTTGTAAAATGCATGCTAATCCGCGCACTTTAATTTTTTAACTTGAGCACAGATGATACTTGAGTTAAAAAAAATGAGCACTTCCCTTGTAATCTGAAACTTTTGTGGGGATGTTGTTCATTGTATTTTAACTTGCAGGAAGCAGCCTCTGATGCTTAATATACAGAGTCTAAGGGCTCGATGATATATTCTTCGCCAGCTCAAACCTTCTTTTTCTCGCTGACACCCCCAGGGCTGCCCCGGTGCAATGATCGTAAAAAAGGGGCAGTCCCTGCGAGTTGCGAGATGGCTCCTATTAAAAGTATTGAAGCTCGCTCGTTAGGGAAACTTCGCTCCTTAGTGCGAAGTTAGCAGGGAGCAGGGGGAGCACTTTAAAATTAAAATCCTGCAGCCAATATAACTCACATTATGCTGCTTTCTGCTTATAGCATCTTACATTCGCCTATATTTTAGTATGCATTTGTTTTTCTTTTGGGTTATAAGTGTTTCTATTGTTTTGACAAAAGCTTGCCACCTTTTAGTTGGTGAGAACAAAATGTGAGATCTGCAGTGCAAAAATCTTTATAGAATTACGCTGGGATTAGTGAGACATTGTCATATACGCCCATGGAAAGCCCATGTTCAGCCCATTTTACGAAAAAAACAACAATTACACTTTGCATTTTGTATTTATAAGTTCATATTTCGGTGTGATTTTTGCACACCCAGTGTACTACAATTACGATTTACGCTGTGCATATTTAATTTGATTTATTCCTGTGTAAATTACTTACTAATTTTACTTTTTTGTTAACATACGATTTTTGGTGAAGAATTTTGTTACGATTTTTGATGCACATTAACAATACAATTTTTCCTTGCTCATTTTTGTGGGAATGGTTCAAATTTTTGTTTTGTATAATGTTTAAAATACGAATTTTGTTGTGCACATTTCATATGAAAATGCAGTATACGCCCCTTAGCGAGACACCCTGTTTTCAGGGTAAAAAATGGCTTTAGATCATTCCACCAGGGAAATAGAAGGACTAGCGAGCATTCATTAATAATCTCGCTAGCCCAGAAAGCTTTCAATCATCGAGCCCTAAGTCCTTTTGCACTTTTTAGATATACTTCTTGGTTTGTGGAGGCAAGATTGAGAGTTCAATTCAGAAGAGTGATTACGTTTTCATTTGACAGTGAGACATCCAGCCACAATTTTGGTTGTCAATCTGATAACCAGTCATTGTTGCATTTAAAAGAAGAAGAAAAAGATTGGCCTGGACTAGGCCCAAACTGACAATGATTGATGGCCCTGTTGCTATTGGCTGGAACATTCTAGAGGGATTTATTTTACTGCAGCAATTTGATCAGTTATGCAGCACAATCCCTGCCTATATGGGGGTCGATCCGATATAAATCGTCGCCCGCAAAAGCCGGCGACGCCAATATTTACGCTGATTTGGTATCCTATATACGGCGTAACCTAGAAGTTACGCGCGTATATTTCTGCCGTCGCCCGTAGTTTTTTGGGCCATAGGCAGGTATACCAAACCAGCGCAGTTTGGTATCCAATATGCAGCGTAAGGACTTACGTGGCGAAAATGGAGAAAACTTACTCCATTTTCACCTCGCCACAAAAAGCAGCCGTAAGAAGCCTTACGCTGACTATTGGAGCCCCGTAACTCCCTAAACTAACTAGAAAATAAACCTAACACCTAACGCATGCGCAATGTCTATCTCCCTGTCAACCGCGATCTGCTAAATAAAACCTAACACCTAACGCATGCGCAATGTCTATCTACCTGTCAACCGCGATCCCCCCCCCCGAAATCCCTAATAAAGTTATTAACCCCTAAACCGCCGCTCCCGGACCCCGCCGCCATCTACATAAACTAACCCCCTACTGTGAGCCCCTAAAACCGCCGCCATCTACCTTATCTATCCCCTAATCTGACCCCTTACACCGCCGCCACCTATATAAAAATTATTAACCCCTAATCTAATCCCCCTATACCGCCGCCAGCTATATTAATATTATTAACCCCTAATGTAAGCCCCTTACACCGCCGCCATCTCTATTAAAATGATTAACCCCTAATTTAATCTACCTACCCCGCCGCCAGCTATATTATCTATATTAACCCTAAGTATATTATAGTTAATATAGGTATTACATTATATATATTAACTATATTAACCCTAATTATATTAGGGTTAATATAGTTAATATAGTTACTATAGTATTTATATTAACTATATTAACTCTATCTAACCCTAACTAAATTTATATTAAATTAATCTAATTCATTTATAAACTAAAATATTCCTATTTAAATCTAAATACTTACCTATAAAATAAACCCTAAGATAGCTACAATATAATTAATAATTACATTGTAGCTATGTTAGGGTTAATATTTATTTTACAGGTAAATTGTTAATTATTTTAACTAGGTATAATAGATATTAAATAGTTATTAACTATTTAATATCTACCTAGTTAAAATAATTACCCAATTACCTGTAAAATAAATCCTAACCTAAGTTATAAATACACCTACACTATCAATAAATTTAATAAACTACAAACATCTATCTAAAAATACAATTAAATTAACTAAACTAAATTACAAAAAAAACAAACACTAAATTACAAAAAATAAAAAAAAGATTACAAGATTTTTAAGCTAATTACACCTATTCTAAGCCCCCTAATAAAATAATAAACCCCCAAAATAAAAAAAATTCCCTGCCCTATTCTAAATTAAACAAATTTCAAAGCTCTTTACCTTACCAGCCCTTAAAAGGGCCTTTTGTGGGGCATGCCCCAAAGAATTCAGCTCTTTTGCATACAACAAATACAACCCCCCCCCCATTACAACCCACCACCCACATACCCCTATTCTAAAACCACCCAAACCCCCCTTAAAAAAGCCTAACACTACCCCCCTGAAGATCTCCCTACCTTGTCTTCACCACACCGGGCCGAACTCCTGATCCGATCCGGGCGATGTCTTCCTCCAAGCGGCAAAGAAGAATTCTTCCTCCGGCGATGTCTTCCTCCAAGCGGCAAAGAAGAATTCTTCCTCCGGCGACGTCTTCCTCCAAGCGGCAGCAAAGTCTTCATTCTTCCGGCGGCATCTTCAATCTTCTTTCTTCGCTCCGCCGCCGCGGAGCATCCATCCCGGCCGACTGCTGTACTACGAATGAGGTACCTTTAAATGACGTCATCCAAGATGGCGTCCGCCGAATTCCGATTGGCTGATAGGATTCTATCAGCCAATCGGAATTAAGTTAGAAAAATCTGATTGGCTGATTGAATCAGCCAATCAGATTCAAGTTCAATCCGATTGGCTGATCCAATCAGCCAATCAGATTGAGCTTGCATTCTATTGGCTGTTCCGATCAGCCAATAGAATGCGAGCTCAATCTGATTGGCTGATTGGATGAGCCAATCGGATTGAACTTGAATCTGATTGGCTGATTCAATCAGCCAATCAGATTTTTCTATCTTAATTCCGATTGGCTGATAGAATCCTATCAGCCAATCGGAATTCGGCGGACGCCATCTTGGATGATGTCATTTAAAGGTACCTCATTCGTAGTACAGCAGTCGGCCGGGATGGATGCTCCGCGGCGGCGGAGCGAAGAAAGAAGATTGAAGATGCCGCCGGAAGAATGAAGACTTTGCTGCCGCTTGGAGGAAGACGTCGCCGGAGGAAGAATTCTTCTTTGCCGCTTGGAGGAAGACATCGCCGGAGGAAGAATTCTTCTTTGCCGCTTGGAGGAAGACATCGCCCGGATCGGATCAGGAGTTCGGCCCGTTGTGGTGAAGACAAGGTAGGGAGATCTTCAGGGGGGTAGTGTTAGGCTTTTTTAAGGGGGGTTTGGGTGGTTTTAGAATAGGGGTATGTGGGTGGTGGTTTGTAATGGGGGGCTGGATTGTATTTGTTGTATGCAAAAGAGCTGAATTCTTTGGGGCATGCCCCACAAAAGGCCCTTTTAAGGGCTGGTAAGGTAAAGAGCTTTGAAATTTGTTTAATTTAGAATAGGGCAGGGAATTTTTTTTATTTTGGGGGTTTATTATTTTATTAGGGGGCTTAGAATAGGTGTAATTAGCTTAAAAATCTTGTAATCTTTTTTTATTTTTTGTAATTAAGTGTTTGTTTTTTTTTGTAATTTAGTTTAGTTAATTTAATTGTATTTTTAGATAGATGTTTGTAGTTTATTAAATTTATTGATAGTGTAGGTGTATTTATAACTTAGGTTAGGATTTATTTTACAGGTAATTGGGTAATTATTTTAACTAGGTAGATATTAAATAGTTAATAACTATTTAATATCTATTATACCTAGTTAAAATAATTAACAATTTACCTGTAAAATAAATATTAACCCTAACATAGCTACAATGTAATTATTAATTATATTGTAGCTATCTTAGGGTTTATTTTATAGGTAAGTATTTAGATTTAAATAGGAATATTTTAGTTTATAAATGAATTAGATTAATTTAATATAAATTTAGTTAGGGGTGTTAGGGTTAGATAGAGTTAATATATAGTTAATATAAATACTATAGTAACTATATTAACCCTAATATAATTAGGGTTAATATAGTTAATATATATAATGTAATAACTATATTAACTATAATATACTTAGGGTTAATATAGATAATATAGCTGGCGGCGGGGTAGGTAGATTAAATTAGGGGTTAATCATTTTAATAGAGATGGCGGCGGTGTAAGGGGCTTACATTAGGGGTTAATAATTTTAATATAGATGGCGGCGGTGTTAGGGGCTCACTTTAGGGGGTTATAGATATAATATAGCTGGCGGCGGGGTACGGGAGCGGCGGTTTAGGGGTTAATAGCTTTATTAGGTTGCGGCGGGGTACGGGAGCGGCGGTTTAGGGGTTAATAGCTTTTTTATTGTTAGGCTAGTGAGGGGGGATAGCGGATAGAGGGTTAGACGTGTCGGGCTATGTTAGGGAGGCGTGTTAGACAGTGCGGGCTATGTTAGGGAGGCGTGTTAGACAGTGCGGGTGTTTTAGACTTTAGTCAGGTTTTGTAGGCGCCGGCAGTTTCTAACGTGCCGTAAGTCACTGGCGACGCCAGAAATTTGTACTTGCGCAGATTTCTGGACATCGCTGGTTTGTCAGACTTACGGCACGTTAGCATCTGACGGCGACCTATATGGGATAGCTCGAGTTGCGAGCTGAAACTGCGGGCGACGCCGGTTCCCTCGCTTGCGCCGCAAACTGCGATCTATATCGGATCGCGCCCATGAAGAGTTCAGAATTCAATTGGGATTTAATGATCACAAGAAATATTAAGTATTGCTAGCTTTAAGTGATATTAAACTTTACAAATATTCTTCTATGCAAGAATATTTAAACATGATATTAACAATATTATTTGCATGAAAAATGTTAGTTTAAAGCTATTTATTTTAACACCGAGTGATGTCTGTGAGCAGCTGGACCACAGGGAGTGACTGTTAACTGGCTAATAAGCAGAAACCCCACTACTTTGTTGGGGAACACTGACACTCTCCATAAGCATGAAAGCAAAACTGTTTACAGGAAAATGTGTTTTAACAAAAACAAAAAAGGCCTTTTTTAGATGAAACAAATAAATTATTACAAATGTTCCAAATTTTTAATATAATTCATTTTTTTCATCTATATGTTACTATACAGTATACATTTTCCTGTCTCCCTAGTTTTTAATTATTAGTATAGCAGGTTCACATATATACATCGCCTATATACAGTCGCTTTCTTGACAACACGTTTTTACCTGACATTTGCGAACAAGTAGATGCTCCTAAGATTGACACACATCAATAGAACAAAGCTGGATTATGGATAATATAGATAACATATGTCCAGTTAGTAGAACCATATAGGCATTTGGTTGTGCCTAATACATTGATATACACATTTTTCTGGCAATACAGAATTTAATTAAACTGTGTATTTTTTTACCTTTTAAATTGATCTCAGTCTACTTTTTTGCTATATTAGGGAGGAGTGGGACTGGCATGGCGTAATGAGCATACAGTGGAATATCTACACGTTACATAAGAATAGTCCAGCTCTGTTACAATGTAGAGCAGTGATTTAGTTAAAAGAGAGAAAAAATTAAAGTATTGGCTGAAAAATGGAGAATATATTAGCTCTGCTAATTAAATAGAAAACTGACTAGATGTGCAGGTCTTTAATTAATTTTGTATTTAACGAACATTAAGTGTCACTGTGAACTTAATATAAATTAAGTAGCAATATAAGGTCATAACTTGGTTTCGGTAGAGCTCTACATTTTAAATAATGATTTTTCTGATTTATAATGTTAGTCATTTTTGCTCTTAAAAAAAAGATCTTCCTACTCAATCTTCCTTCCTAATGTATAGATAAAACAAACAAGTGAAATTCTTAGTCTTTTAATGTATCACTAAATTATAGCTGTTCAGGAATAAGTAGAGAGAGTGAGTGAGATGTATATTTTACGGTGCAAAGTGTAACATTTTACATTGATATACTTCTAGCGCAATAAGACTGTCACTCATACAATAACCTGTTCTCCAATAGCAGTCAATGGAGAAAAAAAAAAGGAAAAAAAAAACCTGACTTGAACGCAAACACAATCACATGATCTCATATGCACATGCCCAATCAGATATTCTATTATGCGCAAACCTGACATATTTTCATCTATCTAACTGCAAAGTGCTCAAATGCACTTTATATTTACAGTCATGGCCAAAAATATTGGCACCCAAGCATTTCTGTCAGATAATGCACCACTTTGCCCAGAAAATTGTTGCAATTACAAATGTTTATGCATTCTCATGTTTATTTATTTTGTTTGTATTGGTGTGACACAAAAAATTGGTGAAAAAAAGCCAAATCTGACACAATCCACGCAAAACTCCAGAAGTAGACTGGACAAAATTATTGGCACCCTCAATTTAATATTTGGTAGCACACCCCTTGAAAAAATAACTGAAATCAATTGCCTCCTGTAACCATCAATGAGTTTCATATACCTCTCTACTGGAATTTTCTTCTATCCAGGTCTCTCAGATTGGAAGGGTTACTTTTCCCAACTGTTGTTTTGAGATCTCTCCACAGGTGCTCTATGATATTGACATCTGGACTCATTGTTGGCCAGTTCAGTACTCTCCAGCACTTTGGGGCCTATTTAACAACAGTGCGGATCAGGTCAGACAGACTTCGCTGTATGCAGAGAGCAATACGCTCTCCGTATTCAGCATTGCACCAGCAGCTCTTGTGAGCTGTTGCAACGCCGCTCCCTGCAGACTCGCGGTCAATCGGCCGCCAGCAGGGGAGTGTCAATCAACCCGATCATACTCGATTGGGTTGAATTGTGGCGATGTCTGTCCACCTGCTCAGAGCAGCATACTGTATATATGCTTTAAAATCTAAACTATGCATGGATTCAAAGGGAAGGTAAGGGACCTCAAAACAAGACTCCTCAGAAAACTAACTGTTCAAATATCCAGTATGATTCTAATAAAAGTCTGAACAAAAATCTGGATATCAGAAATCTTGGCAATCTTCTTATAAAACAGATAAGGACAAAATCTTAACCTTAAGAGAACTAGCTGACTAGTTCTTCAGACTGTCCTGCAGGAACTTGAGTACCAATGGTATGCCATGTTAGTACACCATGGTAAACAGGTTTTCCAAATGCCATTATATATATGCCTGGTGACCAGTTCCTGGCCTGAAAAATGGTATGAATAATTTTATCCTTGGGACAGCTCCAGGCGTTCAAGTTACAGGGCATTTAATTAAGAATTTTGAGATCCTGATCAAAGAAAAGCCCATGAGAAAGAAAGGCCCACGAGAAAGAAGGTTTCTTCTGAGAGGAAGCTGCAAAGGCAGACAAGAGGTCATTCTGCAAACCAAATCTGCAAGGCCATACCAGAGCAATCAGAATAACTGAAGCATTCTTGTTTGATTCTGGATAGCAATACAAATTGAGAAAAGATGTAAATAAGGTTAAATAACCAGGGAGCCATAAGGACAATCTCACTATCTTGCTCAAAACCCCCTGGTTCCAAGACTCCTCCTCCGAGTGGAGGCATTTGCGACTGTGAAAGTCTGCCTCCCAATTGATCACACCTGGGATGTGAATAGTTGAGATCCTGCAATAAAGAGATTATGCCTAACTGATAATGCAAGACACTTCATAGTTCGTAGGAAATGCAAGTTTCACCTTGGTGACTGATGTAAGCCACTTCTATGAAATTATTAGATTGTATTAAGGAAATTATTGCTGCCTGAGTTAGGGACAACTCTAAAGAGCCCTGAAGATTTTGAAGAGTTTCAGAATGTTTGATCCTTTTCTCATGAGGTGACCAAACTCTATGCACTCATTGATACGCCCAGACTGACCCCTAACCTTGCTGGCTGACATATGTGGTGATCACTACCCACATTGGCCAAATAAAGAGGTCCTTTGAACAAGAGATTGAGGGATTGGTAAATATGCCACCATGTTAACGACTGTCTTGTCTTGTGATCTTAAAGGGTCTCCTGAGACAGATCTTTGTAGTCCCCACTGATGCAGCATCTGCCATGGGAGAGACTGAAGATGAAATCTGGAAAATGGGATCACATCTGAAGCAGCAACAATGAAGTCCATAATTTTAATCCATTGAGCAATGGAAGGAAGAGGCTTGAATAATAGTTGAGTACAGACCTGCTGCCATTTTAGTCTGTTTTTCTGTCTGTGAGTGACAGCCGCATAGTCACTGAGTTAATTATAGGAGCTAGGAAAGACACAGGTCTAAGGAGTTAAAGAGCTCTGTGGAAATGGATTTCCCAACTGTGACTGTGAAGCAACTGAAGAACTGCTTGTGTATGTCACAACCAGTTGAAGAGAGTGTGTCTGGACCAAAATATCATCCAGGTAAGGAATTATGGAGTTTCCTTGAGCTTGTACCACAGTCAACATTGCTTCTAGAATCTTGGTAAATATTTTGAGTGTTGATGCCAGAACAAATGGACGCACCACAAACTGATAATGCCTGTTTAGGAATGCAAATCTCAAGAACCTTAAATGATCCTTGTGAATGGAGGTATTGTCATAAGCATCTTTAAAGTCTTTGGTAGACATAAACTGAACCTCTTGCATTAAAAGAGGAACAGTGCAAATTGTCTCCTTCTTGAAAGTGGTAACTATAAGGAATTTGTTCAAGGTTTTCAAATCCAAGATGGGCCAAAAGGTACCTTCCATCTTTTATACTATAATAAAACTGAAATAAAATCTCAGATTTATTTCTGAAACTTGAACTATAGTTATTACTCCCATTATTTCCAAGTCCTTTACACAAGCCAGAATGGGTTGGACCTTTAAGGGATCTTGAGGAGCTCAAGGCAGAAGTCTTTATGTTGTGGCAGGAACATTTATTTACCTTCAATGTTTGTGGCAATAATTGCATCTATTCCTGGCCTAAACAGGATTTTACCTTGAAAGGGAAGAGATAAAAGACTGTCTTTATAGACCATATATGCAGACCAAGACTTGAGCCAAAAAGTTTGCCTTAGCAATAATGTAAATAATTTCCACATTCTATAATCGAATGCTATTTACAGTTTTTGAATGTGACTTTCGAATTTGAATGTTTATAATTAGATTGAATGCCCATATTCGAAATTTCGAATGTAACATTTGATTTAACAAATACTATTCAGAAGTTTAATAGTTCATGTGGTAGTGAATTTAGTAAATTGATACAAATATATAAATTTGAATGTTTCTATTTTGAATATTGCATAATTTGAATTTGAATATTAGATTTAAAGAATGCATTAGAAATACTATTTACAAATATATAAATTCAAATTTTTCTAATTCAAAATATTGCATAATTTGACTCAAATTATTAATAAAATTTGAATTGAATGTTACATTTAAAGAAAGCATTAGAAATACAATTACATTAAACAAATGTTAGAATGATGTACATACATTCGAAATTCGAAATGAACGAACAAAATGTGTTAAAATTTTTCGAATATTGCAAAACATTCGCCCACCCCTAATATAAAGCTGTATACGGCTCCTAGGAGCTTTACGTGATCTAAGGTCTCCTCCAGAGTAACTTCCCCAGAAATGATCTCTGAAAAGTTGTACCACCAGACTGCTGTAGCTACATCTACACAGGCTACACTGATAACTGGCCTATAGATAAAGCTTGCAAGCTGGAAGGATCACCTGTGAAAGCCTTAAAACTTTAAAGGGGTCCTTGAAAGATGTGCTATCTTCTGAAGGATTTGTAGTCTAGCAAGCGTGGATATAGCTCCATACACATACATTTTAAAAAGAATCAGGAAACATAATTATGAACTTGTTGGACATCTTGGAGAAAGGAACTTTATTGCAAATGGGATTCTGAGAGTGAGTATGAAAGCCAAAGTTTAGATAACAGTTTAGTTGATCTCAAACTCAAAGCAAGTGGTTATCACCAACTTAAAGGGACATTATAAACTAGATTTTTCTTTGCATAAATGTTTTGTAGATGTCCATTTATATAGCTTATACATCTTCTTTTTTTTTTTTTTTTAAAGGTATAGTTTTGCTTATTTTTAAATAACACTGTGCTGATTTTCAGACTCCTAACCAAGGAGAATACTGATATTTTAGGAGAATACTGATGTATGCCTACTCCAGTTTGCTCCTGTTTGTGTAAAGAGTCTTTTCATATGCAGAGGAAGGGGGAGAATAGAGTGTATGCTTTTTTTTTTTTTTTGCTATAGAACCACTTTCAGTGGGTGTTCCAGCTAATCTTTTCAACAGTGCTAAACTGGGAGTTTCTAAGTAAGTTTTTAACCAGTTTTATACTGGATTTTTAGATCAGTACCTGTGCATATTATTCTTTATAGTAGTTTATATTACATGCAGTTAAATGAAAATTGGTGTATACTGTCCCTTTAATTTAAGCATAGATGTTTTGATTTATGATCTTCAGGGGACAGAGGTTAAAGTCTCATCCAGCCTGAATGGGTTCTTGATGCAGAAGAAAAGGAAGAAATAGTCAGAAATAGGATGAGATTGCATGCAGGTGCAGAAGGCAAGAATACACTCAGGAGAATACCATTTAACTATACAGAAGAAAACAAAGTAAAAATAGAAAATCTTTCTGCTGGGCACCATTGGAGGTATATGAAAAGCAGCTTACAACAACAGAACATGTTACCAGCTATTTATAAGCAAGGTTGACAAAATATGCAGACAGGGAGGGCCAGACAGATACATTATAAGGCTGGAAAGGCCATGATTAGGGTGACCATATTGATGCTTTAAAAAGGGACACATAAGCAAAATACATATGGCAGGGCTGTTTTAAGAAATATTTTGTATAAGAACCCTGACATGTATTTTTTCATATCTGTCCCTTTTTAAAGAGGCAATATGGTCTCCCTAGCTATGATGAAAGTACCAAGAGGAAAGGGAGGACCAGATTTCCTGTGCAGGAGGTACATCCTTTACACTAAACATTTCAGAAATGTTGCCAACATGATACCTAAATAGTTAATGGTGGAGGATTTAATATTAAAGCATGAGAGTAAGTAGATATCACAAACTACAAGAATTAAAGTAGATAAATTCAATATGTCTGATTTAGTATAACTTATAGAAAAGTTTTACCACTGGCTATTACCCTCAAAAATATGCAAAAGAGAAGTAAAAAAAAAATGACAAGAAAGAAGACGTCAGAATATCATCTACAAACAAGGAGATCTTGTACTCCTCAGATCCTATCTGATATCATGTATATGTTGTGCATTTCTATTTAGACTAATAGTATATGGTTAATATAAATAGTAAAGCAAATAAAGGGCATCCCTGCCTGGTCCCTCTAAGAATTGGAAAACTAAACAAAGTGATACCATTAACCCTGAGAACGCAGCCCATTGTAAAAAGAATGAGAATATTTTCTAAATAAAAAGCATTGAAAAACCAAAGAGACAGGGAGGCAGCCATAAATAACCAATCCACACATTCAAAGGCCTTTTCAACATCAATTGAGAAATATAAGATATGGTCAGGAGTGGTGTTAGAGGCAGGAAAAAGCTGAATACCTCTAGTTGTGTTGTCTCTATACTCCCTGCCAGGAACAAAGCCTTTATGATCAGGCTGAATAGGTAATTGGTAGATATTTATTGATTCTAGTGGCTAAAATATTGGCAGATAATTTTATGTCTGTGTTCATTAAAGATTTGGGGTCAGATTTATTAACGGCCGAATGTGCCCCAATGTTTCTGTTTCTGTGCGAGCCTTCAGGCTCGCCGGAAACAGGAGTTAAGAAGCAGCGGTCTTAAGGCAGCTACTCCTTAACTCGTCCGCCAGCTCTGAGGTGGTGGACAGCAATCTGCCTGATCGTATGCGATAGGGTTGATTGACACCCCCTGCTAGCAAATCTGCAGGGGACAGCATTGCACAAACAGTTAACCAGAAATGATTTTGCAATGTTATATGCCAAAAGTGTAATTTGTCGGCATTTAGCAATGCAGGGCGGACATGATTTGCTATAGCAAATCATGTCCGCCCAGGGTATGATAAACCTACCCCATGGGGTGGTATTTATGGAGATGTAATGTTAATTTGCCTGGTTTTAGGATAATCACAATGTACACTTCCAATATGGGGCTAGAAAAGTGGTGTGCTATTATCGTGGGAAACTATAAGTAATATAGCTTATTGCTTATAGTTTTGGTTGCTCTTGAGCACAAACAAAATTTGAGGTCAATGGATTAGCGCACCAGAAAACCTAACATCAAGAGGCCAATTTAACAAAGGTCTTGCAAACCCGATCCGACAGTGCGGATCAGGTCCGCAAGACCTCGCTGAATGCGGAAAGCAATACGCTCTCCGTATTCAGCATTGCACCAGCAGCTCACAAGAGCTGCTGGTGCAACGCCTGCAGACTCGCGGCCAATTGGCCGCTAGTAGGGAGGTGTCAATCAACCCGATCGTACTCGATCAGGTTGAATTGTGGCGATTCCTGTCCGCCTCATCAGAGCAGGCGGACAGGGTTATGGAGCAGCGGTCTGACTCGCCAGAAACACGGCCCTTCAAGCTCCATTCAGAGCTTGATAGATAGACCTCAACATGTAAGGGTTAAAAAGAAGTTGCACAAAACACAACATAAATTCAAAATATTTATATAAATATTAATAAAAGTGTTTTATAAGGCATAAAAGGAATATGGTATATGACAAGGTATTTGACTGGGCTCTAATGTATACATATACTGTATGTCTAAATATGTGTATGTGTGTGTGTATATATATATATATATATATATATATATATATATATATATATATATATATATATATATATATATATATATATATATATATTGTGACAGAAAGCAAGGCCTGGTTATAAATGGAAGATATTTAAGACCAAGCATTGTACATGCTATTTCTCCTTTCAATTAAAACCCCAGGGAGAAAGAGTGTGTATTTGATTATGCAGTTGATAAACTGTGTTCTGGGTCCCTGGGGTTTGGGATAATTGGAGAGAGGGTGGGCCATTATCCCAGACAGCTGTGAAGCTGTCCAGCAGCTAATCACAGGTGTGGCTAATTAGAAGTTGTGAGGGTTTAAATAGCAGCCTCACTTAGGCCTTGGGAGAGAGTTACACAGCGACAGAAGCTGGTGTGTGTGTTTGTTACACTGTGTAAAAGACTTTTGTTCCTGTGATCTGTAAAAGGACATTATTTTTACAAAGCACTTGTGGAGTGCTGTGAAGTGCTGGGACACATTTAAAAGTACTTAACTTTGCTGCAGAGGAAGGATTTCCCTCTTTTGAAAATGAACTGCCTGTTTGTTATTGCTGTGAAAAATAAAGCCTTTTTAAACTACAGTGGACTGTCCTGTGCTGCATTTGTGCCCTAGAAGACCGTGGTTAAAAGTGTTTCCTGTTACACTTGGTGGAGAATACGGGCAACCACGTTGTATGTGTGTGGGCATAATAATCTGCAAGCAACATGGAGGAAGTAATTAAAGCTTTGATCCATTATAATACTATACAGCAGGAGACTAACAGAAAAGCTGCTGAAAATAGTGCAGCACTGGAACAGTTGGTCTTGGCCCAGTAAGAGAGTACTATGCTGCTGGCTAAATCACAGAAGGAGAACACAGTTTATCAACTGCATAATCAAATACACACTCTTTCTCCCTGGGGTTTTAACTGAAAGGAGAAATAGCATGTACAATGCTTGGTCTTAAATATCTTCCATTTATAACCAGGCCTTGCTTTCTGTCACACACACACACACACATATATATATATATATATATATATATATATATATATATATATATATATATATATACACACACTGTAAATAGAGAAAGATATAAAGTGACATACAATACTATCACTTTAAAAGAAAGGGAATTTTGCACACAAAAAAACGTTTAGAGAGAACAAAAATTCCCTCTTATTTATTAAACTGCAAATTGCAGGTGTCAGGATTGGATTTCATTTGCACGGATACAAATAATAAATGTGAAAAACATTTTAGTAAACAATATAAAAGACATTCAAAAAATGGGGCAAAAGCAGGAGGATACTAACTCCCAAGTACGATAAGCTTGATATAGTATAAATATATACAGATATGAGAGCAAACAAGATTTGCTAATTTGGCCGGCCGGCTCTACACCGTAAATAAACCTAACATGGGGGTACCTCCCAAGAACCGTCCACCTTTTGTTTCTCCAGAAAGGACTGTGTATTCAAAGCTGAGAAACACTCATTGAAAATGTAGCTGTTTAATGCCATATAGCTGTGCAAGCAAACAAACTGCCTTCATGCTCCTCTCCTCGGAGCTTCCATAACACATAGCGGTGACGTCACAGCAAAGGTGTGTCTACAGCTGAGCACTCCTCTCCTCCAATTGGTGGAATCACGATCCTTCAGCACAAATCACAATAGAGCCCGTCCCGGCTCACAAGCTGCAACAGAGACTGTGATATAATGATAGCACATAGGTAAAGCAGCAAAATGAGAGCAGAGTATAACCAACTCAACTTTAGGCAGTGCACTCAGTTCGGAATGAACTTGTCTTGGCGGGGTAAATCCGATCCCATCTCTCAGATGACTCCAGGATACTCGGAAGACACTTCCCACCAGCCTTTAGGGATACCACAAGTTCACAAACCTTACACGATGCAAAGTCAAATGTCCCAATTTTCAAAGACAGACACAGAAATTTGCAGTGTCCACATACAAGCAGCACATTCAGTGTCTGGTTAAACACAATTGGTGCCAACGTCATGAGCAATGGGGGCAGTCTGTGCCCCCACTTATGCCTGTCTACATCTAGGGGCGTGGGAACTCCAGGATGTGTTTGACAAATATAATGATATTGTGGAAGACCATGTACATATGTGGGTACGCTATGTGGATGATGTGTTCATCCTATGGGATGGTACCGCAGAAGAGTTTAAAGATAATGGGGGGTAGTTATCAAGCCGTCTACTTTACCTGCCTTCACCGGTTCAATACGCCCGCCTAAGCTTGCCTACCATCGCCGCCGCGGACCTTCAAAATTTCACCTAAGTTATAAAAAAAGCTGTCAAAAAGCTGCGCACCAAGTATGGGGCGATGAGCAGTGGACTGTGAGAGTTATCACTCATCTGATCTCGCTGCTCTTCGGCTTTTTGACAGCTTTATTGCTAGCCTGTCACTAAGCACCCACACTAACTATACTGTTCTACCCCCTATACTGGTGCCCCCGGAGCCCCCCGCAACTCTATAAAGTTATTAACCCCTAAACCGCCACTCCTAGACCCCGCCACAACTCTTATAAATGTATTAACCCCTAAACCGCAGCTCCCGGACACCGCCGCCAACTACATTATACCTAGTAACCCCTATCCTGCCCCCCTATACCGCCGCCACCTATAATAAAGTTATTAACCCCTATCCTGCGGATCCCGGACCTCACCACAACTAAATAAATAGTTTAACCCCTAAACCGCCGCATCCTATATTAAACTTATTAACCCCTAATCTGCCCCCCCTACACCGTTGCCACCTATAATAAATTTATTAACCCCTATCCTGTCCCCCCTACACCGCCGCCACTGTAATAAAATTATTAAAACCTAAGTCTAACACTAACCCTAACACCCCCCTAACTTAAATATTAATTAAATACATCTAAATAATATTTCTCTTATTAACTAAAGTATTCCCATTTAAAACTAAATACTTACCTTTAAAATAAACCCTAATATAGCTACAACATAAATAATAATTATATTGTAGCTATTTTAGGATTTATTTTTATTTTACAGGCATCTTTCAATTTATTTTAACTAGGTACAATAGCTATTAAATAGTTATTTACTATTTAATAGCTACCTAGCTAAAATAAAGAGAAATTTACCTGTAAAATAAAAACTAACCTAAGTTACAATTACACCTAACACTAAACTATACTTTAATAAATTATTCCTATTTAAAACTAAATACTTTCCTGTAAAATAAACCCTAAGATAGCTACAATATAATTAATAATTACATTGTAGCTATTTTAGGATTTATATTTATTTTAATGGTAACTTTGTATTTATTTTAGCTAGTTAAAATAGTTATTAAATAGTTATTAACTATTTAATAACTACCTAGCTAAAAGAAATACAAAATGACCTGTAAAATAAATCCTAACCTAAGTTACAATTAAACCTAACACTACACTATCATTAAATTAATTAAATAAAATAGCTACAAATAACTACAATTAAATTAAATTAAATAAACTAACTAAAGTACAAAAAATAAAAAAAAATAAGTTGCAAAAATTTTAAAAAAATTTACAACAATTTTAAGCTACTTACACCTAATCTAAGCCTCCTAATAAAATAACAAAGCCCCCCAAAATAAAAAAATGCCCTACCCTATTCTAAATTAAAAAGTTACCAGCTCTTTTACCTTACCAGCCCTTAAAAGGGCCTTTTGCGGGGCATGCCCCAAAGAATTCTGCTCTTTTGCCTGTAAAATAAAAATACAACCACCCCAGCATTAAAACCCATCACCCACATACCCCTAATCTAACCCAAACCCCCCTTAAATAAACCTAACACTACCCCCCTGAAGATCATCCTACCTTGAGTCGTCTTCAGCCAGCCGACCACCAATGGAACCGAAGAGGAGATCCGGAGCGGCAGAAGTCATCATCCAGGCAGCGCTGAAGAGGTCTTCCAACCGGGCGATGTCATCTTCCAAGCGGCATCTTCAATCTTCTTTCTTCCGGATCCATCTTCATCCCGCCGACGCGGAACATCCTTCTTCCCCGACGGACTAACAATGAATGAAGGTTCCTTTAGGGGACGTCATCCAAGATGGCGTCCCTTCAATTCTGATTGGCTGATAGGATTCTATCAGCCAATCGGAATTAAGGTAGGAAAAATCTGATTGGCTGATTGAATCAGCCAATCAGATTGAAGTTTAATCCAATTGGCTGATCCAATCAGCCAATCAGATTGAGCTCGCATTCTATTGACTGATTGGAACAGCCAATAGAATGCGAGCTCAATCTGATTGGCTGATTGGATCAGCCAATCGGATTGAACTTCAATCTGATTGTCTGATTCAATCAGCCAATCAGATTTTTCCTACCTGATAGAATCCTATTCACACCTTTCATTTAGGCCAGATGTTCCTCTGAATGGAGTGTTAGATACGTATAATCTTTTAAAGAAGGATGAGTTGCTTAAGAAATCTTCCTTATTTGGGGAGGTCTGTAATAAATGTGTCAATTGCTCATACTTTATCCAATTTGTAAAGATTCCACCCGCTACATCTGATAGTTCGAGTCTTTCAATTTTTTTATTGTGGGTAAGTAAATAAATTGGTACTGAGGTGCCTACTTCACCCCCTCACTATCTCCTATTTCTAGCCCTTTTTTAAATTCTCTATTTAGAAATATCAGTGATTATGTAGATTTTAGGAACAAAAATACTTTGTAACAACTTAACAATGTATCCCAATTCTGGAAAACTTGCCTTAAAAAAGTTATTTTTTGTATGATTGGTGGTCTGTGTTTTTTGAGTGTCCAGCATAGTAAGACCACCTGTGGTGTTTTCAGGATCTGTGAATCTAGGGATACCAAAGCTTTTGAGTTAGTTCCGTTTTTGCCAGTCTAATATCCTTTGTAGTGTCACCGCTTGCTAATATAAAGTAATGATTGGTACTTGCATTTCCCCTTCGTCAAGTGGTCTATATATTGTGTTCTTTGCAATCCTAGGTTTGTTAAGTTCCCATATGTAAGAGTTTATACAAAACAGTAGTTTCTTGATAAATGGGGGCTATATTGTGATTGGGCAGCTTGCAATACATAAAGTATTCTAGGCAGTATATTCATTTGAATTGCCTGTATTCTGCCCACTAACATGGCCCTGTTTTTAGACCATTTCATTAAGTCCGCCTCAATATTTTTCAGTAGTTTTAAGTAGTTTAACTCAATAATTTTGAGGTTTGTGTTTAAATCCTAAATTTCTGCCTGTCTCTAAGCCCCTAAAAACAGCCTTTTATCACATGCTTTTTTATTTGCTTTTCACAACAGGATACTGCTAGTTCATGTGGGCCATAAAGATAACATTGTGCTCACGCCCGTGGGTTCTGCACAACACAGCAAAAATGCAAGTCAATAGATAATAATTAGAAAAATATACACCTTAATCACAAGTTTTGTGGTACGGCTATACTGCTGAAAAATTGGCCTTTCCATGCGGTATGGCAGGTCTCCAGTATTACAAGTTGCAGCGATACAGCTATACCGCTAGCGTTTTAACCTGTAGCACAATTCTCCATTCTGCACTCAAAAAAATAGCTTTTGAGCGTGGAATTTTCAGGTCTCCCGTATTACAAGTTGTTTGGTTAAGCTATTACGCTAGCGCTATAGCTTATACCGCAATGATCCATTCCACTATCAAAAAACAGAAGTTATGGATTTAGCGAAACAAAAATGTTTCACAAAACTCATAACAAAAATGTTACAAAGTACACTAATGCCCATAAACTACACTATTATCCCCTAAACTGCCATCCCCCGCATCGCCAACACTAAATTAAAGTTATTTAAGTTTTTTAAACTTATTAACCCCTAATCCACCGCACACCCACATTGCCAACACTAGATTAAAGTATTAACCCCGAAACCGCTGACCCCCATGTCGCCAATACAAAATAAACACATTAACCACTAAACCGCCGGTCCCCACATCGCAAATACTAACCAAACCTATTAACCCCTAAACCGCCGCCCCCCCACATCGCAAAACACACTAAATTAAACTATTAACCCCTAAACCTAACACCCCTAACTTTAAATTAAAGTTATAATATAACTATCTTAAAATAAATAAAAATTTACCTGTAAAATAAAGAAACCTAAGTTTAAACTATAAATAAACCGAACATAACTATTTTAAAAAAATAAATGAAAAATAAAAAAAACTAACACTACGAAGAAAAAACAAAACCTATAAAAAAAAAGAGTACTAAAATTATGAAAATAAAAAAAAATCTAACATCACAAAAAATAAATTAAATTATCCAAAAAAATAAAAATTAAACCTAATCTAATACCCCTATAAAAACAAAAAAGTCACCCCAAAATAAAAAAACCTAATCTGACAATAAACTACCAATAGCCCTTAAAGGGGCCTTTTGTAGGGCATTGCCCTGAAACAATCAGCTATTTTATCTAAAAAAAAATACTAAGTAACCCCTAACCGTAAAAGCCCCCACCCAACCAACCCCCAAAATAAAAAACCTAACTCTAAAAAACCTAAGCTACCCATTGACCCTAAAGGGGCATGAGTATGGGCATTGCGCTTAAAAGGGCAATCAGCTCTTTTGCTGCCCATTAAAATAAGAAATCCCTAATCTAAAAAAAAACTCACCCAAAAACTTACAAAAAAAACCTGTCTAACCCTTAAATAGATACTCAGAGTTCCTGAAGTCCGGCAATGAAGGTCTTCATCCATGCGGCTCCATTTTCATCCATTAAGAGACCACCTTGATCCACAGCGGAGGCGGTCCTCAGCGGTGTGGAGGCTCCTCTTCATGTGATCCCTCCCGCACACTGAAGATTGAATACTAGGTACCCCTTTTATATTTGGGGTACCTTGCATGCCTCTTAGCTGACATTTTCAAATCAGCCAATAGGATGAGAGCTGCTTATATCCTATTGACTGTAGAAACAAGTGATGTGAAATTAAGTAACGGTAAGGTATGCCTCACAGGTGAACACAAAATATAAAATGTAGTCAATGGTCTCAAGAGGTTTTATAATTATAACATTGATGGTAAAAAAAAAAACGTTTTTGAAAGCTAGGAAGCCACAAGTCAGTTATATTTTGTAGAGTGTTTTAATCCCCCATATGTGTCACAAATAATTTCCTTTCGGGGTTTGCAATGAGTGTATGTGAGATAGTCATACCAGGTGTAAATTCAATATTATTCACTAATGATGTTAATGGTGAGAATTTTTATGAAATGTTAGAAAAAGCAACCAATACTTTTTCCCAGATTAAACAAGTCTCTCTTATAAGATGTGTAGTATTTTTTATTTGATTGGATTTGTGTTTTGGGGTCCAGCATTGTGTTTCCTAATGAATGTAACCTGTAATATTATGTTCTAGCTGTATGCACAATTTAGTTGTGTTATTTGTGAACCAATCCACTATTCTTTGTAAGTGCATGGCATCCTATAAGCTGTAAGATCTGGGACTCCAATGCCGGAATTGATGCCTGAGGATTAGTCAGGGAAAAAAGAACATCATCAGCATATAATAAAAGTTTATGATGAATCTTATTAATTTGAAGGCCTTTTATTTCCATAGAGGAATGAATTTTCAATCCTAGAATTTCAATTGATCATGCAAACATTAAGGGGGAGAGAGGGCAACCCTGCATTGTTCCATTAGATATTATAAATGTATCTGATAGACATCCATTTACTCTCACCCTTGCTGTTGGTGATGCATTCATAGCAAACACCTTTGCTATACATTCAGTGCCTAAGCCCACCTTCAGTAAAACTGCTTTTAAAAACTTTCAACAGACACGGTCAAAAGCTTTTTCCGCGTATGTGAATAAAATTACTAGAGGTATTTGATGTGTGGTAGCATATTCAATCAAATTAACAGCACAAACAGTATTATCTTTTGCTTCTCTCATCTGTATGAATCCCACCTGATCTGGATGGACCAAAGCGAGGAGGAGGGCATTTAATCTGTTTGCTAATAGTTTTGCGTAAATCTTTATATCCGTATTTAATAGAGATATAGGTCTATAGTTTTCTACTCTTTCCTGATCCTTACCTTCTTTAGGAATTAGTGATATATGTGCAGAAAGTGATTGACTAAGAAAGGGGTTAGTGTCATCTATTGAAGTAAAAAGTGTTAAAAGGTGAGGGGTTAATATAGCCACATATTTTTTATAATAATAATTTGTTAAGCCATCAGGGCAAGGTGCTTTTCCAGTAGATACATTTTTCATCACAGAGCTCATATTACTCGTTGAGGGGTAGATGTGTCATGAACCAAGCCTCCAGACTAAAAAGAAAAAGAAAAGGTCTGGGAGGCATTCTGCTAAGAAGGGCTGTATAGGGATTTGAACCTGTGGCTCTGTGGTTGCTATTTCTGTTTGCTTAAATGTTGAGCCACAGCCAGTTCCAACAATAGCATGGATCTTAAAAGATCTGATAAATAACTATTTGCCTTACTTATTATTACACCTGTGCAACACACAGGTGTTCTCAATTCTGGAATTAATCAGAACCAACCCTGTGCAAAACCTCCCTATTTAAGGATGGCTTTTAGTCTGCATTAGTGTCTTCACATTGGATCTGTTTTGTCAAGTCAGAACCTGTTTCCTGTATTTCTTTGGAGAAAGATTTCCTTTGCACCTGTTTACAAGGTATTACCAGGAGAAAGCCTTTACCTTTAAACCTGTTACCAATCTTCAAGTTTGTTTCCTGCCTTGTGCATTTCCTGCACTCAGCAATTACAAGGAGAGATACTTTACCTTTAAACCTGTTACCAGTTTGAAAGTTGTTTCCTGCATTGTGCAATTCCTGCACTCAGCAATTACAAGGAGAGAGACTTTACCTTTAAACCTGTTACCAGTTTGCAAGTTGTTTCCTGCATTGTGCAATTCCTGCACTCAGCAATTACAAGGAGAGAGACTTTACCTTTAAACCTGTTACCAGTTTGCAAGTTGTTTCCTGCATTGTGCAATTCCTGCACTCAGCAATTACAAGGAGAGAGACTTTACCTTTAAACCTGTTACCAGTTTGCAAGTTGTTTCCTGCATTGTGCAATTCCTGCACTCAGCAATTACAAGAAGAGAGACTTTACCTTTAAACCTGTTACCAGTTTGCAAGTTGTTTCCTGCCTTGTGCAATTCCTGGACTCAGCAATTACAAGGAGAGAGACTTTACCTTTAAACCTGCTACCTGTTTACAAGTTGTTTTCTGCCTTGTGCAAATCTTACATTTCAGTTATTACCAAGAGAAAGACTTTCCTTTTTGAATCTGCATCTCTGCTTACTAGTTTTCTTTATTTTCACTCCTGCTGTATGTGGTCTTAACATACCTGAGTAGCATATTTAAATATTCTGCAAGTATTTGCTTAAACAAAGTATTTTGTTGTTTAAATAAATTTGTTTTCATTTTCAATCAGCATGGCTTCTACTAATCTTCCTTTAAAGCAACTGTTCCAGACAATGAGGCTCTCACATGATATCCTGAGACAGAACATGACAGAATGTGAAGACCATAAAAGAGAGCCCTCTGGGATTATTGCTATATTGGATTCAGTGTTAAAGTTTATTAAGGACATACTCATTAACTTTATGGAGCTGGTGGAAATGTTATCTTTCCCAACCGAAACCTTGTCTAAAGTTACCTCCCAAACAAGGAAAGGTTTTAAAGAACCCTTAACAGAAGAGGAGAAAATTCGTCGAAGACAGCTTAACCTCTGTTTCTATTGTGGGGGAACTGGTCACCTTATCACAGGGTGTCCAGTAAGACCCCCTAGAGGATCAAGTCGAGATATAGCCAAGTTTAAAATGGACTCTGATGTTAAGGGAACAAATTATTCTTCCACTAGCAAACTTAAAGATACTCCTGGAGAGGATCCAGCTACTGAGAATACATCAATTCTACAAACAACCGTTTCTAACACGCTTCAAGAAATGGTACCTGATTTGAAACAGATGGTCATTGGGAGTACAACTCCAACTACATCCATTACCCATACCACTGCATCTGTTTCTGCATCAACCACATTGGGGAACTCTGCAAAAATACCTCCTGGAAATCCTGCACATTACCTTGTTTCTGCCCTGGCTGGAGATCCAGCTAACAAATGTCACTCATCAGACATAAAAGTGACAAACCTTCTAGCTAAATCAGACTCTGCCAATTCTAAAGATCCACACCTCCTTGCACCACCTTCACCCAGCTACTCATTGACTGAGAAAGAATTGGATGAGATGGTTGAATTGGATATAAATGGCACAGAAAATGAATTCCTGGACTCTGAAGGAGAGGTCATACTTTACCCGGAGGTACTCTACCCATCAGGCAGATATGACCCAGATAACAAATTCCTTGACTCTGAAGAAGAGGTCTTTTCCTACCCGGAGGTACTCTGCCCATCAGCCAGTCCATTGCAAGCTGCTGGGTATAATCAGGAACCTCTAAATCAAAACTGTCTTGGTTTTTCAGCTCTTGTTATGCCTACAGGGATATCTTCTAAGGGTCCCCAATCTCAGGCAGCTGTTCCAAGCGAAGAATCAATTCCATCTGATTGTATTAGGGCTTCAAATGGAACACTTGTTCGTAAATCCCACCTTCAGATGTTTGATCAGGCTTTGAGCGCCCAGAGTGCGCTCTTTGGAGGGGGTATCTGTCATGAACCAAGCCTCCAGACTAAAAAGAAAAAGAAAAGGTCTGGGAGGCATTCTGCTAAGAAGGGCTGTATAGGGATTTGAACCTGTGGCTCTGTGGTTGCTATTTCTGTTTGCTTACATGTTGAGCCACAGCCAGTTCCAACAATAGCATGGATCTTAAAAGATCTGATAAATAACTATTTGCCTTACTTGTTATTACACCTGTGCAACACACAGGTGTTCTCAATTCTGGAATTAATCAGAACCAACCCTGTGCAAAACCTCCCTATTTAAGGATGGCTTTTAGTCTGCATTAGTGTCTTCACATTGGATCTGTTTTGTCAAGTCAGAACCTGTTTCCTGTATTTCTTTGGAGAAAGATTTCCTTTGCACCTGTTTACAAGGTATTACCAGGAGAAAGCCTTTACCTTTAAACCTGTTACCAATCTTCAAGTTTGTTTCCTGCCTTGTGCATTTCCTGCACTCAGCAATTACAAGGAGAGAGACTTTACCTTTAAACCTGTTACCAGTTTGCAAGTTGTTTCCTGCATTGTGCAATTCCTGCACTCAGCAATTACAAGGAGAGAGACTTTACCTTTAAACCTGTTACCAGTTTGCAAGTTGTTTCCTGCATTGTGCAATTCCTGCACTCAGCAATTACAAGGAGAGAGACTTTACCTTTAAACCTGTTACCAGTTTGCAAGTTGTTTCCTGCATTGTGCAATTCCTGCACTCAGCAATTACAAGGAGAGAGACTTTACCTTTAAACCTGTTACCAGTTTGCAAGTTGTTTCCTGCATTGTGCAATTCCTGCACTCAGCAATTACAAGGAGAGAGACTTTACCTTTAAACCTGTTACCAGTTTGCAAGTTGCTTCCTGCATTGTGCAATTCCTGCACTCAGCAATTACAAGGAGAGAGACTTTACCTTTAAACCTGTTACCAGTTTGCAAGTTGTTTCCTGCCTTGTGCAATTCCTGGACTCAGCAATTACAAGGAGAGAGACTTTACCTTTAAACCTGCTACCTGTTTACAAGTTGTTTTCTGCCTTGTGCAAATCTTACATTTCAGTTATTACCAAGAGAAAGACTTTCCTTTTTGAATCTGCATCTCTGCTTACTAGTTTTCTTTATTTTCACTCCTGCTGTATGTGGTCTTAACATACCTGAGTAGCATATTTAAATATTCTGCAAGTATTTGCTTAAACAAAGTATTTTGTTGTTTAAATAAATTTGTTTTCATTTTCAATCAGTATGGCTTCTACTAATCTTCCTTTAAAGCAACTGTTCCAGACAATGAGGCTCTCACATGATATCCTGAGACAGAACATGACAAGATGATAGAACAGTTGAGTTATCTATCTGGGGGTTTAATGAAACATTAAAGTTACCTCCTATCATAAGTAAGCCTTTTCTGACCTATAGAATCATATTGGTTAACCATTTAAAAAACACGTCTTTATTATTATTGGGGGCATATACACTTATCATGGTCACTGTGGTGTTATATAGCTTGCCTACCAGTATAAAAAAAATCTACCTTCATGATCTTTAACAGAATTAATTAAGGTAAAAGGTATGCCTTTTCTAATCTGTATGCCCACCCCATTGGTCGTTATACGATTAGATGCATAGTATGTTTCCCCAAATTTATATTTGAAAGACATAGGTTCTTTTTATGAAGAAAATGGGTTTCCTGCAAGAAAACTAAGTCACTTTTTTATTCTTAAAATCTTTAAGGGCAACACTCCTTTTATTTGGACTATTTAATCCCTTCGTATTAACAGGGGTGATATTCAATAATGATTTAGTTAGTGTCATATAGGATTAGATCTCGTGTATATATAGATAGAAGCAAAATATATTGTAGAGAGTAGCAAAGTTTTATATAGGACATGGGAACTTATGATCTTCATTCAGGGCATTTACCTTAGCACGGGTCAAGTATACATTGTACATGTGAAAATTATTATCAAAAAAATCACAAACAAACAACAAATACAAAACACAGAAACTAGAGAGAATAAACATCACTCCACATCCACATTATATAGAAAGGTGGAATGAAGAACTAAATATAGAAACTACATATTTTGAAGGATCTAAAATATATCAAGCTGTGAAAAATTCCTCAGTATCTGGAAAATACCTTGTGTTAAATCTGAAAATTCTACACGGATGGTATCTAACACCGCCACAATGCAGCTATAGAAAAGACAAAAACACTTCACTTTCAAAAAAGGCAGGAGCCTTAAAAACATTTTAGCCCCTAGTAAATTGAAAACCAAACAAAGCATTGATCACCAGGAGGGAACTTGGCTTTCAAACTGGAAAGGTACATTAAAATGTGCCCAACCTAGATGTAATATGTGCCATTATGTCGAAAGATTTTTAACAACTCAGATAAAACAGATACTTTCGAGATTGGCTTTAAAAGTAATTGTGAATCTACATTTGTAGTTTATCTTTTGGAGTGTGGATGTGGCCTACTGTATTTGGGCCGCACAAAACTGCAAATCAGACGTAGAGTAAATTAACACATTTATAGCATTAAAGAAAAATTAATTAAACATAGTGTGGCTAAACACTTTATGGACCACCACAGCAGCAACCCAGCCAATTTAAGGGTACAGGTCATAGGTTGGGTACCACCAACAAAACATAATAGACTATTGGAGCTTAGCAAGCTTGAGACTTATTAAATCTATAAATTAAAAACCTTATATCCATTGGACATGAACATTGATATAGATGTGGCAGCTTATATGTGATTTATAAAGTTCATGATCTTATGGGGATATAGTTTAAATTAAATAATAATAAAAAATAGTGAACTACTTATAAACTGTCTATATTTTGGTCTAAAAATATTTCCTTGTAACTATTTATTTTATACACTGATATAGTGCTTTTCTTATCAATTTTAATACATGTATCTAGAATTGATACTAGTTTTTTAGTTTTAGGCATAATGATGATTTTTTAGATTAATGTTTGTATATTTAGTCCAGTGTGAATAGAATTCCTTTTATAGAGATCAAATTCTACATATTATGAAGTTGTATCTATCAATTGTTCATTCTATGGTGGTAGAGTGCCTTCAATGTTTTTACCAACTGTACATGTATTTATGAAAAAAGACATCGGGAAACTAATTTTAGGTATATTGAGTTGGAATATAAATATTGAAGAATATATATATTTTATAGTGAGGTTTAATGAATATGTAGATGAATTTTTGTACATTTATACTTAATACTATAGAACTTTAAACCTATGGTAATTTATTGTATATTTTCTAATTGGTAATGCCTTGGTTTTTAACACTGTCTATTTAGGGATTTTTGAAATGTATAATATTCTTTATTTGTTATTATTTTTAGAATTATATTATATTACTGTGATCTGTTGCCCAAATAACTTGTATGTAATAATAATAATAATAATATGTTATTGAGGTCCCCTTTCTCAATTGGGTATAGGCAGAATGTTACGTGAGATCAAATTCTTCCTTATACTATATACAGCATATACGTTTCTATTTGTTAAAGTAATACAAACAGTTTGTAATTTTTCTGGTTACGTTACCACCATACACACCCCCTGAAACGCTTATTGTGATTAGTTCAATGTAAACCAATAGCGCTTGTTTCACGGACACTCCTTTGGGGGTGGAGCTATATACTTACGGCTTCATAAGGGAGACCTGTTTAGGTCACTGACATATAATTAAATCCTCTTGAGAAAGCCCGGCGGTAACCAGGAGAAATGTGTTGGGGTTATTAGGACAGCTGTTCCCATCTGAGGGATATCCTCACAGATTGCCCTAATGGAACTTGCCAATCCAGCGACCGCAGCTCCAGTGGGGATCCGGATACCCCTGAGAGAAAGTCGGAGCAAGGGAGACATTATCCAGCTGCTCTCTGTGGCTTTTCCAGCAGTTCTGTGTGGACTCAGTCTGTCACTTAAGGTGTTTTACTTATGCACTTCTTGTAAGTACATTTTTATTTGCGTGTATTTGTTGTCTAATAAATTTACACTTGAATCCATTTTGCGCTCTGTTTTTTTCTACAAGTACTAAAGAAGCTATAGGTTTAGCAAATAATACCCCTTCTACTTACTATTACTTACTACTTACTCACTATTAGTTTTACACAAGACACTACTGGCCTTCTTAATATGGTAGATTACGGAACTACCTGGCAATACCAAATAATTCCCCAAATGAATATGGAATTCCCATGCACCAATTTTACATATAAAGATAGCGTTACATGCACATTATTTGGTCATGTTCTTAATGCTATATATTTTAGCTAATATAAAGAAAATCTATAAAGGTAGTTATTTCAAATTGAAAAGAAAATGTTTTACAAATAGATATAATAATTTCATTATAATGCTTATTATTTTATTATTTAATTAATATAATGGTTTCAAATGAAATTATAAAAAAGAAGAAGTATATACTTCTGTGAAAGGTAGTTCTTGTGTTTTCTCTCAAGGTTATAATGCTTTTTGTTTGGTGACTCTAAATGATCTCAATATGCTTTTGTGAAATGTACTTCTTAAGATTCTCTCAAGGTTATAAAAATGTTTTCATCTGGTAATCACTCTTAATAATGTCAATAAACTGTTTAAAATATATAAATATTCCTTCCTCTGTCTCGTAAGTGGGCAGAAAATATCTGAACAGAAATGCTGTCAAGACTCTTAATTATTTTGTATGCAAGCATGATTGAAATTATTGTAAGGAATTAACTTCCACTCATATTACAAGTTGAAAGTAAACGGAACCGTAAAAGCGCAAACTAATTTTGTGATTTTTGGTAGAGTGACTGAAGTCCTCACGTAAAGAGTTAGGGCTAAATTAATAGTTGCACCAAACACAACATAAATACATTAAAATAAAGTCTTGCACTCACATATAAAGTATCTAATAAAAAATATTCATAGAAGTATTAAAAATGAAATGTTATAAGAATTAATAGGTATATGGTATTGACAAGGTATTTAAATGGTAAGGGCTAAGATAGATATATACATACAGTACATATACATCTCTAAATATTTGTATGTGTGTATACGAGCATATACATGTGTATTTATGTATATATGTATGTATATACACATATAAACACATATATACACATGTATACATATGTATATCTACTTTGGAACCCTTTCCACTCAATTACCTGAAAACATAAGCATTTCTTTTTATTCAACTTCAATATCTAATAATGTGTGTTACTGTGTATTTACTGTAAATATGTTATATTGCAATGTCCTTCACATAGGGGTAAATGTTCTATGTATTTTTAAATAGATATTTCTATATATATCTGTATATACCTATATATATTCTTATACATCAGGGTCATGTAGTCATAGGAGGCAGGTGATGCACTGCCGCACCTGCCATTTCGGGCATTTATTAATTAAAAATAACCCCCCGATGGTCACGTGGACAGTGTGGGTAATGTGGGAGCTAGACAGCCTCACGGAGCTTATACTCTTTCCAGGATGAAAGGTAAGATCGGAAGAGTCTGGGATAAGTGCAAATCTAATTTGAAGCAAGCTGACTGGGTTAATGTATCGTTCTAAAAATAGCTTTAAAATGGAGCTGTAAATTAGATATTTTATCACTGTCTCTCATACAGGAAGTACGGATATACATCTGTTTCTCTCCCAATGAGAAAGCTCAGAGACCATTTTTTTTGCAGATAATCATTTTATTTTTTTTTAGAACAATTTTTTATTGAAGTCATAAACAAATGTAGCAGAGGAGATACATCCAAAAACAATGACAAATAAAAAGTATACAGTGCGTCCCCTTCCTGGCCCTGTCTCTCGATGCAGAAAAGGCATTTGACAGGGTCAGGTGGGATTATCTCTGGGAGGTACTTAAAGTGTTCGGCATTCCTCATCAATTTATTAGGGCCACACAGGCCCTATATTCAAATCCCCATGCCACAGTAAGCGGACCGGGTTTCAAATCAGCGTCATTCAATATATTAAATGGCACTAGGCAGGGCTGTCCCCTTTCCCCGCTTTTATTTGCCTTGTCCATTGAACCTCTGGCTCAGTCCATCAGAATTAATGATGATATTTCAGGAATTGAGTTACATGATTCCAGACACAAAATAACTCTCTTTGCGGACGATATCGTGCTTTTGCTCACCTCGCCCACTCACTCAATGTCAGCGGCTTTCAAGGTTATTGAGAAGTTCTCACAGTGTAGCTTTTATAAACTAAATTATACTAAAACGGAAGTTCTGCATATTAATATTCCGGCTTCGGAAATATATCCTTTCCACTGGTCACCCACCTCCATCAAACACCTGGGCATACATTTAAGCCCAAGCATCGACACAATCATTACCAAAAACTTTTCAGAACGTTTACCGGAATTCAGGAAGCTTTTAGAAAGTTGGGAGTTTAAGGAATTTTCTTGGACTGGTAGGATAGCGGCAATTAAAATGTCTCTTTTACCAAAATTGACATACCTGTTTAGCACACCCACTGATCTTAGATTCCCTGAAACATTGGGATCTAAAAAAGCATATAACAATGATCTCACCACACTCTTCGCCAGCATATAGAATTTGCAGTATCTTAATTTCGCTTTCCCAGACTCACCTCAGAACATGGGCAGACACTGCTGATCTCCCGATCTCTGTGCTGTATAGTAATGGCATGTTAATTTCCTTTGATGAGGCGAGACGGAAGTTCTCTCTGCCTATCACGCTCCAATTTGAGTTTCTTAGACTAATAAGTATTCTTAGATCATGGGGTTTGTCAGGACAGTGTGTATGGGCACCCACTAAGTGGGAACAGCGATGGAATGCTAGCAGATCAATTAAAGGAACTCTATTGTTTCACTATAGTCTGTTGATATCCCCTACTGAGCCGACTAAACATAGCCAATACAGGGCGTGGGAAAGAGATTTAAGAGTAGACATAGAGACCGATATTTGGTTTAGGGAGTTAATCAGAGCCAAAACATACTTACACTGTGCGACTTTGTGGGAATTATACTACAAAGTCACAACTAGATGGCACCTGGTTCCGGTTACCTTGCACAAATATTACCAATCTGCCTCTCCCCTCTGCTGGAGAAATTGTGGAAACCTCGGCACACATATTCATATTTGGTGGGAGTGTCCTAAAATTTCAGGCTTATGGAGAGATGTTGTCCAAGTGTTTAGAGACATGGGACTGTCTATACCCTTGGGCCCGGCTTTGGGTCTCCTGCACCATGGCTACTCAAACCTTCCTGAAGCTGATAGAGCCCTAACTTCATATATACTCATGGCTACAAAACTAGATTTAGCTAGAGACTGGAAACAATCGTCCCCTCTGACTTTAATGAAAGTAAGAGACGTAGATTTCATCAAAAACATGGAAGAGTATGTCTTCAGATCCCTAGACAAGTTAGATTTCTATCACGAAATATGGTGTAGATGGATTGATCTTGATTGGAATTAGACTCCTCTTGTCCTTCCATTAATTGGATACTGCCCCTTAACTCATTTTTTTTATCTTGATTGGAATTAGACTCCTCTTGTCCTTCCATTAATTTGATACTGCCCCTTAACCCCTTTTTTCCCTCTCTTCCTTCTCTCTCCCCTTTCTCCCTCTTGTCCTTTTCATAAGAAACCAGTAGAACTAGGTGCACAAGATTTCAAGATTTATTTAACAAAATGGGTCCTCCTCGTAGCTACATAGCTTCATTAGAGTTTGTGGGGCCAGGAAGGTCCAGAATAATATCTACCTTTACTATGCTAGGTAAATAATATAAAATGAGGATTTCAATTATATATACACTGTTATTATTTGTTTTTTTTTCTGTTCTATTGATGTTGTTACAATTGATGCCAAATGTTGAACCATTTCATTGTATGACTGCAGCCTTGGTATTTTTTTTTTTCTCTTCTTGGCCAATTCATTTCATTGCAGTCATAGAAATATTATATGTTATGTAACAGAATGCTTATATGTTATATATATTTGTTATCACTATAATAATCCTCAATAAAAGAATATTTAAATGAAAAAAAATGTATACAGTGCTGTTACAGAGATATTGCCAAGTCAACCAATACAAATTATGCCAACCTAATATACATTTATGAGTTTAGAGAGTGGTACACGATGACAGTTATTATCAAAGTAAAGAGGCCATAATTGGCTAGAGATATGGAAGAGCAAGAAGGTTGACTAGGCAGTAAAGGTAAATAGAAGGGGCACATGAAGCCCATTTATTTAATGCATTAGCAAGGAATTTGGACTATCTAAGCTGAGACTTCAGTTTTGTATTTTTGCAAAATATGAAGATTAAAAATGATCCCCGCCTTGCAGTAGGAAAACTTATATTAGAATATTTGTTTGAGAAATATTGAGGCAAGGGGGGGTTGGCGTCATGGATTTTGGGGAAGGGGAATTCAACGGGCAAGAGCTGCTCAAAATAAGTTGAAAAGGGGGGGAGGAGGGCGGAGCCAGTTACGGTGACAGGCTATTAAATACTTTTGGGCCTCTGAATTTTTGAGTATAAAAATAGTAATCAAATACGTGTAAATAAAGAGGTACATATGACCCATAGACAGTAGCAGTGACACAATAATGACCCCAGTGTAACATCCATACCTCAGCAAAGGGGATTGTTCAATAGTAGTCAGCGTGTCTAGATAATAATAGGCTCATTATGAATTAAATACATGCCCAAATAGTAATAACTTGAAAATATAAAGAGCATTACTTATTAACAATGGCAAGAGCTCTGAAAAAGTCACTAGCCTTTAAGGTGGTAAATGGTGTACCAGTATTCGCTGATCCAGAGTATGACATTCATTAACTAATCTGTCTCCCTCAGCCCTCACTCAATAGATATTGTGTTACCTCGGCACCTACAGTGATATTAAAGAGCTTTAAATAGATGTGAGGGTGATGGTTATGAGCATATCTTGTTCCTCATATAAACATATGATCCATAAAGTGGAGTAGAAGTTTAAACTATGAAAATATAAACTCTTTTTCTAGGGCAATTCTGAGGCTCTAAATATAGCTTCTATTTTAGCTGCTAGACTGAGGTCTCTACATTGGGTATGTAATATCTTGGGTGGTGTCACCAGTACTGAGAGGGCTTTATGGATCATTATTTTAGAACTTACATTGTCTTCCATTATTAAGAAGGAACATATACAAAGAAGAGTAATAAAAAAAGTCCTACTGAAGAGTAGTATACTGCAAGGAAAATCATATTGTGCAACTAGGCTGACTATCTGCTGTAAAAAAAAAAAAACTAGATATAATTATATAGGAGGTTAAATCTCTGAAAGTTATAGAGCTGTAAGTTCCTAATAATCTATCATGCAACAGGTCAGTGGTTTTCCGACGAATTCTGGTGGCTTTGAATTAGTGGCATGGACAGCATCAAGTTAATCAAAATGAGCCGCGCTTGAGACTATATTAATATAAGACCGTTTATTTAGACCCTTTTACACCAAATGTCTGTGGAACCTAAGGCTTCTGCAGTGGATATGCCATTATTTCTATAGGGCTATCATTGTAGCAATGCATCCTCTCTAAAGTCATAGAAATCCAAGGTGCTTCTCTTCTAAAAGGCAAGATGTGTTATATACAAGTGGGATGCGATCATACTCATGCTTTACAACCCAGCTAGGAGATAAATCTTGCTATGGAGGCATAGGGCCCATGTTCCACAACAGGTACATTTGGTAAATGTTGGGGTGTGGGCCTCAATGTAGGTGTGATACACTAGACCGGAGAGGTGGTATAGAAAACTAGTTTAACCAGCACTTGAGGGATTGCTTGGGCTCCTAAGTATTATTTACAACCTGCAGTCTAACAGTTGGGGATTCTAGGTATTTATAAAATTACGACATAGCTAGAAGTGCTTCAGGTGAGCTCAGTGTACAAACATATAGTATATATAATAACTACCTGAAAGAAAAGCTATTAGTGTTATATAAGATCAAGGTATGCATGAAGGAGAATTGCAAAACTAACACTCAACAGAAAATAGTGTAAATGCATAAGGTAAGAAAATGTATCTACTGGCATACAACTGGAGATTCATGTTGAAGGCATATGCAATTTTATGAAGTATGCTTGTTGCTAGTGGCCTTGCTAAAACTCTATGCCTAATATTCTCCAATTATTAACTAAAGGGCAAAAGCAACATAACCGGAAGGGCTCTTAGTGAAGAACTCTATGGTTGCCAAAACATAACTAAAAAGAATCAGATAATAGTTAATAATAAGACAACACCTGCCCATAGCTTAAAAAAGTTAATAACAGTGAGTATCAATAACTAGTATGCTCATGTCACTAGTAACCTAGCTAAAGCTCTATG
The DNA here is from genome assembly GCF_027579735.1 of Bombina bombina. Classification (NCBI taxonomy): domain Eukaryota; kingdom Metazoa; phylum Chordata; class Amphibia; order Anura; family Bombinatoridae; genus Bombina; species Bombina bombina. The sequence continues at coordinate 296,719,099 of NC_069501.1, forward strand.
TATAACAACCTCATATTATTAAGTAAAAGACAGACATAATATATCAAAAGAGGCCCTTAGAGAAGAACTCTAAGTGTTAAACTCTATTATGACACTGATCAAGACCCCATGAAAACAAACATAGAGAAGCCCTGCAGAGCTGTAAGGACCTTCCACTCATGAGGGATAACGAAATAAGTTTATCTAATGCCCAGTCTGTAAGAACTTGTGCTTGAGAATTCGAGAAATGAGGACTCCTCATCTGCGGGAGAGCAACCAAGAGCCTGCTCCACAACTGCACAAATAGGGTACAACAGCAGAAGAATGTTAGGCATCCAGAACAAACCCGGTATTGCTGCAAAGGATGGTTTGGGCCCAGGAATTTGTCGGACCTCCATACTCTGTGGGATCTGTTCCAATTTTGCTGCGCTGTTCGGTATATCTCTGATTCTTCATGGTAGCTGGTGAACTTCTTTTGAGCCAGAGTCAGATGAAACCAACGTACCTCCCTGGTCATGAGGCATGGATTGGAGTCAGGTGTCTGTCGCACCTCCACATTCTGTGAGACCCATCCCGGAATTGCAGCACTGATCATAGTAGTGGCAAAGTGATCAGTAAGGAGTGGGTTAACATAGCTTGACGGAGCGACTCTTAAATCTTCAATGTAGCTGCTCAGTAGAGGAGGTTGGGAAAACTTCACAAATGGGTAGTCCTGATCCGTTTCTGACTGCTTGTCTCCATGTTCTTTGTTAGGCAGCACGGTGCTGGTCACTCCTCTCATCGTCAACTCTAGAGTGTCTGAAATGTCCTGGAAACAGCCCACCATCGGCCGGTCCAGGTCCAGCAATAAGGCATATAGGAGCCCATAATCCTCCTCCAAGATAATTGGGTTTTTATATATAAAGTCCCAGGCATTTCTATATGTACTGTACATTTATATGTGGATTTAAAATGATGATAAAAGTTTATTTTATTTATTCATGCATTATTTATGTTTTGCTTATCGGTTATTAAGGATATTTTTTTAATTGGTCTATATAAGAGTATGAATTGATTTTATTTCATTTTTTTACTATGAATATATATAAAACTGAATTTTAAAACTGAATTTTAGACTGTGTGACAATTATTTGGAAACTCAAGGCGCATCCAATAAGTTATCTTTAGTATTATGTATAACAGCACTGGTTTAGAAAAGCAGATTCTTCAAGGTTCACATTTTCTCTTAGTCTAGATCAGTGTTTGACAACTCAAGTTCTCAAGACCCTTAAAGGGATATGTAACCCTATTATCAATTTTTTGTTGTTCTCATGGTATCTTTGTTTGAAAAGCAGGAATGTAAGTTTAGGAGGCAGCCCATTTTGGTTTAGCACCTGGGTAGTGCTTGCTGATTGGTGGCTAAATGTAGCTGCCAATTAGCAAATGCTACCCAGGTGCTGAACCAAAAAATGGACCTGCTCTTACGCTTACATTCCTGCTTTTTAAAATAAAAATCCCAAGAGAATGAAGAAAATTTGATAATAGGAGTAGATTAGAAAATTGCTTAAAATTCCATGCTCTATCTGAATAATGAAATAAAAAATGTGTGTTTCATATCCTTTTAACAGGCCAGATACTCGTTATATCTTAACTAGAACACAGGGGAAATAATCATTTGTTGGGTAAGCTGATTATTTCACCTGTGCTCTGGTTTAGAAATAATGAATATTTGGCCTGTTAAGGGTCCTGACTACTTCTTGGTTTGGGTCAGACACCATGGAAGCATTGCTGTTCTACTTTGGCTATGAGTTCTGTTTACAGAGACTAAACACTTGGTGGTTGCACATAAATGCCTATTGTCATTGGCTCATTTAATATGTTCAGTTAGCACCTAGTTCTGCATTGCTGCATATCCTTCAACAAAGGATAACAAGAGAATTAAGTAATTTTTTTAACAACAATAAATTGGACCTGCAACCTGACAATTTTATTGTAAATTTAAGCTACCTCTGTTGGGTTTATATATGTGTTTCTCGGGCATATTATACCCAATGTCTCACCAGCCTCTGACCTCACCGCATGCAATAAGTGTTCTTTTTTTCCATTGATGTCTATGGAGACAAGAAGTTAGAGCAGTTGCGATATCTGGAGTCATGAGTTAGCGTGCATTTACTTTTGCTGGCATGCAAATATTTTACTTTCAACTTGTAATACGAACGCTAACTTGCGTGAGTTAAAAGTTTACTTCTGGCAGTGTTTGAGTGCAAGCGAAAGCCCTAAATAGAATGCCACTTGTATTCTGGCCCTTAGAAAGGCAAATTTTAGATTTAAGTGGTTTATCTGGCTATGCAGGGTTTTTGAAGTTAAGAAGAGACAATACAATGGTTTAAAAAAAAAAAAAAAGATTTTGAGGGATTCCAATGCCATGCACAAATAATTAAAATAGAACCAATATTTGCTTTCTTGCATATCTCCCATATCTCTAACAGTACTGAGATAATTAAGAACTGACTGAATGTATTGTTTAAGACTATTTCTATTAACAAGACCAGAAAACTATGGAGACTAACATGTATGCAAGGCTGTTTATAGCTAACCTAGGCCTAGATTTGGAGTTTGGCGTTAGCCGTGAAAACCAGCGTTAGAGGCTCCTAACGCTGGTTTTGGCCGCCCGCTGGTATTTGGAGTCAGTGATTAAAGGGTCTAACGCTCACTTTTCAGCCGCGACTTTTCCATACCGCAGATCCCCTTACGTCAATTGCGTATCCTATCTTTTCAATGGGATCTTCCTAACGCCGGTATTTAGAGTAGTTTCTGAAGTGAGCTTTAGAGCTCTAACGACAAAACTCCAGCCGCAGGAAAATAGCAGTAGTTAAGAGCTTTCTGGGCTAACGCCGGTTCATAAAGCTCTTAACTACTGTACCCTAAAGTACACTAACACCCATAAACTACCTATGTACCCCTAAACCGAGCTCCCCCCACATCACCGCCACTCGATTAAAATTTTTTAACCCCTAATCTGCCGACCGCCACCTACGTTATACTTATGTACCCCTAATCTGCTGCCCCTAACCCCGCTGACCCCTGTATTACATTTATTAACCCCTAACCTGCCCCCCACAACGTCGCCGCCAGCTACTTAAAATAATTAACCCCTAATCTTCCAACCGCAAAGCGCCGCCACCTACGTTATCCCTATGTACCCCTAATCTGCTGCCCCTAACACCGCCGACCCCTATATTATATTTATTAACCCCTAATCTGCCCCCCTCAATGTCGCCGACACCTGCCTACACTTATTAACCCCTAATCTGCCGAGCGGACCTGAGCGCTACTATAATAAAGTTATTAACCCCTAACCCGCCTCACTAACCCTATAATAAATAGTATTAACCCCTAATCTGCCCTCCCTAACATCGCCGACACCTAACTTCAATTATTAACCCCTAATCTGACGACCGGAGCTCATCGCTACTATAATAAATGTATTAACCCCTAAAGCTAAGTCTAACCCTAACACTAACACCCCCCTAAGTTAAATATAATTTAAATCTAACGAAATAAATTAACTCTTATTAAATAAATTATTCCTATTTAAAGCTAAATACTTACCTGTAAAATACATCCTAATATAGCTACAATATAAATTATAATTATATTATAGCTATTTTAGGATTTATATTTATTTTACAGGCAACTTGGTAATTATTTTAACCAGGTACAATAGCTATTTAATAGTTACCTAGTTAAAATAATAACAAATTTACCTGTAAAATAAATCCTAACCTAAGATATAATTAAACCTAACACTACCCTATCAATAAATTAATTAAATAAACTACCTACAATTACCTACAATTAACCTAACACTACACTATCAATAAATTAATTAAACACAATTCCTACAAATAAATACAATTAAATAAACTAGCTAAAGTACAAAAAATAAAAAAGAACTAAGTTACAAAAAATAAAAAAATATTTACAAACATAAGAAAAATATTACAACAATTTTAAACTAATTACACCTACTCTAAGCCCCCTAATAAAATAACAAAGCCCCCCAAAATAAAAAATTCCCTACCCTATTCTAAATTAAAAAAGGTAAAAGCTCTTTTACCTTACCAGCCCTGAACAGGGCCCTTTGCGGGGCATGCCCCAAGAATTTCAGCTCTTTTGCCTGTAAAAAAAAACATACAATACCCCCCCAACCTTACAACCCACCACCCACATACCCCTAATCTAACCCAAACCCCCCTTAAATAAACCTAACACTAAGCCCCTGAAGATCTTCCTACCTTGTCTTCACCATCCAGGTTCACCGATCCGTCCTGAAGAGCTCCTCCGATGTCCTGATCCAAGCCCAAGCGGGGGGCTGAAGAGGTCCATGATCCGGTCAAAGTCTTCATCCAAGCGGGGCAGAAGAGGATCTTCCATCCGATTGAAGTCTTCATCCAGGCGGCATCTTCTATGGTCTTCTATCCGGAGCGAAGCGACAGGATCCTGAAGACCTCCAGCGCGGAACATCCATCCGGCCCGACGACTGAACGACGAATGACTGTTCCTTTAAGGGACGTCATCCAAGATGGCGTCCCTCGAATTCCGATTGGCTGATAGAATCCTATCAGCCAATCGGAATTAAGGTAGGAATTTTCTGATTGGCTGATGGAATCAGCCAATCAGAATCAAGTTCAATCCGATTGGCTGATCCAATCAGCCAATCAGATTGAGCTCGCATTCTATTGGCTGTTCCGATCAGCCAATAGAATGCGAGCTCAATCTGATTGGCTGATTAGATCAGCCAATAGGATTGAACTTGATTCTGATTGGCTGATTCCATCAGCCAATCAGAAAATTCCTACCTTAATTCCGATTGGCTGATAGAATCCTATCAGCCAATCGGAATTCGAGGGACGCCATCTTGGATGACGTCCCTTATAGGAACAGTCATTCGTCGTTCAGTCGTCGGGCCGGATGGATGTTCCGCTCTGGAGGTCTTCAGGATCCTGCCGCTTCGCTCCGGATAGAAGACCATAGAAGATGCCGCCTGGATGAAGACTTCAATCGGATGGAAGATCCTCTTCTGCCCCGCTTGGATGAAGACTTTGACCGGATCATGGACCTCTTCAGCCCCCCGCTTGGGCTTGGATCAGGACATCGGAGGAGCTCTTCAGGACGGATCGGTGAACCTGGATGGTGAAGACAAGGTAGGAAGATCTTCAGGGGCTTAGTGTTAGGTTTATTTAAGGGGGGTTTGGGTTAAATTAGGGGTATGTGGGTGGTGGGTTGTAATGTTGGGGGGGGGTTATTGTATGTTTTTTTTTACAGGCAAAAGAGCTGAAATTCTTGGGGCATGCCCCGCAAAGGGCCCTGTTCAGGGCTGGTAAGGTAAAAGAGCTTTTACCTTTTTTAATTTAGAATAGGGTAGGGAATTTTTTATTTTGGGGGGCTTTGTTATTTTATTAGGGGGCTTAGAGTAGGTGTAATTAGTTTAAAATTGTTGTAATATTTTTCTTATGTTTGTAAATATTTTTTTATTTTTTGTAACTTAGTTCTTTTTTATTTTTTGTACTTTAGCTAGTTTATTTAATTGTATTTATTTGTAGGAATTGTGTTTAATTAATTTATTGATAGTGTAGTGTTAGGTTAATTGTAGGTAATTGTAGGTAGTTTATTTAATTAATTTATTGATAGGGTAGTGTTAGGTTTAATTATACCTTAGGTTAGGATTTATTTTACAGGTAAATTTGTTATTATTTTAACTAGGTAACTATTAAATAGCTATTGTACCTGGTTAAAATAATTACCAAGTTGCCTGTAAAATAAATATAAATCCTAAAATAGCTATAATATAATTATAATTTATATTGTAGCTATATTAGGATGTATTTTACAGGTAAGTATTTAGCTTTAAATAGGAATAATTTATTTAATAAGAGTTAATTTATTTCGTTAGATTTAAATTATATTTAACTTAGGGGGGTGTTAGTGTTAGGGTTAGACTTAGCTTTAGGGGTTAATACATTTATTATAGTAGCGATGAGCTCCGGTCATCAGATTAGGGGTTAATAATTGAAGTTAGGTGTCGGCGATGTTAGGGAGGGCAGATTAGGGGTTAATACTATTTATGATAGGGTTAGTGAGGCGGGTTAGGGGTTAATAACTTTATTATAGTAGCGGTGCGGTCCGCTCGGCAGATTAGGGGTTAATAAGTGTAGGCAGGTGTCGGCGACGTTGTGGGGGGCAGATTAGGGGTTAATAAATATAATATAGGGGTCGGCGATGTTAGGGCAGCAGATTAGGGGTACATAGGGATAACGTAGGTTGCGGCGGTTTACGGAGCGGCAGATTAGGGGTTAAAAAAAATATGCAGGGGTCAGCGATAGCGGGAGCGGCAGATTAGGGGTTAATAAGTGTAAGGTTAGGGGTGTTTAGACTCGGGGTACATGTTAGGGTGTTAGGTGCAGACGTAGGAAGTGTTTCCCCATAGGAAACAATGGGGCTGCGTTAGGAGCTGAACGCTGCTTTTTTGCAGGTGTTAGGTTTTTTTTCAGCTCAAACGGCCCCATTGTTTTCTATGGGGGAATTGTGCACGAGCACGTTTTTGAGGCTGGCCGCGTCCGTAAGTAACTCTGGTATCGAGAGTTGCATTTGCGGTAAAAATGCTCTACGCTCCTTTTTTGGAGCCTAACGCAGCATTTGTTTGAACTCTCGATACCAGAGTTAAATTTATGGTGCGGCCAGAAAAAAGCCCGCGGAGCGTTAACAGCCCATCTACCGCCAAACTCCAAATCTAGGCCCTAGAATGCAGGATCCTAGCCACCCATCCTCACTGAATTAATAGTATTGCTAAATAGATTATATATCATAAGAAAAATGGAAAAAGAAAATAATAGTTTTATTATTTTTTTTTATTTTTTTTAAATTAGTCAAAGCCACCAAACATCACTAGATTTACCCTGACATTAAAAAACCACCATGAACATTTTAACATACTGTTCTGGTCATTCATACTGAATATTTATACAGGCATTAAACAAAACCCATACAATAACAGCTGCTACAATACAGAGAAAATAAACTTACAGGTACTGTATGTAACTGTCAGAGCTATTCTTACCTACACTGTTGATGGGCTACTGCACTAACAAGTCTGTATGCACTGAACTCTAGGTCTGGCTCATCCAGCAGGACTGTGCTAAGCCCTGTAGCACAGATATCCAAATCAGCTTCCACCCTGCTATATCCAGGTGTGCTATCAGAACCAAAGTCTGTGTTGGCCACTCTATACCCTTCTCCCTCCTCTTCTCCTGCACTTGGAAGCTCACTAAACTATACTTGCACCCCTGAGACCATACTAATATTTAAAGAAGTTAGCAACAATGCCAAAGGCTAGCACCCAATCAAATGGCATCCCTGTACATCTTGATGACATCACACACTGCCCTTTAAAAGCCTCTAAAGCCCTTCACTCCTTGCTTGGTTATTCTAGTGATGTCATTAGTTTACCCAGCTTCCAGTTACATGTCTAGGTGTTACTGGTTCCTTTAAATCTGCTACCCGTTACCTTTCTTATGCCTTCTATTGACTACCGGCTCTTTGACCTCTGGCTTCCCATTATAACTCTGATTGTGTCTGCTCCATCCTGTTTGACTTTTATCTAGCCTGATACTTATCTGACCTTGGCCTAGACTTTGAGCATTCTTTGGCCTTCGGTTTGAGATTGTTGACTGGCAGACTGTCTATTTGTTGCTGACCTTGGCATTCCTGACCTTGCGTGCTAACTTTCCATGTTTTTTTGGTTGTATTTCCTGGCTGAACTTGCCTTACTCTGGACTCTGACATTGGATTATATTCTGCACTTTATCCAGCCCTTGTGACTTCCTCCTCTCTAGTCGACCTGTCCCACTTCAGGTTTTCATAGCAGAGGTGCATTTAAGAGTGCTAAATGTCTGTAGATTCCTACTCAGCAATGTTCATGTAAATTCTAACAGTAACTAATTCAACTGTTCTAGAGGAGACTCTTAAAATTATAAAAGATTAACAATAACTTGTCATAAAGGTTTCCACATACAGGGAACATATTTCTCAACCTTCTTCATTGATAATCAAACATGACACCTAATATGAAACAGAATATAATACACAGAGTAATAGAATGCCTTTAATATTCCCTTACAGTTGTAGTTATTGCTAGTTTTTACAACAAAATATGTCATGTCACAAGGAGTGCATTGATTCTATACCATATTTGCATATATAGTAGGATCCTTTAGAATGTTATGGTTTGTTGCTTTGACTGACTGTGTTGAGTTGTATTGCAGCATTTAAAATATTAATTGAATACTCTCCATTTACTGCATTCTGTTTCAAGGTAGTTATTTTGTTTGAATGTCAATGTAGGATGCTGAAGAATATGTTCCCTGAATGTGGCAACCCCTATGAAAAGTGGGTATCAATCGTTTAGAATTCAAGGTATTTTCTGTTGAGCAGTTATATGAAATTGTTGCATATTTAAGATTTTCTTATCTATGTATTTTAACAAGAGGTATTTTTTGGGCATATATTGGGCCAGATTACAAGTGGGGTGCTAATTAATGCTCCAGCTCGAGCATTAATTGCGCTAGAAGTAAGCTTTTTTTGCGCATCGGATCGCTTGTATTATGAATTGAAAGTAAACTGTTTTCGCTCTCACGCTAACCTGAAGAGCGCAAAAATCCAAAGTTATATTATAGCGTGCACATTCCCCTACTCTGCCATTGAAGTCAATAGATTAAAAAAAAACAACTGACATCCCACTCACGCTAAAAAACAATCGCATATTCTCATGTTCACTAACTCGACATGAAGATATGAATATTTCACATTCCAATGTTCTGCACATAGAAGAATATGTTCTATTTATTAATAAATAAATATTTCTACATATATCTCATGTTTCTTTGATACAATATATATCTATTATGAAGTAACTATTTGTATAGAGAAAGCTATTTCTAATTTAAAAATAGTATTATTATAAGTCTGAATATTTCTAACATAATCACACTTGGTTTCAGCACAGTTAGAGGTAATTGTTAGTACATATTTTAATTGATTAATAGGGCAGAGCTCTGCCCTATAAAACACACCTTCTCCTTGAAGGTTTAAGATCTCACCTTCTGTCTAAACTTTTAATATGCATCAAATAAATTGGATTTTTCAATACTTGGATGCAGCGCTCCATCGTCTTTCTTTCAATATATATCTATACCTATATATATATATATATATGATTATATATAGGTATAGATATATACAGATCTATATATAGGAATATCTATTTATAAATACAAACAGCGTTTTCTGCTATGTGCAGAACATTGGAATTTGACATATTTACAGTAAATGCATAGTTAAAACCTTTAATAAAAATAAATATTGCATTAATATGTTTTTTTTCATGTTTTCATCTACTTAACTGCAAAGGGCTCCAATGCACTATATACAGTGTATATATATATATATATATATATATATATATATATATATATATATCTGTATATGTAAACATATGTATTTATGTGTTTGCATGTGTATATATGTATGTAAATACATATATACACATATAAATACATAAATACATATCCTTTTCAACTAAGTATAGCAAGAAAACAAAAAATAGATAATAGAAGTAAATTGGAAAGTTGTTTAAAACGGCATAAAACAAAACAAATGTTTTTTTACGTCCCTTTCAAACACACACACACATATATATATATTTACTCACGTACATATTTGTGTTGTATTTTGGATATATTTCCATTAATAAATATTTTTATAAATAATTATATAGATTTTAGTTTTCTTTAAGTATGTTTATGCAGACTCTCTTTTTGGACTCTAAGATATAAGCTCTCTGCTCAGGGGGGATGATTTAAGAAGCTCTCTGCTCAATCTCAGTTCCCTTAGCATCTACAAACCTACAAGACCCCTCATTTGAAAGAGAGAGAATTGTCTGTTTTTTCAAATGGTGGTGGTCTTGGAACAGTACTACAACAGCAAAAGATCTTTTAAATCTAAAGTTAAAAACACATGGGAATTTGTTTGAGGGTATTACATTATATGCACAATAAAAAAAAATCTAGTTTGTCAAGAGACCCCTTAAAAAGTTTATTTTAAAGTAGAGAAGGTCCTCTCCTAAGAAAATATATTGTCTGTATAGTCAGGTGCTTACTGTGGTAACAATGAACACCTTGCAAAAAAAGTGTTCTTATATTGAACCTCTCTAATCTGTATTGAACTAACAAAAGCCTTTATGGGACCCTATTTAACTTCTTGGTTACTGTGACTTTGATGACAATTTAGTCAGGAGATCAAAGTAACAGCAGTGGTCACCTAGCCATTTTCAATATTATTTACAGAAATCTGAACAAATATATATATATTATTTTTTTTACAGTTGTTGCCACAGCTATCACACATGGCATGAAATATAAATATAATAATGCTATATTGTGAATCTGCTGAGCCTGCTGAAAAAAACAATATATAGTTTGTGTGGGTCACTTACTGAAATTTGACTTACAATAGTAAGCAAAAAAAGCTCAAAAGTAATGTGGTCTAAAAAAAGGCTTAGCAGCGAAAGGGTTATAAGATCAATCCTTGACATTTGGTTGATCAACCATTCAATGTAATTTCACAGCAACCAAGAAGTTAAGGGTTCTTGAACCCAAATACAAGCTACATACACATACACTTCATAAATTGCATGTCCCTTTGTAGTTGTTGGCTATTTTTGTATAAGTTCTAATATATAACTTTAATGAAAACATAATAACTGATGCCTTGAGTGGGATTTGAAAATTGTGAATCCCATCACCAAAGTCATGTACTATATATCTTGGGATATCTGAATGCTTGATAGGTTTTACATTTCCTAATGATATTACATAAACAAGCATACTCTGTGTAGATCATAGACACAGGCTAAATGTGTTTTTAAGCAGATTTCCTGTATAAATGGTTTTCATTGTAGATGTTTTTGCCCTTACAACAAACAGAGCTGTGATTATTTTCATAAGTTTAGGACATTTTCATTTTAGCTCTAATTTATTGCTGTTAACATTTTAAAATGAGAAGTAAAAAACTATCTTAAGACAAATTTAACCCAAAGAAATATAGTCCAGTACCAATACGTTATCTCTCATGTGCTGGGAAATAAACAGTTCTTTTTGCAGTTTAGAATGAAATTGCATAGATTAGCAGACTCTTGGCCCATCACAAACTGTCATGGATTCAGGAGGTCTGATCTCTTTTCCTTTAAGCAGTACAAACTACTGGGTTACTGTTCCTTTAATTCCCTTCAATTAATACCCTAGAACCTGTGCTTAGTATTGATTTCATAGTGCCTACCAGCAACTACTGAGAATATGAGCTCTCTTCTATTGGAATTTAAAAGTGGAAACCTTCCTTGGGAAACTGCAGTTTTTCATCAACTAAAGTGGATTCAGCAACTCTCTTAAGGAACCGTTCAAACTTAAACATCGTATCACCTACTTCTGGATTTGTTTAACCAGCAGGAATTCTATACCTTTTATTCAATAACTTTCTATGAAACCGCATTGTATATTTATTGCCGCTCTGTCATCAAGTGCAGACAGACCCGCTTCTGATATTTGTACCGTTATCCTGTCTGACCTGCTAAACACATTGTCATTTTCCTTTATGCTTGAACGTACCAAAATATTCTGTAACAGATTGTAACAAGTTACGTCAGCATTGTTCTTTACTATTCTGAGCCCAATGCATGGGCTGACTCCTCCTCCAAGCCTTCCGAAAAATCTCTGCAACCATTTCAAACTGATCCACGCTGTTGCAGTCAGAGAGGTTCTCATCTCAAAAGGAAATTTTAATTGTCAACTCAGGTACTGATTCTATCTGAATATTTATTTTGTCATTATAACATTGAACATTCAACTATCAAAAGGTGATACTTTAAAACTAAATCATACTGAATTATAAATTCTTTACATAATAAAGATAATTTAGATCGAGCGCCAGTGGTAAACCTCAAGCTAGTATACAGAGACCTCCTAGCTGGTCTCGATGTGAATGGATCAAATGGTGTATTGTATACAGCGCCAAAGGCAGAGGTATTGATGGTGTGGATTGATGATGTGGCATACTCTTAGATGAAATGATAATAAATGTTCTAATTTATTACATACAAATAAGTAAAAATAAGTTGAAAAATACATAAATAAAGATGATATGGATATATCTTGACCAATAAATGTAGATGTCAGATCATAGATAATACATAAATAAATTATGGTAAATGAACAACAATAGTAGAGACCAAACAAGGATTCAGATTGGGGAATATTATCCCTTATATAGTGTAGTGAAAGTCCAGCACAAATAAAAGTCCAATGCAAGAAAACAGTGTCAATAGTGTCAATAAATCCTCAAGGGTGTGTAGTATTCAAGTGAATTTCCAAATAATAATGATGATGTTGCGAAAAACATATGAAGTATATGAAAAAATAAAAAATAATAACAAATATAAAAAAATATCAAAAAATACCAAAAAATGTAGTGACTTGTGAAAAAAACAAAAAATGTGTACACAAAATATGTAAAATATTAAACCAAAAAATAAAAAAATCCTGTGATGGTAATTTCTCCAATGAGGTCCTGTGGTACTCTGGCTTCTTTTTTACAAAAATTAAAATGTTTTAAAAAATCCTAGAAAAAACAAATAGAAACATAGTGTAGATGTACAAAAAACATGTAATCTAAAAGAAATAAGCTTACCAATTGTCAATGCATTTTGGCCTAGATAAGGCCTTTTTCAAGACAGGGAACTGTCTTGAAAAAGGCCTTATCTAGGATTTTTTAAAACATCTGCCTTTGGCGCTGTATACAATACACCATTTGATCCATTCTTTATATAATACTAAGCCTAAAAAAATTATGGGACCAGCAGATTTACAACAAATTGTCTATAACTTGTCACAAAAGGTAGATCAATTGAGACAAGGTTTGCATGATTTACAGCTGGAAAATCAAACATTAAGTAACATTATGAGAGATTCAATTGCACTTAAACTAGCTCAACAATAGTTTACACCTGAACCACAGGTTTTCATGCCTGAACCATTTTCAGGTAATAGAAAAACATATAGACAGTTTAAAAAACGCGTGTCATCTACTTTATAACCGAAAACCTAGAAGTTACCCAACAGAAAGAGTAAAAGTACTCACAACCATATCCTTGGTTGTGGGCAGACAAGTTTTTTTGAGACCGACGATCCTATATTGGAATCTGTAAAGGATTTCTTCTCATCTATGGATGAGCTTTACTTAGATACAGACATTCAACTAACTGCGGAGGTCTCAAGAAGAAATTTAAAACAAGGTAAAAGGAGGAGTGGAGGAGTACATAATTGAATTTAAGCAGTTTGCAACAGACACACTGTGGAATCCCATAGCCTTAAGAAACCAATTTAGATTGGGTCTTACTGAAGGTTTAAAAGATTAACTCACCAAAACTGATTTACCTAGAACACTAGAGGCTCTGATGAGGTTGGTTACTCAGATTGACAGAAGACTTTGTGAGAGAAGGGCTGAACAAAACATTACAGATAATCTAACAAAGAGTTATTATGCTTTTCACCTACCACAAGTATCTAACCCTAAGGCACAATCAGAACCCATGGACATTGGAGTCTTTAAAGGGCCTCTATCAGCAGAAGAAAGGAACCGTAGACGAAGCAGGAATCTCTGCATGTACTGTGCTAACCCTATGCACACAGTCAAGGATTGCCCTGTTCTACAGAAAAACAATAAATGGAAGTTTATTTCTATTCATTCTTCACAGAACCCAGAAAAGAAATATTTTTATTGTATCTTTCCTCTTCTATTACAGTGGGATCAAAACCAAGTGACTCCTGATGCCATTATTGATTCAGGAGCTTCCGGAAATTTAATTGATTTTAGTATTGTTAAAGCTAATAAAATCCATTTGATTCTTAAGAAAACACCAGTCACTGTTATTGAGAGTTATTGATGGGTCAACAATCAGTACAGGGCCAATCACACACCAGACAGTGCCACTATTAGTGAACACAGTAACTGGACACACTGAATTACTTTCTTTGTCTGGTCATCCTGGCATACAACAGACTTTGGAACAGCTTACTAGGAATTTCTGGTGGCCTAACATGAAAACCACTGTAAAAGAATATATACAATCCTGTCTCTTTTGTGTCACATCAAAATCGGATAAAAAAAAACACCTTATGGACTTTTAATGCCTTTACCCATACCCGAAAAACCATGGCAACATACATCGATGGACTTTATTGTTGAATTGCCCATCTCAAAAAATCATAACACCATATTAGTTGTCATAGATATATTCACCAAAATGGCACACTTCATACCATTCCACAAGCTTCCTACTTCTTCAGAAACTGCTACCCTCTTCCTCAATAACATTGTAAGATTACATGGAATACCACCAATAATAACGACTGACAGGGGAACCCAGTTAACCTCCCACTTTTTGAACAAACTATGTGAAATAACCCAGATAGATCATCGTTTTACTACCGCATTCCATTCTCAAATAAATGGTCAAGCAGAAAGACTAAACCAATGGCTTGAGCAATACCTCAGGTGTTACTGTTCATACCATCAGAACAAATGTGTTAAATATCTCCCAATGGCTGAATACTACTTCAACAATCTTGTAAATACATCTACAAAAATGACCCCATTTTATGCTAACTATGGGTATCATCCCTCATTCTCCTTATCTTCCAATGCTGGAACTACTTCACATTAGTTGATGATTTACACAACTCTCTGTTGGAGAATTTTAAAATGATTCATCAAAATATACAAATGGCTCAAGACACTTAAAAACATTATTATGACTTACATAGAAGGACTCCTCCAACATACTCAGTAGGAGACCTGGTCTGGCTTTCCACAAAGAATCTGAGATTACAAATCCCCAGTAAAAAACTAGCTAGTCTTTTCATTGGACCATTTCCAATTATATGTATTGTTAATGATAATGCAGTCACCTTGAAATTACAGACTACAATGAAAATACATCCTACATTCCGTGTATCCTTGATAAAACGTCACAAGACTACAAGAGACCCACATACTATATTATTTATAAATAATTTTTATTGAGGTTAAAGAAGCATAACATTGTACAACAGGCATTTCAAAAACTGAATGAAGACACCAATGCCATACATACAGAAGTCAGTACTACGTGTAACCAGTCTTTGAGGGAGTAAACCTCAGCATAATAAAACAGTCTTTAACATTTTAAATATATCTAACAATTCAGAGAAGTGTATATTACATAAGAGCGGAGGATCGGAAACTAAGTCAAGATGGTGAACAACCAGCGCTTGCATACATGAGGAGTTCACTATGATGATTTTTCATTGGGAGAATCCAATGGGGGAGCGGGAGGCGAGGGGTGGGGGAGAGAAAAGAAAAAAAAAAGGGAAGGGGGAAAAAAGGATTCCCCCCCCTTCCCCTTCCTTCTCATATTGTGGCCAGCCGTCTTGGGGAGGGGGGAAATTATGCATTCCCCTCCCCGCTGGCCCAATCCAGTGCCAAAATTGGTTGCTATCCCATTACATGGAGGAGATCGTGCCCTCTCCCACTGAGTCCCAGGGCTCCCAGATCATGGCGAACAGGTCCAATTGTTGGCAGGAGCCATATACATAGCTCTCCATAGACCGAAAATAAGAAATAAGATGAATCAAAGCCTACCAGTTAGGGGGGTTAGCTTTTTTTCCAGTTGCAGGCAATTAGAAGTTTTGCCGCCATTGTGATTGTTATCAGGAGAGTGTGACCCGGTTAAAAGAGGGGCCGAAGGCCAGCATGCACCAGGGCTGTTTCCTGGGTCAAAGATGCCACCAATCCCAGGTGGCAACATAACACCTCTACTTTATTCCATAAGGGTGTAATGGCAGGGCAGGCCCACCAAATGTGATGGGGATTGCCCACTTGTTGGCAGCCTCTCCAGCAGAGGGGGGAGCTCCCAGGAAACATTTTGTGCATCTTAATCACAGCTATTCTCCCGAATCAGGAATTTTCATTGTATCTTCTGGAGCATAGATCCTTTTGGAGCTGAGCAAGAAAAGTATGAAAATTCTTTGAGAGAACTATGCCAATATCGTGAGAAAGGAAAACCCCTAGATGCTTGAGGCCTGATATTGACCATTTGAATTTATATTTCCTCCTGAGGGAGTTCAATAGGGAGTCGGAAAGGTTTAAGGGGTAGGCTTCAGTTTTGCTAAAATTCAGTTTGTAATAAGAAATGCTGCCAAACTTTTCTAGAAGAGCAAATAAGGCTTGGAGGGACTCATCTGGTTCCATGATGAGAAGTGTCAGGTCACCTGCATAGAGAGCTACTTTCTGGGGGATGTCGTGAAGGACTAAGCCCTTAACTTGGGTTGAGGTCCTAATTGCTGCAGCCAGCGGTTCAATGGCCAGGTCAAACAGCAGGGGAGACAGGGGACACCCTTGTCTTGTGCCATTTGTGACCTGCACCATGCCTGAGCAGAAATCTAGACCCCTCACCCTTGCTCTGGGGCAGGAATACAGTGATTTCACTGCTGTGATGAAGGACCCCAGGAGTCCAAATGCTGAGAGAGTGTTAAGAACATGTAGTCCCATCTCACCCTATCGAATGCCTTTTCTGTGTCCATTGACAGGGCGAGAAGGTGGATCCCCATGTCTGCAGCCTTAGTGAAAATGTTCAGAAGATGCTGTGTGTTGTCTGGCCCCTGTCTGCCCAGTATAAAGCCGACTTGATCCGGGCCAACCAGTTCTGGGAGAAATCTGTTTAATCTCGATGCCAGAATTTTTGCATATAGCTTTATGTCGACATTAATTAAGGAGATCGGCCTATATCTTTCACATAGAGAGTGGTCCTTCCCTTCCTTGGGCAGTGTGATGATAGAGGCCTCAAGGAACTCTGGGCGGAGCACCCCTCCTATAAAAGCTGAGTTGAAAAATCTGGTGAGAAGAGGTAGCAATTGCGAGGAGTAGGTTTTGTAAAATAGAGTGGTAAACCCGTCCGGGCCCGGTGCTTTGTTTGACTGAAGTGAAGAGATTGCATATTGCAATTCTTCTGTGGATATTGGGCTAGAAAGGCCCTGAGCGTCTTCTTCAGATAGGACCGGTAGAGGGAGAGAGAATAAGAACTGCTCGATCTGCGGCTTTGGGGAAATAGAGGTCTCAGGGGAGGAATCTAAGTTGTACAGTGTGGTGTAATAGTGAGTGAATGCCTTTGCTATATCTTGTGGGGCAAAAGGCATTGGTGCACATCCCCTCTTGGGGTTTTAAGAAATGGAATACAACGTTGCTGTGTACGAATTCGAACCTTATGAGCTAAAAGACGGTCTGCTCTATTACCTTTGTAGTAGAACAACTGTTTAAGGGCTAAAAGATTTGATTGGAAGATTTGATTGAATTAATTTTGGCTTTAATGGCTAATATATGTGCAGTTATCTGCTTTGAAGGGCCTCCCCTGTTGTGGGCTTCTAAAGAGTGTAATTTCGAATAGCGTTGAGCTAAGGACTTTCCCAACCGGACCATATCTGAATGTTGGAGGTATCCCGAAGGACTTATAATGGCGGGACGGCGGAGGGGCAGAGACATCCTTAGCCGCAACACCCTAAATGAGTACCCCAGATAATAATATAACTTGAACCACAAACATAAGCAATTTACAACATGTTGAATGGAGGGGTTACTGAGTTCAGCAAACCCCTCCGCTTACTATCACAGTGTTCAGGCCTGGGTCAAACTTTTCTGTCCAGATGTCCCTTGATTTCTACAAGGCTCCTTGTCTCTGCACCTAAAAGAGGGAAAAGAGCAAGTATAGAATTCCCAAAGCGAAAAATTCAGAAAAGATGTTCCTCAGACCTCATTCAGGGCCGCTAGTGGAGGGGAGGACTGTGGATGAGGAGGTTTGGGAAGGAATTATGATCTTATCCCTTTGGGGAAGTTGTTTCCACGGTGGGGCCTCCACCCTCAGCTCCCCAGCAGGAGCTCTGGGAACCGAGGAAGGCGTTCTATCTGGAAGAAGGTCCCATTTGGAGAGGAGATTTCTCGCTCGTTCTGGTGAAGTTATTATATGTTGGGTATCAATTTTGGTGACAAATAGCCGAACTGGGAAACCCCATCTATACTTGATATCCTTCCTTATCCCTAAGAATCCTCATAAAGTCTCGATAAGTCTTTCTCTGCTGCAAGGTGTGAGGGGAGAGGTCTGGAAAGATCTGCAGACTTTCAAACTTTGAGGCTTTTAAGGACCCAGCGTTAACTGCCCTTAGGAATTTCTCTCGGAAGGTGAAGTAGTGCAGTCTCACCACTACATCTCTGGGTTTGTCATCCGATATGGCTCTCGGTCTAATTGCCCTGTGGGCTCTGTCAATGCAGGATTTGGGATCTTATAAAGGTCCGAGAGCGGCTGTGAACACTTCCTGTATGTAGCCCTGTAGGTCTTTGGGGAGTACACTTTCGGGGACACCCCTCAGGTGGACATTGTTGCACCTGGAGCGATCCTCAAGATCTGCCAGCTTGGATTCCAGTGCTGTGATCTGCCCTGCAAGGCATTCTGAGTATGACATGAAGTTGGCATGATCAACTGATAAGTCTTCCTGCTTGCGCTCCAGGGTGTCCGTGCATTCACCAATCACGGCAAAGTCTCTCCTTAGTTCTGAGCATGACTTATCAAATCTTTTGCAAATGGATTCGTGGTGGGATGCCAGCATGGTTTTAATCTGACCCATCATGTTATTGTTAGCTCCTGCAATGCCTGCCAAGCTAGCGGGCTGGGAAGTGGCGTCCAGGCTTCTTTCGTTACTTGGTTCTGAAAGACAGGTTGAGTCGGATAAGTCATCTTCTGAGCACTGTTCCAATTCCCTCTGGGATTGCTGAAAGTGTTCTTCCATTGTTTTTTTCTGGCCTGGAAAGCCTTTGGACTTTCTCCTCTGGGCCTGTGCCATTTTCCCACCCAGGCCTGGGGTGAGGCAGCGTGGTGGATAAGGAACACCTCTGGTGTAGGACGAAAGAGAAGGTGTGGTCCAGATGGGGCATTTGTGCTGCTGATTAGTTACTCTGATTCAGCCCGAGGGACCAGGCCCTAGAGCATTTTCTTTCTTAGCCAATTACCGTCATGATGTCTACTGTAAAATTGTGGATCCCTCCCCTAGGGATTTGTCCCCTATGGACGATGTGGGAAAGGGTGCTAGGGGTATGACCCACAGACAATCAGGGCCGGTGGGAAAGGGAGGGGAGAGACCCACCAGGTAGCTCTGTCAACAGGCAAGGGCAGCCCCTGTGGGCCAGGAGGAAGACCAAGCAGTAGGGAAGTAATACCCTAGTTCACTACCTTTTTGTCCCACAAGGGATCTGTAGCGTATGATTCTACTCCTAACAACAGACTCTCCACGCTGAACTTTCTGATGACGTCACTCCCCACGACTGCAGAGCGGCATTGAGACTACGGAACGTACAGCCTGAGAGACGGATATCCTGACACCGCATCCTACAAACTTTGGAAAGATTCTGTACGGATATCAGGGGATATACACGGCAGTCGGCCTTGATAGGAACTATATCCTAATATATCTTGTGAGTGTGTTTGAGTCACTAATTTTGTAATAATAAACTGTTTTACCCTACATTTGAGTCGGCGCTCCTCTCTCTTTTTCTTTTTTGTACAGCTACGTGGGAACCTTGGAAGTTCACCTAGAAGAGCTGCGGGACTGTATTTTATACGTT
This sequence comes from Bombina bombina, assembly GCF_027579735.1. Taxonomy (NCBI): domain Eukaryota; kingdom Metazoa; phylum Chordata; class Amphibia; order Anura; family Bombinatoridae; genus Bombina; species Bombina bombina. The sequence continues at coordinate 296,738,872 of NC_069501.1, forward strand.
GAACTTTGAGAGTATCCAATTACCCTGCATTTACTCAACCATATTTATGGACTGTGATTTTGTGAGTACCTGTGTTTGGTTCATTATATACCAGCCACCTGTACAATATTTGTGATTTATATACTATTTTACAAAGGTCCATTTACCTATATATTGTATGATTTGCAGTTGTTGTATTATATACTTTGGGGTGTTCTCTTAGCGCTTTACTGTATATCTTTGCATATACACCTGTCTCCCAATTCTTAGTTGCTATTTCACTATATATATCTGATATTCACTTTTATCATAGTGAATGTCCTAAGTATAGTGATACAAACTTTTATACTAAAAGAATTTATTTAATCTGCAGCTGAGATCCATTAATACATATAACTTCAGTTTGAAGTTCTTTTCACAAACATGTGTGATTTGATATGTTTACAAATGTGATCTCTATTCAAAGGATCTTCAGGAGAGAAATGTTTGTGTGTAATTCATCCACCACAATCAGTTTTAATTAATGAAGAAGCATGTCTAATTCTCAAGCCTATACTTTTCCCATTTTAAGATGAGTTTTTTTTTTTATTTTAATAAAAAATGCCTTTTGGTCTCTTTAGTGTAAATAGAGCCAATAATCTGGAGCTCTATGTTTCATACATATTCTATCAAATTTAGTCCATACACTGTATCAGTGTTTCATGTAAAAAACCGTACTTGGCACAAAAAAAAGTGACATTAACTAGTAGGCAAGCTGCCATGAAAACAGATGGTTATAAAAGTAAGCAGACTGAAACTGAGAGTGTTGATGTTAAGCAATGCCCTTGTTGGTTTAGCAACACACAGGTGTTATTTAAATGATTTATGTAAATAATGAAAGTGATAATGCATATTTATTGTGAGCTGTTCATCCATTCAATATCTTTAAAGTAGTATTTAGTTTTTTTATGTATTCTGCGTCCATGAAAATGTTTAAAAGTAAGTAATATTTCAAGACACAGAAAGCATAAACATTTTTAACTTTTGCATGATACAGTTCAGTATTAAATAAGTTGCTGCACTCTAGGATTAAAATAAAAAGAGGGAATGCAAATATTATTTCTCTATTTCGATGCATATAATTGATTTAGGGCCAGATTATAAGTGGAGAAGTATTTAACGTTCCCACTCGCTCACAAAAATGCGTGAAAAACCCAAACACCCTTCTCATGCACAAACCCGATTGCATATTCTCAAGTGCGCTAACCCGACATGACAATATTAATATTTCCCATTCCAATGTTCTTCACATAGCAGAATATTTTCTATTTATTCATAAATACATATTTCTGCATATATATGATGGTATTTTGGTACAATATATATATATATATATATATATATATATATATATATATATATATATATATATATATATATATACATATACATGGAACATATTCCCTTATGTGCAGAACATTGGAATGTGAAATATTTACACATATTTGCTATCTTTCCATGCAAAATTTTAAAAGTATTACCATCAGAGCCACTTAAAGCAGTCTGATCATCTATTTGTAGGATAGTGATTTCAGGTATAGAGTCATTCCTGAAATGAATCTCCACAGCATCTGGCTTCTCTTCCACCATGTGACAGTTATGTTGGATGTGAGATATACCGGACCGCTCATAATTAATAGGCCTTTTTACTTGTGACCAATCTACATTATTTATGCAATCAATTATGGTGCTTAATCGCTTCAGGAGATCATTACCAATAATTAAACGATCAGTTGGCAGATGCACTATAATGACAGGGTCTCTTATTACCCTGTTCCCCAGCCTTAGTTTTAACCATGCCGTACCGTAGACTTTTGAATTCTTTAATCTTAGGTTTGTGGGGTGTTAGCTCCTTTAGCTGTGTGTAGTACCTGTGGGATAAAATAGTTGCCTGAGACCCAGTATAAATTAATCCCATGATAGGGTTAGTAACTGAATCCTGGAGCTCAGCTAATACATAGTATCTCCCTGCAGTTTCTACCATTTCACACATAAAATTAGCATGATTACATATCTGTGGGCTTTCCCATGTTTTACCTGTACTTGCCCCATTACCTAATGCAGAAGAAACTTCATTCTTACCAGTCCATCCCTCTATAATAGGGCTGACAGGGTTCCTGTGTACTGCATCTGTGGGAATAAGGTTAGTGCAAAACTGCAAGGGAAGAGATTTGTTAGAGCTTCCAGGCTGAGGTTGCTCGTTATCACAGCTAAATCATCCATTCCAGGTCTGTAGGGAGAGAATATGATTAGTACCATTATTGACATTTATCATTTTATTTGGTGTATCTCTCCCCTCTCTTTCAGGTAATACTGCAGTATTTATGACTGTGCCTGTGGCCCACTGCTAAGGATTATTAGAGTTCTGAGCCATCAAAGCTTGACTCATATTAGTAAATAGTGTACATAATTGACTTATTTGCATACTGAGTTGGCCCACTTGAACAGACAAGCCATTTTTACCCATCGACCGATTTTTTGATATCCCAGGGTATTGATTCATGGATCCTTGGGATCCCTCAGAATCATAGCTATTGTTCCTATTTTGACGTGGTTGTCTTTGGGGTTCAACTTGTTCAGCATTAGTATCTTGGGGAGTACTATTTACTTGGGAAGTCTGGTTACCCTGAGAGCATTTTCGCCACTTTTTGGTATTTATATTTACAGGGATACCGATTAACTTGTGGGTTTTCATCTCTTTGGGGATAAATATTTATCTGGGTATGCCCCCCCATTGTGAGTATATTCTCTCTGCCTCTCAGCCCATGTTGGGAGAGGGTCAGAGTTAAAACTTTGTGGGGAAGGCCTGTTTTCTCGGGCCACCTCTGCATAGGTTTTCTTTTTAGACTCCAAATTGAGGGAGCTAGGTGACACCCTAGTTTTTGCCACAATTTTGGGGGTGGACCTTGGTTCCTTTTTAACCCCCTGTTTACCTGACTGCTGAATAGAGTATAACTTTGTACTCTCTTTGATCAGCCAGTCCAATGAGCAGTGCTCATCAAAATCTTTAGCCAAATTCATTTTGATGTGCGCGGGCAATGCTTCGAAAAATAAATTCACAAATTCTGAGCTTTCAAATATGGGGTAATCTTCGGCCATACTGTACGCACTTTTCAGTACAGAAAGGAATTCTATAGGGCTTTGATTCGCGACACATTTTAAACCATATACAGCTATTTTCGCTGTGGTTTTGGTGCGATATTTCCCAAATTCCTTTTTGCACTGATTTTTCAATCCACTCCAGGAATGAATATTCATATCCTTTAGTGAAGCAAAAAAATTGTGATATTTACCCTCAAATACCCAGGGCAGAAATTCAATTTTTGACTGCTCGCTAGTAACATTCATTATGGATAAAGAATTTTCATAGTTCTCTAAGTGGTCAATTATAGAAGTGGTTCTGTTTTTGGAAAATGTAGGTACTGCATCCTTTAAGAAAGTAATTATTTTAGGGTTGTCATATACCTTATTAGACGTATCTTGGGCATTCCTAGGGACCTTATTTTTGGTGCTGGAGTGCCCCCTATCTGCCCTATTCTTACTATGCGGAGACCCCCTACGTACATTAGTACTATGTGGGGTATTTGGGTAGCTAGCTCCGCCCTCTGACTCACTACTAGAGCTTCCCTCCCCCTCATCTGAGGTATAGCAGTTCCCTGAATTTATAACATGAGGTGACTGTCTATTTGGGAAGTGTATTTCTGACCCAATAGGGGTCCTTTGTTTAAATGATTCCCTAAATTTCTGCAGTTCATTTCTGATGTATTCTTTAAGGGATTTAGAATGATCTGAATTATCCTCATTGCTAATAGAGGGGTTTTCATTATGATCATACTGCCTTTTTAAACCACTTAACTCTCTTTGGCTTTGTGCGAGTTGCTTATGTAAATCTTCTATCTGAGCTACTAAACTCTGATTATATTTTTGTAAGGTGGCCATGTTTTGGGCAAACTCATCAATTTTATTTTCGTATATATTTAAATTCTCTTCGCATCTGCGTGATGAGCGAATATTATCTTCTTGCCCTGTATTTGCAATTCCTTTTCTATAAAGAGTAGGGATATTTAGTCAATAATGCATATTACAAGGGGCCAGGATTTTAGTATTACTCATCTCGCTTCTTAGCATTTTTGCATCTATTAATTTTGAATAATTCTTGGCACATTTCACTTTTTTCATTCCACCTTCCATCATCAATAGCAATATTTTTAGCCTTAATTGCAAGCATATCCATATAATCATGTAAATCACCCGCAATATTACACTTCTTTTAAATGTGGCCTATAATGTCTATCTTAAGGATATCGTGAGGGGTAATATTGGGGAACATATTTCAATACTATGTATAGATTCATTTGATTCACTTCTAGTAACAGACATTATTATTTTGGCTTAGTATTTGGTTAATTTAAAACGCTAATACAATTTTTACTATCGAAAAATTTAAAAAAATTAATAAAAAAAAAATTTCTGAGATAATTTCTATTTACTACAAAATATATTATATCAATGTAATACATTTAAGAATCTCTACTGCAGTGCCTCCAGATAATGTCAGTATATAGCAGGGTTATAATACATCTTATTTATTATTATTCTTTAAAACAAACCCCCAATAAAATGTATATACGAAACAATTGAAATTAATAATTATTCCTAAATTCTTTAGATTAGTTAAAATGTATGAACACATTGAATTATATTTATAGAAACCAGATTATGAATCAAATAATACACACTTATGCTGTTACAATATTCTGTACAAAGATCATAAAAAATATACCTTTACAATTTACCTTATTCACAACGAATCACATTAAAATACCCCAATAAAATACCAGAGTATGGACCTTTAACAATGCTTAGTTAGACAATATAACAAAATACTTTAACAGCCAATTGATATGCCAATTTATCTGAACTTTAATAAATCTTATTTAGCTACAATAAGGCAAATTCTAAAATATATAGTTGCAAAATATAAAATACTTAGCACTAAATATGACTAGTTAAACTACACAGGACTATGAACATGAGCTTAAAATACAAATTGTGCCCATTTAAAATTACTAACTGCAATCTATTTGTAGTTACCAAATACCTTTGATTAAAATATAAAAAATATAGATCAGTCATATATCACCACATCAACCAATTGAGTGTCTCAGTTTTCTCCGATAAGTCCAATTTCACCTCATAAATTAAAAGAGGTATTTTTGCAAGATGAATGAAATTTAGGCCAGATTTGCTTTATAGAGACTGGATTCCAAGGCAACAGTTTGTCAGTCAAAAACTCAGCAGCCAACCCTTTTCTTTTCTCTTGCATGAGGCTATATCTTGTGATATACCCCACCCCTTTTTATTCTAATCATTGGGGAAATTGGGATGCACGCTTACTGAAACTCATCTGATAGGCCCTTAGCGATGCTTGTTTCGGACCCACACTTAATGGAGCTGAGCATTGATTGGTTATTTGGATTTGCATATGTTCCAATAGTCAATTTGTTTGGCTGTCATACCAGTTTTAATCCACTAGGGGGTAGCAGATAATCAGAAATGCAGTCTTGCCATCAATACTGCTGCAGTCTAGTATCTAATCTAAAAAGTGTTTATTAAATATACTTTAATTTTCAGTATTAATAAACTGTTTGTTCAATACATATGGTGATATATAATGCCATTTTCTCTGATTATTTTAATATGAAACGTGAGTACATTACTTATCATATTTTTAGAAGATGCCTTAAAAGTTGCATTTTTATGAAGGACTAGTAGTATCAATCAATAATATATATATGTCAACTCCATAGCATCTTATTTAGAAATCTCATCTTCACATTAGTTCTTCCTTGCAATGTTCACTAGATTTCTGGAAAATAAAGAAAAATGTATTTATTTTGAAATAACAAACATTTATATATATTAATGTAGTTATTATTCAATACAGCAGACATGTATCCAATATAGTATGTTTCATATATATATATATATATATATATATATATATATATATATATATATATATATATATATATATATATATATATATATATATATATATATATATATATATATATATATATATGTTATTTGAGTATTTTAAATAGATTTGAAAATTATAGACAAATCATTTATATGACTTTCTAAGTATACATTCTGCTATTTAAAATCTAAATTTTGACCAAGTCTGGTAAGTAGGAGATTTTGTGTATCCCAGTCAGCAGGAGATAATCAACTCTTGCATACACTTAATCCTCAAAGAGTTCATTCCCAGACGTTACGTCTGCATATCTCCACATTTATTTATTTATTTATAAAATATTTTACCAGGAAAGATACATTGAGATTTCTCTCGTTTTCATAAAGGTCATTACCTGATAACCTTTTATTACATAGAGGAGAGGTCAGGAAAGCAAACTTTAAAGAGAGCCATATAGGGAACAGCTCTTTGAAATAAATTGCCTTTACTTACTTAACCAAATGTTTTCCCTTTATTCCTAGCTGAAATATTGTAATCAGAAAAATGGGGGGTTGGGGCGATAGTGAGACCAATTTAAATCAAATTAGATTTTAGCTAAAAATGAAATATTAGATTCTATGATACAGCTGTAGTTTATTTAAGGTTACTTTACAGATACCCTGACAGCACTTCACTTGTAATTTCGCCCTTAATTAATAATAGACAAGAGAATTCTGTCTCAGACAAATACAGATTTGTCTGAATTTATGCTAATTCTGGCATTTGGCAAATCCAGAATGTCCAAATGAAACAATAATTACATGAATTCTACAAAGGGGTAAGAAACTGAAGTAAAGGGGAAGGAGATTATATTGTTCGGCTAATCAGCTCATTTGTTTGCAGTGATGTACCGAGGGTCTGATTATTCATGTGTCCAACGTGCTCTATCCAATCCTGCCAGAGTATTACTAATGATAAATTTACCATACAGTCTTGTTCAATACAGTTTTATCCTAGCATAAAGAAGTGAGGAATTTAATGGAAGCTCATCCATTTTTAACTCTGAAACGGTATAGGATTATTTTTGCAAACCTCATTAGAACCTTACAGCTATTGAGATGAGAAGAAGTTTGTATGGCCTGCCTGTTTATAGTAGCTCAAGAGCTTCTCTTTTGTCCCCAAGCACTGTGCCAGGTGACCAAGGGTTTGAATCAACTGGCAATATAATGAACCCTTAGTGCTTACAATATTTACCACAGTTCAATAAGCAAAAGGCATTTCTTAAGTAAAAACTTACAAAGCTAAGTTGCCCCTGAGCTGTAACTCCAATAAAATTTGAAATATTTTGCAATACTGCTGCTGCTCCTCTTAGATTTACTGTGGCGAAATTAAATGTATTTAAAAGACACCTCCTATATCTCTGCTACTCTTGCTCCTGCTGCTTCTGATCTTTGGTGGTTATTAGTCAATGCCAAACCTTAGGAAACTATGAGCTGCTGTGTCTAAGGGACACTAGGCATGTCTTTGCCTTTCTTGGAGGTATATTTATCGGATTGGTATACTATAATCCAGAGGCCAACTTCAGTAACTCTGCAGCCTGCTGCTGCCTCTCCTGTTCTGTTTTGGTCATCATCAGTTAATGCTAAATCCTAAGGGAACAGCTAGCCACTGTGTCCAGCTGATTATTTGTTACATCTTTATGTACTTTCCTTGTAGGTGTATTGTTAGGGTTTGTGTATTTCAGTAACTCTGCTACCTGCTGCTGCCATTCCTGCTCTGTGGTGGTCATTAGTCCATGCCAAATACTAACAGAGCAGCTAGCCACTGTGTCTAACAGAGTTTTGGCAAATCTCTTTGTTAGCTTGGTCTTGTATTGTTCCATTTGTTTCTGGCCATACCTAGTGATGCCCTAAAGGCAGAAGTTCATGATAACAATGTCAGACTAGAGGCCAGCCTGAAAATCAGATAACATGGTCTGCAAATACGTTGAGTCAACAGAAGCTGATAAATGGAAACAGACAAGAATGTGGTTGCTGCAGTACTGAAGCACTTCACGGTAATACTAACCATTGTGCATATTTCTTAAGTTCCCTCCCCCTCAAGGAGATCTCTCTGCTTAAGGTGGGCCTCTGAAAGATACTGCTCTTGCTCATGTTGAATGAATTTCACAAGGTCTTTGTAAACAGATCTTAGCTTCTGGTACCTTGTTAGTCAAGCTACTTATTTTATTAAGTTTTTGTAACCACTACTGATTTTTACAACATTTTCATTTGCAGAACTTGTTCAGCCTCATCTTAAATATTCCCATTCTGCATAAACACCTGTTTTTAAAAGCATTTGTTTACATTTCCTTTACAAGCAGATTTATGCCTCTTGATTGCTATATATTTTCAATTTCTGTCTGAATCGGACTGATAAACTATTATTTTTTTACTTTAGCAGCCTCAGAAGATACTAGTCCTACCTTTTTTTTTACTCTTAGGGGTAGATTTATCATAGTGCGAGTGGACATGATATGATGTAGTGTATCATGTCCGTTGCACATTAATAAATGCCGACAGCATACGCTGTCAGCATTTATCATTGCACCAGCAGTTCTTGTGAACTGCTGGTGCAATGCTGCACCCTGAAGATGCGCGGCCGCTAGCAGGGAGTGTCAATCAACCCGATCGTATTCGATCGGGTTGATTTCTTTCCGCTACCTCAGAGCAGGCGGACAAGTTATAGAGCAGCAGTCTTTAGACCGCTGCTTCATAACTTCTGTTTCCGGCAAGTCTGAAGGCTCACGTGGAAACAGGGGCATCAAGCTCCATACGGAGCATGATAAATCGGCCCCTTAGTAACAATTAAGAACAACCTGTGTGTGCTAGTACCTGGTTTACGCCATCAAAAGCATTAACCTAATATAAGTTGGAATACAATATAGTATCCATTGTTACAAATATTAGAAAATATACCTCTCATAATACAAAACCTTTAGGTAAATTTAAAACCAGACAGTAGCCATTTGAAGTCATCAGCAGTCTCCAGGATCAAAATATTGTTTCAGAACTGTTTAATGTAGATCCTTTGCCATCATCTCAGGGATGCCCTTTCAAGGCAATGCTATCAAATTAAAAAAAATGAAGACTTCAAAATGTAATTTATGCCACAAATAAATAAGAGAAAGGTCCTTCACTATTTTTTGTGTTTTGGTCTGTCTAACCTCTAACACAGCAACATAAATGAATTAAAGAAACTTAAAGAAGCTTAAAACATCAATAAAGGGGGCGGAGCTAGCCTGGGATCTGTACGGTCGCACTTCACTTCAGCTCTGCTGATACCATTCATAATTCTATTCATTTTGACCGTCAGCCCACCACAAATATATTTCAAGAAAATTCCTAATTCCGGAGGGGAGGACAAGGACCCCTGGGACATCAAATAAAAGCTGAAAAGAGGAGAAAACAATTGGATATTGGGTCGCTCAATATTCAGGCCTTCTAGGGGTTACAGTCTTCTCTCCCATGTGGAGGATCAGGAACATGACTTCTTACTGGGAGATAAGCGTACAACATCTGCTATGTACCCACTTTCAGAGGCTGGAGCTTGAGTTAACCCTGGCATTTTCACCTACTAGTGATAATCTACCTCTTGAGAAGACCCAGAAACATCTATCGGCATGCAAGCTCTCACAGAATGGATATAATGGCCTACAGACTACCGCAAGCAAAATACTCCATCCGACTCAGGCACTTAATGCGTATGATCAACCTAGCATGGACAATCGCAATTGCGCTACTGACCCCAAACCCTTGCATGATGCTCTGGCCCTCCGCAGGGCGGCTTGGAAAGGAGCTCAACAATTACAGATATGGCCTAGCTGTATTGCGGGGGATGTGGCATATTCTCACTTGCCGGATACTGGCGTGGAACATGAGGTATGTGTAGACTTACTGACATCTGATTTGAGCGACACACCCCAGTCAATACCTCCACATATCCTAATAGGAGACAACGTTACAACCGAGCCCTCTTACATGAACGATCTGCCTGCAGAAGGGGTAGATGAATCTGCGGACTTACCACTTATTCTTGCCCTGACTAAGGATTTGTTTATATTGAGTACGAGAGAAACCCCCTTAAAGTGGATCCTTCACACGATGATCGCAGCGTCTACTTCATGGTGCTTTAAGCTATGCATGCTGGAAAAGACCAATTGGCGACCACAACAACACAGGCAGAATGAAAAACGGACAGTGAGCCTCTCAGTGACCTTAAATTACTTTGAGAACGGTTAGATACAGAAGACATGGAGCTCATTAATACACCAGCTTATCTATGGGCTTTTGTTACAGTTCTTCCTTCAAAAATTTACCTAAATGGTTATATGTTTGCAGCCTGATACAAGTTGATTAACCTGTTCTTTGATGATTGATGTGCTGCAAGGATGATGTTTATTTGAAATTTATTCGCAGTATTAGCTCACATATAGAATTTTCCTGTGCCCATAAGTTACCCTTGGGTCTAAGTTAGTTCACCTATTTACTTAAGTGATAAAAAACCCTTTTTGTTTTCTGTGCTGATCAGGAGCCTCTGGTTACTCAATGTTGATGGTTTATATGTTCCCCATCTCCCTTACTAATTTTATGCAATAGTTATATAGTTGGAAACATTACCCTATATATGGCGTAAAGTGGGTTGAAGTTGTTACTTTAAACTGGTATGCAACACGGATCTACCACTATACATTCACCTTGTATAATATTTATTTACTAGTATGTATATTGTTTTAAGAATTATATATACTCGTATTTCACATATACTAGCTTGTAATCAAGTTCCCCTAGATATTAATTCTCCTACTATACTGAGTACTGTTCTTTGGTTTAGTCCAGTAGATATTTCAAAATAGCTAAATTGAGGCTGCTCTAAAGAAGCTAACATAGAGGGTCCATTTACTCTACATCCTAAAAGCCTCTTATGTTTATACATATTTCTGTTGAAAGCCTGTCACAAAACCACACTCTTGCATTTTACTCTCTTAACACACCCCTAGGCAAGTGCCAATAATTTTCTTTTCACAAATAGAAGCCGAACTGCCGGCGGCCGAGGCAGCGAGGCTCTCTTCCTCTGCACACTAACATGGTACTAGTCCTAATCTACATTTAGGAACCTGACGCAAGATAAATGCATATACAGAAGGGCAGATTTTTAGCTAGCGCTCTCATAGCAATTGCCGAATATACAGATGCCAATGTAGGGATCATACCTGACATAATTAACCCCTTATACTTAGAGTCCCTCCTCCCCCTCCTCCCCCTCCATAATAATCCTTCTACTGAGGAAGGCTAACTATGCGGCTCACCTTTCCTATGCTGCAACCTAACTACTATCTCTACCAATAACCCCTTACAGTATAAGATGATCTTGATTTTGTTTTCCATACTTACCTTAACAGTAATGCTCGGGCATCTAATACAGTATACCTATATATCTTACCATAATACTTATGCAGAAGATTAATATTTTTGCTCTCGATACCTTATAATATATCAATTACTAGCCTTCTTTAGGTTTATAGGTCCACAAATGATCAGTCATAATGATAACTTTCCTTTCCCGGAGTTAGTATGTAAAAAAGAAACAGAGGTTCCAATCTTTTGCGTAAGTTTATTTATAATGAAAATTTTATTTATCTATGCAGAAGCTGTTAAATTGAACTGTATCATTTCTGATTGTTTTACTATTATGCCATTTTATATAAGTTGTATTGTTTTCACACAACCTCAATAAAGATAATTAAAAAAAAAAAAAAAAACATCAATAAAAATATAGTGGTTAATCATAAGAATTCAAAAAAGTTCATCCAATGATTTATCTTCAAAAATCCCTTCAGACTTGGGTATACCCTCAGAAGTAAATAAATTAAATGTATTAACACCTATACAGTATGTGTATAAATATATATATATATATATATATATATATATATATATATATATATATATATATATATATATATATATATATATGTATATGTCAGGGTGTTTTCCCTGTTTTGTTTGCCATGTGCTGCTGGCAGCCATTTTACTCACCTCTCTTCCTGACTATGGTGCATTGTGGGGGATGCTGCTCATTTTCTGCACTTCCTTTTATGGCCAGACTAGTGTGCATCATCCGTGTGAGACAGGATGCAGTCTCAGAATTGTGATGTCATCACTTATTATTTTAAGGCCCTCTGTTCGGTATGCTTTGATTTTGCATTGTCTCAGACCTGTTTATGAGAGTTCCTGTGTATTACCTGGCTGCCTGACATTATACCTGGTTCCTGATCCCTGGCTTGTTCCTGACTCTGCTGTTTTCTTTGTTCCTGATTCTGGCTCGTCCGACTATTCGCTTTGGCTCCTAACTCAGCTCGTCCGACTACCAGCTCTGGTTTTGACTCCTGGCTTGTTATTTGACTTGTGGAATTTTTATTATATCTTGCTATTAATAAAGGTGTGATTATTTTTGCACTTCTCGACTCCATCTGATTCCTGGCACCCTGACATTACGCAAAGGACATGAATCCTGATGGTGCTAATTATCCACCTTTACCTGCCATCATTTCCAGGATGGATGTACAAGATCACCCCTTGGATCAATTTGCACTAGCCCTGCAAACTCTGCTGACTCACACTGCACATTTGGACCAAAGTGTCCCGCAAGTTATGGCTGCTCCTGTTTCCACTGCTGCACCTATGCCTACCAGGAGCATGTGCGGTTCTGCACCTCTACCTCAGCGATATGGAGGCAATCCTATTCAGTGCAGAGGGTTTTTGAACCAGGTGGGCATTTACTTTGAGATGTTACCTCAGGTGTTTCCCTCTGACAGAGCTAAGGTGGGATTTCTCATCTCGTTACTCTCTGACACAGCTCTTGCCTGTGATTTCAAATTACCCTGAATTTGTGGCCTCCTTTCGAAGGGTATTTGATGTTCCGGCTCACTCCTCTGCTGCAAAATGACTCATGTCCATTCAGCAAGGTATAAGATATGTTGCTCAGTATGCTATTAAGTTCTGTACACTTGCCGCAGAGGTAGGTTGGAACAATGAAGTCCTTGTTGCTGCCTTCTTTCATGGGCTCTCTGATGCGATTAAAGACGAAGTTGCTTCCAGAGATTTACCAGAGGATCTCGAGGCATTGGTGTCTTTTTTTTATCCTAATTGACATCAGACTCAGAGAGAGGCCCTCTTTCAAGGAGCACTTGCGGAAGCCTCTTTTTCTATTGTCTCCTACGTGTTCGTTCCCATCCATGCCTCCCTCTCCTCCCATGCCTCCTGGTCCCGAGTCACCAGGTACTGCTGAGCAGATGCAGTTGGGATTCCCGCATCTCTCCATGGCGGAGAGGGCCTTTAGGAGGAGGGAGGGGCTCTGCCTCTATTGTGGGTTACAGGGCCACCTTTTGAATTCTTGTCCTACACAGCCGGGAAACGCTCACACCTAAGGTCCTGTTGGGGGCAGACCTTGGGTTGTTTATCCACGTCCCCGGAACTGCTTAAGGAGAAACCTTTGGTCACAGTTGTCCTTTCATGTGCGGGCTCCTCCATAGTCAAGTAGAGCAAAGAAATTGGGAGCACCAGCCGGATTGAGAGTTAAAACAACAAATCTTTATTATTACAAAGTTAAAATCGAATACTCAGTCCATGGAAAGACAAGGAGGTCAGCAAAATAGACAGCTTTGGTCACAGTTGTCCTTTCATGTGCGGGCTCCTCCATAGTCAAGTAGAGCAAAGAAATTGGGAGCACCAGCCGGATTGAGAGTTAAAACAACAAATCTTTATTATTACAAAGTTAAAATCGAATACTCAGTCCATGGAAAGACAAGGAGGTCAGCAAAATAGACATCTGACGCGTTTCGGCATTGTGCCGTAGTCTAAGCTGACTCACCATGTTGTAAGAACACCTTAAAACAACCTTAGCCGCCTCCTATTGGTTAACCACAAATTAGCATATAAAATTAGTTAAACACCATATTGAATATGTTTAGATGATAACTGCATGCATAATAAGTGCGCTCATAACCTTTTCACACAAGAGAACATCACTGTTCTTCAGTACTGAGGATCAGGCATTTATTACAAATTGGAATAATGCACTCTCTGAATGTTCCTTTAAACTCATGAACTTATTAATTGACTATAAATTGACACAAATACATGATATTTCAGCTAAGATTATTTTGGTTCAGGATGAGTTGAACAAAAGGTGTTTACATACTGATTATCCCAAATTTGATCATTTGCTTCAAGATGCAATCACTGAAGCTAAATCACTCCTTTTGGAACATAAACATAACAAGTATATAAGGGATCAATTAGATTACTCTAATAATACTGTTTATGTATGGAACAGGAGGGAAAGATACCAGAGAAGGAAGGAAGCTAATCAATACCAGTATCAGTACTCCGAGGGGAGGGGTAGAAACAACAGAGGTAGACACAGAGGTAGAGGCAGAGGCAGAGGTAGGGGGAGATCTAACAGGAGAATTCAGTTCTCAGATAGTGAGTGTGACTCATTTGGGGACAGCTCAGCCTCTGGTGAGGAAGATAATTTTGAACGTCCTTCACCAATAATAATATCAAGTAACACTACAGCTGATGCAGGTGAGGTCCAACAAACTGTTAGACCTAAGGACCCCCAAAAAACTCCAGTGTCTATTCTAAAGAAAGCTAATGGACCAAATAGATATGTTCCACAGGTCATGAATATACAAGGAACAGAAACACCTAATGCAGGGGAACAATTAGAAATCAATCAGGTTTTTTCCCTTCCCCCTCTGACATCAGACGGGGGGGAAAAGGTATAAAAGGGGCTCCCAAGGGGGGTTACCCATTACGGACCAATCTGAAACAGACCCGCTACAAGTAAAAAACAGTGTGATTAACTTAACATCCCATAGCTTAAGTACAGTTGAATTGAAAGTTTTAAGTCTGGGATTGGGATTTGCACCGACCCACTCATTCAATCTGTTTAATACTCTATTGGATGTTAACAGACTGGTCAGAAAGTTAACTTTAAAAAAACATTTTGCAGGTAGTGAGGAAACTGACAATTCAGTGATAGAAGACACTGTTATTAATGCTTTGGATTCGAACCAGGAGTTAGACACCCTTAACTTTCAAGATCTGTGTGGTCTCTCTACACTTGAGTCTTTACAAACAGAACATATCTTAGACAGACCAAACAATACCCCTACCCCCAAACTTAGATGTTCATCAAATTTTTACCCCATACACAGTCGGGGTCCACACATAGAGAAGTTCCACAAAAGGGTTGAATCTGATCTTACCAATTTGTTTTTTCGACAGAAAAAAACTCATAACAATTTGACAAAATTGGAAAGGGAAGCCCTCGAGAAATTGAGCTCAAATAAAGAGTTGGTGATCCGTGCCGCTGACAAGGGGGGCACAGTAGTGGTTATGAAAAGAGATAGCTTTGTCGGTGAGGCCCTGAGGCAGCTAACCAATCCGCTTGACTATAAAATCCTACAATCAGATCCAACAAAACGTTTTGGGAAACAACTGAGAGACTTGGTGGATGATGGTGTGCATCAGGGCTTCATTGACAAAGGTACAAGTGACTATTTAATTATCTCACATCCGGTTATTCCGGTATTTAACCACCTACCCAAAGTTCATAAATCTATTGATAATGTAATGGGTAGACCCATTGTCAGCGGCATAGGATCACTTCTTGAACACTTGTCTGAATGGCTGGATTTAATTCTACAGCCAATGGTACGAGACCTCTGGAGCTATGTTCGAGATTCCAGTCATATCTTGAACATGACCTCGGGGATAGAGTGGAGCAAAGACTATAATTGGCTCACTGTGGACGTGAAGGCTTTATACTCTTCAATTCCCCATGAGAAAGGATTATTAGCCATTTCTTTTTTTGTAGAGAAATACTACACTGACAACTTTGATTTTTGCGCTTATTTAGTGCGAGTGACAAAGTTTCTCCTAGAGCACAACTACTTTGAGTTCGGGGGGGTTTTCTACCTCCAGATGTGTGGTACCACTATGGGGGCTAAATTTGCCCCCTCCTATGCCAACCTCTTTATGGGGTGGTGGGAGCGGGAACACATATTTGGGGGTAGAAATCCCTTCGGCTCGAAGATAGTTGTTTACAAGAGATTCATAGATGATCTCTTGTTCATCTAGCAGGGGGACAAAGAGTATATATCTGTTTATACAGTATCTCAATGCCAATGAACTTGGGATCAGCTTCAGGTTCGAATGTGACTCTCACAGTATCAATTATCTTGATCTGAGATTAAGTGGCATTCATGGACAAACAGTCTCGACCAGAGTCTACAGAAAGCCTATCTCCGGGAATACCCTTCTGCACGCCTCCAGTTGCCATCCGGAGGGCGTGTTTAAGGGTATAGCAAAGGGACAACTCATTCGCCTGAAACGTAATTGCTCAGAGGAAATGTATTTTGAGAATGAGTCTAGGATACTTTGCAGGAGACTAGAGGAAAGAGGCTACAAAAATAATGTAGTAGAGTCAGCCAAAAAATCGGTAAGCAAAATTAACAGGTCAGATTTGCTTAAAAAGAAAGATAACAGGAAAAAACAGAGTTTTGGACGTGATCAGATACTCTTTACAACTGAATACTCAGAACAGTTTCAGGAAATTTGTGATATAATCAGAAAACACTATCCAATTTTAAGAGCTGATGATGGGTTAGCAAATATATCAAGGATTGCAAATTTGCTTATAAAAGAGGTAGAACAATTGGTAATTGTGTTGCACCCACGAAGTTGCCAGCGTTGGTACAGCGCAATTCCTCCTGGCTGTCTAGTGTAGGGATGTACAAATGCCATAATGCTTCTTGTGTGGCATGTGAAAAAGTGGTATTAGGGTCTGAATTCAGGTCTTCAACCACAGGACAGATATTTCAGAGACGCTCATGTCTCAATTGTCGATCCACTTTTGTCGTGTATGTGATCAACTGCATCACATGTGACAGGCAGTATGTGGGTCTCACCACACGTGAAGTGAGATCCAGAATAAGAGAGCATCTCTCCAGTATTAAACATGGTACTGCCAGCACTCCGTTGGTTCAGCATTTTGCCCAGATACACGACAAGAGTGCTAATTCTTTCAGATGGTCTTGCATAGAACAGATCTCACCTCCAAAAAGAGGTGGTGACAGAGAGGTACTGCTAGGAAAAAGGGAGGTCTTCTGGATCTTTAAACTGAAAACTAGGTTTCCAGAAGGATTCAATTCTGATTATGATTTAATCAATTTTTGGCAGTGAAATTCCACTATGCATTATTACTCTAGTACTATTTTAAATTTTAAATCTGGAATTTAACACATTAAGTTTACAACTACTTAAATATCCTGTTCCATCATACTAAATATAGCTCACATAATCTAAAAGGATTGGTTTAGTTTACTAGTACCACAAATGTGTTCTGTCTAGTTAAAGTTGCACTAAATTTAAACTAATTTAGTTTTGTAATACTAAAGGTTAGAACAATGCATGGTTCATGTACAATATTTCTGACAATGAACAATAATGCTTCACTTATGTTATTTAATTGGGTTTATTAACACAGTGATGTTCTCTTGTGTGAAAAGGTTATGAGTGCACTTATTATGCATGCAGTTATCATCTAAACATATTCAATATGGTGTTTAACTAATTTTATATGCTAATTTGTGGTTAACCAATAGGAGGCGGCTAAGGTTGTTTTAAGGTGTTCTTACAACATGGTGAGTCAGCTTAGACTACGGCACAATGCTGAAACGCGTCAGCTGTCTATTTTGCTGACCTCCTTGTCTTTCCATGGACTGAGTATTCGATTTTAACTTTGTAATAATAAAGATTTGTTGTTTTAACTCTCAATCCGGCTGGTGCTCCCAATTTCTTTGCTCTACTTGACTTTTGACCCGCTGAGTGAGCACAGCCGAGAAAGAGGACACGGATCCCGCATATCGCTCCAGAGATATCAGAGGGAAATTTCGACCGGATTTGGACCAATGGTGGACAGCGGCCTGGACATACCCCCGTAACGTCATAGGAGCCGCAACCGTTTGATTGGTGTATCGTAGACAGAGGGGTTGGCCCATTCCACGCCCAAGCCAATTGGGCTAACGGTTACCACAGCACGCCCCCAGTGACGTCAGACGCATTCGTCAGTGACAGCCGCGGTAATTCATTACACGCCAAAGGCAGGACATTCGATGCGAGGGATTTCCCGCAGTAACAGATCGAGTGAGCCTGTTAAGTCCTTATCGTTTGACTGTTACTTCAACATAATTTGAACATTTGATACTTCACTCTGGGGAGCGTCAACTTTGTGGTACCTGATTAATGTATAGCCATTGGCATTGAACACTTGTAATAAGTACTTTGGTCCTCTCCAGCAGCACACTATATATGCAAGTGTGCTTATCACCAGCAACCTGTTTTTCATCTTTTGGAGATACCCTTCTTTTGTTTGCATTCCTCCATAGTCACTCAGGCTCTTGTTGACTCTGGTGCTGCGGGATATTTCATTGACAGTGCTTTTGTATCAAAGCACTCCATTCCTGTTTTGCCTCGGTCTGTTCCACTTGCTATTGAGGCCATTGATGGCAGGCCCCTTAAGCCCGCACTCATTACTCACAAAACTGCTCCGTTGTCCATAGCTGTTGGGGCTCTCCATTTTGAAACCCTCCAGTTCCCGGTGATAAACTCTCTGCATTTTCTGGTTGTTCTGGCTTATCCCTAGCTCCAAAAGCACAATCCCAGTCTCAATTGGCGCAGGTCCGAAATTTTGTCGTGGTCCCCACAGTGTATTTACACTTGTCTTCGGAAACCAGTTAAAGTCTTGTGCACTTCTTCGGTATCTCAATTGCCAGAGGAGTACCGACAGTTTCTAGACATTTTTGACAAGGTGCGTGCCGGTACGTTGCCTCCTCACTGGTTTTACGATTATGCCATAGACCTGCAACCCGGAGTCATTCCTCCTCGGGGCCGGGTGTACCCTCTGTCTGTTGCAGAGAATTGTGCTATGGAGGAGTATGTTCCGATGCTCTGTTGCAGGGGATCATCAGCAAATCCTACTCTCCTGCAGGGGCTGACTTCTTCTTTGTGAAAAAAAAGGGTGGCAAGTTAAGACCATGCATCTATTATAGGGGTCTTAATCGTCTTACCATTAAGAATGCTTACCCTATTCCGCTCATTACGGAACTCTTTGACCGCCTCAATAGAGCTACGGTCTCCACTAAACTTTATTTGAGAGGAGCGTACAATCTCGTTAGGATTAAGCAGGGCCACAAATGGAAAACAGCATTTAACACCAGGAGCGGGCATTATGAGCATCTTGTAATGCCCTTTGGCCTATGTAATGCTCCTGCTGTTTTTCAGGAATTTATTAATGATGTCCTACGAGATATGTTGCAACAGTGTGTTGTGGTGTACTTAGAAGACATCCTCATACACTCACCCACACTTGAGGCTCATCGTTCTGATGTTACACAGGTTCTTCAGAGACTACGTGAGAACGGCTTGTTTTGTAAACTCGAGAAATGTGAGTTCCATCAGACTCAAGTAACCTTCCTAGGTTATGTTATCTCCATTGCAGGGTTCTCCATGGATCTTGACAAGTTATCTGCAGTTCTGCAGTGGCCTCGCCCAGTTGGTCTTCGGTCTATTCAACGTTTTTTGGGGTTCTCCAATTACTATAGAAAGTTTATTAAAAACTTTTCTTCCTTGGTCAAACCTATCACAGACATGACCCGTAAAGAGAATGATCCACTCCATTGGTCACCTACTGCCATTAAGGCCTTTGATAGTCTTAAGACTGCCTTTGCTGCCACTCCAGTTCTGGCTCATCCTAACCCTGTCCTGCCTTTCGTTCTTGAGGTCGATGCATCTGAGACTGGAGTAGGTGCCCTCTTGTCTCAACGTCCTACGCCTGACGGTTTCTTGCATCCATGTGGTTTCTTCTCTAAGAAATTGTCTCCAGCGGAGTGCAATTATGAAATTGGCGACAGGGAATTACTGGCCATAATTTTGGCACTCAAGGAATGGAGGCATCTTCTCGAGGGTACTAGTGTGCCAGTGCTCATTCTTACTGACCACAAGAATTTAACTTATCTATCTGAAGCAAAAAGTTTGTCACCCGGACAGGCCAGATGGGCTCAATTTTTGTCTCGGTTTAATTATGTGCTCTCCTACCTGCCTGGTAGTATGAATGTTAGGGCTGATGCCCTCTCTCAACAATTTTTGCCTCTGTCCAAGGAGGAGTCTGTACCTACTTATGTTATACCTCCTGACAGGTGTTCCCTCTAAGGCCAGTTTTGTGTGTAGCCCAGCAGTGAAACAGTTAATAAGGGAAACACACCTTGCAGTCTGCATTATGCAGTGTTTGCTAATTGCTCGAATTAACTGTTTCACTGCTGGGCTGTTTTCACAAAACTGGTTTTAGAGGAAACACTGCTCCTGACCATATTTTGGCTACCATAGGTACTAATTTGACTTCTCCCTTGGGGGAGGAGATCCTGGCTGCACAAACCAATGCACCTCCTGAGAAACCTAGTGGTAAGTGTTTTGTTCCTGAGAATCTTCGAACTAAACTTTTGCACACTTACCACTATCCTAAAGCCGCAGGTCACCCAGGCAAGAACCAAATGTTTTGGTCTGTCACTCGACAATTCTGGTGGCCAGGTCTTCGTTCTGATGTTGCTGCGTATGTTGCCTCCTGCTCAGTTTGTGCACAGAATAAGACTCCTCGACGTCTTCTGTGGGTCTTCTTCAACCTATTGCTAATGGTGAGCGTCCTTGGACACATCTTTCCATGGACTTCATTGTCGAGCTCCCTGTTTCCAATGGCAATACTGTTATCCTTATGGTGGTTGACCGTTTTTCTAAAATGTCACATTGCATTCCCTTGATGAAGCTGTCTACCGCTCAGGAGCTTGCTTCAATTTTTGCCCGGGAGGTCTTCCGTTTACATGGGTTACCCAAGGAGATAGTGTCGGACCAGGGTAGCCAGTTTGTCTCCAGATTTTGGCATTCCTTTTGTGCTCAAATGGGGATCCAGCTTTCCTTCTCCTTGGCATATCACCCTCAATCGACTGGGGCTGCGGAACGGTCTAATCAAGCTCTGGAATAATTCCTCCATTGCTATGTCTCAGATCACCATAGTTATTGGTCTGAACTGTTACCTTGAGCAGAGTTTGCTTGTAATAGTGCTATTAATGCTTCCTCCAAGTTATCCCCGTTCATGGCGAATTATGGGTTTCAACCATCCTTGTTGCCAGATTCATTCATGTCTCAGGGTATTCCGGCTTTGGAGGAGCATCTCTGGCAACTCCGTTCCACGTGGGTGCAGATTCAGGATTGCCTTCATCGTTCTATGCAGCGCCAAAAGTTCCAGGCTGATCATAGGCGTCTGCCAGCACCTTCCTACCAGATTGGTGAGAGAGTTTGGCTGTCCTCCTGCAACTTGAACCTTCATGTGCCTTCCAATAAATTGGCTCCCCGTTATGTTGGTCCTTTTCAAATACTCCGACGGGTTAATCCTGTGGCCTACGCTCTTGACCTTCCTCCTGCTATGCGCATCTCCAATGTTTTTCATGTCTCCCTCTTGAAACCATTGGTTTGTAATCGGTTTACCACTGTGTTGCCTCGTCCCCATCCTATCTTTGTTGACAACCATGAGGAGTATGAGGTCAGCAGCATTATTGACTCTCATATGACCAGGGGCCATGTACAGTATTTGGTTCACTGGAGGGGCTACGGTCCGGAGGAGCATTCTTGGGTTCCCACCTCTGATGTTCATGCTCCCGCCCTCCTCCATGCCTTCCATGCCCATTTCCCCAATAAGCCTTTTGTCCTCCCGCAGGGGAAAGGTCATTGAGGAGAGGGTAGTGTCATGGTTTTTTCCCTCTTTTGTTTGCCATGTGCTGCTGGCAGCCATTTTACTCACCTCTCTTCCTGACTATAGTGCATTGTGGGGGATGCTGCTCATTTCCTGCACTTCCTTTTATGGCCAGACTGTTGTGCAGCATCCGTGTGAGACAGGATGCAGTCTCAGAATTGTGATGTCATCACTTATTATTTAAAGGGCCTCTGTTCAGTATGCTTTGCCTTTGCATTGTCTCAGACCTGTTTGTGAGAGTTCCTGTGTATTACCTGGCTGCCTGACGTCCTTCCTGGTTCCTGATCCCTGGCTTGTTCCTAACTCTGCTGTTTTCCTTGTTCCTGATTCCAGCTCGTCTGACTATTCGCTTTGGCTCCTGACTCAGCTTGTCTAACTACCAGCTCTGGTTTTGACTCCTGGCCTGTTATTTGACTTGTGAACTTTTTATTATTTTTTGCTATTAATAAAGGTGTGATTATTTTTGCACTTCTCGTCTCAGTCTGATTCCTGGCACCCTGACAGTATGTGTGTATATGTGTGTGTATATATATATATATATATATATATATATACACATACAGGGAGTGCAGAATTATTAGGCAAGTTGTATTTTTGAGGATTAATTTTATTATTGAACAACAACCATGTTCTCAATGAACCCAAAAAACTCATTAATATCAAAGCTGAATAGTTTTGGAAGTTGTTTTTAGTTTGTTTTTAGTTATAGCTATTTTAGGGGGATATCTGTGTGTGCAGGTGACTATTACTGTGCATAATTATTAGGCAACTTAACAAAAAACAAATATATACCCATTTCAATTATTTATTTTTACCAGTGAAACCAATATAACATCTCAACATTCACAAATATACATTTCTGACATTCAAAAACAAAACAAAAACAAATCAGTGACCAATATAGCCACCTTTCTTTGCAAGGACACTCAAAAGCCTGCCATCCATGGATTCTGTCAGTGTTTTGATCTGTTCACCATCAACATTGCGTGCAGCAGCAACCACAGCCTCCCAGACACTGTTCAGAGAGGTGTACTGTTTTCCCTCCTTGTAAATCTCATATTTGAGGATGGACCACAGGTTCTCAATGGAGTTCAGATCAGGTTGAACAAGGAGGCCATGTCATTAGATTTTCTTCTTTTATACCCTTTCTTGCCAGCCACGCTGTGGAGTACTTGGACGCGTGTGATGGAGCATTGTTCTGCATGAAAATCATGTTTTTCTTGAAGGATGCAGACTTCTTCCTGTACCACTGCTTGAAGAAGGTGTCTTCCAGAAACTGGCACTAGGACTGGGAGTTGAGCTTGACTCCATCCTCAACCCGAAAAGGCCCCACAAGCTCATCTTTGATGATACCAGCCCAAACCAGTACTCCACCTCCACCTTGCTGGCGTCTGAGTCGGACTGGAGCTCTCTGCCCTTTACCAATCCAGCCACGGGCCCATCCATCTGGCCCATCAAGACTCACTCTCATTTCATCAGTCCATAAAAACTTAGAAAAATCAGTCTTGAGATATTTCTTGGCCCAGTCTTGACGTTTCAGCTTGTGTGTCTTGTTCAGTGGTGGTCGTCTTTCAGCCTTTCTTACCTTGGCCATGTTTCTGAGTATTGCACACTTTGTGCTTTTGGGCACTCCAGTGATGTTGCAGCTCTGAAATATGGCCAAACTGGTGGCAAGTGGCATCTTGGCAGCTGCACGTTTGACTTTTCTCAGTTCATGGGCAGTTATTTTGCGCCTTGGTTTTTCCACACGCTTCTTGCGACCCTGTTGACTATTTTGAATGAAAAGCTTGATTGTTCGATGATCACGCTTCAGAAGCTTTGTAATTTTAAGAGTGCTGCATCCCTCTGCAAGATATCTCACTATTTTTGACTTTTCTGAGCCTGTCAAGTCCTTCTTTTGACCCATTTTGCCAAAGGAAAGGAAGTTGCCTAATAATTATGCACACCTGATATAGGGTGTTGATGTCATTAGACCACACCCCTTCTCATTACAGAGATGCACATCACCTAATATGCTTAATTGGTAGTAGGCTTTCAAGCCTATACAGCTTGGAGTAAGACAACATGCATAAAGAGGATGATGTGGTCAAAATACTCATTTGCCTAATAATTCTGCACTCCCTGTATATACAGCGATAAAGTACTTTGATCCAAGGCAAGGTATAAAAGCAAAAAAGTCTTTATTCAAATCCACTTATGGTAAAAACATATGGAAGTACCAGAACACATAAAAGAAATACACACGAAAGCATAGGCTGACATGTTTCGGCCTGATGCCGTAGTCGTAGCTGAAGAAATGCAAGCGTGTGAAGCATTTAAAGAGACATCTGTTCAGTGATAGGTCACTTTTTTTTTTTTTTGTAATAATTTTTATTGAGGTTATGATAGCATATACACAACAGTCTCATAAAAAAGGTAAAAACTCAACAAGATACATTCTACTGACGTGACATGACATTTAGGTACCTCATTTTTTGAGTCAAGCAGGTTTGCAAAGTCTTCAATCTATCCGGCCCAGTCAAGGGACCAGAAATTAAACAAGGCTCTTGAGGACATGTTAACGGAAATAATAGTACAAATCTCAGTTTCAGCATATATAGAATAACACAAGTTATGGAATGAACATACAGTATTCAAATAGAACAAACTTCAGTTTCTAATCTATACCTAGTATCTGTTAGCACTGAACTTATATTGAAATATATGAATTGTTAGGACTATTATCTAAAAGAAAACTGCTAAGGGACAGGAAACTATAAACAAAGTTTAATTACCTGTTTTGAAACCCAGAGAGCCATTCTAGGGAAATACAGGAAAAATCTTAGTCATGGCTCTGCGGGTTGGACAGAGACTACTAAACTCTGTCAAAAGCTATGCGGGGAAGAAAGAAATCCTCCCTAACCGCACAAAAATGGTGGGGGGCGGAGGGTAGACCGCAAATAATGTACCTTTCTATTGGTAGTGTACATATCTAGCATCTTTAGTATCCATCTAAATGGCTGCTTCAATTCTATATGAAAATTACGTTATATATAGTATGTTCTGACTACACTAGAAACATAAAATATTAGTGAAGCCACTTAACAGTATCTAAAACTGAGTATAAGGGGAGTAGTAAAAGGGGACTCATAATTCTGAGTGATAAAAGCTGAATGTAATTAGTTAACTCACCATTAACTACTATAGGTAGCAAGTTCCAATTGTGACTACTCATAAAAGATGATGGATATTAGACAATAGTGAACATAAATACAATTCACTCAGGGTAGTCCATAATAACTTAAGTGCTCACATTAGCGGTTGTTTCAAAACCACTCAAAAAAAAAAAAAAAAAAAAAAGTATACAAACTATAGCACATATGTGTGAGAAGCAGCCAGTACATACAAATAGATAGTTTCCTTAATAAGCAATACATTGTTAAAATAGCCTATTGGTACTATTCAACACCATAATACAAACAGGAGTAGCCTAAATGTTAAACATTATTTTAAGTTATAACTCAAAACGTTCCCTACTAACAAGGGATATTCTATGTATTAGATATTATTATATGTTATTGCTCTCACTACCAACCCCAAAGCCTGCACATATGCTCAGATACAGGAAGAAAATAGCAGTGGGGCTGTGGAACCACCCTGCGGAGAGTAAGCTAACATGTAATACCGGTAATGCTTATTTCCTGGTCAGCAAGTAACTGGTAGAAGGGTGGTTAATCTGCATGAATATGTACAGTCCTGCTCTAAAATAAAAGAAGTTTAAACATAAACTTAGTTCTTAAACTAAAATAAACAGTGAGATGTAAGGATCTGCAAACAATAACAACACAGAGAGGCAATAAATGTAGAGGTCCACGTGGTTTCAGGGATTACAGCAACTTTCTTCACTGGGCAACAAGTGTAGGTTAGGGTGCACATCCCTATAATTATCAATGAGTTCCAAAAGTAAACACACACGGGAGCAGTTGTGGGTGTAAAATCTACACAGATTCAGGCAGTATTGTTCTTAAGAGTAAACTCCTCAGTATAAAACATAGCAACTATGGTGTAATAGACAATAGCATAGCACCCACACAAGGGGACAAATGTCACCGCAAAGAGTCACTGGATTGTATATCAAGTGTTCGTCCCTCTTTCAACAGTTAGCTACTTGCATGCGGTCCCTAGTTAAATCTCAGACAGCAGTGTCGTCATAATCAGGAGAGCGAAAAGAAGGAGAAAAGAAAAAAAAAGTTATGCTAGGTTAGTTGTTCCCAGCCGTGTAGAGGGTGAGGAAGATCAGCCTATTCCGGTTTTCTTGCAAGGAGAAATCTGACCCAGGACGCCCCTGCCATCCCCTCCGTATCCCTGGGAAACCGGCCCAAACACATGTGCAGCGGGCCGAGTACACTGCGGGGTGTCAGGGTAGCGGGAAGAATGAGGCCAGCTGATAGAGTAAGTCACCTCTGGGGTTACAGCCTCCCGGTCAGTCACAACCACAAACCTGTATCCATTTGTCTCAGGGAACCCATCCTCAGCGTCTCCCTCAGCTATTACCCGCTGCATGTATAAGTGGTACGCACTTTGCTCCAGGAGATCGGCCGCGTCTCCCAGATCAGAGATGAATGCTGAGTATCTGCTGCTCCCGTATGCTAGAATGGACTCTGAGGGGCAGGCCGCAGCCGGTAGAGAATGTTGGGCATTATACCATTGGGTGACGCTCCCTTGTGAGCCAGGTGCCGCTGCTGCTCCTCCGTGAGGTTTAACGCCGTCAGCCTCCGCACCTTGGGGTCTAATAGACAATATGAGACGGTCTACCCTGCCCATCAGTTTGCGGTCGTAGTCTTCAAAAAGGGCTAACATAGCCATGTGGAGATCCGCCATGATAGCACGGCCTCGCAACAAGGCCGCAATGTATAATCCAGAGAATATGCTGTGAAAATTATTTTCTCTCTTCTTTCTCTCCCTCCAAGCTGTGTAACAGGGTCTTAGATAGGGATTACAATATGTCTCCCCCTTATTATGAGGAATCAGGTGAAGGAGAAAAGCTTAAAATCTATGTTAAAGCCTGGAGCTGCTGTAACATGCTTCTAGTCACTTCGGCGGTTAGCTCCACCCCTCCTCGATAGGTCACTTTTGACCAATCAAGAACCTTCATTTTAAGTGTGTAAATTCAAACTGTTAACCTGTTAGTTACCAGAATGGCACATTATATATATTACACATAAAGTTGGCTTAATTACAAGATGCATTCTTAAGCAATAATCATTCTTACTGGAATGACAAATACATAAATTGTATACGTTAGCTTAGAAACTTCAGTGTAATATAGTACCATATAATATAAAAATATAAATTAAATTAAATTAAATTAGATTAAAGGGAGCAAGAGATTGGCATTTACATTTGAGTGGAGTAAGTAAAGGACAATATCAGATATACACAACATGGTAAAATGGAAACAATCCTACATATGGAAAGGGTAAACATATGTATAAAATAAGTCAAAATAGCTCAATTACATTAAGAGCTGATACGGAACTTTTCCTTTATTATAATATCTGACACATATGTTAATGTCTACACTGCAATCCTGTGTGGTATGTTGTGTTTATATAAGCTGACACTCTAGAAACTAATTTTTACAAGATTATTCATAGGGGTATCTGGATGACAGTATGAATCATTGCAAGATGATTTCTTTCTTAGTTCAATACATATCAAGAATTGAGGGATAATAGAAAATATATATATGTGTGTATAAAATTGATTGAATACACACACATATATAAGACAAATATCAATAGATTAAAAGATCAAAACTCGATTTGATATAAGGAGAGGGAGTTGATTGGAGATATCTGTGTTGTTGTTTTCATTTTTATTTTATTTTGCAACACACAGGTCCTGTGTATACCCAACAGTATATACATATATATGAATTAGCCCACACTGCACATATGGATCTATATGTGACTATAGATGGATAAAATATATGAATGGTTATAATATATGTTATATGTTATATATTAACTAAAGGTGAGATCCATAAATAGATAGGTCAAAAATAAACTTAATCTACTTCCAATAGTTAATTAGATCATATTCTGAGTTAAGGCCCTTGGGGTCGCGCATTTGCAATCTAAAGATCCAAAACATTTCACGTTTCCCCAAGGCCTTATCTCTGTCACCTCCTCTTGGAGGATGTTTAACCCATTCAATGGCTTGCCATCTTAGGGTATTGTTACTTTTGTTGTGTATAGTTTTAAAGTTTTTCACCAATGGTGTAGTTGCTTCCCCAATCTTAATAGAGGATAGATGATTCCTTATCCTCGTATTATTGTCATGGTGAGACCCACGTATTGAAGATTACATTGGGTGCAAGTTAGAACATAAATGACATAAGAGGATGTACAGTTGAGGCAAGACTCAATGCTGAACTCTTCCCCAGTCACTTCTGAATGAAAATTGTTGGAGAAGGTAGCAAATTCACATGGTCTACATCTAGTCTTGCCACACCTGTACATCCCCTTATGTCTGAGCCAGGACCCACGTGAGGGAACAGCTAGACTGGGAAGTTCTGAGGGAGACAAATAATTCCCAATGGTCTTACTCCTTCTGTAGGAACAACGCAAACCTTGTTCCACACATTTTGTTAATGTCAGCTGCTATATTCTTCACTGTATTCAGTGACAAAAGTAACCTGATCACTTTGAGTAGACACAGATTTCTGTTTATTTTTGGAATGCTGTAACAGTGTCTGTCTATCTGTTCGGTCTACTTGTGTTTGTGCTCTCTCCAATACATGTTTGGGATAACCCCTTTGTTTTAATCTGTTTCATTTCAGTTCTTTGCTTTATATAGGTTTTTTCTTCAGTACAATTTCTTTTAATCCGAATGAGCTGTCCCTTTGCGACAGCAAATGGCACATGCCTGGGGTGACAACTCTTGGCATGTAAAATTGTATTTCTGGTTATAGGTTTTCTGTACAGATCACTATCTGTCCATCACTTCTAGACATTAAAGTGAGATCTAAAAAGTTGATGTGGGTTTCATGTTTTTCAAATTATATATATATATATATATATATATATATATATATATATATATATATATATATATATACACATAGCTATATATATTTATATTTAAAAAAATATTCCATCAGACCTTTCATGTATGTCTAGCTGCAGATAGATTTTCTACTTTTTAATTTTTGTTTCTAGTTCTACCAACATAGCAGTCATTAAATCATGCATCTACAGTAGTGTCTCGTTCATATAAAGAATATTAGTGAATTATCATTAATAAAATACACTGTTCTTAAGTTATTAAATAACGCATCTACAGTAGTGTCTCGTTCATATAAAGAATATTAGTGAATTTTCATTAATAAAATACATAGTTCCTAAGGCACAACATTGCCCTTTAAACAATCATTACAAGGCATCTCATATAATCTTTTTAGACTAGAGAGTTTTAAAGAATTTCGACCCTAGTCAGTAAAAATCATACAGAATATATTCTGAGATACAGCAACACAACTGATTTTAGAGAATAGTGCAACATTTGCAAATTTTTGTCAGTTTAAATATGGTTTTATTATTGACAATATGCATTTCTATGATTATAAATCTCAACATGAAGGCACAGGTATTTTGGTGCAAGGATTTATATTTTTTTTTATTTTGAGTTTGAGCTTATAACTTCTCATTAATTTTAAATACACAGTAATACACATTAATTACACATTATAGTTATTGCAAATATTTGTGTGTGTATCCTTACAATTTTCTTTTCACTTATAAAGTCCATTTCATGTACATAGTTATTTCCCCTCATACTCTTGTCCCCCCCCCCCCCCTTAAAATATATAATCACGCTTGCATTTTTATTTTATTACAAGATTATTGCACTGTAAATGTGAGAGAGCTTCCATTTCAAAAGGTGACATTGAGCGTGCATCTCAGATGCTTTCAGTTTTAGAAGAGGGGTCAAAGGAGTACTGAGATGATCACTGGAAAATGTTAGGTAAAATCACAGACAAAGGAAAACATTATTAAGTCAAGAAATCTGCATGAAACTGAGTAATACAAAGGAATTATTGTTACATTCTGTAGAAAGATGAATTGTGGCAAGTATTCCATTCTCTATACTAGTGTATTTGAATAATTTGAACCTAGAAACATATGTTAAATGTGTGAGTTCTCAAAGCTTTACAGTTGGAAATGGAAATAGCAGAGAAGATGACAATCACTTTAGGTGTGCTGCATTTAGCAACCATTTTATTAATTATGTCCATATCTGTGAAGAAAGGGATTATATTCTAAAGGACATTATCAGCAGTTGAAACTGTTTAAACTTTAATTGGATGCTGAAATAATCTTCTCATAATTTGCTAAAAAAAAAATCTACCTGAAAGTGCTTAGATATTTTACATTCTATGAGCTTACAGGAAGATTTGCAGATGTGCCTTAATATAAACAATTAATAAGTAATATTTGCATCATTTAAATTATTTTCATACTAGTCCATCATTTTTAAATGTATTGTCTTCTGTAAAAAGAAGGTTTATAGGTAAATACCTGTAAAACAATTACAGCAAAAATGTCTAATTTAGAAGCTCAGGCACTTATGAGGGTTGTTTTTTTCATGTTCCTGCACATTTGTGATTCACTGAGGTTATGTACACTTGGCACAATCAGACTCACCCTTTCACTTCTGCCAAGGGAAATGCTTTACACTTCATTGAAATTGACCTTGATGTTTTCTGCATAGAGGGCATTTGTACCTAGATAAAATAGTTATGCATATATTAAAAATGGATTCTTCTTAACTTAAAGTGTTCTGTAAAGCGAATGGTTTTTCATAATTTACATAAGCGCACAAATAATTTGTACAATAACTATTATTATGACTCAAATATTTTAGTTACCACTGATTGACTGCTTTTTATTAATAATTATTAAAGGGATGTAAAAGCCAAACATTTTCTTTTGTGATTCCAACAGAGCATAAAAAAAGTTTCCAGGTTCCTTCTATTATCAAATTTGCTTTGTTCTAAAGTCATTATTTGCCGAAGAGATTCCTAAGTAGGTGTCTGGCGGCAGGAATGCAGTCATCTAGTGTTCTTGCAAATGGATATGATTCCTGTAAACTGCTGTCATATAGTGCTCCAGACATCTACCTAGGTATCTCTTCAACAAAGAATGACATGGGAACGAAGCAAATGTTTTTATCAACAATATATAGAAATAATTAAACCGTTTAACATTCTGGCCTAGATTACAAGTGGAGCACTTTTGACATTGATAAGAATGCCGCACAATCTGGTATTACAATTCCAAGGTGCAACAGAAGTACATACAAATCTTTTTATCTATCTATCTATCTATATTTGTCATATACCATATACCTTTTAACCCCTTATAAAAACTATTTTTAATATTTATATGACCCTAAAGAAATTGCCTTTCTTGTCTCGCCAGTCTCACAATCCATGTGTCCAGCAAAATTTTTTTAAAAGGTAGGCTGGACCTCTGTCCCAATGGGTGGTGGTTTGCCTTTTATAGGAAACAATAGGGATTGATGTCTAAACAAGAATCTAATCATATCATGGGTGAACTTGGATCTTGGCAGGTGAGAGGGGTTTATTTATAGCAAGTTTATACAACAAAGAATGTGCATTCAGTAAAGAGCAAAATGATTTCTGTGTAGTAACAGTTCCAATAATAGATATGCAAACTAATTTTCACTGTAAATTCTTTAGATTTTTTATAATTGAGAACTTGCATAAAACACAGTAATAATAAACCTATATGAGCTGTGGGGTTGTGGGTATATTATATATGTGTATGCAGTTTATTATATGTATGCATTATACTATTAAATACCATAACGGTGATCATTTTTTCGGATAAGAAACCCACATTTTTAATTTCATGATTCAGATAGAGCAACAATTTTAAGCAACTTTCTAACTTACTACTATTATCAATTTGTCTTCATTCTCATGGTATCTTTATTTGAAAAGCAGGAATGTAAGCTTAGGAGCTACCCCATTTTTGGTTCAGCATCTGGGTAGAGCTTCCATGCACCTTGACAACAGCAGGTTGGTCACCCTGTGGCAGATGTGTATATTGATCATATGTGGACAGAATAAACATGATTTCTGCACAAGGACGCAACTTTAAAACTAGGCAGAAAATCTTGTGCACTTCTGAGAATGTAATTTATTTACTTGCATGTACCTGCCCCCTTTCCTATATCGGAAAAATGATTAGGGACTTTAAGTCCAGAATCAGGGAACATAATAGGTCGATAAAAGATGGAGATAAAATTAGTGTAGGGCACCACTTTACTTTCTATCAAAACTGCAATATAAATGAGTTCATGATCAGAGGGAAAACAGAGGAAACAGAGGAAACAGATTTCTCAAAGTAGGAGAGGTGATAATAATGATAAAGGTTTACTGCAGAGAGAAACATGGTAAATGATTACACTGAATACTGTAGTCCCATACATGCTTAATGAAAAAATTGACTACTGATGTGGTATACATTATGAGAAGTTGTTTTTTATATAATAAGTGGCTTTTTTGATTATTAACAAGGTAAAACAATGTTCAATATTGTCACATAGTAAGCAAATGCATGTAAACTTTACTAATGCTAGCCATATTCGTCTACGTTCCCACTCTCTCTCTTTTCTTGGACCAGTACACTGTATTAAATATAAGTCAGTTTTGAATTGCTTATGTGTAATGTATTTTGTAGCAGACAAACCTATCAGTAGGTGGGATTTATCCTGTCTATAAATGACACATTCTTCAGATTGGGATCATTAAGGATCTGATGTTATCCTAGTCCAGCGATGTGTGGTAGGGGCGAAATGCATATGTGAATTAAAGAGACATTAAACACTAGACCTAGATTACAAGTCATGCAGTATGGCTTTTCTGTGCGTGATATGGTCTTTGCACGCGTAATGTTAATAGATTTAATATAACAAATTGCATGTTCTGTTTTTCCCATGCACAATATGATCTTTTAAAGAACGATCCATTCCGCTCTTGAAGAGCTGTAGTTATGTATTTTGCAAAACAAACAAGTTTTCCAAAACACATAAAAAATACCTTACAAAGTACACTTACACCAATAAACTACAATTTAACCCCTAAACCGCCATCCCTCCACATCCCAAACACTAATTAAAACTATTAACCCCTAAACTGCCATCCCCCACATTGAAAGCACTAATTAAAACTATTAACCCCTAAACCACCATCCCCCGATATCGCAAAGTTTTAAACTAATAAATAACTAAACCCCTTAACCTCACACCCCCTAACTTAACCCCAACTAAAATACACATAAATAAAAAATATAACTACCTTAAAAAAAAAACATTACAAAAAATAAAAATCCTACATTACAAAATAAAACTACATTGCAAAAATTAAGAAATGCTACCATTACCAAAAAAAAACCTACCATTCCAGAAAATAAAAAAATCTTCCATTACAGAAAATAAAAAAAAACATCTTTACAAAAAATACCAATTGAAACTATCCAAAATAAAAAATATATTTCTATTCTAACACCCCTAAAAAAAATACAGACCCCAAAATAAAAGAAAACCCTAATCTACAAATTAACTACCAAAAGCCCTTAAAAGGGCCTTTTGAATGGCATTGCCCTAAAACTAACAGCTCTTTTGCAAAAAATAAAACAATTACCTTTTGCTGCCCATTAAAAATAAAAAAAACCCCTAATCTTTAAAAAAAAACAAAAAAAAAACAAAAAAAAACCTAGGACTATCTCCAAAATTGGTACTCACCAATGATGAAGGGCGGCCCTCCATCTTCATCCCTGCAGCACTCCATCTTCATCCATCGTGGGACCATCTTCTTCAATCTTCATCCAGGCCGCGGTCCATCTTCTATCTTCATCCCGGTGGCAGCTGTAAAGTCTTCTGCAAGGTCTGCGGCGACATTGGTGGTCCTCTTCAAAGCATCGACAGGGAGCTCCTCTTTATGCCGTCTCCAGCCAAACGCTAAAGATTGAATGCAAGGTACCCCTTTTATATAGGGGTACCCTTACATTCCTATTGGCTGATTGCATTCAAATCAGCCAATAGGATGAATGCTGCTTATATATTACCTATATAAAAGGGATACCTTGCATTCAATTTTCAGTGTGCGACCGGATAATGCATGAAGAGGAGCTCCCAGTCAATGCTATGAAGAGGATCAGCGATCTCGCTGAAGACTTCACAGCCGAAACTGGGATGAAGATAGAAGATGGGCCGCGACAAGGATGAAGATTGAAAAAGATGGTCCCACGATGGATGAAGATGGAGCACCAGCCTTCATTATTGGTGAGTACCAATTTTGGGGTTAGTGTTAAGTTTTTTTATTTTTGGGGTGTTTTTTTTTTAAAGATTAGGGCTTTTTTAATTTTAATGGGCAACAAAAGAGCTGAATGCCCAGGTTTTTTTAAAGTTAGGATTTTTTTGTTTTGGGGGTATGGGGGTGGGGGCTTATAATGTTAGGGTAATTGTTTTATTTTATGCAAAATAGCTGTTAGCTTTAGGGCAATTACCTACAAAAGGTCATTTTAAGAGCTCTTGGTAATTTATTTGTAAATTAGGGGGGTTTATTTTGGGGTGGGTATTTTTTTTTTTTTTTAGGAGTTTTAGAATAGGAATATTTTTTTTTATTTTGGATAATTTTGTTTGTTATTTTCTGTTATGGTATTTTTTTATTTTCTCTAATGGTAGTTTTTTTTTGGTAATGGTAGGTTTTTTATTTTTTCTAATGTAGTTTTATTTTTGTAATGTAGGTTTTTTAATTTTTTTAATGTAGTATTATTTTTGTAATGTAGGATTCTAATTTTTTTGTAATTTTTTTTTTCCAAGTGTTTTTTTGTTTGTTTAAGCTTTGGTTTTAATTTTACAGGTAAGTTTTTTTTTTAAGGTAGTTAGTATATTTTTAATTTATGTGTATTTTTATTGGATTAAACTAGGGGGTGTTAGGTTAGGGGGTTAAGTTATTAGTTTAATACTTTGCGAAGTGGGGGATGGTGGTTTAGGGGTTAATAGATGTATTTAGTGTTTGCGATGTGGGGGGGTGGGGGTTTAGGGGTTAATAGTTTTAATTCATTTTTGCGATGTGGGGGATGGTGGTCTAGGGGCTTACGGTAGGGTGTTAGGTTTTTGATAAAAAAAATTCTCTCTATAGGCTTTAATGGGGAATGCAAAAATGCGATGGCGATTTCGCAATCGCGGGTGTTAGGTTTTTTTTTAAACATTTTTCTCCATTAATCTCTATAGGGGAATACATGCAAGTGCATGCCAAGATGGAACTTGGTTTACTTGTGGTATGCGGCATAACACGCGCACTAAGTAGTTTTTTTTTTAAATTTGTAATGACAGCGCTTTGCAAAATGCAAAAAGCCATAATGTGTGCAGGGTTTTCGCAACAGATTTGCTGCACGACTTGTAATCTTGCTGTAAATAAATGCTAGATAGAATAATGCATTAGTCTAAGAATAACATGTAGATGTGTTTTTTTTTTTTTTTTTAAAGTTTCAGTAGTTGTTTAAATAATGACAGAATAAGTGTAAAGATTTTAATGTCTATAAAACAATGGGAGCTGCCATGTTGTAACTTAGGTTACTTTCTTTACTGTGGACAATTAGGAACAGTTAGAAACAGGTCACTAGAGTGGGCAGCTAGTGACTGTGTGGAATATAACAGTGTACTGCTTTTCCATTTTTACCAGGAACTGAAATGCTCACAATGTCAAAGTGAAATTACAGGAAAAGGAACTAAATAAATATAATTTTATAGTACCATCTTAAAGCGTAATGCTTTTTAAGGATCTTGTAGTGGAGGCATATTGTTTCTGCTTTAATTAAGTTCCTGAATTGCTGTGGTGCAAAAACAGAGCTGGTGCAGATGTAATATCCGGTAATGTGTCGCTACTGAGGAGGAGCCTGTGTGGTAGAGGTGAGAACAGCCCAAGGAGATACAATGGCATGCTGGTAAGCAATATGCTTATGTTGAAATGTTCGGGGGGCATTATCGTCTGTTCTAGAGACTCTAACACCACAGGCCAAGTAATGAGCACACCCCTATGAAGTTATTATAACTCTGTGCATGAACCCTTGGAATGTTTGAGTTTATGTTGGAACTTATTGCAAGAAAAACAAAACCTAACACATCTGTTATTAACGGTTAACCAAACTGTCAACTTAATACGGAGAGCTATTTGAGCAAATACACTAATTTTGCACGTTTGGAAACCTTGATTTGAATTGCTACACAGGGTTCGCATATATATATTATGTTTTATGTAACTTGTATTTACATGTGATTTAATGTGTGATATCCTTTTTCCATGTGTAAATTTTCAGTAAATTTAAAACATTTTTGCAAAGGTTAATGTGAGCAACATTTTTTTCTGTACTTTCTACAGGTCTGTTTGTGACCTGTAACTAACATTTGGGTATCAGATAATATATTTTTTTTTTGCAGAAGTCAGCACTATTCAAGCCTTGTCCTGTTTATTTTCATTCAAGTTTTGCACCAATGTGACAGTATTTTTAAACATTATCTTCTATGTGAAGAATATAGGAATGTAAAATATGCGTAACGTGCATCAGGGTCGCAATTTAGGTCTAAAGCAGTCAGGTTAGCGCACATGAAGAATTGCTAACTTCAATGCACATTATTGAAATATTAAATATAATATATTAAAAACTATTTAATAAAAATTATTAAACATTATTATACATACTGTAAAAATAGATATATTCTATAGATTATTTAGAATATTTTTAAAGTATATATAATAATTTTTAATAATATTTATTTATTTATAAAATATTTTACCAGGAAGGATACATTGAGATTTCTCTCGTTTTCAAGTATGTGGTCCTGGGACCACAAAACATTGCATTGATCATACAATAAAATTCAAAAACAATGATAATACACAATATATGCAAACATTTAACATAGAACTGGTAGGAAATATTTAATCATCTCTTAAAGGATATTAGGCTTGGGGAAGTTTTTAAAGTGTAAGGGAGGTCATTCCATAATTGTGGTGCTCTATAGGAAAAGGAGGATCGAGCTGCTTTCTTTTTGTATTGAGGCAAGCTAAATAATGTGCTGTTATTGGATCAGAGGTTATAGGAGGTGGGAATAGCAGGGCAGAGCATTCTGCTCAGGTAGGGTGGGAGCTTCCCAGAAAGGCTCTTAAACACAAGGCTGGAAAGATGGAGGGTGCGTCTGGATTTAGCATGTCACAATGGTGGGTCCTGTAGTTACATTGTAGCACAAAGCGGCAGAACCAGTTATACAATGTATTAAGTTTATTAAGGTGAGTTTGTGGTGCAGGTGCATGTAATACGTCCCCGTAATCCATGATAGGCATCAGCATTTGCTGTACAATCTTTTCCTTTACTTTAGGGCTGAGGCAGGATTTGTTTCTGTACAGGGCACCTAGTTTTGGATAAAGTTTAGATGCAAGTTTTTCTATGTGGAGGCCAAAAGATAGATTGGGGTCTAACAACATACCTAAGTATTTAAAAGAGTATACTGCGGTCAGCGTGCAATTGGATTTTGTTTTGATGCTAAGATGGGAATTTTGTAATTTGTGTAATTTTATTGACATTGTTTAATTAAATATTTCAATAATGAGCATTAAAGCTAGCAATTCTTCATATGAGCTAACCCGACCAGAATCGTGAACCCCAATACTGTTGTATTATTAAATATATATTTCTACAGATATCTGATACTGTTAATGTAGGATAGGAATAAATATATAGGTATAAAGTATATATAGAGCCCTTATATCTTTTTTAATTTATTTGTTTATTTTTTTAAAAGATAGTGTTTACATGAGTGTAACTGTACTTTTAAGTGTATTTATGTTATGTTTAATGCAACTTTTTTTCTCCTCTACCCTTTACACAAGCTCTCAAGTTGCGCTAACCTGACGAGTGTAAATCTTGATTATGCTCGAGAAAATGTGTTTACTTTAAACCTGTAATATGCGTGATATTTCTTTTGTGCATAAAAACCCAATAAAAAACAGATATAGCTTGTGCACAATAGTTAGCACACCACTTGTAATCTAGCCCTTACTTGGGTGTCTGCAGAATTTGTTTAGGGGAGATGGGCATAAAGCTACAGCACTCACAAGATTTGTGGAAAAAGGTTAACAAAAATGAATTGATATTTCAGGGAAAATGTATCCATCTTTTACAGAACAAAGTATATTGAGACTGTATTTATAACAAACAGATGCCCTCACTCACTCCCCCAGCATAGAATGCCCCAAATCCCATATCCAGAACGCATGTGTGTGTGAAGCAAATGCAGAAACATAATTTCCTGGTTTCTTTGCAAATAAAACATATCATGCAAAATGATCAGAACCATACACACTATCAGTCTGGGCAATGAATAAACATTATTAATTAACTGCAAACATAGTACATTACACAAATAAAGTGTATATAAATGTTAATAATGATGTTTGTGAAAGATTGTGCTGCAATAATGTGATTAGTCATCGTGGAGACACTGTATACTAAACTTACTCTCCTCAGGAAACAGTTTTATTTTAAAAATAAAAATCTTTATGTATACTTTCATATGTATATTCACACATTTAAAATCAGGCAATTACCTTCTCTTATACAAATATCATTTGTTTATTGCAATGGCAATAGAATAGTGACCTATAATTACTACTGGGAATAGATAGACATTGTTATGTAGTCAATCACTTATAATGTTATATCAAAATAAAACTATAAGATACTGAATATCAACCATCCTAAATCAATAGGTTACAGGTACTGCAAATGTAATCCAGGAATAACACTGTTGTTGTAACCATACATATGGAAGCTGACCAAACTCTTAATCATAAAGACACCATTTGGGACCCCTTAGGTAATGTAACACAGGATCTTAGAAATCCCTCCCTCTTTCCTCCGTACCGAAAGGAACCCCAGAGCTAAATCATCACCCAACAGCTCAAAACCTAGATGGCCCTAAATAATGTGTCCATGGAAAAATCTGGCCGGTAATAACATCCCTCATTCCTCATAAGATCAATATAAATATTCCAAGAATTTAAGTCACTGGGATAAATAGTTTTAAATCTAAAAATCCATTTTGCTTCCTTTTTTTCAGTAAAAGTTTATCATAGCCCTGACCCCTTCTTATTTGGGGATGAGATTGATCTTCATTGATGCAAGTTAATGTTCAAATTGTGACCAGTGGTGTGTCACAGGTTGAGTGGCCACTTTTTAATGTCTGCTCACAAGTTAGACATTTAGCTGTATCAAGAAAGATCATTCTTATGGAGCACATACCCCAATTAAGCAGACACATATTTAAGACAGTTAAAAGATACTGCAGAATTTGTGGGTTACTTACCAAGCGATAGCTGTCACTATAACTTTGAAGTTGCTGCAGTGCTTGAGCCTCTGCAATATTTTGTGGTTCAAGTTTAACTTCTTGAATTCAACTATAGATAGGTATATGTTAGGTTAATAAGAGCAGCAAGCATAGACCTCGCACATTTTTTCATGTACCAATGATGTTAGAGAAAATGTAGGCGAAATTTTTTTTAAGAAATTCTGACTAATTTTTTATGTGGAAAACAAGAATATAAATTCTACATAAAAATCTTAGAGAATATTAGAATATTGTGTATTGCTTTGCTCTTTAAACAGTTATTTGACAAAATACCTCAGGGTTAAACTTTAGCACTTTGTTTATCACCAAGGCAACACAACTCTAATACTTAAACACAAACGGCTAGATTACGAGTTTTTCATTTTGAGCTGTGCGGTGCTAACGAGCAGTTTTCTCTCACCGCTCACTTACCTGCAGTGCTGGTATTACGGGTTTTTACAAACCCGGCGTTAAAAGGCAAGAAGTGAGCGTTGAGCAAAATTTTGCTCCTTACCGCACTCCAATACTAGCGCTGCTTAAGTCAGCGGTGAGCTGGTCGTACGTGCTTATGCACGATTTCCCCATAGGAATCAATGGGGAAAGCCGGCTGAGAAAAAGTCTAACATCTGCAAAAAAGCAGCGTAAAACTCATTAATGCAGCCCCATTGATTCCTATGGGGAAAGAAAATGTATGTCTATACCTAACACCCTAACATGAACCCCGAGTCTAAACACCCCTAATCTGCCACCCCCGACATCGCCGACACCTGCATTATATTTTTAACCCCTAATCTGCCGCTCCGGACACCGCCGCCACCTACATTATAGTTATGAACCCTAATCTGCTTCCCCCAACATCGCCGCCACCTACATTATATTTATTAACCCCTAATCTGCCACTCGCAATGTCGCCGCAACCTACCTACACTTATTAACCCCTAATCTGCCGCCCCCAACGTCGCTGCCACTATACTAAATGTATTAACCCCTAAACCTAAGTCTAACTCTAACCCTAACACCCCCTAACTTAAATATAATTTAAATACATCTAAATAAAATTACTATAATTAACTAAATTATTCCAATTTAAAACTAAATACTTACCTATAAAATAAACCCAAGCTAGCTACAATATAACTAATAGTTACATTGTAGCTAGGTTAGGGTTTATTTTTATTTTACAGGCAAGTTTGTATTTATTTTAACTAGGTAGAATAGTTATCAGTCTTTCCTCAGTCATGGTGCTCCTTAGAAATGTCTTAACTCATTTTAAAGTTGAGAAACATCTCTCAGCCTCAGCAGGCTGTTTTTGACCATTCTCACCATCCTTTGCCTTTGCCTCTGGCCCTCTCCGATATTTTACTTGCCCTGCCACTTCTAGCCTTAACAAGAACTGTGCCTGTGGTCTTCCATATCCTCACCATGCATTGCTCACTGTGTTCCTCACAGTGGACACAGACATCTTAAATCTATGAATGCATACTCTTTAGTTCATGTTCACGTGCGACAGTGCACAAATGGAGGAGCCTACACTACCTGCCCATGTCTAGTCTTAAAATATACATGCTCAGTTAAATTATATAATAACATATATATATTAACCAAATGATTAATGAAAGCTGCAAAATAATAAGAATATTGAATGTACATTTATGAAAACATATATATTCCTGGATTTAAAGAACCTTCCACTTTATAGAGAAATACAACCACATTTCAATTACTGTTGCCCCAGCCCCCAGTGTTCGATATTAGGCAATGCAGCCAAAGGCCGTGGCAACATGAAGATAAATACACCAACATTTTACTTTCTAGTACAAAAGAAGATTATTTCTATTACACTAGTGCTTAATAATTTACTTCAAAGGTAAACATTAAAACAATGTTTATAACTCAAGTACAAGTTTTGTAAATCAAGTCAATCCACCTGTCTTTTTTTGAGGCAAATAAATCAATAGCAATTTCGTTGAATTTAGGAATGTCATTTATCAATTGTTTTTCAATTGTCAGCATGGCTAGAGCGGTCAGTCTTTCCTCAGTCATGGTGCTCCTTAGAAATGTCTTAACTCGTTTTAAAGTTGAGAAACATCTCTCAGCCTCAGCAGTTGTTATGGGAATAGTTGAAATAATTTGCAACAGTTTGTAGGGCTCCGAGAAAGCACTGTCCAAGTTATTTTCTATTACAAACTGTAGAAGACTAATGGCACCATTCATATTTCTGAAATCTGGTCTTCTGTAAATTACTCCCAGTTCAGTTTTCAGGCGATCTTTCTGTAATGTGTGATAAACAGCTGATGTTTGGTAAAGAATCTGATTTGGAAAAATTTTCTCGTAATCCACAAATTTTTCCGCTTGGAGGAGAAAAACAGCCGAGTAGTGAGTTATAAAAGAAAATCTATCTTTTACTTGATTTGTGATAACATCGCATATCTCTTTAGCTGCCACAGTCTGAGCAATGTGAATATTTTCTCTCTTCCTTTTCCTAGATGTTTCCTCTGTTTCTGATATCGTCATGGTCACTGTGTCCATTCTATTCCTTTCGTTTTACATTGTCTGCTGGAAAGTGTTAATATGTTTTCGAATAAGTGCCGCATCTGTTTGTGTTTTCTGAAGTTGGTTGTATAACACATCTACATGTAGCATAATATTGTGAAAAACTGTAAGCCAAAACACGAATACTGAGTCTTGTAACATACGCCGAATAGCCCCTGCTTGATTTATAGCTATTTCTTTTTTCGATGTTGACTCTATTTTTTCCATGCATTCAATTAACTGTTCCCTGTTTTCAAAAACTGTATTGACAGTTCGACTCTTAAAATTCCACCTGGTGGCTGAACCATGAGGTATCCTTCTTCTAACAGTTTCATCTAGAATAGCTATCCTTTGTGGCGAGTTACTAAAAAAGTTAGTAATGTCACTTTGGTTTGAAAAAAATACTCGAACTTGTTGATTTTGACTGCTTGCTTGGCTGACAATTAAATTGAGCTGATGTGCGTAGCAATGCACAAAATGTGCATTCTTGTAGGTACGTTTAATTATAGCCTGAACACCTGCATGCTGACCACTCATCACGCATGCACCGTCGTAACTCTGCGATATCAGATTCTCTGGGTTGTCTAGAACATTTTCCAAAGTAGCTTGAATACACATAGCTATAGATTCTGCATCATGTCCAGCTGGATTAGTGAATTCCCAAAATCTCTCAACCGGTTGTCCGTTACCTATAATGTATCTAAAAACAACAACCAATTGGAAGGCAGATGAAACATCAGTAGTTTCATCTGCTATCACTGCTACAAAACTTGCATTTGAGATTTCCTTCTTTATTTGGTTCTGGCAAACAGTAAGCATACAGTCTAATAAATCGTTTTGAATTTCTTTTGACGTTCCTTTAAAAACAGTGGCACTAGCGAGATGTTCTTTTAGAGATGCATCAAGCTCTGCTGAGAAGTTTATAAGACCTCTGAAAATGCCTGGATTTAATGAATCATCGCGTTCGTCATGTCCTCGAAGTGCAAGCTCAAATGTGCCGCAAAATAAAATACAATTAATTATTTTGGAAAGAACATAGCGATTTTTCGTTACTTGCTCATTATGTTTTTTAATATTCAAACGATATGCACTGTCAAGTTGTTGCCGAATATCAACCCTTCCTA
The DNA here is from genome assembly GCF_027579735.1 of Bombina bombina. Taxonomy (NCBI): domain Eukaryota; kingdom Metazoa; phylum Chordata; class Amphibia; order Anura; family Bombinatoridae; genus Bombina; species Bombina bombina. Next base: position 296,781,874 of record NC_069501.1, read on the forward strand.
GCAAATTAAACTCTAATGTGGAGTTTAAATGTGATTGGGAGCAATTATGTTTATTTGTTTTTTGACTTAAATGTGATAAATCGGCGACACCATAACTCACCCAGCTTGAATCCCCACTTTGTTTTGCAAACAGACAATAAAAACAAAAGAGCCTGTTAGATAATTCACAATCACAAATCCATGGATATTTATCATATACCTCGGGTTTGAATTCTCTTTTGTAATCTCTAGTTTTACATTTTGTCACTTGGGTAAGGTTAAGCATAGGTGTTGGCCTGAGCATTTTAATTTCAATTTTTCTTTCAATGGGCAACGTTGAAAAATGTAATTGCTTTAGCTCAGACACACTAATTTTACTAAGTGCCATCTTAACTGTTAGTTTACACACAAAGAACAGTCCTTTGCTCTTATCTAATATATAACTTGTAGGTAGGTAGCTCTGCAGCTGTTAGAAAATATACAACTTAATAGTTTAATAGTTTTGCGGTTGTTATGTAATATATAACTTGTAGGTAGGTAGCTCTGCTGCTCTGCAGCTGTTAGAAAATATACAACTCAACTTGAAGTAATAGTTTTATAGTTTGGGGGTTGTTATCTAACATATAACTTGTAGGTAGGTAGCTCTGCAGCTGTTAGAAAATATACAACTCAACTTGAAGTAATAGTTTAATAGTTTGGCGGTTGTTATCTAATATATAACTTGTAGGTAGGTAGCTCTGCAGCTGTTAGAAAATATAGAACTTAACTTGAAGTAATAGTTTAATAGTTTGGCGGTTGTTATGTAATATATAACTTGTAGGTAGCAGGTAGGAAGCTCTGCAGCTGTTAGAAAATATACAACTCAACTTGAAGTAATAGTTTAATAGTTTGGCGGTTGTTATCTAATATATAACTCGTAGGTAGGTAGCTCTGCAGCTGTTAGAAAATATACAACTCAACTTGAAGTAATAGTTTAATAGTTTGGCGGTTGTTATCTAATATATAACTTGTAGGTAGGTAGCTCTGCAGCTGTTAGAAAATATACAACTCAACTTGAAGTAATAGTTTAATATTTTGGTGGTTGTTATCTAATATATAACTTGTAGGTAGGTAGCTCTGCAGCTGTTAGATAATATACAACTCAACTTGAAGTAATAGTTTAATAGTTTGGCGGTTGTTATGTAATATATAACTTGTAGGTAGGTAGCTCTGCAGCTGTTAGAAAATATACAACTCAACTTGAAGTAATAGTTTAATAGTTTGGCGGTTGTTATCTAATATATAACTTGTAGGTAGGTAGCTCTGCAGCTGTTAGAAAATATACAACTCAACTTGAAGTAATAGTTTAATATTTTGGTGGTTGTTATCTAATATATAACTTGTAGGTAGGTAGCTCTGCAGCTGTTAGATAATATACAACTCAACTAGAAGTAATAGTTTAATAGTTTGGCGGTTGTTATCTAATATATAACTTGTAGGTAGCAGGTAGGTAGCTCTGCAGCAGTTAGAAAATATACAACTCAACTTGAAGTAATAGTTTAATTACTTCAGCCTGTGCGATTATGCCTCTATAGGCATGAGGCTGGGGAGGAGCTACGCCTGCACAGTGAATACATTAAGATCACTGTGCAGGCATATAGAGATCCTTACCGCACGTGCGAGTGGGGGGTGGAGACTGGAGTCAATACTATGACTCAGCCTCTCAGGCAGCAGCAGGCAGTGCGACGAGCGCCGTGGTGGTGTGGTGTGACATAACGGACGTCAGCACACACTGAGTAGTTCACCCGGTCCTAGCTCCTGCCTGCTACTGCCTGAAAATTCAGTGACTGACACTCAGACACTCAGTTGAATACATTGAGATCACTGTGCAGGCATATAGAGCTCCTTACCGCACGTGCGAGTGGGGGGTGGAGACTGGAGTCAATACTATGACTCAGCCTCTCAGGCAGCAGCAGGCAGTGTGACGAGAGCTGTGGTGGTGTGGTGTGATGTCACAGACGTCAGCACACACTGAGTAGTCCACCCGGTCCTAGCTCCGGCCTGCTCCTGCCTGAAAATTCAGTGACTGACACTCAGTTGTAAATAGTACTTACATATACGGCAGCAGCATGCTGCAAGTGCATAGTGACACTGTACACAGTCAACACATTGGGGGAAATAATAAATTATTTATAATATAAAATAATATAAATAAAAAATATAAATACAATTTTTAATAATAAAAAAAAAATTCTCATTTTTTTATTTATTTTTGGCTCATTTTCCCCCCCTCCTCTTCCCCCTGGGGGTCCATGTGTGACAGTGCACAAATGGAGGAGCTTCCACTGCCCTAGCCTAAACTAAACTAGTAATCAGCTTTTACCTGTAAAAAAAAAAATACAAACAACCCCCCCAACAGTAAAACCCACCACCCACACAACCAACCCCCCAAAATAAAATAAAATACTATCTAAAAACACCTAAGCTCCCCATTTCCCTGAAAAGGGCATTTGGATGGGCATTGCCCTTAAAAGGGCAGTTAGCTCTTTTGCGGCCCAAACCCTAATCTAAACAATAAAACCCACCCAATACACCCTTAAAAAAACCTAACACTAACCCCCTGAAGATCCACGTCCATCCTCAAGAAAGCGTCAGAAGTCTTCACCCAACCGGGCCGAAGTCCTCAACGAAGCCGGGAGAAGTCTTCATCTAAGCCAGGCAAAGTGGTCCTCCAGACGGGCAGAAGTCTTCATCAAGACATCATCTTCTATCTTCATCCATCTGACTCGGAGCGGCTCCATCTTCAAGACATACGGCGAGGAGCATCCTCTTCAAACGACAGCTTCTTACTGAATGACGGTTCCTTTAAGTGACGTCATCCAAGATTGCGTCCTTTAGATTCCGATTGGCTGATAGAATTCAATCAGCCAATCGGAATTAAGGTAGAAAAAATCCTATTGGCTGATGCAATCAGCCAATAGGATTGAAGTTCAATCCTATTTGCTGATCCCATCAGCCAATAGGATTGAGCTTGCATTCTATTGGCTGTTCCAATCACCCAATAGAATGCAAGCTCAATCCTATTGGCTGATTGCATCAGCCAATAGGATTTTTTCTACCTTAATTCCGATTGGCTGATAGAATTCTATCAGCCAATCGGAATCTAAGGGGCCCATCTTGGATGACGTCACTTAAAGGAACCGTCATTCAGTAAGAAGCCGTCGTTTGAGGAGGATGCTCCGCGCCGGGTGTCTTGAAGATGGAGACGCTCCGCATCGGATGGATGAAGATAGAAGATGCTGTCTGGATGAAGACTTCTGCCAGTCTGGAGGACCACTTCACCCGGCTTGGATGAAGACTTCTCCCGGCTTCGTTGAGGACTTTGGTCCTGTTGGATGAAGACTTCTGCCGCTTCCTTGAGGATAGATGTCCGGTCCTCAGAACTGTAAGTCGATCTTCAGGGGGTTAGTGTTAGGTTTTTTTAAGGGTGTATTGGGTGGGTTTTATTTTTTAGATTAGGGTTTGGGCCGCAAAAGAGCTAACTGCCCTTTTAAGGGCAATGCCCATCCAAATGCCCTTTTCAGGGCAATGGGGAGCTTAGTTTTTTTTAGATAGTATTTTATTTGGGGGGTTGGCTGTGTGGGCGGTGGGTTTTACTGTTGGGGGGTTGTTTGTATTTTTTTTTACAGGTAAAAGAGCTGATTACTTTGGGGCAATGCCCCGCAAAAGGTCCCTTTAAGGGCTATTGGTAGTTTAGGCTAGGGGTTTTTTTTTATTTTGGGGGGCTTTTTTATTTTGATAGGGCTATTAGATTAGGTGTAATTAGTTTAAATATCTGTAATTTGTTTATTTTTTTCTGTAATTGAGTGTTTGTTTGTTTTTGTACTTTAGCTAATTTAATTTAGGTAATTGTATTTAATTTAGTTAATGTATTTAATTATAGTGTAGTGTTAGGTGTTATTGTAACTTAGGTTAGGTTTTATTTTACAGGTACTTTTGTATTTATTTTAGCTAAGTAGTTATTAAATAGTTAAGAACTATTTAATAACTATTCTACCTAGTTAAAATAAATACAAACTTGCCTGTAAAATAAAAATAAACCCTAAGCTAGCTACAATGTAACTATTAGTTATTTTGTAGCTAGCTTAGGGTTTATTTTATAGGTAAGTATTTAGTTTTAAATAGGAATAATTTAGTCAATTATAGTAATTTTTATTTAGATCTATTTAAATTATATTTAAGTTAAGGGGTGTTAGGGTTAGACTTAGGTTTAGGGGTTAATACATTTAGTATAGTGGCGGCGATGTTGGGGGCAGCAGATTAGGGGTTATTAAATGTAGGTAGGTGGCAGCGATGTTAGGGACGGCAGATTAGGGGTTAATAATATTTAACTAATGTTTGCGAGGCGGGAGTGCGGCGGTTTAGGGGTTAATATGTTTATTATAGTTGTGGCGATGTCCGGAGCGGCAGATTAGGGGTTAAAAAATGTATTATAGTGTTTGCGATGCGGGAGGGCCAGGGTTTAGGGGTTAATAGGTAGTTTATGGGTGTTAGTGTACTTTTTAGCACTTTAGTTATGAGTTTTATGTTACGGCGTTGTACCATAAAACTCTTAACTACTGACTTTTAAATGCGTTAGGACTCTTGACGGGGTAGGGTGTACCGCTCACTGTTTGGCCTCCCAGGACAGACTCTTAATACCGGCGCTATGGAAGTCCCATTGAAAATAGACTTTATGAAGTTTACGTAAGTTGTCTTGCGGTAAGGCCAAAAAGGTGTGCGGTGACCCTAAACCTTCAAAACTCGTAATAGCAGCGGGCATAAAAAAGCAGCGTTAGGACCCGTTAGCGTTGCTTTTTTACCCTAACGCACAACTCGTAATCTAGCCGTATATTTGTTATTTTAAATTCACAGGGAAAAAATGCTTACAGTTTAGTAAGAAAAAGACTTCATAATCTTTCAGTAAACTACTTTGAAGCACAATACACATTGCTGTGTTTGCAATGTTCATGTGAATTATTTTCTTTGGTTGTCGACAGTACTTGAAATTGCAGCCAAAATTTTGATATATGAAAAACATCTTTGCTATATTTATATACCTACAAAATGCTTACAACAGGTTTTTTTTATCTCCTCAGTCCACAAATATCTTAATCCTTTCACAGGGAATAAAGTGGAAAAATAATGCAGAAGTGTTTAAAATGTTTTCTTTTTAAAAAAATATTTGTAAAGTTTTCTTTATTTACTTTATCTTTGCTTTAGAATAGATTTTCTATATTAAAACACTTTAACAATTATATGAAAAGGCTTATAATGAAAATAATAAAAATATATCTATACAAGTTGCTTTTTTATAATTAATTATACAGAGACTCCAAATGTTTCACATTTTGTGATATAATCACTGTTTGTGAGCATTGACCTGCTGTCCCTATCATAGCTATCTGCCTTATTAAGTCCTGCCTTCAAACCTGCACATGCCATGCCCACTTTCACGCTGCACCTTAACACTCCACAAGTTGTCACAACTTTGTCTAGAGATCCCTCTGATTCCAGATTTTACTCCCATATAGTCCCTGTAAATATTTGGAGGCATGGTTATAAATTTGTTAATTTGATGTGAGTTGCCTGTGTTAATATATGCATACAACAAAAAAACAGAAAATAATATGTATTGTATTAAGAGCTAAAACTGTTTTGCTTAACTGAAAATAGGATTATATTACTTTTTCATAAGTAAACTGGATATTGCTACATAAATTTGATGAATAAATTTGTAAATTTAGACAACTCTTTGGGGAGAAAAATTACGTCTAAATAAAAAAGTAGTGATAAAAAAAAATATATAGAAACACTCAAGACATCTCTCTGTTATTATCTAATGAGAGTGAAAATTAAATCACATGAACTTTGGAGGCACATTTCATAATTTAAAAACTTTCTGATCTTTTCATTCCAAAAATTGATTGTCAGTAAAAAAAAAAGTTGAGCAAAGTATATTAGACATAGAATAATATAATAATAGTAAAAACAGAAGACATAGAACAAGAACAACTAGATGATTTGGAAAACAGATCAAGGAGAAATAACTGACAAATAGGGCTCCATGTTTTAAGCTGTCATATATATTTTTTTATATTAACAGGTTTAAAGTGTCATATTCCATGTTTAAAGTGTCTCCTTTTCCTCTCTGTACTGTCATTCAGGTTTAAAATGCTATACTACACGGTTAAAGTGCTGTAATCTGAGAGAAATATTCCCTGATATATATAGAGGGTTGTATAAAGGGATATAAAATTGAGAGTATTGCTTCCATACATATCCTGAAGGCTGTTTTGGCCGAGGTAAAAGCCCTCTCTAAGGAGAGCCGCTAGAGTCTAAGTATAGAGGCACTTCATAGCTATTGGCTACATACTTGAACGCAGAGATATTATCTGCAGCTGTAATAACAGTGTATGGAAGGCTTGTAATTTAACTATAGCGGCTCAAAAAAAATGTTTTTCAAAATATATAGACAATGTATTGTATTATCTTAGATCTGCCATATAAACAGACAAGATTGAATGTTGAAAATTATCATAAATGGTTGTTGTCAGAGATGTTAAGTTAGCAGGATAAGCCCTGCCTAGAAAAGTATTTTCTGATCTAAACTAACATATATCATCTGAAGTATAGGATACTATTATATTGTTGTCTTGTTGTGCAAAAAAGGGGAGCAGAAAAAGGAGAATAGGGGAAAGAAGCAAGGGAGAAGGAAGAAGAAGAGGAAGGGGTAAGGGGAAAAGGGGGAAGGGGGAAGGAGGAAGGAGAGGGAAAGAGAGAGAGGAAAGGGGGAGGAGAAGGAAGGAAGGGAAAGGGGGAAGGAAGGAGAAGGGAAGGAAAAAGGGAAAAAAAAAGAGAAAAAGAAAGGGCGATAAAAACTAAGATAAAGCTAAAGAAAGAGAGCCAAGGGTCCAGGTATACTTGGTTTTGTAATTTAACTCCCTATACTTTCAGTAAAGATTCAGGACTAGAGGACTATACACATGCTCTATAAATGATAGGTACACATTCATATGGTATGCGCACCATCCACTAAATGATAGATATTTTTTCTTGCATTAATCACTAGACGATAGATACTGACCCTAGGTCTTTCTTATTGAAAACTTCTTGACTAAATATATAACTCTTATCTGTAAATTCTAATTCACTATCTATATGATAGAGAACACACACTCTCTATAACTAATCTTCATTTTTTCTTTTCTTTTATATATTCACACGTGCACACCGTGTATTCGGTTAGTTTATTTTTTCTTTGGCATACCTCTAGTTCCCTTTTATGGACAGATATTTAGGGATAAACAGATCTGACCCAGGCAGCATGCCGCCAAAACCTAAGGACAAGAAACCGAGACCGAGTATAGGGAGCTCAGAAACAGGGGCAATGGACTCTTTATCTAGTCATAACACTATCATTGATACCAATAGTTTAGTAAAGCAAATCTCTGACATATTTCTCCCACAATTTGAGGCCCTCAAAACAGATTTAGCTACTTTGACTGGTGAACTTAAACAGGTCTCGTCTAGACTTGGGGAAATTGATAGTAGAATATCGGATCTTGACGATCTCCATAATACCCAACAAACCCTTCTAAATGCACAGACCAAGACTATTGAATCATTGCAAACATGACTGGATGATCTAGAAGATAGGTCGCGACGGAATAATTTGAGAATAATAGGTCTCCCAGAGACTACAGAATATACAGATCTTATGGTGTTTATTAAGCGTACTTTACCTGAGTTACTAGAGATGCCCCCAAACAATACAGAGATTGAGGTGGAGAGAGTGCATAGGGTAGGCACATATCAAAAAAGAGATAGTACTACACAAACCAAGAGACCTGTTCTGGCAAAACTGTTAAATTTCCAGGACAAACAAAAAATTCTTACATACTATAGAAAAAAAGGCTCTCTAGAAGTCAATAATGAACGTATTTACTTATTTAATGACTTCTCTGCCGAAACACTCAATAAGAGGAGGCGGATGGCCCCCTGGTGTACACAAGTGATTAAGGCTGGCTTTAAAGCCACAATGATATACCCTGCAAAAATTAATTTTTTTTTGGATAACAGCATCTCTATTTTAAATTCAGTAGAGGAGGTTAGGCAATTCCTAGAAAATAAAGAGTGAAAAAAATAAAGACAGGTAGATTCTATATGTTTAAAACGATGGTTAATGGAGTGGCTGTTCTCTTTTCTTTTCTGTGCTGTTTTATCTTCTTTTTTCTTGCTATATTTTTTTTTTTTTTTTTTTGTGCTGGCTCTCTCTTTCTCCTCTCTGTGTCCTCTCTCTCCCTCTCCCTCTTCCCATTTTTTGGCCATGTGAATATAAGTGCTTTAATCAATAGATCCCCTCCCAATAAAAATGAAAAACCTACTTAAACTATTTTCATGGAATGTAGGGGGCTTTTCGTCCCCGGTTAAGAGGAAAAAAGTAATCCAACATCTGAAATTATGTAAACCAGATATTGTTTTCCTTCAGGAGACTCATTTGAGTCGCCAGGAAGCAGAGAAACTAAAAATGGGATGGATTGGGGAAGTATTTGCAGCTCCAGCAGTAAAAAGGAAGAGAGGAGTAGCATGTATTTTTAGTAAGGATCTAGAATTTTAATTGCTCTCGCAGGATAAAGATGTAGATGGCAGATACTTGATTTTAGAAATAGAGATAAATAAAAATCGGTATACCTTTTGTAATTTATACGCCCCAAACGAATGTCGACCTGAGTTCTGGGATAAGCTATATCTAAAATTAATAAATTCAGTAGACTCTCAGTTAATTATAGGCGGGGATTTTAATAGTGTATGTGTACCTCAACTGGATAGATTAAGGTCTAGTGGCGCATATAGAGCAAAAAAAAGAAGCGAAAATTCTGTCTTCATTTCAAAAAAATCTAAAATTGAGGGACATATGGAGAACACAACACCCTGATGAAAGAATGTTCACATGTGAATCTAAGACTTATCATACACTCTCAAGAATAGATATGTTTCTGGTTTCAGAAAGACTATTACACTTAGAAATCAAGACAGATATTAAAAATATAATTCTATCAGATCACACCATAATTTCTTTATCTATCCAGTTGGGAAATAATAGAGAGACTCTATGTGGTAAAAAAAAATTTCCCTCCTTCTTACACTCCAACACACAGTTCAGAGATTGGTTGGTTCAAAGATGGAGGGAATATGTGTCCTTTAATAAGGAATATCTCTCTAAGACGGAAATATTTTGGGAAGCCGCCAAGGCCTTTCTTAGAGGTGAAATAAAAGCTTATATGGTAAAAAGAAAGAGAAAGATAAGAGATAGGGAATTACAACTAACAAACTATCTTAAAAATAAATTAATTAAATATATCGATAATCCTGATACGTCTAATTGGGAAAATTACCAGAAGGCGAAAAGAGAGAGAGATATTTTTAATACAAAACCAGCTTCAACAAGATCTGAAAAATAAAGCGAATTATGGTATCTTCTCTTCTAAAACAATGACATTGTTGGCAAATATCTCTAAAAGTAAGAGGAAAAACAATTATATTGGATTAATTTCGTCCAAAGGGCAGAATTATAACAATCCAAATTATATTGTAAGGCAATTACATTTATTCTTTCAAAAACTTTACTCTGCTTCAGAAGTAAATCAAGAAGCGAAAGATAGATTCTGGAAAGATATTAAAGTACCCAAAATATCGTTAGCTCAGTTGAATACAATGAACGAAGAAATTACAGCAGAAGAAATTTCTAAGGCTATTAAAGAGGCAGCTCAAGGGAAGGCGCCAGGCCCTGACCAACTACCTAGTGAATTTTTCAAAATACTTCCGGTAGAAATTATTCCTACCCTGACTAAGTTGTTTAATGGCTACTTTCTATCAGATTTTAAACCCTCTCAGACTTTCTCTGCCTCAAATATTACATTGATATTAAAGAAAGATAAAGACCCGAATTGTATGGATTCATATAGACCTATTTCGCTACCTAATTGCGATTATAAAATTTTAGCTAATATACTAGCGTCACGTCTTAAAAAAATTATAGTAGATATCATTCATTTGGACCAGAACAGCGCAAAAAAATATAAGAAAAGCCATGATGATTATTGAGCACACTCTTGCTTCCCATAGGACAGGGTCAGAGAGGAAGCGAGATTTCGCTATAATAACGGTTGATGCAGAAAAGGCCTTTGACTCTGTCCTATGGGATCATTTATTAACATCATTAAATAATTTTGGTTTTTCATGACATTTTTATAAGTATATTTCCGTACTGTATCAAAACCCTGTCTCATATCTTAGTATAAATAATATTCTCTCCCCCTCTATAATCCTGTCTAAAGGTACTAGACAGGGGTGTCCTCTCTCACCCTTACTCTTCAATTTGGCGATTGAGCCTTTAGCTATTAAAAGCAGAGAAATTCTAGAGGGTATAAAGATTAAGCAGCACAAGGTGATATTATCACTATACTCGGATGATATCCTATTTTATATAGAAAATTTGTCCAAAAATATACCTGTACTAGTTGATATTTTATCAGAGTTTAGTAAATTTACTGGTTATAGCATCAATCTATCTAAATCAGAAATTTTATGGATAATAAAAAATAAAAATTGCCTCGTTGAGAATCCTTTTAATTCTGCAGATAAATATATTAAATATTTAGGAATAAATTTATCCAGGAACCCAGGAGAATGGTATGACTCAAATTTTTCCCATATATGGAGTAAAGGTCTTACTGAGATCCAAAGATGGAGTAGACTACCCCTCTCACTATCAGCTAGGATAGCCCTAATCAAAATGCGAATATTTCCAAAGATTCTATGTGTAATACAGAACGTTCTTTGTCTGCTACGGAAGGCGGATGTGCAGAAATTTAATGCAGGCTGTTCCCACTTTTTGTGGGCCTCTAAAAAACCTTGTATAGCAACATCAAGGCTAATGCACCCGAAAGAAACGGGTGGTTTTGCTTTTCCAAATCTAGTTAATTATAACTTGGCATGTCTTGCTAAAATAGCTTTAGACTGGCTAACCTCCGCCAATTATGTCACTAGTTCTGAGGTAGAAGAAAACATAATGTTTCCCTATTCGCCTAAAGCGTTATTGCATGTAGCAAATCATTCAAAGATAAAAGACCTAACATTAAAATACACTATTCGCAATGTAATCATAGCATGGCATAAAATATGTAAACAATTAAATATTAAGCACACCCTCTCTAAATTTTTACCCATCAGAGGAAACCCGGATTTCGAAAGTGGCCATACATGTGCTGCTTTTAGGCAATGGTCAGTAAATAACTTGAATCTGATGATACAGATGGTAGACCCACTTTCTAACCATATAAAAACCTTCAAATCTTTAAGTAGGGAATTCAATATTGATAGGAGATCGTTTTTTGCCTATCTACAGATCAGACATTTCTATTATAATCGGGAAGATTTAGAAGGGGACATCTGGTCCTTGGGACCACTAGATACTATTATCAACAGATTCCATAGGGGAGACCAATCTATCTCGTACATTTATAAATTACTCTTAGTTAAAGATTCAGAGACTAGGGTTAATAGTCTTTTCTGTATATGGAAACGAGATCTGCCTGATATTGAGTTAGAATATTTTCAAAACAGTCTCGCTAAAATAACCCATTTTACAAATAATATGGCAATGAGAGAATCCCATTTGAAGCTATTGAAAAGAGCTTATCTGACTCCAAATAGGCTTTCTAAGTGGAAAGGAGACAGTATATGCTATAGATGCAGTTTTCCAGCTGCAGATTTATTCCATCTTTTCTACGCTTGTCCAAAGGCAATCAAATTGTGGAAACAAGTAGAATACTGGCTAAACAGGCATTTATCTACAAAAATAATACTTAACCCAATATATATATTCATTTTGGTGCATGAACAGATTGAGAATAGAGCCCTGATTAATACAGTAATTCTACTGGTTAGACAAATGCTCCTTAGGAAGTGGAAGGAAAGACAGGTTCCCACTATAGCCTCTGTCATAGGAACTATCCAACATCAGATTTTGGTGGAGCAATTTGATCCAGGGATAAAAGTTGAGAGATTTCTAGAAAAATGGGATACAGTAATCTTAGCTCAGCCTAGAGAAATTCAGTTACAAATATTGAAATATTTCCGCAAGTCAGCAGATTTCCTAGAGCTAATATTATCAAATAGATATCCCGAATTTTGGAGACAGTATCTCCTCTGAGAGAGAGGGGTTGGGGGGGGGGAAAGAGGGTAGGAGAGATTTATTTTTAATTTTTTTTTCTTCTCTTTCTTTTTCCTTTCTCTTTTCTTTACTTACTATTAAAAAGATAAACCCCAGGAGGTCAGGTTAAAATGTTATAATGTATGTATTTGGCAAGGTTATTTCCCTGACGGATTTCCTTTCCTTTTTTGTCTGATATTTGTATTTCTTTATGGGTTTTTTTCTCTGTTTTTTTTTTTGCATTTTTGACTACTATCTGGCCCTGCGTGGCCAAAGAGCTAAGGAAAGTATTGTTTTTTCTTTTTTTCTATGTATTTGTGTACACTCCTGGTTATAAACAAATATTTAAAAAAAAAAAAAAAAGGATTATGTTACTTTTTCATAAGTAAGCTGGATATTGCTACATAAATTTGATGAATAAATTTGTAAATTTAGACAACTCTTTGGGGAGAAAAATTACATCTAAATCAAAAAGTAGTGATAAAAAAAAATCTAGAAACACTCAAGACATCTCTCTGTTATTATCTAATGAGAGTGAAAATTAAATCACAGGAACTTTGGAGGCACATTTCATAAACTTTCTGATCTTTTCATTCCAAAAATTGATTGTCAGTAAAAAAAAGTTGAGCAAAGTATATTAGACATAGAATAATATAATAATAGTAAAAACAGAAGACATAGAACAAGAACAACTAGATGATTTGGAAAACAGATCAAGGAGAAATAACTGACAAATAGGGCTCCATGTTTTAAGCAGTTAGCGAGCTTCCCACAAAAAATTTGGTGTCAAAACTCGCACACTGATATGTACAAAGCTGTCAACTATGTTCAAACCCGCATATTTAAAATTGCGAGCGTATTTATCCGCCAAACCTCACTACCTCTCCATTTTTCACTGTAAATAGACACATTTGACAACCAACTCGCCATAAACTAATGTACTAAAAAATGTATTTATCCGCTCGCAATATTATCCACTCCCACCTCGTTATTTTTGCCTTGCCACCTTTTAGGTGGTGGGCAAAGTACAAAGCCATAGAAAAAGTCAATGTAGACGCCAGTCTAGACATATATAAAGGCAGTAATATCAGCAATGTACTTGCATTGTTGATTTCAGCAGCTATGGAGACACTTCTGTATTTGTTTCTTCTCCGTGTGATGCAAATCCAGTCTAGAAGACAGAATACTGGAAATGTCGCTAATCGATTGGTTAGAAGAAGGAGAGTTTGTGTCCCCAGTGTATTTCTTCCATGGGTTGGTTTGCACGGCCTTTCTGACCGAGAGATCATACAAAGATTCCGGCTTGATCGTGAATCCATATTGCACCTGTATCGAGAGATCAAAGATTATTTGGAGCCGATGACGGCTCATTCACGAGCTATTCCAGGACTATTGAAACTATTAGCTGCATTGCATTTTATGGCAACAGGCTCCTTTCAGGCGGTTTCTAGCATCATTATTGGAATGAGTCAATCAGCTTTTTTCCCATCACTTATCAAAAGTTATAGAGGCTATGATGGTTATTTTTCCTTGATATGTTTGTTTGCCATCTACCCCAGAAGAATGGCAATCTATAAAGTCAAATTTCTATAGGATGGCTGGGATGCCCAATGTCCTAGGGGCCATAGACTGTACCCATGTTGCAGTAAGACCACTTCAAGCTTGTGAGGAGATCTATAGGAATAGAAAGCATTTACATTCCTTGAATGTTCAGATGGTCTGTGACCCCAACATGAGGATAATCAGTGTACGTTCAAACTACCCAGGGCTCATGTCATGATTCTTACATCTTAAGGCAGACTGGCTTATACCGGAAGTTTGAGGACGGAGATATGCCCGAAGGAAGGCTTCTAGGTATGCATAACTGCCCTCTAATTTGTCTTTTAATTTCCATGTACATAAATTGCGCCAAATTTGTCCACTGTAATTAAACTGTAATGTGTTGTATATTTTTAATTTGTATCGTATTAGTTAACAATCTTTATTATTTTTAGATTAATATTTATATTTTTTAATGTCCTATTATGAGATGGAGGGTACTCATGTACAGAATGGCAGTTGACTCCCTATAACAATCCACAGACCAGAAATTAAGTACGTTTCAATGAAGCACATCTATCTACCAGGGGGATAATTGAGAGGACTGTCGGTCTTTTGAAAATGCAGTTTCAATGTCTTGATCGTTCTGGTGGTGCTGTGCAGTATGCACCTGAGAAAGTCGCAAGAATTATATTAATTTGCTGCATACTGCACAATATAGCAATTAAAAGAGGCTGCCCATTAGAGGAAGAAAATACCATACATGCTGATGATTGTGCCGAATAAATATGTATAGAACAACCTAATAGGCGTGGTATGGCAACAAGGGATATGGTTTCAGAACAATATTTTGATGAATAAATTTTATGTTGATTAATAAAAAAAATTATTTACTTTATTAAAGTTTCATCGACTCTTTATTTTGTTTATTTAAAATATAATATGATGTAAGAGAACATTTTAAAGACAAAAAATTATCATGTTTCTCATCAACAGACAATAAAAGGTAACAAATATTGGTATTACTACTAAAACCTAAAAATTATACATTTTATTTATACTTAAGGGTATTAAAAATCACTGTGGATAAACATATAATTACATCAAGTGGTTGCTATTAAATTATCAATGGTTTTAAATATTAATTATAAATCAAGTTTATGATAAAAGTCTTAAAAAAAATGGTAGACAACATATTGTCTTTGTGACATCACTCTACTGTCTATAGCTTCTATAAATCTTTTACATAATGTGATTTGTTTAATTTAATCCCTCAATAGGTGTTAATCCATTGTACTGTCGCATTGAAAATGTAGATTTACAAATCAATTGCCTATTCAAAAGTAAAAGTTTCTGGTTTCAGATAGGACTTGTAATTTAAAACAACTGTTTTAAAGACTTTAACAAGGTGATTTTCTTTGTTTTATTGTAATCTAAAGTTTTATCAGCTCCTAGGTTGGGCCATATTCAAATTCAAAAATCCTTGAGGACTTACTCTTATCACTTATTATTTTTTATTAATTTAGTTTTCCCTTCAATAGTTTATGATGTTCTGGTGGCTCATATAGTTTAAACATTGTCATTGTACATATATATGTATGTAACATTAATCCAATTAGCTTTTTGTAGGAAGCAAATAGTGACAATAGTTGTGCTACAAATTGAAAATAAAGAAAACAAAAACATTTGTCAAAAAATAATGCAATAAAAATTGTTTTATTACAAACTTACAAAGAATACTAAAAAATATATATTTTTAATTTTTAAAAACGTACTGTAAACAAAAATAAATTATAATATATATATATATATATATATACACATATGTAATACTGAATATAGTTATGAAACAACATTTTATTTTTGAGTAACTATAAACATAGAAGCAATTTATGTAAAATTGATAATTTACTCCTATTAACAATAATTCTTAGTTCTATTGTTAATCATTCATTACTGTCTTTTTTATGAAGTTAGAAATATAATAATTAGTATTTGACAATAGGAGTAAATTATATATTTTTCACAAATGTCAAGATGTTTACACAAATTGTTCATTAAAAAATGAATAATAAATTTTAGAAAGAAAAATTTCCAAATTATATGTTAGTAATTTGAAAAAAAGCAAGGGATTCAAAGAGCACACAGAACGACTGTTATTTAAAATATATTCCAATTTATTTTCCCAAACACATATAGTGAGTTACTAAATTTGGCCAGGTCAGGCAAAAGTAACAAGTTTAAAAAAGAACAAATCAAGGTAAGATAGAAATGAAGAGTTAACTGCCTAAGCATACGTATGCTAATTTCTATCTCTAGTAGCTAACATCACAGGGTATATATTATATGCATATATATTATTGTATACACAGCTAATCAAGCGTACAAATATCACACTGTGAAACACAAGATAGAAGGGTATACTTCATTAAAAAAATCAAAGCAAGATGAGAGCATATACAGGCTTAAAGATATACAATTCACAGCCTATTAATCAAACGGTGCATACACTTATCAGATTAAAGCAAGAATAGTCCGTATCATAAAATACGTATACACAAGTTCCATATGTGACAAGGTGTAGGAAATAATATCCTTGTAAAACAGGCAACTTAGCTTTTGTGTTTTGGTAACCTCTTAGCGGCTGCACCGCTCACACGAAGCCTGTGTGTTGGCGCCTGACGTCACCAGAGAGGAGTTTCCCAGCTGTTCCTCTCTGGTGACGTCAGACGCCAACACACAGGCTTCGTGTGAGCGGTGCACCCGCTAAGAGGTTACCAAAACACAAAAGCTAAGTTGCCTGTTTTACAAGGATATTATTTCCTACACCTTGTCACATATGGAACTTGTGTATACATATTTTATGATACGGACTATTCTTGCTTTAATCTGATAAGTGTATGCACCGTTTGATTAATAGGCTGTGAATTGTATATCTTTAAGCCTGTATATGCTCTCATCTTGCTTTGATTTTTTTAATGAAGTATACCCTTCTATCTTGTGTTTCACAGTGTGATATTTGTACGCTTGATTAGCTGTGTATACAATAATATATATGCATATAATATATACCCTGTGATGTTAGCTACTAGAGATAGAAATTAGCATACGTATGCTTAGGCAGTTAACTCTTCATTTCTATCTTACCTTGATTTGTTCTTTTTTAAACTTAAGTTACTTTTGCCTGACCTGGCCAAATTTAGTAACACACTATATGTGTTTGGGAAAATAAATTGGAATATATTTTAAATAACAGTCGTTCTGTGTGCTCTTTGAATCCCTTGCTTTTTTTCAAATCACTAACATATAATTTGGAAATTTTTCTTTCTAAAAGTTATTATTCATAATCTAAATAAGGGTAGCACCAGATTTGGACTTAGACAGCATTTTTAGATCTACTCTCTCATATTTTCTTTATTTAGTTTGTTCATTAAAAAAATTGACTTTATTAAACCTTTCAACATAAAAGTAAGAATATTTTATAATTGAACATTCTAATAATATTCTTTGTTTACAAACATTAAAAAATACTTAAATCGAAATATATATTATATTTTAAACATTTTCCTTTTTTTAGTTGCTACATATCGTGATCATTGCGCTAATGATTGACTTAACGATCAATGACATCATTGTCAAGCATGTCGCGTCCTAAACTTTTTGGTGCTGGTGAATTAGTAATATTAGTTTATGCGATGGAAAAATATTTTCCAAAACGTATTGGGGGTGTAAGAGCAGTGAAACAGGAATGCTGTGACAAAATTATATACGAGATGCTGAGAAGAATGCATCGTATTGTAAAAATTAAAAGAACAAGACGACAATGTCTTCGAAAATATAGTGACTTGAAGAGAAGGGAACCTAAGTACTATAAATCTATTAGAAGATTGATAAGGACATGTAAGTTTAATCTATCTGTATATATATATATATATATATATATATATATATATACACTGTATATATATATATATATATATATATAATATTTTGTATTTTTTTTTTTCTTGAATAGAAGCATATAATGTAATTTGAACTGTGTCATCATTGACGATTAATCTACAATCTTATTTTTAATTTTAATTTACAAGAATGTGATATTGTGGATTATTAAAATCATAGTATCAAATTGTATAGATGGTTATAGTTGGATGCTCTATCATAATCCTTACATAATAAAATTGTGTTTAGTGTCCCTTTCATCTATGTTTATAATCAACAGAATAAAATTTAAATTTATAGACTAATGTAAGCATGCTGAACATTGTTAGTAGATAATTTCAATTTTTTTTTTCCAGTTTAAAGTTTTATTGTTGAAGATTTCACACATCACAACATCAAAATCAGCACATTTACAAATACAAATAATATACTCCAAACAATTCTTGAAAGATACAGCTTCCTAAACCTTATTTAGGATCTTAGAGGATGCTGTAGCTGCCAACTCGGCATGCGAAGGGGGGGGGGGGGGAGGAAGAGAAAAAAATAAATAAATAAAAATTAGCAAACCTCTACCTCCTGACTTGATGGTCAGTCGCCCCCCTGTCCCTGACAGAGAGATTTAAAGCCAATGTGCCGGGAGAACCTCACCTGCAACCAGCGTCATAAAACTAACATTATTCTTTAATGGTGTAACAAATTGAATCTGTGCCATCTGGGGCCATGCTAAAATTACCCTCTTCCACTTATCAAAGAAAAGCCTAATATCCTTTTCTGATCCCCCGACTAGGTGCTGTCTTTCTATAATCATTTGTAACTTAATATTGTTAACAAACTCACCTATAGTCGGGGCCTCAGAGGCTCCCCATTTCAAAAATATCATGTGCCGTGCTGCCAAGATAACCATATTGATTAATTGTCCCTCGCCTTTGTGTCGCCCATATTTTTTTAAAAGAAAAATATGTCTTAATTGAAGAGCACACTCATCTTGTAAAAACCTATTCACCCAAAATTGGATTTTACTCCAAAATTGACAAATTTTTGGGCATTCCCATATACAATGACACATATCTGCCCCATCTAAGTGGCATTTAAAGCAATTCCCCTTATACCCATTCTGCGCCCATTTACTCATCCTCATTGGGGTTAGATAAATAGAAATTATTTAGAAGCTTAACCTGTGATTTTTTCCAGCTAACTAATCTTGTGGCTGCATCTGCCAATCTAATGCTCCTTTCAATATCTTCACCTTGCAATAAGTTGATGTATTTAGTAAGGAACATTTTCCTTTTATTTATATGTTCTTTTCCTGATATAGTTAATAAGATTTTATACCAATATGATATAGATCTTTTACCGGCCGTGTATAATTTCACTCCTGCGTCAATTCCTGGTCCTGGATCCCACACGATTCTATACATTTGCAATGGTTTAGAAAGGTAGCTTCTGGCTTGTAAATAAGCAAAAAAAGTTTTTGTTTGTAACTGGTATTGTTTGGCCAGTGTTTAAAATGTTTGTATCACTTGCCCTTCACCCTGAACTAACTGAGAAAAGTACCGTAACCCTTTCTGCCACCATATTTTAACCCCTTAGTGACCAGAGCACTTTTCCATTTTCTGTCCGTTTGGGACCAAGGCTATTTTTACATTTCTGCGGTGTTTGTGTTTAGCTGAAATTTTCCTCTTACTCATTTACTGTACCCACACATATTATATACCGTTTTTCTCGCCATTAAATGGACTTTCTAAAAATACTATTATTTTCATCATATCTTATCATTTACTATAAAATAATTTATAAAATATGAGGAAAAATGGAAAAAAACACACTTTTTCTAACTTTGAACCCCAAAATCTGTTACATATCTACAACCACCAAAAAACACCCATGCTAAATAGTTTCTAAATTTTGTCCTGAGTTTAGAAATACCCAATGTTTACATCTTCTTTGCTTTTTTTGTAACTTATAGGGCCATAAATACAAGTAGCACTTTGCTATTTTCAAACCATTTTTTTTCAAAATTAGCGCTAGTTACATTGGGACACTGATATCTTTCAGGAATCCCTGAATATCCATTGACATGTATATATTTTTTTTTTTTTTTTTTTTTTTTTTTTTTTTTTAAACAGGCTTTATTGAAAATATCAGACATCGATACAATATATAAAAAAGAACAGAAATACTTCGCAAAATAATGTGGCTCACAAAAGCAGAGAGAAGTAAAACTGTAAACAAAGTCCGTCTTGGCTCTTGTCCCCTAGTGGGAAAAGAGGTGTTTTTGTTCTCCAATAGTAGCTTTCAAAAATATTAGTATCAGTTCTTGAGTCCAATCTAATCCGCAAAGCCTGACAATTTTACAGTTCAAAAAATTTGTAACATTAGAAAATATTCAATCCAACATCAATCTTATAAGACAAAATTGTGTATAACTGGTAAAGTTCTAGGGAGGATGAATAAAGAGAGAGAAGTAAAGAGAAAGAGGGGGAAGAATCCGTGAGGGAGAGGAAAGAAAAGGAAAGGTAGAGAGAAGAAAAAAAAAAAAAAAAAAAATTTAAAAATTCTGGTTTGGGGTTAAAGGGCGTCTACAGAGTAAACCCAAGTCCACCCTGTGATGGTAGTTAAGGTAGGGTGTCATTCCATGTTGCTAACATCATCTCATGGGTTCCTAGTTGTTTAATTTTTAGATAATGTAGTCTTTCCAGGTTCAGTAGTTCCTCTACTGTGGAGTGCCATTCGTCAAGAGTGGGAATTCTTGGGGATTTCCATCTCTTAGGAATAAGCTTCTTGGCGCTTGTGAGCATAATTAGCATGAGGGCTGCAGTGGGAGCGTCTCTAGTCTTGGGGAGCTGTAAGAGTAAAACTGTCTCAGGGGTGTGTGGGATAGGGGTATGTAATTTGTGTGACATAGCGTCAAGTACAGTTGTCCAGTAACCCTGTAGCTTAGGGCATGTCCACCATATGTGAAGAAGTGTGCCATGACCACCGCAGCCCCTCCAACACAAGGGGCTGGCTGATGGGAAGAGCCTATGTAGCCTCACCGGGGTGTAGTACCACCTGGTTAACAACTTAAGGTGTATTTCTTGAACTGTCGCTGAGACTGAGGATCTTTTTGTTAGAGTAAATGCTCTTAACCATGCCTCCTCGTCTATTGTATTGTTTAGATCACTACACCAGGCCCGTGTATAGGAAGGGAGCTGGACATCAGGCGGGAGAAGTAAAAGTTTGTAAACTTTAGAGATCAGCCTTCTAGGTGAGGAAACGGCCACGCATAGGGCTTCAAACGGAGTAAGCTCTCTTCCGAAGCTCTCCTTACGTTTGTGTTGTAGTAGAAAGTGTGATAGCTGGTGATACCTAAGCCAGGATTGAAAAATTTCTCCATGTTGTTCTGCAAGATCACGTTGCGAGCGGAGCTTTCCTGCATCAAGAGCAGAGTGCAAGATACCGTCACGAAGGCTGTAGCTAGAGCCCAGTCGCGTGCCTAAGGTATAATATGGTAACTCGGGGTTTTCTATGATAGGTATCATTGGGGAATAAATCGACGAAATGTGAGTGCTAGTGGCTAGAAGTTTATCCCATTCCTGTAAGGTTGTGAGGGTTAGGTGGTATTTAAATATCAGTTTGGGGCGGCGAGAGACAGGTATCCACGCCATGGCGCCAATGTTATTTTGTTTAAAAATTTGACCATCTAATCTGACCCATTGTTTTTGCGTCGTGTTTCTGGACCATTCGATCAGTCTCTGTAGTAATATAGCTCGTCTATATCTAGACAAGTCCGGAAATCCCAGCCCGCCTCTGTCACGAGGGAGGTATAAGGTTTTCCTAGGAACCCTAGGTCTTGTACCAGACCATACAAACTGTTCAATGGAGCTTTGTAATTGGGCTATAAAGTCTTTGGGTAAGGAGATAGGAACCGTTTGCATTATGTAAAGAATGCGGGGTAAAATATTCATTTTGATTAAGCCAATTTTCCCTAGCCATGACAACATTTTATTTCTCCAGGAGGATAAGTCATTGGTAATTTCCTTTTTTATTGTTAAATAATTGTTTTTGAAGAGGTCAGCTGAATTGGCAGATAGGTATATACCCAAATACTTCAGCTTGGAAGGTGCTATTGTGATCTTGTGAGTTAAGGCTAAGTTCTGTATTTGTTCTGAAGGGGCATTAATATTCAATAATTCGGATTTAGATAAGTTTAAGTGGAAGTTTGAAAGTCTCCCGTATTGCTCTAGTTCGCGCAGTAGCTCTGGAACAGATGTTTCCACATCTGTGAGTGTGTACAGAATGTCATCCGCATAGAGCGCTTGTTTAATTTCGATTTCGCCAACTCGCAGCCCCGTGATCAGTGGGTTCTCTCTCACCTTGTGCGCTAGCGCTTCAATAGACAGAGCAAAAAGAAGCGGGGATAGGGGGCAACCCTGCCTAGTCCCATTCGTGATTTTAAAAGTTTCTGAGAGCGTGCCATTAACCCGAATTCGTGCGTTTGGTTTTGAGTATAATGCGAAAGCCATATTAATAAAGGGTTCGCCGAAGTTCATGGCTGTCATGACTCGGCGCAGAAAAAGCCAATCGACGCGGTCGAAGGCCTTCTCCGCGTCGGTCGAAAAGAGGACCATGGGCGTGCCTCCGATTTGGGCGTGGTTGATTAGTTGGATCACCTTGTTCGTGTTGTCACGCGCTTCTCGGCCGGGTATAAAACCGACCTGGTCGGAGTCGACCAGATCGGGAAGGAATTTGTTAAGTCTCTTTGCCAAAACCTTGGCAAAGATCTTCACGTCAGAGTTGAGCAGGGAGATAGGGCGAAAATTGGCAGGGGAAGTAGGGGGCTTTCCGGGCTTAGGTATGACCGCAATATGGGCCTCTAGCATCGAGCTTGCAAGTGCCGGTTCGTATATAAGAGAGTTAAATAGGTTTAGCATATGAGGTCCCAGAATCTCCAGGAATGTCCTATAGTATCTAGGAGTAAACCCATCTGGGCCAGGGCTCTTCCCACCAGGGAGGTCTTTTATGGCCTGGGAGAGTTCGTCGATGGTGATAGGAGCGTCGAGGGAGTCCCTATCCTCGCCGCTCAGTCGGGGTAGTCCTATTTTGGATAAGTAGTTGTCTATTGACTTTTGCCTGTCGGTTGCGTGATTAGCTTGGTGTGACAAGTCTTGTTTGTGTGCAATGTTGTAGAGCTTAGAGTAGTAAGCGCGGAAGGAGTTCGCTATTTGCTTGCTTCCCTTCAACGCTGTACCATCCAAGTCCTGTATGAGGTGAATATGTGTTTTGAGTTGCTCTCTGCGTATACTTCTGGCTAATAATTTGCCTGGTTTGCTACCCCCTTCGTAATATAGTTGTTTTGTTACCATCAGTCTACGGTGAAAGGTCTCAAGTTGGTGTTTTTTGAGTTGTTGTTTAGCACAATCTAAGGATTTGCTAACCTCTTTATTGTTAGGGTCACTTTTATGGGTGGTTTCTAGGTCAACTATGTGGTCTAGAATTTGTTTGTGTTTCAGGTTTCGCTGTCTAATCAGGCGGGCCTTGTGTTTGAGGAATTCTCCTCGAACAACGCACTTGTGTGCTTCCCAGAAAGATGTGATAGAAGTGTGTTTAGGGTCATTATGTTTTAGATAGTCTAAAATGGATTTCTGGATGTCTGCTTTTATCTCTGGGTTTTCTAGTAGGAGATCGTCCAACTTCCATATGTACGTTGTGGGGGGTATGTCCGGCCATTGTATGTTGCAGGTTAATGGGGCGTGATCCGACCACGTGATAGGACCAATTGTGCTTTTAGTTACCATGTCAAGCCCAATGGAATCAAAGAGGAAGTAGTCTATTCGGGAGTATTTGTTGTGTGGTGGAGAGTAATATGTGTAGTCCTTGTCAGTTGGATGAAGTGTTCTCCATACGTCATGTAATTGTAGATTTGTGATAGTTGATCTAACTGATTTAGTAATTTTACTGGGGATACTGGCTGAGCCATTAGATGTATCGACGCTTGCGTCAAGCGGTACGTTAAGGTCACCCGATAAGAAAGTGGGGCCCTTGGCAAAGTCTAATATTAGTTTCGAGATTCTTTTCATATAATGGTGTTGGTCTGAGTTTGGAGCATAGAGTGTGGCTAGTGTCAGTGGGTGGTCATAGAGCGTACCAGTTAAAAGTAAATATCTACCCTCGGGATCTCTTTCTATATGTGAGATTTTTAATGGGATGGAGTGATGAACTAGGATGCCCACTCCGCATTTCTTAGAGTTACCCGAGGCAAATAGCGCTATTGGGTACTGTTTAGGGTTCCACTTTGGCTCTCTGCCCTTGCGGAAATGGGTCTCTTGGAGAAAAAGAATATGACTGTGCAATTTGCCAAGTTCTCTCATTGCTATCGATCTTTTACCTGGGTCATTAAGACCTTTTGCATTTATTGTGGTGAGATTAAGGCTATGTAGGCCAAACTTACTTTGTGAATGTGACATCTTGTGTAGGAAGACAAAAAAAAAAAAAAAAAAAAAAAAAAAAAAAGGGAGGAGAGAGAGTGAGGTGGCAAGCAAGTGAGCGCAGAGAGGGAGGGTACACTGCGGGGGAGAAGAAAAACAAGAGTTGCCTAACGTAGAGCAGACAACTGAAAGAAGTGGACAAAAGTGGGATGTAGAATAGTAAGACAAGGGGAAAGAAAAAGAGGGAGGTCTCTGTTGAAGTGAAGGAAGTAGCAGCTACTCGGGTCGTTAAAGGGAACCACCCGTGTAGAAGTAGAGGTGAGAAAGGGATAGTAATCCTCTGGCAAGTACAAACTTTATTACGTCATTGAATATTTCCAGGGTGTGGGAATTCCCAGGCCCTGAAGGTGTTACTGATATGGCATCAGGTAAGGGAAGGGGAGTGGGGAAAAGAGGCAAGTAGGGAGGGAAGAGGGGGAAAGAAGTAAGGGTGGAGAAAGGAAGGTAGAAAAAGGGGAAAGGTGAGGGAAGGAATGGAGGAAAAGGGGAAAAGGGGGGAGAGGGGAAGGGGAGGGAGGATAGGGGAGGGAGAGGGAAAGGGGAGGGTGGTAAGAGGGGGAGGAAGGGGATTGGGTGGGGGAGGGGTGAAGGGAGGGTAGGGGGAAGGGGGGAGGGGAAGGGAGGAGTGGAGGGGGGGAGGTAGGGAAGGGAAAGGGTGAATGGGAAAGGGAAAGGAGAGAAGGGAGGAGAAGGACTACTGGGGAAGGGGTATACAAAATAATCAATTACTTTATAATCACACAACTATGCTTAACAGAGTATCAACATGAACAATTTTTAAATATCATCAAAAATAAGTGCAGTTTTCCGTGTCATCAGCGACACTAGCTATCATTTGCTAAATTAACTATAGCTATTGAGCAGTAGAGTGTGCCTTCTGAGGTGTTTTTGTAATTCTATTCGCCTCAAAGACTCATATAAGACCCAGAGTATTAGGGGGGAAGAGGGAAGTACGAGGGAGGGAGGGAGGGAGAGGAGGGGGACGGAAGATGGGAATGGAGGGAGGGGGAGAGGAGGGAGCAAGGATATTTGTTACATTATTTACGAGAGGTTGTGCCCAACAGAGTAGAAGCATAATTGTTTTCAAGTCTCAACATGAGAAAGGGATATTTTCAGTGTCAACGGCATAGTTATTAAACACATACTTACTACAAGCTGTAACCATATAGATTGTGGGTTCAGGGCGTACTGTAATATATTTTTTTTTTTTTTTTTTTTTTTGAAAACTAGTAGTTGAGGTGGCCTACTTCTACGGATAGACATTTATAGTCATTCAATTATAAAACGTAACTTTTGAAGCAGCTCTCTGTTTTTTTGTATCACACAAACTCGTTGAGGGCCCAGAGTAAAGGGGAAAGAAGGGGGGGAGGGGAGGACAAAGGAAGGAGGGGGAAATGGGGGGGGGGAGGGAAGAGCAAGGGTGGGAAGGAGGGGAAAACAAGGCAGTCAATTACATTGTCATCACGAAACTTTGCCCAATGGGGCAGCATCATAAACCTATTCAAACAACAACATAAGTGCATGAAATTTTCTGTGTCAGTGTTATAACTAGACAACGCATGCGTACATTAAACTATAAACACTTTGCAATAAAGATAACTTTTGAAATAGATCTGTGTTTCTCCGTCACCCCAAGCACCCGTCACAGGCCCAGGGCGAACCCCTGATAACTGTGGAGAAGCAGTTCAGTCTCGTAACATCAGGGTCTCCCTGTTTGCAGGTGAGGGGGGGGAAGTCCCCGTCCCCTCCCATCTCGATAATAGTTAAAGGATACTGGAGTGTCAGAATCGGATGGCATGGCCACCCGTCACTGCAGATGGTGTGTGGTTAAACCTTTTCAAGCTTCAGGAGGCTGAGGTAGAGGCCTCCAGCCCAGCGTTCTGTGGGCGAGTTTCATCTTCTATTGAAAGACTGGACAAGAAGGCCCGAGCATCTGAGCCAGGTCGAAAAACTGCTGTCTTGTTGTTCCCTGTTGCAATTAGAGATACAGGAAAGCCCCAGCGGTATTGAATTTTGTGAGCCCTTAGCTTCGATGTTATAGGGGCTAGCTCCCTTCTTTTTAATAGTGTAGTTGGAGAGAGGTCAGAGAAAATCTGTAGTTCTTCGCCTGCGTGCTGGACTGGTTGCTTGTTGCGTGCACAGTTGAGTACCTCCTCTTTGTCTTTAAAATTTAGAAAACGGACTATAATGTCTCTGGGGGGTGCCTTTGGGGGAGGCCTGGCTCGCAGAGCCCTATGTGCTCGTTCCAAAGGTAGTTCAGGAGATGTCGGGGTGTCTTTAAGTGTGCGGAACAGGCTTTGTAAATACCCCTCTATGGCTGGAGGGTGTATAGTTTCTGAGACACCTCTGATTCTCAGATTGTTGCGGCGCCCCCTATTGTCCAGGTCTTCTATTTTGTCGGATAATATTTGTATAGTCTCTGACTGTTGTTGGATTTCAAGTTGCATCTGTGTGACTGTTGTGGTGGTGTCAGCTTGTCTAGCTTCAGTGTGAGTCAGCCTGGTATCTAGTGAGCCTATATCTTTCCTGAGGTCATTAAATAAATCTCTCATTTCTCTGACTGCATTTTTAATGTCCTCTTTTGAAGAGAGTTGCTGTAGGTCTTCCCTTGTAATGTGCTGCATGATTTGTGTGTCTGTGATTTGCAAAGGTGGTAGAGGTGCAGTTTGGTGGGAGTCTGTGCTGCACTGATTCTCCAAAGTGTTATGTTCCACTTGTTTTAGGTAGCCACTCAGAGTGCGGACAGGCGTGTTTTTATCTGTTTTATTATTTTTTTTGCAAGGCATAACTGAGCAGGCCCCTGTTCCAGGAGAATGTGTGAGCGGATCTTGCCTGCTTTTTTTTTTTTTTTTTTTCTGTACAGCAGGTGTACTAGAGGGCTGTATTTGTTTGTGGAGAAATGCTAATCATGTAACACACTCTTTTTTTTATTTATTTTTTCTCCCTTTTTTTTGTGAGTAATAAATTATAATTAAGCCCAAAATTGCACCAGTGTAATGTCCAGGGAGCTTGAAAAAGGCCAGAGAGCAGCGTGGTAAGTGAAGTTATGTTTATATTTCTCTTATAGAGACCGCTGCGCTCCCTGCAAGCTGACAAGATGGAGGATTGTAAAATGCTGCTATGCAGCGTTTTGTAAAAGTGAAGGCGCAGGTAATTTTAATTACAGCTAAGTGTAAATGCCGGTCAGGGAGCCTGATCTTGGAGCTCAAAACTAATCAAGTCCAGACCCAATGATCTGTATATGCAGGGGTAGCGGTGTGTGAGGAGCGGAGCACATATGGTGTGACCGCGTGGCTTTCTGTGTGTCAGTGCTCGCTCCTTACCTTGTAGCAGTGACTGTGATTAGTCCTCCTCGATCCCTGTTATTAGGTCTGAGTTGTTCTTTTTGGGTCCGACCTGAGAGCGGTAAGTAGTGCCCGCAAAGGCACCTCCGGCACAGAAGGCCCCAAGCTCCGTCCGGTTTGCAGGTCCCAGTCGTCCTCACTCCTAATGCTGGGTATAATGGAACAGGCAGGCAGAATTTGTAGAGACCTGTCAGGCAGGAAGGTGTGCCAAATTGTCCCCCACAGATTTAGGGAAATGGGTTAGGAAAATGCCATATTTAGTGCATTATACTGCCAAAGAATTCAGGAGCTTTTTCAGAACACAGCCATTCGCCTGCGTGGCTAAGCTCCGCCCCCCGTATATATTTTTTTTTAGAAGACATCCCAAAGTATTGATCTAGGCCCATTTTGGTATATTTCATGCCACCATTTCACCGCCAAATGCGATCAAATACAAAAAATCGTTCACTTTTTCACAAATTTTTTCACAAACTTTCAGTTTCTCACTGAAATTATTTACAAACAACTTGTGCAATTATGGCATAAATGGTTGTAAATTCTTCTCTGGGATCCCCTTTGTTCAGAAATAGCAGACATATATGGCTTTGGCTTTGCTTTTTGGTAATTAGAAGGCCGCTAAATGCCACTGCCCACCACATGTGTATTATGCCCAGCAGTGAAGGGGTTAATTAGGAAGCATGTAAGGAGCTTTTTGGGGTATTTTTAGCTTTAGTGTAGTGTAGTAGACAACCCCAAGTATTGATCTAGGCCCATTTTGGTATATTTCATGCCACCATTTCACCGCCAAATGCGATCAAATTAAAAAAAATGTTACATTTTTCACAATTTTAGGTTTCTCACTGAAATCATTTACAAACAGCTTGTGCAATTATGGCACAAATGGTTGTAAATGCTTCTCTGGGATCCCCTTTGTTCAGAAATAGCAGACATATATGACGTTGGCGTTGCTTTTTGGTAATTAGAATGCTGCTAAATGGCGCTGCGCATCACACGTGTATTATGGCTAGCAGTGAAGGGGTTAATTAGGTAGCTTGTAGGGAGCTTGCAGGGTTAATTTTAGCTTTAGTGTAGAGATCAGCCTCCCACCTCAAACATCAGACCCCCTGATCCCTCCCAAACATCTCTTTTCCCTCCCCTACCCCACAAATGTCCCCGCCATCTTAAGTACTGGCAGAAACTCTGCCAGTACTAAAATAAAAGGAAAATGTTGGCTTTTTTGTGCATTTTTTTAGCATATTTACATATGCTTATGTGTAGGATCCCCATTAGCCCCCAACCTCACTGATCCCCCACCAAACAGCTCTCTAACCCTCCCCCTCTGACTTAATGTGCGCCATCTTGGGTACTGGCAGCTGTCTGCCAGTACCCATTTTAGTGAAAAATATGCTGTTATATATAAAAAAAATGTCCCTTTTCTGTAGTGTAGCTTCCCCCCCCAATACCAACCCCCCACCCCTTCCTGATCCCTTAGATGCTTTCAAAAAAATAAGTTTATTTTATATTTTTTTACAATCAACTTGTACCTTTTTTCTGTAGTGTAGCGGTTCCCACCCGCTCCCACCCCGTGCACGCGCCCGCCCGCCACCACCCCGTGCGCGCCCCCGGCGATACCGCAACCGATCCCGCCCCCCTCTCTGACTAAGAAGCCATCGATGGCCGCCCACCCACCTCCCACTTCAGCTCCCACCCACCAACGAATGCGGCCATCGATGTCCGGTGCAGAGAGGGCCACAGAGTGGCTCTCTCTGCACCGGAGGGGTAAAAAATGTTATTGCAGGATGCCTCAATATCGAGGCATCCTGCAATAACCGGAAATCAGCTGGAAGTGATCAGGATTGCTTCCAGCTGCTTTCCAAACCGAGGACGTGCAGGGTACGTCCTTGGTCGTTAAGTGACTTTTTTAAGAGGACGAACCACATTGGCAAAAGTTAAGAGAGTGCTAACATTGCTAGGCAAGCTCCTATATGGATGATGTAAAATTGCCTTGAGATCAAAGGGTTTTAACAATATGGATTCTAAATCATAATAAGTCACGTGGTTAGCTTCCATTAACCAGTCTATTATTATTATTATTATTATCAGGTATTTGTAGAGCGCCAAAAGATTCCGCAGTGCTACTACATTATATCTTACGATGTCCGGCAGAGCCATACCAGCATATCTTTTACTTTGAAGAAGTTTCTCAGTTGCTACACAGATTTTCTTCTTACCCCATATAAAATGTGCACAGGCTCTATTGTACCTTGCAACATCTCATTTGTTAATCAATAATGGTAGATTCTGCATTAAGAACAGTAACCGGGGGAAAACTATCATTTTAATCAACACTATTTTCGCAGAAAGCGATAAATAGTGTATATTCCACTTACCTAATCTTCCCTCTAAATTATCAAAAAACTCAGCATAGTTGAGACTGTACCATTCTTTGGGGTTTTTGCTTATTTTGATACCTAAATAATTTATCGATTTTACTTCAGTAAAGCTGTGTTGTAAGTGACTCGCTCTTGTTTGATTGATCCATAGCAGCTCTGACTTTTCCTTATTAATTTTATATCCGGAGAAAGTAGTGAAGTTATTAATAATTGCCAGACATTTGGGTATACTTTCTTTAGTATGCTGTAAAAATAACATATTGTCGTCGGCATATAAAGAGATTACAACTTTATGTCCCCCACATTCTACTCCCTTTAATTCTTGTCTAAGTTGGACAGCCAATGGTTCTAGTGCTAAATCAAAAAGTAAGGGTGACAAGGGACAACCCTGTCTGGTCCCTCTTTGTAAGGTTATAAACAGGGATAAATCCTTTTAATTAACTGAACCAGGTTACCTTCAAGGCCAAATTCCTTAAGAGTCGTAAATAAGTGATTCCAAATTATGGAATCAAACGCTTTTTCTGCGTCGATCGTTAGCATAGCCAGATCTGTTTGTGATTTTTTCTTTAACGTCTGAGTTTTATTAGAATAATGGTCTAGAATAACTAGCACCCTCCGCATATTCCGGACAGGATTTTTCTCCGGGATAAATCCAGATTGATCATTATGGATCAACTTACCGACCCCTTTTTTAAGTCTATCTGCAATAATCGCCGTTAATATTTTATAGTCTTGATTCAGGAGTGAAAGTAGATGGTATGATCCCAAATCGACCGTTGCTTTCCCTTTCTTGTGAATTAATGTCACTGTTGAATCAGTAAAATAAAGTGAATTTAGATTCCCTTGCACAAAATAGCTGTTATAAAGTTCCAGTAATGTTCCCGAAATATCATTTTTAATAATTTTATAGAATTCTGCCGGGAGACCGTCCAGCCCCGGAGCTTTAATAACTTTAATTAATTATCTAAATCCTATTAATCTATTTTTGGGACCCGAATCTTTTGCCAAAACTCAGACAGTCTTGTCTTATCAAGTACCTCACTAGAGTATAATTTTTGATAATATCTGTGGAAGGCCTCTCTGATCTCTGTCAATTAAGTAAGCACTGTGCTCCCTTCTTTGATAAGTGGTATTGGGTTATTTTTTTTCCTGTAATTTATTATCTTTGCCAGATGCTTTGTGGCAATCCCCTGATACCCTTGACAGTATGCTCTTGTGCGAATGTCATCATTTGCCCATTTTTCTCTAAGAAAGATCTCACGCTCTAATTTAGCAATTTTATAACTATTCCAGGAGAATCTATTTGGGGTAGTCACATACCTCCTATATGAATTTTTAAGTTGGTTGGCTAGTTGGATCTCCCTATTTTTAAACTTCCGCTTTCTTTTAATCATATAATTTTTAATCTCGCCCCGCAAAACAGCTTTTCCTGCTTCCCAGAATACTTCTGGGCTGTTCACATCAGGGCTGTTCTGTCTGTAATACTCTCTGCATCTTTCCGATAGGAAATTCCAGAATTTTTCATCTAGAGACATGTATTTAGGGAAACTGAACATATTCCTACTTCTGCCTTTGATTGCCACATCCTCTATCTTCAAACTTATTATCGCGTGATCCGATATTACTATCTCAGCAATTTGTGTCTCTATTTCTAGAGCCAATAGTTTCTCATCTATCAAAAACATGTCTATCCGTGAGAAATTTTTAAATGATTTAGATTCGCACAAAAATGTGCACTCATCTGGGTGCTGTAAGCGCCAAATATCTCTTAATTTTAAAGTCTTTGCTAATTCCTGTAGGAACTTTGCCTCTCTATTATGTTTCCTAATGGCTCCGGATCATAACCGATCAATCCCTGGGCACATCGTAGCATTAAAGTCGCCGGCCACCACAATGTTTTGTCCTAGATAGTTTGCAGATTTGTTCTTTATCATTTCCCAAAATTCTATCTCAATTTCATTTGGGCCGTATATATTACAGAACGTCCACAATCGGTTACTAATTTCAGCTTGTATATACATAAATCTCCCTCTCGGGTCTAATATTTGACTCTTAATCACATATGACCGATTCCTGTTGAACATTATGGCCACTCCGCGTTTCCTACTATTCCAAGGAGTTGCTATGATTTCAGCGATCCAATTAGTTAACAGCTTTTGTATTTCCACCTCTTTCAAATGCAACTCTTGCAAAAAAATGACCTCTAGCGAGTGGCGCTTTAACATTTTTATTCTTTCTTTTAATAGGGGAGGTGACACCTCCTACGTTCCACGACACGCACTTCACCATTTAATTTTAATATTTATTTTAAAAACCATCATTAAAAAAAATTTGACTTCCTACCTCTCTGCCAGGGAATAAGGTTTGATCTATCCATTGACATAAGAGACATGCCTACTGCGCCTGGTGTTCCCCGACAGTCACCCATCCCGGTACTGACAAGGCCCAGCCCTGCTCCATTTCTGAGATCATACGGGATCGGGTGTATCAAGGCAGCTTGGCGGTATTCAAGCAGAAAATAAAACATGTCCAACATCATCATTAATCTATAATAATATAGAGACCTAAACATCATATTCAGTACATCATACCTCTACACCATTTTCTGTACAATATTTTTTAGCTTCTGTTGCTGAGGTTAATACAGTCACATTCCCTTCTGAATTAAAAAATACAATTTTGGCTGGATACCTCCTGTTTGCCTGAATCCCTGCCTTAATTAAACTTGTGCAGTAGGGTGCCATAGCCTTTCTATTTGAGGAGGTCTCCGTTGAGAAATCCTGAAACAGAAAGACCGGTTTCATACCTATCTTGAACCCCTGAATTTTCCTATAATGTCTCATTATCTGTACCTTGTGTTGAAAATTTAGATACTTAATTACCACCATCCTTGGGCGCGAGTTGCCTTCTTGAGACCCCCTCACTAATCCTGTTCTGTGTGCTCTTTCTACATGGATTTTTTTTCTGCTAACTGCATCCCTAGCAATTGTGTTAGAGTAACTGAAGCAAATAACACCAGATCTTCATATTCGCTTAACTCGGGCAGTCCAATAATGCGAATATTATTCCTGCGTGACCTGTCTTCCAGATCCTCTATTTTAGATTGCATCATTTTTATTTTGTTCTCATAGTTAGTCCAATTTGTATCTTGTATATTTTGTCTATCCTCTACTACTGATATCCTCTCTTTGACTTCTAATATCCTATTTGAGAAGGATCTGATCTCTGGGGATAGGGTGGCTATATCCTTGTTGACTGATTCAAATTGGGGTAGAATCATTTCTGCCAGTTGGTTAAGTGTCAGCTGTTTCTCTGTGCCTAATGACTGAGGATCCATACTATCCTCTAGACCTGTCTCCTGTGTCATTTTGGACTTTTTGTCTCTCTTAGGGGGCATCGCGGGGAACCTAACTTTAAGGTTAGGGATATACCTTTCCATGGAGTGTACATTGGTGTAATGTTATGAGCAAAAATTTATCATCAGATATAGAAAAAGTGCTCAGAAAAAAAAAAACACAAAGGGAAAAGAAAAAGGGGCCACTCTCTACTAGATCAGAAAGGTCCAGGTGTACCTTTTAACTAATAGTGCTTAGTGTACCAATGCAGCTAATGCTGCTCTGAAAAAAATATGCAAATGAGGGAACTCCCTCTGAAGAATCTTTGTGTAACTAATAGTGCCTGTAAATTGTGCAGTGTGAATATGGGATATACCTAAAAAAAAAATCAACACAGACTGAAGGTCTCCCTAAATGCCCTATCTACTGTCCAACCAGCTCAAATTGGTCTCTCACCCCTATGTCCCTTTACCAGATATTTAACCTTGATAACCTTCCAAAGTTATACAACACTTTCTACTAATGGTTTAATATCTAAACAATAGACTATCAGTATAATCAAATATCTTTACCCCACCAGATACACAAAAACTAAGGATGTAGTCAGAGCCTTCTCATTCCCCTATAATTCAACCTATAATCTATAATGGGGTATTCTACAAAAAAAAAGAAAAGATAACAGTACAAACAACGTCCCAATAAATACTTATAGCAGTATTGGTTTTAACTATATACTGCCGTTCCAGACAACGTGTGCTGTTGGTAAATTAGGTACTAAATGTCTCTTCATCTCCAGAAGCTTTATGACAGGATGGGGATGCTTAATAATATTCAGGTCACGTTTCTCGTCCAGACCAACATTCATATATTGATAGCTTTACCCAGAAGGGCAAGATTCTGTTGAGCCAAACCAGCTCACCGTCCAGACCCCTCTTTCAAAGTCCCTTTCTCTTTGGGGCACAAGCTACCAAAAAAGAAAAAGTCTTCCTGTTTTATAAGTGATTACAACCTTTGCTATAGCCACCTCCGGCACCTTTGTTGTATCCAGGCTTCCTCAGGGGGGGAGTACAAAAAGGCTCAATGAGAATTCACCAGCTTCAAGGCCTTGATCTAAGCCCCCATAACTCAACAAGTACCCATCGTGGCTTGCGAACTGTATCCGAAATCTCTCATGGATCAGCTTGTGATATACCAGCCAATCTAGTTAGGACAGGTGAAGGGGAGCTTTTTATGTGTTAGAAATGTTTATAAAATAGCATCAATTTGTGCAATTGTGTATATAAGCTTAGTGCAATATAGAAAGAAATTTATCTTCTAAAATTTAATAATTAAATAACGAAATAAATTTATATACTAGAAAGATCTAAATTAATAATAGACAGAAACCAGGGGTAATGTACAAGATATCGAAATTTATAACATTGTTAAAAAATACTGTTAACAGAATACAATATAATCAAATACAATTTAGATACATATGAGCTCATACTACCCTGACCGGTGCTTAACTTTGTGATCTATACTTTAAACGCCCTACTTCAAGGCTGGATCTCTGATACCGCCCCAGGGCTTTATTCCTTATTCAGCAGTTGCTCTTAGCTCTCCTTCTACCCCGCCACTAAGTGGGCCCTCACACCTCCAAGCAACACTCCAGACCCGTCAGTCTTCAGACCCCTTCCAGAACAATGCTTTACCCAGGCAACAGTTCCATTTTCCTTTGCAAGCACACAGACATAAGCGTTATAGCAGAAATGCATACAGAGTCAATACTTGCGTAACCTGCTGTTCGTCTGCCATCCTGTTTCCTTGCATCCGTTCTTCTCCTCTATCCCTCCGCTTACACGGCTCCAGGCGAGACACCTCCCATCTGTTTCCGGGTGGCTCGGATAGATGGCTGCCTCATGCAGCCGGCAGTCGAAACTGTATTTCGCTCTAGGTAAGGTCCGCGGGTGAACTCACAACATCTTTAGGGGAATTCTGTTGTCAGACTACAGCCTCTCTCCAGCGTGGCTGTTGGTGCTGTGTGTGTGTCCGTGGCCGATACCAATCAGCTGGGTATCAGTTGAAGGGGACTTCCGTCTCTCAGTTGTCAGCTCTCCCCTGGCAGGGCTCTCACTCCCGGCAATAGGAGATGTTGTGGCGGGGTATGTTTGAATGCATCTCTCTCTCACAGAGCTCTGGCGTGCAAGTCTGTTACACGCTCCTCCCACAGGAAGTCCACAAATGCTGCTTCTAGAATTTTACTTCTGGAGATGATTTCAATTTTAGTTATTATGAGAAAAGGAACATGCTTAAAGGGACACCAAACATTTTTTTTATTTCCTGATTCAGAAACACCATTCAGTTTTACGACACTTCCTAATTTACTACTTTTAACAATTTTTATTCATTCTATAGCTATCTTTATTTAAAAAAACATGAATGTGATGCATAGGAACAGGCCATTTTTTGTTTGTGAACCTTTCTTGCTTATTGGTTGGTAAATTGAAGCCTCCAATAAGCAAGCACTATCCATGTGGCTGAGCAAAACATGGCCTGGGTGCTAAGATTTACATTCCTGCTCTTAAAAAATATATCAAGTTAAACTAGAGAAAATATTGATAATTGTAGTAAATTAGAAACTTTATCACAATGACATGCTCTATCCGAATCAGGAAAGAAAACAATTTGGCTGAGTGGCACTTTAACAATGTTAGTATAATAAAGTTTTCAAAGTTAGAAAAGTAAGCATGCAGAACTGTGATAGTAAAGTAAAATGTAATTGTAATTAGTCGGTAAAAATGAACTTCATGAACAATGTTAGTAGATTATAGATTTAATTGTAAGAAAAAAAGCATGCTGAACTGTGTTAGTAGAATGAAATTTAAATTCTTGATTAAAAAAAAAAAATACTATTAATAAAATTTGAGTAGCATGCATAACTTCCAATTTTTAACAAATTTGTTAAACATTTTTCTATGTTAATTTTTTATTAGTTTTTGTTTTATATTTATATGTTTATAGATATATGAAGTAAGAAAATAAAGGGTAAACGGCCACCACGCTACCTTCGGTCAATGTTGGAAACACCCAGGAGTGAAGCTTTATCTCCACCTATGCCACTAACACTATTGGATATTGAATTATCTCCCAATCCATATCAAGGTTTTCATAAAAACACACAGACAGGTAATGGTTAGTTAACATAAAATTTATATTTTTAAAATAGTTTTTGGCTTCATAGTTGTTTATCTTTATCTTTGTTATTACTGTAACATAGATATTACCATGGAAGACCTAGAAAATATGACTGAAATAGATGATTTTCAAAATCCTGATAGTGTGCCATTAGGTGAAGGGTTGAGTTCAGATGATAGTCAGCCAAGAATTAAGAACATTGATGGAAGATAAAGGTATGTTTCATACTCATTACTCCTAAAACAAACACAAAATTGGTTTTAAATATTAAATATTGCATATTTTTAGGGGTAGGGTCTGATTAAACCTTTAAAGGAGTGGACAAAATTGTAGAAGCCAATATAGTCGATGAAATAGATAATACACCAGCAGGAGGTAATAATTGTGAACAGATAACCATGAGATAAATTGAAAATGGATATGTAAATTTAAATACTAATGTTTTGTTTTTGTTATTCTACAGATGTATCTTCAACATCAACTACTGAAACTGAAGACAAAAGTACTAATATAATATAAAAGTACAAAGATAATGTTAAACTCAAAATCTCTACAATTAGGGCAACTTTGGGAATTTTATTGGAGCAAGTAGATTATCTGTACCGAAAATATGTTATTTGATTTTATTCTGTTATTTTGGAATATAATTTGCATAAGAAAGGCAAAAAAAGCCAAATCCTTTTTTTGTTTGTGAACAATCAATAGTAATTCTGGATTTTTTTTTAATTTTTTTTTTTAAACTTTTTATTTATAACCAGCAGTGGATGCAGAAAAACAAGATTAGAAGTCTTGCGCCACGCAGGGCCAAATATCATATATTATACCATAACAGAAAGAAAAACAGGCGTAATTACAAAGTTATAAATATTAAACAGAATTTTGCCCATAGATAGCCTCCCTAATGAACTGCATACGCTTTTTTGACTCCCTTTTTTTTTTCCTGGACACCGCAAATGCCAAAAACATTCTAATGGAAAGTAATCTAGAAAAAAATTAAAAGTTAAATCAAAATAATAAACATAGTGATATTTTCTCTTAGAGCAGTAAATATCATTCC
Source organism: Bombina bombina (assembly GCF_027579735.1). Taxonomy (NCBI): domain Eukaryota; kingdom Metazoa; phylum Chordata; class Amphibia; order Anura; family Bombinatoridae; genus Bombina; species Bombina bombina. The sequence goes on from NC_069501.1 coordinate 296,819,321, forward strand.
ATTTACTTCAGTTCTGCAAACATTTTCAATACTCTATGGGTTTCATGTAAGGATAAAAAAAAAAAAAAAGGAAAAACCCATACATTATTTACATAGAAAACAAATAACCATGTCCTAACATTTTATACATATTATAATAACAGTAGATGAAACAAAAACATCCAGTTTTTAGTGGACAACATGAAATCATGCTGGTTGAACAAACTTAAGATCGAGAGGAGGGAGAGAAAAAAAAAATTCTCCTCTCCCCGCCCCCCCAGCCCATCCCGCCCCCCTATCCAAAAAGAAACAAAATACTATACTAAGAATAGGGATTGTCTCTGCCTCAGACTCAGGTAACCTAATCTCACTGTCTCAATTAGCCAAATTAATAACTTAATACCAGGAAACTGGGAATGAATCTCTCAGTATCAGACCCTCGAAATATTCAGATTTATGAAACACTTTAGTCAATATATACTGTGTAGAAATGGAAAATGATTGGATGATCTTCATCCATTTATTAAAAAAACCTTGGACTTGTTTATTCTGTAAACTTGTTATATTGTGATGTTCAAAAATAATTTGTAGTTTAACTGCTTCAATAAATGCCTTAAAGGAGGGAGAATTCTTACTCTTCCAGTTTCTCAAAATCAGATTACGCACCACTAAAATAATCGTATTAATAATATCCTGACTTTGATCCTCTGTATATAGCAAAAGAATTCTACTTGGCGTGAAAAGAAAATGGTCTATTAAATATTTGTTTAAACAAAAATTAACTTTCTGCCAAAATTGTCTTATTTTAGGGCAATGCCAGAAACAGTGGAGCAAATCAGCTCCAGACCTATGACATTTGTAACAAGAATCTATTTGTCCTGGTTTCCATTTAGCTAATCTAAAGCGTTATTAAGGAGCTTTAGATCAGATTCTTTCCAGGAAGAACGTAGGGGAGCTGCATTTAGCCACATGAGGCCCTTCTTGATATTATCATAGTTAATCTCTTCAAAATGTTTAGACCAGTATAATAAAAATTGCTCTAAGTTTAATTGACCTTGCTTTGCCAAAAGTATCTTGTACAATAGAGATATTGATCGATTCCCTTGTCTATATATGTTAATATAGTCCCCAATTATATCAAAGTTTTCTGACCAAATTCCTGTCTGTAGTTTTTTATTTGTAAAATGTTGAAGTTGCAAGTATGCATAGAAACTCTTATTTGATAGATTATATTCAACAGCTATGTCGTCAAATGTTCTCATATTGAGCCTCTCATCAAGTAATTGTACTAAACTTGTTAAACACTTTTCTGCCCAATTTCTAAATATCGAGTACTGACACCCTGTTAGAAATTCAGGGTTTCCTCTAACTGGTAGAAAGGCAGACATATGAAAATTAATCTGCAAGCAACCACATAGTTGTTGCCATGCTTTAACCACATTGATTAAGCTGGTGGTTCTCTTAATACTATCCGGTAGTTGTGAATGCGGGCAATGTAATATTGCTTTAAGAGAGAAGGGTTGTATGAGATTCTCTTCAATTATTAAATTAGTCAAATGATTATAAGATAGTAGCCAGTCAACTCCATATTGTGCTAGTATGGCAATATTATAGGTCCTTATATCAGGGAATGCTAGGCCCCCAAATTCCTTGAACTGTAATAGCTTTGCTATCGCAAGCATATGTCTGGTCTTGTTCCAAAAAAAATTGGCGCATGCCTGATTAAAAATCCTAATATCTTTGTCCTTAATATATAAAGGAAGATTATTCATGATGTATATTATTTGGGGAAAAAGAGAATAGTTTTGATCAACATTACTTTAGCTGAAAGAGGAATCCGAAAAAAAGACCAATGTTGCAAATTCGAGGATATATGGGAGAAAAAGGGTGTAAAATTTAATTTATACCACATATTCGGGTCCCTATGTAATATTATTCCCAAATATCTGAAGCTCTCAACCTCTTTTAAATTATGATGTTTCAAGCTATCTTTGTTTTTACATAGCCAAAGAATCTCAGTTTTTGTGGTGTTAACCTTATAACCTGAAATTGCACTAAATAGATTCAATGACCTCATAGCTATTGGTATATTTAAACTAGTGTTTTCGAAATATAATAACAGGTCATCAGCATAAATTGATAACACACATTTTTGACTCCCAAACTTTATTCCTTCTAGTTCTTGTCTTACATAGATTGCTAATGGCTCTATAGCTATATTAAAAAGGAGAGGAGAAAGTGGGCATCCCTGTCGCGTCCCTCTTTCCAATTTAAAGAAAGGGGTTTGGCTATTATTGACCAAGATCGTCGAAACCGGATAGTTATATATAGTTCTGATGACGTTTATCAGATTACCAAAAAAAACAAAGTTAGTCAAGGCGTTGAATAGATGTTCACAAATTATGGAGTCAAAGGCTTTCTCGGCATCAACCATCAACATAGCAAGGTCATGTATAGATACTAGTTTATCTCGATGTGACCTATTCCAGAAATGTTCTAGGATCATATAAGTTTTCCGTATATTCTTAGTGGAAGATCTATTAATCATAAACCCCGATTGATCTGGATGTATAATTTCCTGTAATGTTTTTTTTTAATCGATTAGCAATTATAGAAGTAAGTAGTTTGTAATCTGTATTCAGCAAAGAAATAGGCCTCTATGACCCAGGGTCTGATGGATTTTTATCTTTTTTTAAGATGAGGGTGATGATTGACGCCGAGAAGAACCATGACATTGCCCTTCCACCAGCGTAATATTCATTAAACAGACATGTCAACATGAGAACAATCTCTGATTTAAGTAATCGATAAAACTCCGCCGGTAGTTGGTCCGGTCCTGGGGCCTTACCTAATTTAGGCCTAGATTTGGAGTTCGGCGGTAAAAGGGCTGTTAACGCTCCGCGGGTTTTTTTCTGGCCGCACCATAAATTTAACTCTGGTATCGAGAGTTCAAACAAATGCTGCGTTAGGCTCCAAAAAAGGAGCGTAGAGCATATTTACCGCAAATGCAACTCTCGATACCAGAGTTGCTTACGGACGCGGCCGGCATCAAAAACGTGCTCGTGCACGATTCTCCCATAGGAAACAATGGGGCTGTTTGAGCTGAAAAAAAACCTAACACCTGCAAAAAAGCAGCGTTCAGCTCTTAACGCAGCCCCATTGTTTCCTATGGGGAAACACTTCCTACGTCTGCACCTAACACTCTAACATGTACCCCGAGTCTAAACACCCCTAACCTTACACTTATTAACCCCTAATCTGCCGCCCCCGCTATCGCTGACCCCTGCATTACACTTATTAACCCCTAATCTGCCGCCCCCGCTATCGCTGACCCCTGCATTACACTTTTAACCCCTAATCTGCCGCTCCGTAAACCGCCGCCACCTACGTTATCCCTATGTACCCCTAATCTGCTGCCCTAACATCGCCGACCCCTATGTTATATTTATTAACCCCTAATCTGCCCCCCACAACGTCGCCGACACCTGCCTACACTTATTAACCCCTAATCTGCCGAGCGGACCTGAGCGCTACTATAATAAAGTTATTAACCCCTAATCCGCCTCACTAACCCTATCATAAATAGTATTAACCCCTAATCTGCCCTCCCTAACATCGCCGACACCTACCTTCAATTATTAACCCCTAATCTGCCGACCGGAGCTCACCGCTATTCTAATAAATGTATTAACCCCTAAAGCTAAGTCTAACCCTAACACTAACACCCCCCTAAGTTAAATATAATTTTTATCTAACGAAATAAATTAACTCTTATTAAATAAATGATTCCTATTTAAAGCTAAATACTTACCTGTAAAATACATCCTAATATAGCTACAATATAAATTATAATTATATTATAGCTATTTTAGGATTAATATTTATTTTACAGGCAACTTTGTAATTATTTTAACCAGGTACAATAGCTATTAAATAGTTAAGAACTATTTAATAGTTACCTAGTTAAAATAATAACAAATTTACCTGTAAAATAAATCCTAACCTAAGATATAATTAAACCTAACACTACCCTATCAATAAAATAATTAAATAAACTACCTACAATTACCTACATTTAACCTAACACTACACTATCAATAAATTAATTAAACACAATTGCTACAAATAAATACAATTAAATAAACTATCTAAAGTACAAAAAATAAAAAAGAACTAAGTTACAGAAAATAATAAAATATTTACAAACATAAGAAAAATATTACAACAATTTTAAACTAATTACACCTACTCTAAGCCCCCTAATAAAATAACAAAGCCCCCCAAAATAAAAAATTCCCTACCCTATTCTAAAATACAAATATTACAAGCTCTTTTACCTTACCAGCCCTGAACAGGGCCCTTTGCGGGGCATGCCCCAAGAATTTCAGCTCTTTTGCCTGTAAAAAAAAACATACAATACCCCCCCCCCAACATTACAACCCACCACCCACATACCCCTAATCTAACCCAAACCCCCCTTAAATAAACCTAACACTAATCCCCTGAAGATCTTCCTACCTTGTCTTCACCATACCAGGTTCACCGATCCGTCCTGGCTCCAAGATCTTCATCCAACCCAAGCGGGGGTTGGCGATCCATAATCCGGTGCTCCAAAGTCTTCCTCCTATCCGGCAAGAAGAGGACATCCGGACCGGCAAACATCTTCTCCAAGCGGCATCTTCTATCTTCTTCCATCCGATGACGACCGGCTCCATCTTGAAGACCTCCAGCGCGGATCCATCCTCTTCTTCCGACGACTAGACGACGAATGACGGTTCCTTTAAGGGACGTCATCCAAGATGGCGTCCCTCGAATTCCGATTGGCTGATAGGATTCTATCAGCCAATCGGAATTAAGGTAGGAATTTTCTGATTGGCTGATGGAATCAGCCAATCAGAATATAGTTCAATCCGATTGGCTGATCCAATCAGCCAATCAGATTGAGCTCGCATTCTATTGGCTGTTCCGATCAGCCAATAGAATGCGAGCTCAATCTGATTGGCTGATTGGATCAGCCAATCGGATTGAACTATATTCTGATTGGCTGATTCCATCAGCCAATCAGAAAATTCCTACCTTAATTCCGATTGGCTGATAGAATCCTATCAGCCAATCGGAATTCGAGGGACGCCATCTTGGATGACGTCCCTTAAAGGAACCGTCATTCGTCGTCTAGTCGTCGGAAGAAGAGGATGGATCCGCGCTGGAGGTCTTCAAGATGGAGCCGGTCGTCATCGGATGGAAGAAGATAGAAGATGCCGCTTGGAGAAGATGTTTGCCGGTCCGGATGTCCTCTTCTTGCCGGATAGGAGGAAGACTTTGGAGCACCGGATTATGGATCGCCAACCCCCGCTTGGGTTGGATGAAGATCTTGGAGCCAGGACGGATCGGTGAACCTGGTATGGTGAAGACAAGGTAGGAAGATCTTCAGGGGATTAGTGTTAGGTTTATTTAAGGGGGGTTTGGGTTAGATTAGGGGTATGTGGGTGGTGGGTTGTAATGTTGGGGGGGGGGGTATTGCATGTTTTTTTTTACAGGCAAAAGAGCTGAAATTCTTGGGGCATGCCCCGCAAAGGGCCCTGTTCAGGGCTGGTAAGGTAAAAGAGCTTGTAATATTTGTATTTTAGAATAGGGTAGGGAATTTTTTATTTTGGGGGGCTTTGTTATTTTATTAGGGGGCTTAGAGTAGGTGTAATTAGTTTAAAATTGTTGTAATATTTTTCTTATGTTTGTAAATATTTTATTATTTTCTGTAACTTAGTTCTTTTTTATTTTTTGTACTTTAGATAGTTTATTTAATTGTATTTATTTGTAGCAATTGTGTTTAATTAATTTATTGATAGTGTAGTGTTAGGTTAATTGTAGGTAATTGTAGGTAGTTTATTTAATTATTTTATTGATAGGGTAGTGTTAGGTTTAATTATATCTTAGGTTAGGATTTATTTTACAGGTAAATTTGTTATTATTTTAACTAGGTAACTATTAAATAGTTCTTAACTATTTAATAGCTATTGTACCTGGTTAAAATAATTACAAAGTTGCCTGTAAAATAAATATTAATCCTAAAATAGCTATAATATAATTATAATTTATATTGTAGCTATATTAGGATGTATTTTACAGGTAAATATTTAGCTTTAAATAGGAATTATTTATTTAATAAGAGTTAATTTATTTCGTTAGATAAAAATTATATTTAACTTAGGGGGGTGTTAGTGTTAGGGTTAGACTTAGCTTTAGGGGTTAATACATTTATTAGAATAGCGGTGAGCTCCGGTCGGCAGATTAGGGGTTAATAATTGAAGGTAGGTGTCGGCGATGTTAGGGAGGGCAGATTAGGGGTTAATACTATTTATGATAGGGTTAGTGAGGCGGATTAGGGGTTAATAACTTTATTATAGTAGCGCTCAGGTCCGCTCGGCAGATTAGGGGTTAATAAGTGTAGGTAGGTGTCGGCGACGTTGAGGGGGGCAGATTAGGGGTTAATAAATATAACATAGGGGTCGGCGATGTTAGGGGTAGCAGATTAGGGGTACATAGGGATAACGTAGGTGGCGGCGATTTGCGGTCGGAAGATTAGGGGTTAATTATTTTAAGTAGCTTGCGGCGACGTTGTGGGGGGCAAGTTAGGGGTTAATAGATATAATACAGGGGTCGGCGGTGTTAGGGGCAGCAGATTAGGGGTACATAAGTATAACGTAGGTGGCGGTCGGCAGATTAGGGGTTAAAAATTTTAATCGAGTGGCGGCGATGTGGGGGGACCTCGGTTTAGGGGTACATAGGTAGTTTATGGGTGTTAGTGTACTTTAGGGTACAGTAGTTAAGAGCTTTATAAACCGGCGTTAGCCAGAAAGCTCTTAACTCCTGCTATTTTCAGGCGGCTGGAATCTTGTCGTTAGAGCTCTAACGCTCACTGCAGAAACGACTCTAAATACCGGCGTTAGGAAGATCCCATTGAAAAGATAGGCTACGCAAATGGCGTAGGGGGATCTGCGGTATGGAAAAGTCGCGGCTGAAAAGTGAGCGTTAGACCCTTTAATCACTGACTCCAAATACCAGCGGGCGGCCAAAACCAGCGTTAGGAGCCTCTAACGCTGGTTTTGACGGCTACCGCCGAACTCTAAATCTAGGCCTTAGTTTCTTCTATTGCTTTTAAGACTTAGTTCGGAGATAGAGGATCATTAATTGACTCAACCTGTTCTAGTGTAACCCTATGACAGGTAATCTTCTCCCAGAAAGACGTATTACTGTGGAAATCTATTGCTTTAGCAGAATATATATTCTTATAGTAGTCTAAGAAAAGATTTTGAATATCAATGGATTGTGAATAACTGATCTCCCATGGTGACATTCTCAATTATATTCTTTTTCTTTCTGCCCCGTCCAATCTTGCAAGATACTTAGCAGACTTGCCATAATGGCCAGCATAAAGTGCATTCATTCTAATCTCCTCATTATTTATTTTAGTGCAGAGAAACAGGTCCCTATCTTGTCTAGCTATTTTGTATTTATCCCAATATTTCCTAAGTGGGGTGTTTATATATTTTTGATAGGTCTTTGTCATCATGTTAGCCAGTTGTAATTCTCGTGCCTTAAACTTCTTTTTAACCATAATCATGTAAGCTTTTATCTCCCCCCTAAGGTACGCTTTTGCAGCTTCCCAAAACACCTCCAGTTTATCTGCATAGCTTTTATTATTGATGCTATATTCTCGCCATTTGTTTTTAAGCCAATTCTGAAAAGACACATTATTTATCAGGTGTTTTGGGAAGTAGAAATTGTTCACTGTAGCTGTCTGACCTGAACGAGCACCCATCACCAGTGACAATGGAGCATGGTCTGATAATGCGATCTCATGTATATCTGCCTTGGTATCATCTATGAGAAGAGAATCAGAAACTAAAAAAAAGTCTATCCTTGAAAAAGATCTATGCACACGCGACTCACAGGTATAGCCTTTGCTATCAGGGTGTTGAATGCGCCATATATTGTGTAATTTTAAGTGTTTACAAATTTGAAAAAAAATCTTAGATTTCTGAGGAGCCATACAACTCTGATTAGGTGAGAATCTATCCAATGAGGAGATTGGTGCTAAGTTAAAATCACCAGCTAGTATTATATTTTGTTCAGATTTTACACAAAGTCTGGCAATAATATTATCCCAAAAAGACTGATCTGTATTATTAGGGCCGCATACATTACATAGTATATATTTAGCCTTCAGAACTTCAATTGAGAGAATTATCCATCTATCATTTGTGTCTATTTGAGTTTTCTGAATACTATACTCAAGGTCTTTGTTAAATATAACAGCAACACCCCTCTTCCTCTTAAAGAAATCTGAAGCTATGACATGGCCAACCCATTTACATTTAAGTTTTTCTGCTTCTACTTTTTTTAAATGAATCTCTTGTAATAGGACAATATCAGGGTGAAACTTCACCAAATGCTTAATTATCAACTTCCTTTTTTTAGATGACGTTATTCCTCCTATGTTCCAAGAGATAATCTTAATTTTCCTCATCTAATCCCATTAAATGCTGTTTCTTATGGCTATTTACACCCTCTAGGGAATACAAGATAGGACCAGAGCTGAGGGTGGAGGGGAGGAGCGGAGGAGGGAGATAGAAAAAAACAAACAAACCCTGTCTCTCGCATCAGATCCAACATTAACAACTGTAATACAGACATCATTACGTTTATATAAAATTTTATTTCTGGTATGTTCCAGAACCAATAACTAAACCCTTTCCCGAATCTTAGCATACTTGTTCTTTGATTTTGTCTAAACAATACCTTAAAGGAAATAAAAAAGAGAAGGGAAAGAAGAGAGAAAAAAAAAAAGAGAAAAAACCACGAATAAGTTAAAAGAAAATTCAGATCAATAAAGCCAAAATACTCAAGAAATCAAGGATATATTTTCCTAACCCCAGATTAGAGTGCCTGCATTTTTTTACAGAATTCTCTGGCATCTACCTCATTGGTTATAATTACATTACCATCTGCTTCCTCAATAATTATCTTAGCAGGATATACAAGTCTGGCTTTCAGACCTGCATTAATTAGTCTAGTACAAAACGGAGCTAACTCTTTCCTTCTAAGTGAAGTTTCCCTGGAATAATCCTGAAAAATTATATTTTAACTTGGCCTATATATAAGCTTCCCATTTTCCTATAGAGTCTTAGTATATTCATCTTATCTTGGTAGTTTAAATATTTAACCATCACTGTCCTGTTGTAAGTTTTGTCCCTTTGATTATCTCTAATTCTACCCAGTCTATGAACCCTTTCAACTAGTATTGGGGAATTATTTGGTGGTATACCCACCGCGGTTGGTAGTGTGGAACTAGCAAAAACCATCAAGTCTGCAAAATCTCCGTTATCTGGAAGGCCAATAATTTTCAGATTATTTCGACGTGAACGGTCTTCCAGTTCATGAATTTTATCCTGCAATATTTTCAGTGTTTTACTGTTATCCTCTATGTTTTGCTCTTGTTTATATAATAAATCTTCATTACCTGATACTCTGTTCTCGACTTCTGCGAGTCTACTAGAAAACTGTCTAAACTCCATCATTATGTTTGACATTTGTGTTTTTAACAGTTCAAATTGTGGTAAAAAAATCTCAGAAATCTGAGCTACAAGTGGTTGTGTATCAATTTCTTTCATGTAATTAACAAGAGTCCATGAGCTAGTGACGTATGGGATATACATTCCTACCAGGAGGGGCAAAGTTTCCCAAACCTTAAAATGCCTATAAATACACCCCTCACCACACCCACAAATCAGTTTTACAAACTTTGCCTCCAAGGGAGGTGGTGAAGTAAGTTTGTGCTAGATTCTACGTTGATATGCGCTCCGCAGCAAGTTGGAGCCCGGTTTTCCTCTCAGCGTGCAGTGAATGTCAGAGGGATGTGTGGAGAGTATTGCCTATTGAATGCAGTGATCTCCTTCTACGGGGTCTATTTCATAAGGTTCTCTGTTATCGGTCGTAGAGATTCATCTCTTACCTCCCTTTTCAGATCGACGATATACTCTTATATTTACCATTTCCTCTACTGATTCTCGTTTCAGTACTGGTTTGGCTTTCTACAAACATGTAGATGAGTGTCCTGGGGTAAGTAAGTCTTATTTTCTGTGACACTCTAAGCTATGGTTGGGCACTTTATTTATAAAGTTCTAAATATATGTATTCAAACATTTATTTGCCTTGACTCAGAATGTTCAACTTTCCTTATTTCCAGACAGTCAGTTTCATATTTGGGATTATGCTTTAAATTATCATTTTTCTTACCTCAAAAATTTGACTTTTTTCCCTGTGGGCTGTTAGGCTCGCGGGGGCTGAAAATGCTTCATTTTATTGCGTCATTTTTGGCGCGGACTTTTTTGGCGCAAAAATTCTTTTCCGTTTCCGGCGTCATACGTGTCGCCGGAAGTTGCGTCATTTTTGACGTTATTTTGCGCCAAAAATGTCGGCGTTCCGGATGTGGCGTCATTTTTGGCGCCAAAAGCATTTAGGCGCCAAATAATGTGGGCGTCTTATTTGGCGCCAAAAAATATGGGCGTCGCTTTTGTCTCCACATTATTTCAGTCTCATTTTTCATTTGCTTCTGGTTGCTAGAAGCTTGATGTTTGGCATTTTTTTCCCATTCCTGAAACTGTCTTATAAGGAATTTGATCTATTTTGCTTTATATGTTGTTTTTTCTCTTACATATTGCAAGATGTCTCACGTTGCATCTGAGCCAGAAGATACTACAGGAAAACCTCTGCCTGCTGGATCTACCAAAGCTAAGTGTATCTGCTGTAAACTTTTGGTAGCTATTCCTCCAGCTGTTGTTTGTAATAATTGTCATGACAAACTTGTTAAAGCAGATAATATTTCCTTTAGTGATGTACCATTGCCTGTTGCAGTTCCCTCAACATCTAAGGTGCAGAATGTTCCTGATAACATAAGAGATTTTGTTTCTGAATCCATAAAGAAGGCTTTGTCTGTTATTTCTCCTTCTAGTAAACGTAAAAAGTCTTTTAAATCTTCTCTCTCTACAGATGAATTTTTAAATGAACACCATCATTCTGATTCTTTGGACTCTTCTGGTTCAGAGGATTCTGTCTCAGAGATTGATGCTGATAAATCTTCATATTTATTTAAGATGGAATTTATTCGCTCTTTACTTAAAGAAGTACTAATTGCTTTAGAAATAGAGGATTCTAGTCCTCTTGATACTAATTCTATACGTTTGGATAAGGTTTTTAAAGCTCCTGCAGTTATTCCAGAAGTCTTTCCTGTTCCTAATGCTATTTCTGCAGTGATTGCTAAGGAATGGGATAAATTGGGTAATTCATTTACTCCTTCTAAACGTTTTAAGCAATTATATCCTGTTCCGCCTGACAGGTTAGAATTTTGGGACAAAATCCCTAAAGTTGATGGGGCTATTTCTACCCTTGCTAAACGTACTACCATTCCTACGTCAGATGGTACCTCGTTTAAGGATCCTTTAGATAGAAAAATTGAATCTTTTCTAAGGAAAGCTTATCTATGTTCAGGTAATCTTCTTAGACCTGCTATATCATTGGCTGATGTTGCTGCAGCTTCAACTTTTTGGTTGGAAACTCTAGCGCAACAAGTAACAAATCGTGATTCTCATGATATTATTATTCTTCTCCAGCATGCTAATAATTTCATCTGTGATGCCATTTTTGATATTATTAGAGTTGATGTTAGATTTATGTCTCTGGCTATCTTAGCCAGAAGAGCTTTATGGCTTAAGACTTGGAATGCTGATATGGCTTCTAAATCAACTCTACTTTCCATTTCTTTCCAGGGAAACAAATTATTTGGTTCTCAGTTGGATTCTATTATTTCAACTGTTACTGGTGGGAAAGGAACTTTTTTACCACAGGATAAAAAGTCTAAAGGTAAAAACAGGGCTAACAATCGTTTTCGTTCCTTTCGTTTCAACAAAGAACAAAAGCCTGATCCTTCGTCCTCAGGAGCAGTTTCAGTTTGGAAACCATCTCCAGTCTGGAATAAATCCAAGCCTGCCAGAAAGGCAAAGCCTGCTTCTAAGTTCACATGAAGGTACGGCCCTCATTCCAGTTCAGCTGGTAGGGGGCAGGTTACGTTTTTTCAAAGAAATTTGGATCAATTCTGTTCACAATCTTTGGATTCAGAACATTGTTTCAGAAGGGTACAGAATTGGTTTCAAGATGAGACCTCCTGCAAAGAGATTTTTTCTTTCCCATGTCCCAGTAAATCCAGTGAAAGCTCAAGCATTTCTGAATTGTGTTTCAGATCTAGAGTTGGCTGGAGTAATTATGCCAGTTCCAGTTCCGGAACAGGGGATGGGGTTTTATTCAAATCTCTTCATTGTACCAAAGAAGGAGAATTCCTTCAGACCAGTTCTGGATCTAAAATTATTGAATCGTTATGTAAGGATACCGACGTTCAAGATGGTAACTGTAAGGACTATATTGCCTTTTGTTCAGCAAGGGAATTATATGTCCACAATAGATTTACAGGATGCATATCTGCATATTTCGATTCATCCAGATCATTATCAGTTCCTGAGATTCTCTTTTCTAGACAAGCATTACCAATTTGTGGCTCTACCGTTTGGCCTTGCTACAGCTCCAAGAATTTTCACAAAGATTCTCGGTGCCCTTCTGTCTGTAATCAGAGAACAGGGTATTGTGGTATTTCCTTATTTGGACGATATCTTGGTACTTGCTCCGTCTTTACATTTAGCAAAGTCTCATACGAATCGACTTGTGTTGTTTCTTCAAGATCATGGTTGGAGGATCAATTTACCAAAAAGTTCTTTGATTCCTCAAACAAGGGTAACCTTTCTGGGTTTCCAGATAGATTCAGTGTCCATGACTTTGTCTTTAACAGACAAGAGACGTCTAAAATTGATTACAGCCTGTCGAAACCTTCAGTCTCAATCATTCCCTTCGGTAGCCTTATGCATGGAAATTCTAGGTCTTATGACTGCTGCATCGGACGCGATCCCCTTTGCTCGTTTTCACATGCGACCTCTTCAGCTCTGTATGCTGAACCAATGGTGCAGGGATTACACGAAGATATATCAATTAATATCTTTAAAACCGATTGTTCGGCACTCTCTAACATGGTGGACAGATCACCATCGTTTAATTCAGGGGGCTTCTTTTGTTCTTCCGACCTGGACTGTAATTTCAACAGATGCAAGTCTCACAGGTTGGGGAGCTGTGTGGGGATCTCTGACGGCACAAGGAGTTTGGGAATCTCAGGAGGTGAGATTACCGATCAATATCTTGGAACTCCGTGCAGTTTTCAGAGCTCTTCAGTTTTGGCCTCTTCTGAAGAGAGAATCGTTCATTTGTTTTCAGACAGACAATGTCACAACTGTGGCATACATCAATCATCAAGGAGGGACTCACAGTCCTCTGGCTATGAAAGAAGTATCTCGGATTTTGGTTTGGGCGGAATCCAGCTCCTGTCTAATCTCTGCGGTTCATATCCCAGGTGTAGACAATTGGGAAGCGGATTATCTCAGTCGCCAAACGTTGCATCCGGGCGAATGGTCTCTTCACCCAGAGGTATTTCTTCAGATTGTTCAATTGTGGGGGCTCCCAGAGATAGATCTGATGGCCTCTCATCTAAACAAGAAACTTCCCAGGTATCTGTCCAGATCCCGGGATCCTCAGGCGGAGGCAGTGGATGCATTATCACTTCCTTGGAAGTATCATCCTGCCTATATCTTTCCGCCTCTAGTTCTTCTTCCAAGAGTAATCTCCAAGATTCTGAGGGAATGCTCGTTTGTTCTGCTAATAGCTCCGGCATGGCCTCACAGGTTTTGGTATGCGGATCTTGTCCGGATGGCATCTTGCCAGCCATGGACTCTTCCGTTAAGACCAGACCTTCTGTCACAAGGTCCTTTTTTCCATCCGGATCTGAAATCCTTAAATTTAAAGGTATGGAGATTGAACGCTTGATTCTTGGTCATAGAGGTTTCTCTGACTCCGTGATTAATACTATGTTACAGGCTCGTAAATCTGTATCTCGAGAGATATATTATAGAGTCTGGAAGACTTATATTTCTTGGTGTCTTTCTCATCATTTTTCTTGGCATTCTTTTAAAATACCGAGAATTTTACAGTTTCTTCAGGATGGTTTAGATAAGGGTTTGTCCGCAAGTTCTTTGAAAGGACAAATCTCCGCTCTTTCTGTTCTTTTTCACAGAAAGATTGCTATTCTTCCTGATATTCATTGTTTTGTACAAGCTTTGGTTCGTATAAAACCTGTCTTTAAGTCAATTTCTCCTCCTTGGAGTTTGAATTTGGTTCTGGGAGCTCTTCAAGCTCCTCCGTTTGAACCTATGCATTCTTTGGACATTAAATTACTTTCTTGGAAAGTTTTGTTCCTTTTGGCCATCTCTTCTGCTAGAAGAGTTTCTGAATTATCTGCTCTTTCGTGTGAGTCTCCTTTTCTGATTTTTCATCAGGATAAGGCGGTGTTGCGAACTTCTTTTGAATTTTTACCTAAAGTTGTGAATTCCAACAACATTAGTAGAGAAATTGTGGTTCCTTCATTATGTCCTAATCCTAAGAATTCTAAGGAGAAATCATTGCATTCTTTGGATGTTGTTAGAGCTTTGAAATATTATGTTGAAGCTACGAAATCTTTCCGTAAGACTTCTAGTCTATTTGTTATCTTTTCCGGTTCTAGAAAAGGCCAGAAAGCTTCTGCCATTTCTTTGGCATCTTGGTTGAAATCTTTAATTCATCTTGCCTATGTTGAGTCGGGTAAAATTCCGCCTCAAAGAATTACAGCTCATTCTACTAGGTCAGTATCTACTTCCTGGGCGTTTAGGAATGAAGCTTCGGTTGACCAGATCTGCAAAGCAGCAACTTGGTCCTCTTTGCATACTTTTACTAAATTCTACCATTTTGATGTATTTTCTTCTTCTGAAGCAGTTTTTGGTAGAAAAGTTCTTCAGGCAGCGGTTTCAGTTTGAATCTTCTGCTTATGTTTTTTGTTAAACTTTATTTTGGGTGTGGATTATTTTCAGCAGGAATTGGCTGTCTTTATTTTATCCCTCCCTCTCTAGTGACTCTTGCGTGGAAAGATCCACATCTTGGGTAGTCATTATCCCATACGTCACTAGCTCATGGACTCTTGTTAATTACATGAAAGAAAACATAATTTATGTAAGAACTTACCTGATAAATTCATTTCTTTCATATTAACAAGAGTCCATGAGGCCCACCCTTTTTTGTGGTGGTTATGATTTTTTTGTATAAAGCACAATTATTCCAATTCCTTATTTTATATGCTTCGCACTTTTTTTCTTATCACCCCACTTCTTGGCTATTCGTTAAACTGATTTGTGGGTGTGGTGAGGGGTGTATTTATAGGCATTTTAAGGTTTGGGAAACTTTGCCCCTCCTGGTAGGAATGTATATCCCATACGTCACTAGCTCATGGACTCTTGTTAATATGAAAGAAATGAATTTATCAGGTAAGTTCTTACATAAATTATGTTTTTGTGCGCTGCTAGCTCGTTAGGATTTTCTAAATGTGTTTCAGATGTTCGCACTCTTTTATCCTTTTGTTTAGCAGGCATGGCCGGGGAATTAACTTTAATGTTAGTGATGTATTTATCCATGTGACACAAATGTGACTTTTTTTCTTTTTTTTTTGTGTATGTATAAAGTTTGCAATAATCTATACAATAATCTGTGAGAAGCAAACTAGATGTCTGCCTAGTCTATCTATGGGGGGGGGGGGGAGAAAGTGACCCCTAAACTCCTCTACAATGTGATAAGTGAAAAAAGAAAAGAAAAGAGAAAAAAAAAAAAAAAAGATCATAGGGGCCTAATGCCACCGTTCATTAATGTAAAAAAAACAAATAAAAATATGTGGACTTGTTCACCAACCACGCCTCTTCTCTTAGCTTATTTATATAAAGAGAGACAACACCTGTTATCTTTACAAAATTGCAACATATAATAAACTTGTTGCTATGGCAGTTCTTAAGTTAATATTCTAGATCAACAATATTACTCCATTAGTTCTTATCCGACACACTTTAGATAACAACCAATACAGAATCACTGAACATGCTATTGCCAAATACCATATTGGTATTCCAAATTATCCCTATAATATATTGCTAAATGTAATTTTCCTTTATATAGCACAATTTAACACACTACAAAATATATCATTGTGACATTTTTAGGGAAAATATCAAAGGATCAGATTTGTACAGAATGCAGTTTAGTATTCCCAAATTAATTACTTATTTTGTAATTTTTTATTCACATTTAGATTTTTCTAAAAACCTTGTAAGGTATGCTCTTCTTATATATTGATGTGCTAATATGTAAAACCTCATCTATAGGCCCTTATTCCTTGAATCTCTAAGTGCTTACTACCAGATTTTATAAAACTGCACAGAATTGTATAAACAGGGTAGAAATATTTAAATTCAATGGCACATAGTAGGAAAAAATACAACGTTTAGGTATTAAATAACTTTTATATTTATAATTATAGTGGCCACTAATGTCCACTTTCCTCCACCCAGCACCAGGGGTTTCTGAGCCTGAACCTCCGGACACAGAGTCCTTTAAGATAAACCTGTATCGTAACAGCCAAACACTGAGAACCAAAAAAGAAGAAACAGGTGTACTGAGGTTCACAAAAGAATATGTAGTCAATTCACTATGCCACTATATGACATGGAGCATAGTATACTTGCGAAAACCAATAGCAGCTTCCTCACGTCCTTGTTGCCACCCGTGATTTCTCCTCCTTCTGATAGATTCCGTTATACAAACAGGGTAATGGCCACCAAAAAAAGGAGACACAGATAGATGAAAGACAGCCCTCCTCCTGCTGATCTCGTGCACCTGTTACGGGTGTATGCTGTGACTCCACCACCGTCGGTACTCCAGCTGGCCCAGCGCACCTCAGGTTATGTTGACCCCCGTAGGAGACTCGGGCTCTACTGGGAAATCCTTATAGCAGTAGTTGGCAGCTCTTTATCGTACCAACTAATAGCATTCTATATCTCAATTTCCAATTCCGGCTTGTTTCACTTATGGGCCCCTCACAGTCACCACTGCGAGCTTCTCCCAATCAGGTGTCAGGAATTCTGTAGGGCTAATATTCTCTTTACTTCACTGGTCTGGCTCCAGCAACTGAGCCATCAAACTTGTTCCAGCGTTCCTTGTCGACAGCACCTGGCAGTAGATGCGGTTGCCCTAGGAAGGTGAGAGACCTCCAACAATGGGCAAATCGGCTGGGAAGTTTTTCAACGAGCTACTCCAGCATCCACGCTCAGCTTCCACGAGTGGTGCTAGCTCCTCCCACAGGAACCAGAATCCAAAAATACAGCTACAATCAGCAGTCTCAGTAATTCTAGATTTTGAGTTTCTGTGAATAAAGGAAATTTTTTTGTTAAAAGAAATTTGTATTTATTTGAACAAAAATCTTTAAAAAAAAAATACTAACAATTCTAGAACTAATATATATGTCTGAAAACAAACAGAAAATATAACCTTTTGGATTTTGGGGGTATAAATAAGAAATAAATTGTTCATTTTTGCCTTGGTCTTTTGGGGTCTGTTGTACCCTCCCTTTCACTTATAATAGATAAATGTGATTGGAGTGTCCTTTCAGTGAGGTTTAAGGCTCTATTTATTTGCTGTTTTTTTTCTTCATCCATCTGCCTCTGCCACTGAAACATTTCTCTTTGAAGATTTAATTTTTGTCTTTCAATTTCCATTTTTTCTTTTTCAATTTCAATACTTTTTTCGGAAATAGCTGCCCAGCGTTCAATATTATTGTTAATAACATTCTACATGTCCATGTGGTCCTCTCTATATTGCCTGGCAAGTGACAACATTTCCATTAAGCCAACATCTGTCAATAGTCCATCAGCTGGTGGATTTTCAATATTTACATCCCCTGTTTCTTGTGGTGGTGGTGGTGCCTGTGTTTCCACTTGTTCCTCCTGATTTTCAGGGATATGTATTTCCAATTGTTGGGCATCTCCAAATTCATCGAGAAAATCTGGAGTCTCACTTCCATCCTGACGTCCTGTATTTTCTTCGGATTTTGGATTTTCCCCTCTTATTGGTTTGAGATTTATGGTGATCTCCCTTGATGAGTTTTCTTCTTCTATATCAAACAAAATAAAATGTTCGAAAATGACAAAATTTCTTTCATAGATGGAATAGAAGGAGAGAAAACAGTCATACCCAAAAATTTTAATTATATTATATATATATCATTGATCAACCTGCGAATACGTGGTGTTTCTGAAACGGTCTCTCAGCAAGGGATTGAGGGATATTTGCAAGCCCTTTTCAGAATTATTAAAGGAAAGCCTTCTGCTCCAGATGTTCCTCTTGTAAGGGCGCACAGGGCCCTCAGGCCCAGACCTCCCAGCAAAGCCCTGTCTAGAGACATAATTGTCAAATTCCTTAGCTTTAAGGACAGGGAAGAGATCATCCAAGAAGCAAGGCGTAAACATCCTATAACACATGCCGGGGAAGAGATACAGCTTTTTACT
The DNA here is from genome assembly GCF_027579735.1 of Bombina bombina. Taxonomy (NCBI): domain Eukaryota; kingdom Metazoa; phylum Chordata; class Amphibia; order Anura; family Bombinatoridae; genus Bombina; species Bombina bombina. Next base: position 296,837,863 of record NC_069501.1, read on the forward strand.
GACTTGTCGCCAGTAACCCTTCAGAAGAGGAGAGAACTAAGCCACATAACATCCGCCTTAAGGTCTCACAAGATACAATATCGCTGGGGTTTTCCCGTCTCCATCATAGCCAATAATAACAATAAGACCGTTATCTTTAGGCCAGGGGCGGATGAAAAATAATTCTTTGATAATTTGTCTCTGCAGATGCCCACTTCAAGGAGTGCAAGTTCTGAAAATGATACACCCTCCTCCCAATCCTCCTTTGGGTGAACCTTTGAGTTCGGAATCTGTTGGGTAAAGTACTGTATCTTTTTTTTTTTTTTTTTTTCTGATAAAGTTGTGATATGATAGACCTTATCCCCGGTCTGTGATGCTGGATTTGACTCTGGACTTCTGATAATATAGAATTGTTTATGTATTTACTGTTAGGTTTGTTTATCTTTATTGAAAGCAGATATGTTAAATTCTCTGTAGTGTTTTATTAGAATTAAACGAGATTTAAGTATAGGCCCCTGGCACTAGACTAAAACCTAATGGAGTCCTTGAGCCACTTGCAGGGTACTTCAAAGTTCTAAGACGCACATTCTAAGGAACAGATATCACTAGTTATATCCACTTATTACCCTCGACAGACCCTGTTATTCCCCCTTACAAATACACTGTCTACTTAGAAAATGGTTTATATGATATTAAGGGCAGTTGGGCTCTGAAACTACGCCCCCATACGAGGAATATTATGGTATACCTGGTCGCCCCCTCCTTGAACCCTACTCTCAATAGAAGCCAATTTAACTACAGATTGTCTGATACTTTAAACTCATAGTTTTCTTCTCGGTTGAAATATTTTACAAAAAAAAAAAAAAAAAAAGAAAAGATAGGCTGCACTATTTGACATGTAGCTGTTGAGTTGAGGTATGCGGTCAATCCCAACAAAATTTCTAGGAATACTATATACGCCCCAACAGGGGGTTCTGACCCCCTCACACGGCCCAGCACGTAAGCCCTATCTTTCCATCATGTGCCATAAAAAATAGAATGCATCGCACCCCGATGCTGTAATTGGGGCGCTGAGTTCAATAATAACTAACGTCAGTTATGGGGCTTTTCCCCTATTGTTGTTGATAGAGTTTTTATTTATTTATTTTTTTTCTTCTTTCTGAAATTGTTGTGTTATAAAAGAATACGATTTGTTTTTTCTTCTTACTTTGTTTATTGAATTGCATGCACATTTGATTGCTCATAATTACAACACATAACGGTATATGTGTAATACACTGTCATAACTAGAAGAGTACTTCGATTGTTTTGTATATATAGGTTTCCTTCTCTTTTTTTCTTTCTCTAATCTTTAGTTTTTTTTTTTGTTTTTTTTTTTCTTTTCCTCTTGTTTCCCGCCCACACAGAAAGCAAACATGCTGCCCAGAGCCAGCAGGTTTCAGGACCATGGTATTAATATCACCACAGTAAACGCAAAGGGCCTTAAAAACCCGGGCAAGCGGTCTATTGCCTTTAAAGAGTTAGCTAAACTTCAGAGCCATATTCTTGTGCAAGAGACTCACTTCCAGAAGGGGAAAGAACCTAAATGGCATAACCCTACTTTCCCAACGGCGGTGTTTGCCTCGGGGGCGAGCAAAAAAGGAGGGGTGGGCATCATCTTTCATAAGTCAGTACCTTTCCACTTAACTCAATTAGAAAAAGATCCGGAGGGCAGATTTATAATAGCGATAGGAACACTATACGGCCACTACATTACACTGGCAGCTGTGTACTCTCCCAGTCACTCACAGGGATGCTTTATTGAGAAGGTCACTAACCTCCTCTTGGAACACTCCAAGGGGATTACATTTTTGGCAGGGGACTTTAATCTAGTAGCCAATCCTGTAATGGACTCATCGAAGGGTACAACATGCACCCCCTCATCTACAATACACCAGGTTAATTCCTCCCTTAGAGAGGTTGCCCTATTCATGAATAGACTACATCTATACAGACTCCAACGGCCTTTCAATCACGCAAAAATGCGAAATAGGTAATATCACATGGTCAGACCACGCACCGGTCACTTGCCTGGTGCCATGGCCCGATATTTCGGTCACCAACTACACGTGGAAACACCGACGCCACCTTACTTGATGACCCCTTAATACTAGAAGACATACGCAAAGCGATTAAGGAGTATTTCCACATAAATACAAACCCCTCTATGTCACTGGTGATGTTATGGGAAGCCCATAAAAGTGTGATACGGGGAGTTATAATTAGACACAAAGCAAAACTAAATAAACAATGGCGAGTCCGTTACTCTGAATTAACCTCTACATTAAGTACACTAGAAACATCACATAAGTCAGACCCCCTAAACGCAGACGTGAGAGATAGACTAACCTCTACAAGACTAGAGTTAAATAAATATTTAGAAGAGCTGAGGCAAAAGAAAGCACTTTCCCTGAGGCGCTACTATTATGAGGGAGGGAACAAGCCTGGTAGAATGTTGGCTAGATCCCTTAAGAAAAACAGCTACAGTCCTATATCCACTCACTCAAACCCAAAGACGGTCGCCACTTACATAGTAGCTCGCAGATTGCCTCTGAGTTTCACAAATATTATCACTCACTGTATAACATAAAGACAAGTATGGCGCCATCTGAGGGAGAGACCCAGCAGCCTCAGAAGTCTAAAGCCATTGATACATACCTCCAAGGCCTAGAGTTACCGACTTTATCTAGTGAGGCCTCGGAATATCTAGACTTCCCAATTACTAGGGAGGAATTGATACAAGCCATTAAAGATTCCCCTTCGGGAAAAAGCCCAGGCCCGGACGGTTTTACGTCTTCATATTACAAAAAATTTGTAGATGAGATATCTATCCCCCTCCTTCAGTTGTTTAATAACCTTAGAGACAACCCGCATCTATCCAAAATTCTCCTGGAAGCCCATGTAACAGTCATTTCTAAGCCCGGTAAGGCGCCAGAGGTTCCAGAAAACTTTAGACCCATATCCCTAATCAATACGGACATGAAACTATTGGCAAAAATCCTGGCGAATCGCCTCAACAAATATCTCCCAGAATTTGTTTCTAATGACCAGGTGGGCTTTGTCCCAGGCAGGGAAGCCAAAGACAACACCGCCAGGGTCTTGCAGCTTATCTCCCACGCCAGAAACACAAACATACCCTTGGTGCTGTTCTCAACCGACGCAGAGAAGGCCTTTGACAGGGTCGATTGGCTTTTTCTGCGTCGGGTTATGGAGAGAATGGGTCTCGGGGAAGCTTTCCTTAATACGGTTTTTGCCCTCTACTCGAGCCCTAACGCTAGGGTTAGAGTGAACGGGACTCTATCTGAATCTTTCCCTATTAGCAATGGCACCAGGCAGGGGTGTCCTCTATCCCCGCTCCTATTTGCCATATCCATAGAAGCCCTAGCTCAAAAAATCAGACAAAATCAAAACATATCGGGAATACGTTTAGATCAAGCCGAACATAAACAAGCTCTCTATGCTGACGATGTTCTCTACACAATCACTGAGGTCGATACATCTCTCCCCGAATTATTAAATGAATTAAAGACCTTTGGTGATGTTTCCAATTTCCTCCTCAACCTTAACAAGTCAGAACTCTTAAATATTAACACATGTCCTAAAATTATACAAGCTATACAAAAAAATACAAAATCAAAATCGCCAAGGATAAATTAAAGTACCTGGGAATATATCTTACCCCCAACTCCTCAGACCTATTTAAACATAACTACGGACCACTCAAACATAATATCACAGTAGATCTCTCCTCTTGGAGCAACAAGCCCATCTCCTGGTTGGGAAGAGTGGGAGTTATCAAAATGAACATCCTTCCAAGGATTTTATATATTTTTCAGACAGTCCCTATTGCTCTTCCTTCAGGCTATCTAGACCAGTTCCAAAGACTTATCAAGCAATTTGTATGGGCTAAAGTTAAACCCCGTCTTGCTAGGCGAAACATGTACCTGCCCAGAGATAGAGGGGGATTGGGCCTTCCCGACTTAAAAACATATAGAAATGCTGTTATTTTACAGAGGGTAGTCGAATGGTCTCACAATGTAGAACAGAAGGCATGGGTGCAGCTAAACAGAAACATACTCAAACTAAATAACATGGGCATACTGGCTTGGATCTCCCCTCAAAAGAGACCGAAGATCATTCGGAATTATCATTTATTGACAGAGACTCTCCGGGTGTGGGACTGTATGGTAGCTACTACTACTCATATATCTACAAAATGCTCTCCTCTTCTCCCGATTGTCGAGAATCCTGATCTTCCCTTTCACAAATTAGGCTCCCACAGGTCCAGGCCATACAGTCTTAGAGAGGGGTCATTACAAGGCATAGTAGACAACGGAAACATTTTGCCCCAGGATAGGCTGAGAGAATTACACACAGGAATATTTAACTCATGGTTACACTACAATCAGCTAATCCATTTTATAAAAACCCATAAAAATAGACAGGACTTGGAAAGGAATCTAACACCCTTTGAGACCCTATGTGCCTCTGTACAAGTCCCAAAGCACTTGATATCAATGATTTATAAAATTTTGCTCGTTCCCGAGGCGGACACCCTCCCCACATATATTGACCAGTGGCACAGAGAACTGGGCTCAGAATTCGATTATAAGGTATGGCTGAAAGCTATTGGCTTGATTAAGAAATCCTCGGTGTCAGCATATATTCAAGAGTCTCATATAAAGCTTCTAAGTAGGTGGTACCTTACCCCGGTAAGGCTGCATAAACTGTTCCCTACTCTCAACCCCACTTGTTGGAGGGGATGTGGCAAAGACGGGTCACTACTTCACATTTGGTGGCACTGTCAGAACCTTGGGAACTTCTGGCCGACAGTCGTAGAGGAAATGTCTGCAATCCTCAATATTAACGTCCCTAATTCCCCAGAGATACTCTTATTTCTGGAATTACCCAAAGCACAAAGTGAAGCACATCTGGCCCTCCTGCTGATTATGATCACAGGCGCCAAGATACTTATACCCAGAAAATGGAAAACGCAGGTCTCTCCTACCGTAGAGGAATGGTGTGCTCAGATTGATGAAACCCTCCTTATGGAGAGATTCCACTTCCTGAAAACTCACAAGTTGGCGGTTTACGAGATGATGCTGGCCCTGTGGCACAAAACAATATAGTTTCCCCCTCCCTCCCTTCTCGACTCCTCCCTTGCCATTTTTTTTTCCTCTCTCTTCCTCTCTCTTTTCTCTCTTTCTTCCCCTCCCTCTGCTGCTTCTCTCTGCTTTTTCTTTCTAACACTCCCACTCTCCTCTTCTAGATTCAAATTAATGTTTTACCTTAAGCTCATAACATAGAAAGTTGAAGATCTAGTTAAAAAAAAAAAAATGGACAACTAGTTCCCGCCCAGGGGAGATACTCGATGAGCGGAAATTTTCTTTATCTTTCATAAAGATGTGAATTGCACCTTTACTTTGATGTATAAAACTTTGACTGTACAGTCCAATGTTTGTAACCTTACTTTATTTTTCTTTGTACTTTCATTGTGCACTGTTTATTCTCATCAATAAAGCTTTAAAAAAAAATATATATATATATACTCAGTATTATGCAAAGTGCACTACATAGATGTAATTTCAATCAATGTCACTTGATGATGTTTGGGATCGGTAATAAATGTGAAGTACTATCTAGCATAACCTGACCATCACTGTCACACATTTTTACAGTCTATCAGGGTCTCCATCCTATTAAACTTGACAAGGTAACGAGCGATATCTTACAAATTAAGAATTGATGTTTGAGACCTCCATACTGACATAATCATCACGAGCAGTACATCGTAAAGACGTAACCAATAAGAAAGGCATATATGGCTCTGTAATCAATTAGAGCACTCCTTAACCACATGCCCATCCTAAGACACATACGTGCTCATGATTGGCGAGCGAAGGGGCAGCAATTTTTATAACAGTATGATTGGACATTCAAAATATGGGCTGTAGTATTTTAAGAGGCAGCACCCGGGCCTCGGTTTGTCATTACACATTGAGAAAGGCTGATACAAAAGCCGAAACGAGTTTGTGTTTATAGTGTAAAATTGTTTGCACTATTATACTTTTGTACTCAGATGTCAGTCATCCCTGTCACCTGATGCCGAGGATTGCAGTTATCGGCCAGGAAACAGGGGGATGACGATACATTGTACTTTTACAGTTTTAATTGGTTGTTTATTATGATATTCTCACAAAGGATATTTTTTCCCTTTTTTAACTTATATGCCATTAAAGTTTTGACTTTTTAGAAAAACAATCTATAGGAAGAGTGCTAAATTAAACCCCCACTTAGGTTCTTACCTACCCTTTCCAATTTTAGTATCTTATATGGGGGGTAGCACAGGAATATAACTATTTTTATTCAATTTTTCCTATTTTTTCACTGTAACTAGTGCCAGTCAGTGTCATCCTATTTTTCTGTAGGTGTAGCTTTAAAATAAATGAAAAAAATAATATTTTTAGTAATTATTTTTTTTATTTGTAGTTTAATCTGAAAGCTAATACTGGTAATAATATTCTGATCACGACAGTGGCTGCTGGCACAATCATTAAAGGGACATGAAAACTAACATTTTTCTTTTATGATTTCGATAGAACATGCCATTTAATTTTTTTTTTATTTAATTCTATTATCTTTTTTGCTTCATTCCATTGATATACTTTGATGAAAAGCATATATAGATATGCTCAGTAAATGATCATTGGTTGAAGCACATAGATGGCTTGTGTGATTGAGTCAACCATGTGCATCGCTATGTCTCAAACAAAGGATATCTATATGTATTTTATACTCGAATCCTGCAACATGAAAGTCAATAGATAATAAATTTACAAAGGCATGTGATCAGGGGGCGGTCAGAATATGCTGAGATAAAAGTGACATAAAACCCAAAATGTATCTTTCATGATTTTATGTCGAACATACCATGTTACACAATTTGAATAATTTATTTCTATTATCAACTTTGCTTATTTCTCTTGTCATTATCTCTTGAAGGAGTTTCAATGCACCACTGGTTTCTAACTGTACACATGGGTGAGACAATGACAATCGGTAGATATATTGTAGACAAAAATTGGCATCTAGAACCTAGGTTTTTTGCTGCTCCTGAGCTTACCTAGATAAACCCTTCAGAAAAGGATAATAAGAGAACAAAGCTAAATAAATAATAAAAGTAAATTGGAAAGTTGTTTACAATTGCATGCTCTTTCTAAATCATGGAAGAAAAATTGTTTGTTTCATGTCCCTTTAATATCATATAATTTACTTGTATCGAACCATATTATAAAGCAAACCTGTTCCCATGGCATTTAATTACATAAATATTACAATTATATTGTGCCTAAATTTAATACACATATTTTGATTACAAAGGCACGGCATGAGCACAATGTTATCTTTAGGGATCACATTAATAATTCTCCCCTATATTTATAAAAAAAAAAAGTTTAATAGGCGTCATAAAAAAGTTGGTTTACTAGCGAGTAAATCTATCTTTTTAATGCGCATGAACAATACAGTAGATATATATCAACATTTTTCTTATATTCCCGTTATATTATAGCTTCATACAACAGATAATTATAGAAACCCTATTATTGTACAATCCCATTTATACTTTTTTTTTTATTATATATATATATTTATTAAAAAAATCCATAGTAACTACTTTTGTTTTTAAATGCGCCATAATTTATATGAATCAAAAATATTTGGGGCCTATGTGCGACTTAACGTAAGTAAGCAGCTAATTTATTTAGTAAGAAGACCGATAAGGTTATTTTTCATCCATAATATTGGAGACACAGAACTATCGTTATTTTACAAGCATTTTGTGTCAATTATTACAGTATACATTTTCCTCTCAAATCACTGTCACAGTTGTCCATTATGCCGGTGATGATCTCAGGTCCTAGTCGCTTAACAAGCTTCTGCTCATAGTCATTTAAGTCAGCCACATATGCAGGTTCACCCCCGGTAGCACGGCAGAATTTTTTTCTCTGGCCAATTTTGCTTTGGCGAAACGTTTGATGTTGTTCTAACGTTTCTTGAGCTGTTCGACATCCTTTTTTCCAGGACCCTGGTACTAACGGCATCGCTTATCCTTTGCCAGATCATCCTCCTCCTTGAAAAATTAGTTTGTTTAACACGACATCCAAATAAATAATCATAGGAGTAAACAATCATATGTGAAAAGTGAGGATTCTTGGATTTTGAAGTGGTATCAGATCCAGGTGAAGCCATATCAAATTTGTAAATAAATCTTACAAAAATAACGCACTGTAGTTACTGTTCAAAAAAGTTGGAACAATAATAAAGTTGTTTAGAAAAGTTGCACTTTTATAGTAGCCAAATTCTTTTCCCGCGACTACTATAGCGTTTCTGACACCTTGCATGTCACGTGTTAATAATTGGCCATACAATTCTACTGTCATTTAAGTACATTAGCTTAGTCACGGTGAGCGAGGTGTCAAATTGATCAATAATCTGCCACTGCTCGCGGTGGGCTAGACGTGTCTATTTCTGGGTGGATTTTTAGTACATAGTGACAGCGGACACCATTTCACCCGCAGCGAGTAACGGCGAGTTTATCCGCGTCTACGATGTCGGATTAATTGACGGCTTAGTACATGGAGCTTGAGGATCTCTTGATCTTGCTCCATATTTGGAAGCTTTAGAGGAGATGCCATCAGACCCAGCTCCAGAACTCCCCACTTGAGGGATAACATCAAGAAAACTTCCGGATGGAGATCACATTCCCCTGGATGAAACTTCTGCTTGCTCAGATAATCCGCTTTCCAGTTGTCCATCCCAGGATATGAATGGCAGAGAGATGACAATTGTGAGACTTTGCCCAATTAAGAATATGAGTCACCTTCTTCATAGCTAACCAGCTCCTAGTTCCTCCTTGGTGGTTGGTATAGGCCAACGAAATGATGTTGTCTGATTGAAATCTTATAAACAGGACTAAACTCAGTTGAGGCCAAGCTGATAGAGCATTAAGAATTGCTCTGAATTCTAGGATATTTAAAAGGAGTGCAGACTCCTCCAGAGTTCTTAGGGACCCCAAAATGCTGCCCAGTCTCCTAAAAGGCTGGCATCTGTAGTCACAATCTCCCAAGAAAGTCTCAGGAAACAAGTGCCCTGAGACAAATGGTCCTGGGAGATCCACCAAGACAGACACATTGTTGTCTGAGAGTCTAAAACTATCCTCTGAGAGAGATCCGAGTGGTCTCTGTTCCATTGATTGAGCATACATAACTGTAGAGGTCTCAGATAAAAGCGAGCAAATAGAATAGATGCCACCATGAGACCAATTACTTCCATGCATACTGTCAGGGTATCTGTGGATAGCATTAAATAAAACTACATATGTATCAAATACATTTTATTATTTGATGTCAGCTAAGATCTCCCTTGACATGAGTTGTGTGGTCTATAACCAAAATAGACCAGCCCCTCTTTTTCCTGATTACAGAACAAAGGGACTCACATCTGTAAAATCTCAGGATGACACAGACCCCCCCCCCCCCCCCTTGCTGTGACTGGGTATACATTACAGGCCAGGATATCTCAAATTATCCATTTCAAAGGAAACTTGGATACAGAGTTTTTCCCTATCTAAAAAAGCAGTCACTTAGTCTGAACTGATATCTGAATATACAAACATACTATGAGGATATAGCTGCTCTCATCTAGGTGTTAAGTGTCCCCTACTGAGTTTCAAATACACGAAGCTCAGACGTACATCTAAATGGAAAATAGCAGGAGAAAGCAGAAACACATGTTACATTGTAACTTTGAAATTCATTTTTAAAGTACAACTTATGTTTAAATTTCAAGTAAAATATACCTCAGTATTGTATAAAAATGCATATAATTGTGAAGAAATGCCTCACAGTAACACATTAGATAAATATTTGCTGAACTTAATAAGTAGCTATATAATTAATGTAAATGATTAAACAACTTGTTTCAAAATGGATAACATATTCTTATATTTTTCAGGAATCTAATAAGTACATAAATAATTGGTGAAGTAAATAATATCATATGTTTCTAGACACTCAGCAAAAGATATACAGATATGCAATATTTATATTAATATGGGATAGTAATCCAATATAGATATAATTATGTGAAAGTACATCTGATTGCTGATCTCAAGGTATGTATGTGATATTAAGATGATAACTGAGAAAGTAATTGAGTCCATGATGAAGGTATTATAATCCTTTTAAATCTTTTCATAGAAAATATGATTTTTAAACGCATTTTTAAGATATTATAAGTGAAATATATTTATATTTAATCTTGAAATATTCAGGGTAAATTGTATAAAATAACCCCATCTATATTAAAATTGTAAGTGATTAATGCTGGAAACTAAAATGTATTTAATAAACATTTTAAGATTAGACAGACTGTTAGCAGTATTGAAAATGAAACTGTTTTGTCTTTGTCTGCTGCCTCTGATGGCCCCAATCCAGTATTACAACCAAAAGACATTTGGCTGTTAAAAATGGAATCTCCCAGTAGCCAATCAGAGAAGAGTGCGTATCCAAATCTATCGAACTTGGCTGAATTTTTTTTCTTGGTAACTGTTGCAATCCTGCTTGCTGCCATTTTTGCTTATAGAGAGACCAATGTGTGAACACAGTTTTCTGTAAGACAAATATGTTGGGACACTCTTTGTGGAGAAGAGACTATCAAGATTAATTCTCTTACAAATTTGCATAATTCTCCTATAACATATGAAGATAGTCATATTTGGATATTAACTGAAATCTCAAAGTGGTGATCTGGTAAAGTATAAGCAACTGTATATTTAGTTTTTAATATTTTTATTGAGGTAAAATTTGGCATACGAACAAGATATGTAAAACATTTCACAAGTGCCATCACAATAACACAGTATAAGATTCATCATACAGTTGAAAGACTATAAGCGTCATCAGTAATATCCACTAAAAAAACAACAAGGTAACTAATGTTGAAAAAGTTTTTCAGAGGCACAATACAATCATGCCCATAATGAGAAACTGTATATTTAATATTTTAAATCAAAGATATTCTAAAGCTTTAGTTAGATTGTAGTAAGTATACTGGTATTACATATTAATGTTTAGAAATAATTTTGTATTTTAATATCATGAATTAATTACAGCTATTGCTATATATATATATATATATATATATATATATATATATATATATATATATATATACTTTAGAATTTGCCATATTGTAGCTAAATAAGAGGTTATTTCAGTTTAAATCAATTGGCATATCAATTGGATGTTTAAGCATTTTGTTATATTGTCTAACTAAGCATTGTTATGTTAACGGTCCATGCTCTGGTATTTTATTGTGGTATTTTTATGTGATTATTGGGAGTAAAGTTAATTTTATAATTTGGTCTCTACATAAATATAGTGCAATATGTATATAAATTTTAACTAATCTAAAGAATTTAGGAATAATTATTAATTTCAATTGTTTCATATATACATTTCAATTGGGGGTTTGTTTTAAAGAATAATAACAAATAAATTGTATTATAACCCTGGTATATACTGACATATTATCTGGAGGCACCGCTAGAAGATTATTATATTTATCAAATTGATATATTTGTCGTAAATAGAGATTATAAAAAAAGAAAAAAAAATTGGAAAAATTGATACATTTTTTAATTTTTTTAAATTAATTTTTCAAAATTAATATTCATATTTTTTTTTTTTTCTCTTGTTGGTCAAAATTGTATTAGCGTTTTAATTTAACCAAATACTAAGCCAAAATAATAATGTCTAATGTCTATTACTAGAAGTGAATCCAATAAATCTATACATAATATTGAAATATGTTCCCCAAATTCGCCCGTTAAACGCTTAAAACAGAAGCCATTACTCACCTTAAAAATAGATTAAGTATTAAGGGAGAATTAGGTGCTTACATTAAGATGCTTAAGACTAAGGCCAAAAATATGGCGAAAGCGAAATATTTCAAGGGTTGTTAAAATTTGGCCGACCTCAAAAGCAGAGGAAACGAGATGAAATGATTTTCAAAACTTGGGGTCTGATCCTCTATGTGAACGATTAAATGTAAAATAAGATTGAAGTACAAAACTCACAATTGGAGCAACTGAGGGGTGAAAATTATTCCTTAAGGTTAGACGAGGGAGAGGCAGAACGAGTCCAGGATAAAATTGATAAGTTTGCACAAAACGTGGCCACCCTACAAAAATATAACCAGAGTTTAATAGCTCAAATAGAATATTTGCATAAACAACTCACACAAAGCCAAAGAGAGTTAAGTGGTTTAAAAAGGCCGTATCGTCATAATGAAATCCCCTCTATTAGCAATGAGGGTAATGCAGATAATTATAAATCCCTTAAAGAATTGATGAGAAATGAACTGCAGAATATTAGGGAAGAATTTAAACAAAGGACCCCTATTGTGTCAGAAATACACTTCCCAAATCAGTCACCTCAGGTTATAAATTCAGGGAACTGCTATACTTCAGATGAGGGGGAAAGCTCTAGTAGTGAGGGAGCCAGCTACCCAAATAGCCCAAGTAGTACTAATGTACGTAGGGAGTCTTCCCATAGTAAAAGGGCGGATAGGGAACACTCCAACCTTAACAAGGAGGTCCCTAGGAAAGCCGATACGTCTATTAAGGTATATGACATCCCTAAAATAATTACTTTTTTAAATGGCGCAGTACCTACGTTTTCCAACAAGGGAACCAATTCTATAATTGACCACTTAGTGACTTATGAAAATGCTTTATCCATAATGAATGTTACTAGTGAGCAGTCAAAATTGAATTTCTGCCCTGGGTATTTGAAGGGTAAATATCACAAATTCTTTGCTTCACTAAAGGATATGAATATTCTTTCCTGGAGTGAAACAAAAATTCAGTGCAAAAAGGAGTTTGGGCAATAGTGCACTAAAACAGCTGTGAAAATAGCTGTACGGTTTAAAATGTAGTGCCGATCAAAACCCTATAGAATTCCTTTCTGTGCTAAAAGGTATGTACAGTTTGGCCGAAGATTACCCCATATTTGAAAGCTCAGAATTTGTGTATTTATTTTTTAGAACAAGCTTTATTGAAAAAACATTGTCATAAATACAATAAAAAGAAACAGTCTTTCCACCAACATCCTGGTGTCTACAGTGTCAACGTTCGTATCAGTAAGAAAGCTATCATTTTGAACGTATTCTCAAACTGTTCGAACATACAGACTGATACCTTTAAAGGGCAAAAGAAAACTTGTTTCCATCTATAAGCTTGGTTCTTTTCTATTTTACATTAAACATATATCGGTATAATAAAATATGGGTCTTAAACCATGTGTCAGGTATCAATAAAGGATAAAAGGGAAGGGGTTCAGACTGTGACAGGGGTCCAGAGTTTCCTTCAATAACTTTATACGTTTTATTTATTTAGCGGGGGGTACCTTTCCAAATGGCCAGCATCATTTCATGGATATCAATTTGGTGTATTTTGTGGTAATGGAATCTTTCTAAGAGTAACAGGTCATCAACTGAGGACATCCATTCCACGATAGTTGGTATTTACTTTGTCTTCCATTTTTTGGGAATTAGCTTTTCAGCTCCAGTAATCATTATCAAGAGAAGGGCTCGCATATGTGTCTCTTTGATTTTAGGGAGGTAGAGAAAAAGGATTGTTTCTGATGAGTTAGGTATTATAATTCGTAGTTTATCAGAAATCAAACCAAGCACTTCCGACCAGAAACCCCGAAGCCTCGGGCACGACCACCAAATATGGATAAGTGAGCCGAGCTCACCACAGCATCTCCAACATAAAGGACTTACCATTGAGAAATATCTATGTAGTCTAACAGGGGTAAGATACCACCTGCTTGTAAGTTTAATCTGTATTTCTTGGATATTAGCTGATATTGAGGAGTTTTTGCTAGCGCAAATAATTTGAGCCAGGCCTCATTGGTTATGTTATTATTAAGGTCTCTGTCCCAGGCCAAGGTGTATGTTGGTAGCTTCGTGTCTGGGGGTAACAGTAATATCTTGTATACACGAGAGATCAGCCGTCTCGTAGGGTTATAGGATAAACAAAGACGTTCAAATGGTGTGAGCTCTCTTGGGAAGTTGTCTTTGTGCGCGTAATGTGTTAGGTAGGGGGTTAGCTGGTTGTATCGCATCAAGGAAGTAAAGATGTTCCCATGTGTTTCTATCATATGTTGTTGTGTATGCAACCGTCCATTTTCAATCACAGAATTAAGTGTTCCTACCCTTAAGCTATAGAGTTTGCTCAAGCGTGTTCCCAGTCTATGGTATGGTAATTCAGGGTTTTCTATGATGGGTAGTAATGGCGACTGTTTGGGAGATATATACGTGCTTGTGGCTATCAATGTATCCCACTCTTGTAGGATTTCTAAGGACATGTGGTATTTTTGTAGTGTTTTGAGACGCAGTGTGGGTGGTATCCATGCCAGTGTGCCCACATTGCGTGAGTGGAATATTTGGCCATTTAGATGGACCCATGCTTTGTGTGTCGTGTTGTGAGCCCTACTTTGTCTCTGGGAAGATACATTGTTTTTCGGGGGAGCCTTGGTTTTGTTCCCGTCCATACGAACTGTTCTATAATTTTTTGTAGTTGATACAGAAAGTCTCTTGGAAGGGGGATTGGGACCACTTGAAATATATACAAGATACGTGGTAAGATATTCATTTTGATCACTCCAATTTTTCCAAGCCATGAGAGTGTTTTATTTTTCCACGAGGAGAGATCTCTAACTATCTCCTCCTTTAGTTTTAGGTAGTTATTTTTATACAAATTTTGGGGGTTTGCGGAGAGATAAATGCCCAAGTATTTTAATTGTTGCGTAGCTATGGTTACTTTATGGTTTGTCTGTATTTGCGGTATTTGATCATTGGGTGCACTGATGTTGAGGAGCTCAGATTTTGCCAGATTTAGATGAAAGTTAGAAAGGGAGCCATAAGTTTCTAATTCCTTGAGGAGTTCTGGAATGGAGATGTCTATACTTGTGAGTGTATAGATTATATTGTCTGCATAAAGTGCTTGTTTATGCTCTACATCACGGAATCTAACTCCCTCAATTTTGGGATTATTCCTAACTTTGTGCGCCAATGCTTCTATTGAGAGAGCAAAAAGCAGAGGAGTCAGGGGGCATCCCTGCCTTGTGCCATTCGTTATGTAAAATGTATCCGAGAGGGTTCCATTTACTCTGACCCTGGCATTTGGAGCCGAGTATAAAGCAAATGTCATGTTTATAAAAGACCTGCCAAAATTCATAGCTCTCATAATTTGACGCAGAAAAAGCCAATCAACACAGTCAAAGGCCTTCTCTGCATCCGTCGAAAAGAGTGCCATCTTCACTCTCTCAGCCCAGGCATAGTTTATCAACTGCAAAACTTTAGATGTGTTGTCCCGGGCCTCTCTGCCTGGGACAAAGCCCACCTGGTCCATTGAGATTTGGTTTGGAAGGTATTTGTTTAAGCTTTTTGCCAACACCTTGGCTAAAATTTTGATATCTGTGTTTAGCAGTGATATAGGTCTAAAATGTTCTGTGATTTAGGGAATTTTACCGGTTTTGGGAAGAATTGCAATATGTGCTTCCAACATTGAGCTAGATAGGTGGGAGTTATCGCTCAGATTGTTAAAAAGTTGGAGCAGTATGGGGGCTAAGGACTTGATGAATGTTTTATAATATCTTAGGGTAAAGCCATCTGGGCCAGGGCTTTTCCCATTCGGCAAGTCTTTAATCATGTGAGTTAATTCTTCTAGCGAGATGGGTGCGTCAAAATGATCTATGTCCATTTGGCCTAATTGAGGTAGATCTAGTGAAGCTAAGTATGTTGCAATGGCTTGTTGCTTTAAGGATTTTTCTTCAGTATGTGTTTTTGTGTCAGCTGTTTTATTAATATTGTATAGCGTGTTATGGTAAGACTGTTATGAAGGGGGAAGTGGTAGGGGATAATGTTTGTTTTCTGTTCACAACGTCTATTGACCCACGTCCTCGACAGTGTAACTTGATATCTAGTAGGTCTTTCCAGTCCTGGGTGATGAGACCATGGTTGGAGTATAGGGGTAGGGCTGACGCTATAATGGTGTTTAGCAGAAAAGGGTCCGTTTTTGGTTTTATGGAGGTTATAGGTGTGTGCTGATTGAAGGGTAGTGTATAACCTTTTCCAGTGTAAATTCTTACTAGAATTAAGAGCCAGCCCACCCTGTCTAACCTGTCAGATATCGTCGTTTTTTTTGTAGATGGTCTATGTGTCGCTTATATGGGTATAATTATCATCTTGGATGTAATGGCTTGTTTATGGAGGGGTCCAACCCTACGTACTGTCAGAACATACACTTATTGACTAACAGGTCAATTATCATTTCAGTCACAATAGATATCTGTTGTCACAGTGTCACAGAGACATTATAGTGAAACTTTGAGTCACAGTTTGCATTAAACTTTGAGTCACAGTTTGCATTAAACATATTCAAAATAAAGTCCTAATACAAGTCTTTGCAAGAACAAAAGACGTGGTGTATAAGGATATATAAAAGGATATTGTGTCCATTCATGGAGTAAGCTGTGGTCTGTCTTCTTTTTCTGGTGCCAG
The DNA here is from genome assembly GCF_027579735.1 of Bombina bombina. Classification (NCBI taxonomy): domain Eukaryota; kingdom Metazoa; phylum Chordata; class Amphibia; order Anura; family Bombinatoridae; genus Bombina; species Bombina bombina. The sequence continues at coordinate 296,854,513 of NC_069501.1, forward strand.
CCTCCTATTAGTGTGGATTAAGATCTGCAGTGATCCTGGCATCTGTAGTGTTTTCCGGCAGTTGTGGAGTATCATCAATTGAAAGTTCTGCATAGAAGGCCTGTAGGTCGGTTCCGGGCCTAGACACAAAAGTCTTATTGTTGATAACGGCGATCAAAGACACTGGAAAGCCCCAATGATATGGAATCTTGCTGCATCTCAACTTGGCTGTAATGGGGGCAAGCTCTCTTCTTTTTTGTAGAGTGGTTGGTGAGAGATCCGAAAACAATTGTATCTCTTCTCCAACATGTTGTATGGGATGTTTCGCCCTTGCACACCTAAGGAGCTCTTCTTTGTCCTTGAAGTTCAGGAAACGGACAGTAATGTCCCTGGCTGGAGCCTTTGTGGTGGTCTGGATCTTAGGGCTCTTTGTGCCCGCTCCATTATGATGTCAGGAGATGATGGTGTTCCCTTCACTGTGCGGAAAAGGCTTTGCTGCTAGCCCTCTATTGCTGTAGGGTGTATGGTCTCAGAGACCCCCTAACCCTAAGGATATTTTTTCAACCTGTATTATCAAGGTCTTCCACCATGTCTGTTAGCTGTTGTATTGTTTCCCATTGATATTGGAGATCCGTAGAATGTTGTTGTAAAGAAGCTGCATTTGTAGCTTGCGTAGTTTCGAGTTGTGTGACTCTCGTGTCCAGGGCCGTGATATCTTTTCTTAGGTCAAACAGGTCTCTCATTTCTTGCATCAAACTTTTAATGTCTTCCTTGGAAGAGAGGAGCTGTAAATCCCCCTTAGTAATGAGGTGTTGTGTCTGTGTAACAGGCAAGTGAGGTTGTGTTAAGGTTGTTTGTTGTCGACCCGCCATTTCTTCTGTTAATGAGGTGTTATGCTGCTCCACTTGTTTTAGATATTTGCCAAGTGGTCGTGTGGATGCACTCTTCTCTGTCTTATTTTGTTTTTTGCCAGGCATCACACTGCAAATCCACTTGTTTATGAATCAGTATCCAATATTAGATATATGTTTTATCATACTCTGTGTATATAGCTTGAATAGTGTTGCCTTATCTTTTATAACCTGCAGTTAATTTGCTTATAGCCTCCAGCAAAAACTGACAGGAGAGTGATAGGCACTCTTATTTAGTTGAGAAACTTGATTGAAGTGGTTCTATTGCCAATATATATGCCCAGGTATCCCCCAATTGTGTATAAGTCTTGTATAAGTGCACTACCAAAGTTCCCACTAACTGGCTCTGACCTGAATGAGCTCAGCATGTCCTTTAGTTGCTTCACAAAATAGGTTAGCGGTTGATGAATGCAGCACTTGTTAAATTGAAGCTGTGTAGGGGATTATAGAAATGGCTCTCTTTTTTATTTATTTCTTTACTTTGGCAGCTATTAGTGCGATAGGTGTACTGTGTAGTTCGTGACTTGCTATGCTATACAGTAAGTGATGCCGGTGTTGTACTTTTGCAATTACACTTACTGTTCTCCTGCCGTTGTTCCACCTCCTGTCAAGATCGTTAGATGTAGCTGCGCTAGTTTTTAACAACGATCATCCCAGCTTCTCTGCCCGACACAGATGGCCTAACAGCAGCCTCCTCCTGCATGCGTTTTTTCAGGCTGTGCGGTCTTGCTATAGAGAGGCACCACTCCTTGCTGCTTTCATCGGTGTCTGAGTAGTATCCAAAGTTGTTACCCCATCAGGTTAGGTAAGGAAATGGCTAATAATATGCCATAATATGCTGTTGCATCGCTTAAGGAATAAGGAGCTCTTTTAGAACACGGTCATTTGCCTGCATGGCCAAGCTCCGCCTCCTGTGTATTTATTTTATGAAGCATTGCCCGCACACATCAAACTTAACTTAGATAGAGATTTTGATGAGAACTGCTCATTGGACTGGCTGATCAAAGAGAGTATAAAGTTATACTCTATTCAGCAATCCGGTGAAGAGGGGTTTAAAAGGGAACCAAGACCCAGCCCCAAAATTGTGGCAGAAACTAGGGTGTCACCCAGCCCCCTCAATTAGGAATCTAACAAGAAAACGTATGCGGAAGTGGGCCTTCCCCACAAGGTTTTATCTCTGCCCCAACCCCAACACGGGCTGAGGTGCAGAGAGAATATACCCAAATAGATAGTTATAGGAACAATAGCTATGATTCTGAGGGACCCCAAAGATCCAGGAATCAACACACTGGGATATCAAAATATCGGTCCATGGGTAAAAATGGCTTGTCCATTCAAGTGGGCCAACTCAGTACGCAAGTAAGTCAATTATGTACACTATTTACTAATATGAGTCAAGTTTTGATGGCTCAGCACTCTAATAATCATTTTTTAGGGGTACAGCCAGTGGCCAGCAGTGGGCTCCAGGCACAGTCATAAATCCTGCGGTATTACCTGAGAGAGAGGGGAGAGATATACCAAATGAAATGATAAATGTCAATAATGATACTAATCATGCTCTCTCCCTACAGACCAAGAACGGATTTAGCTGTGATGACGAGCAACCTCTGCCTGGAAGCTCTAACAAATCTCTTCCTTTGCAGTTTTCTCATAACTTTATTCCCACAGATGCAGTACACAGGAACCCTGTTGACCCTATTACAGAGGGAAGGACTGATAAGAATGAAGTTTCTTCTGCATCAGGTAACACAGCGATTACAGGTAAATCGTGGCGAAGCCCACAGATATGTAATCATACTAATTTTATGTGTGAAATGGTAGAAACTGATATTATGTATGTGCTGAACTCCAGGATTCAGTTGCTAACTCTATCATGGGATTAATTGATACTGGATCTCAGGCAACTGTTTTATCCCACAGGTACTACACACAGCTAAATGAGCTAACACCTCACAAACCTAAATTAAAAGAATTTGACGGTTCATTAATAGGTATTTTGGGTGACTCTCTCAAAGTCTACGGTACGGCATGGTTAAAACTAAAACTAGGGAACAAGGTAATAAGACACCCTGTCATTATAGTGGATCTGCCAACTGATCGTTTAATTATTGGTAGTGATCTTCTGAAGCGATTAAGCACCATAATTGATTGCATAAATAATGTTATTTGGTCACAAGTAAAAAGACCTATTAATTATGAGTGGTCCGGTATATCTCACACCCAACATAACTGTCACGTGGTGGAAGAGAAGCCAGATGCTGTGGAGATTCATTTCAGGAATAACCCTGTACCTGAAATCACTATCTTACAAATAGATGATCAGACTCCTTTAAGTGGAAAGATAGCAAATATTTCTTTAGACGGCGATGTATTAACCATATCTCTCCACAAGGGGGATCATAAATTCCCTAAAGGGGGGGGCCACACTCAATACCTCACAAAAATTGAGAGAGTTAAAGATGATATATTTATCCCTATGCAAGTGCATGACCTTGGTGAAACCAAGTATGCTAAATTGAGCTTAAAACAGGAAGCTAGCTATTAAAGCGAAGTCTTATTGGCCCAGATCGCTGAACCTAAATTAGATTAAATATCTTTCTCCCCAAGATCTCTGGGTCCAGGACCTAGATGACAGGTGTGAAAGCTATAACATCACAGCTAAATGTTTATTAACTATCTCCATAGGTAATAAATCAGCAAAGCACCTATTTTTAGTTTTAAATACTCCCCATAATCAAGTATACATTGGCAATTATCTCTTACATAGATATGCCATACAAATAGATTTGATTAACCTTTGCCTCTGGAGCAGGTTAAATGGGGACCCTGAAATATTTCAGGATGTAAATGCAGCCCTGAAATCAAATCAGCAATTGCCATTTGCTGTAAATATGCAGGTGACTAACAATGTTGTAATCCCTGCTGGGGCTGATAAATTCCTCTTATCCTTACAGGTAAAAAGAGGTCAGACTCATACTCCTATGGTAAATATTGGAACTATTCCAATACATATTATCCAAGGGAACTACCGTAGGATATGCGCTGGAATCAAGTTATTACACTTTTGGATTCCAGAATAATGTAATTAGGCTAATACCTGAAGGATACTTAACTGAAGAAAAATTAAAAGAACAATCCTTTGCATCTATGTCAGAGGGACTATTTACAATTCAGTCTATTTATCCCTTCAGCTCAGAGGAAGGCATCTGTAAAATTGAAGAAGCCTCTTTAGTATTTGATCAGCCAATCAAAGAGCAAGAATTCCCCAATACCCAGAATCATGGGGGCAATGTAAATTATAATCAGGGGGATCTCACCTCTAGGTTGGAAGAATCCTATGAAATAGGACAGCGTGAAATCTTTCCTGGATTTCAGCAAATAGTGGAAGAGCAAATATCCTTAGCTAATGGCTGTTCCAGTGATGATGAACGCTGACAGCTATGAGAACGCCTGATGGAGTACAAGGATATTTTTGCTAGGGATTCTTATGACTGTGGGACTACACATTGCAAGAATCCAAACAGATCCCAATGCACCACCTGTCTTTGTTAAACAATACAGACTTCCTTTAGCCTCTTATGATTCTCTTGCAGAAATCATAAGGAACTTGGAAGAAAGATGTATTATTAGACAGGTGCATAGCTCTTATAACAATCCTATTCTAGGTGTTCTTAAGCTTAATGGCCAATGGGACAATGGCGTTTGTGTGCTGACTTAAGACAGCTAAACAAGTGACTTCTGGTAGGAGGAGTAAGGAAGCGTAGTTGCACTGCGCACTCTTCCAACTGAGGACTCAACACCACGCCAACACGCTAGCTTCCATAGGCTGCGGAGCATTTACCCCAGCCTGGATCAGTGACCAGCATCAGGACGATGCCGTCATAATCGTGAGTAAGTCTGTCTGTAGCTAGTGGCCGCATTGCCACGGCCCCTTGTCAAGATCTGCCAACCTGTGATGGAGGAAAGTTGGAGCTACGCCGGAGAACTCACAGATCGTATGGCCCGGGACGTGACCGCCTCAGGAGGAGGCGGAGCATGACTGGGGAAGACCCGATCAAGGTTGCTTTCTTTCGGTGCAATTTGAGTTACTGGATGGTCGCAGAAGTACAATAGGAGGACAAGACAACGTCACAGGTTGCCCGGCTTGGCATTTAGGAAGGCTGGATCCACCCTCGAATAATTTTGAAAGTAAGTCCCTGACTTTGTTAAGGGTGAAGGTAAGAAGAGGGCATTCGGGGTTTGCACCTATACCAGGCCAATTATGCTACATAGTAACTGTGTGTCTCGGGCCTAGGCTAAATGTGAGCTTGACCCTACGTTATATAAATAATAGCTGGCGAACTCAGGGACTATACCAAGTTTAAAGTCAGAAGTTATAACCAGACTATATCTGTTCATTATGGATTATAAAGGCCAACTAAGGCCGGTATAAGAGGTTAAATGCCGGCTTTAAGTGTATAGAGAACTTTGTTATTACTTAAACTACGAATCAACATTCAAGACTTACACGGCTGGTATTGCCTTACTTTGAAGGCTCTTTTTTGAAGACTTCATATAATTATATGTATCAATTCTGTATTTTGCAGAAGCCTAACTGGGGCTAAGGCGGTGTAACTACAGAGGTGGGATTCTAAGGCTTAACCAAGAACTTACTGGTGTCTAAAATTAAATTACCTTACTCTGCAGATTTTTCTGGTAATTTATACTGTCGGATGTAAGTTGTTTCTAGACTGGCAGCACATTGGTGTAGCTGAAATCCCTTCAGCTTGCAGTAACTTTATGATCTTACAGAGACCCACAAAGTAAATTCTAAGGAGGATATAGAGGCAAACAATATCATAGGAAATAAGCTGTATGGAGTAATTCATCTATCTGGGCAGTGAAAAATTATAGTGTCTCTAAAAGAATCCAGTTATGGGTAACCTGATAGTGTGTTTGCCACTGCGTCTGAATAATGTCAACCTAAATTTGGGAAACTAACCTCTATATTTGAATAGGTGGCAGTTACTGTCAATAATTTTATATACTAGCAGAAGCAGGACTTGCTGAAGAGTTGCTAAGCTTCTATCTTATACCAAGTGAATGGATTTTGATAACTGATGACTTTCTGTTAAATTTGTCAGGCTATCTCTCTATGTATATTATTCTAATATTGTATAAGATCTAAGATGTGTCAAAAGATGTTAATGATGATGTTATAGGCACATTGAACTAACCTGTCTGAGCTGATTAGTAAGTGATTCTATCTGTTAAGAAAAGGGAAAGGGGGGAGCAGCAATCCAGAAGGGCCAAAGTTAACTATTTTAACATAGATTATAGTAAAGTGGCTGAATTTTGTCTGGCCGAAAAGTATTTTTGTTATCTGAGTGGTTAATATAGCTGTGCTGAAAATGAACTATAAATATCTGAGCATTGCATATACACTTAGGATCCATCCCCTAACACGCATTATATTTTTGCACTTCACTCTCTTTTTTTCCCTCACTCTTGATTTCACTCACTCACTTTTTTTTTTTTTCATATAACACTATCCACTTTTCTAAAATAGTGCTGCCTATAGACACATGGATAAATATCTTTCACCTATAACTCACGCAATGCCAGCAAAAAGTAAAGATAGAAAACCCAGGTATAGTACTGAGGCTAATATTGACATTAGGCCTGAAATGAACAGTGTTAATATTAGCAGAAATGATATAGAAGAAATTTCGAAACAAGTAGCTACATTGCTCTCACATCTTTTTGATTATAATGAAACTGAGCTCTTCACACTTTCACTAGAAATGAAACATTTTACATCTAGGCTTACAGAGGATGAGACGAGAATTTCAGATATTGAGGATGGTGCGATTAAACAAGACTCAATTTTGCAACAACATGCTGATAAAATACTAGAATTCACTGATAAAGTAAAAGACCTAGAGGGTGGGTTGCGTAGAAATAACGTAAAGGTGATAGGATTACCAGAAAATACAAATTTTCAAGATTTATTACATTTTGCCTCATCACTACTCCCACAAGCCCTTGGGATTGATACTAACTCACAAAATTTCCTTGCAGAAAGAGCGCACAGAATAGGCTTTATTAGGAATACAACAGAAAATTATACACAGAAACGAGCTATCCTGATTAAATATTTGAACTTTCAGGATAAAGTAAAGATATTAAGATCTTATAGGAAAGTTAAAAGTTTAGAGATTGATAACAATTAAATCTTAATATTTCAAGACTTTTCTTCGCAGACTGCTGCAAAAACGGAAAGGTATAATAAATATGGGCCTATCTGCTCATTTAATATATCCGGCTAAAATCAAACTCTATATGGAAAATGAAACAATTACATTAGAAACAGTGCAAGAAGCTAAGGTTTTCTTAGATAAATATTAAGCTAGATAGTTGATAAAGTAGGAATACCTGTACGTTCTGTATTATCGTTGGCCTCTTTATGGCGACATGGAGAAATTTTGTTTATTTAAAAAAAAAAAAAAAAAATGGCAATGTGGTTTAAGACATATGTATTTTTTTTGTAGTATTTTTAAATAAAACGTAATGTCAATTTTAAAAATTATTTCTTGGAATGTAGGAGGGGTTACGAGCCGGATAAAAAGGAAAATAATTTTGGTTCAACTTAATAAAAGAAAAGTAGATATTACAAGAAACACACTTGACAGAAATAGAGCATAAGAAGCTTAAAACCAATTGGGTTAGTGAAGTTATTTTTACCCCCTGCTCTTCCCGTAAAAGATGAGTTGCAGTTTTGTTCAGGAAAGGTTTAGAATATCAAATTGTTGCGCAAGAGATAGACCCAGGGGAACAATATGCCATATTAAAAGTTCAAATAAAGTCACGTATGCTTATTATATGTAATGTATACGGACCAAATATTCCGGATGAAAAATTCTGGGAACAATTAAGGCTTAAATTGTTTGAATATGTAAATACTAATTTGATCGTTGCTGGTGACTTTAATATGGCCTTTAACAATATTGACAGACTGCAGACAACTAACCATAATGTTATTAAAACTCCTAAAAAGTCTTCCAGAATTCTTAAATCCTTTGCCAGTGCACTCAATATCAAGGATATATGGAGATTATTACACCCCAATAGTAGAGCATTCTCATGTGAATCTAAGAAATATAGGTCATTATCTCGAATTGATTTTTTTCTAGGATCAGAATTTTTTTTGGTTTAGATGTTAAAGCTCAGATTGGTGACTTTACTATTTCTGATCATGCACCTATATTTCTGGATTTAAAATGGGAAATTGGTAACTATCAACCTGCAAAGGGCTATGTTTTCCCCCGTTTCTTAGCCAACAATATTGAATTTAGAAATCGACTTTCCACTATCTGGCATGAATATGTCCAGCAAAATCGAGAATATACATGCAAAAAAGAGATTTTTTGGGAAACTGCTGAAGCAGTTATAAGAGGAGAAATTAAAAAATATACTGTTAGACTTAAGAAATAACTAAATATAAGAGAGACTGGACTTTCAAATTGCTTAAAAAATAAATATAATGCATATATTTCCTCACAGAACCAACGTAATTGGCAAAACTATGTGAAAGCTAAACAGGAATGGGAAATTGCTATACAGGAGTTAAAGTATAAAACTAGATTTTATAGATTTGGTAATAAAATTGGGAAATTATTATCTAAATTTGTGAATATGCGTAAACCTATCAATCATATAAAATCTATCACTATTGATGGGAAAAATATAACGAATCTTGAAATAATTAAGTCAGAATTTCATAAATTCTTTAAAAATGTATACTCGGCGCCAGATATCAATTTACAAAACAAAAAGAAGTTTTGGGAAAAAATCTCACTTCCCAAACTCTCGGTAGAAGATGCAGAAATGATGAACGCTCCGATTATGGAGCTAGAAATATCCAAAGCAATAGATAATCTTAAAGTAGATAAAGCTGCTGGTCCAGACCTTCTACCGGCAGAATTTTACAAAATACTTAAAAATGAAATTAACTGCCCTCTATTGAATTTATTTAATGATTATTTACTTAATGGTAAGATTCCCTCACCTAACTTTGCTGTCTCAAAAGTAATTCTGATTCTTAAAAAAGGTAAAGACCCTGAAGCAGTTGATTCATACCGTCCGATATCTTTGTTAAACTCGGACTGTAAAATATTTACCTCCATTCTAGCATGTAGACTGAAATCAATTATGGGCTCATTGATTCATGGGGACCAGGTTGGCTTCATGGCACAAACAAATATGTCGGTAAATATTCGTAAAATATTTGTCTTGATAGACTCTCTCTCAAACTCTGCAAGTAAGATATGCCAAGATTCTGCAATTTTATCGGTCGATGCTCACAAAGCATTTGACTCAATTATCTGGGATCATCTGTTTCAGGCTATGTTGAAATTTGGGTTTAAAGCCCAGTTTTTGGAATGTATGCGTGCTTTATATATCAATGCAACTTCTATCTTAGTGGTTAACGGCTCAGACACCAGCTCTTTTACGATTACTACAGGAACGCGGCAGGGGTGTCCAATCTCGCCTCTATTGTTTAATTTGGCAATTGATCCACTCGCAGTTATTCTTAGGGATAATTTAAAGGGGATTATGGTAGGCAACAACTCTATTAAACTTTTACTTTACTCAAATGACCTGCTATTGTTTCTTAACGATACTCAAAAAGAAATTCCCAAGATCTTAGATATTATATCTGAATTTGGTTCATTTTCGGGGTACACAATTAATATAACTAAATCAGAACTTCTTTGGTTGAGAGATTGTTTGCAGAAACTTTATATACCTCCCTTTAAAGTAGCAGTACAATCTATTACATACCTGGGAATTAAGATTAGCATTAATCCTGGAGATTGGTATACTCTAAATGATTTGCCTCACGGGTGGGAACTATGTGGCGTTTCTTGAAGTAGAACAAAATTTAGTTTACCCTTTCTAAGTAAGTGCCCTATTGTATTGTTCTAAAAGATATATTGCAAAGAAAAAAAAAGAAAAAAAACCCAATGCTATATGTTATATTAGCCTGGCAGGATATAAGACGTAGACTAGACTGTGATCCCTTTATTTCTGATTTACTACCTATCATAGGGGATCCACGGTTTTCTACTGGTTTATATAATCAAGTATTTAGGAGATGGGCTTGTGCTGGGCTTATTTATTTAACACAACTCAAGAAACCTGGTTCTTATAACCTAATTACATTTGAACAACTTAGAGTGTTTCCAGTTTCAGAATTCAGACTTTTATGCATATCTACAAGTCAGACACTGGTACTCTGAAATTATTAAAGATAGTAAAACTGCCTGGACACACTCAGGTATGAAAATGGGTCTGTCACTCTTTAACGTAGGTAAACGTTCTATTAAGTACTGGTACAATATGGTTCTTTCTAAAAATGGAGAGTCTAAATATAGTAGAGATTTGTTCAAAATGAAAATTAGATATTCCAAACTTGGATGAAGACAAAGTGAAATATAGTATAATTGCTCTAGAAGATGCTACACTATCTGCAAATTGGTGAGAAATCCATGTAAAAATCTTAAATAGAGCATATATCACCCCAGCTAGATTAAGTAAAAGGTCTTTGCCAGCCTTAAATTTATGTCCTCATTGTAGTTCATCCATAGCCGCCCTGGTTCACATGTTTTGGGGCTGCCCAAAAATTAAACAATTCTGGAAACGTATACAATTCTGGTTAGGTAAAGTGATCTCTACAAATTTTGTTATAGAGCTCCAACATATATTTTTCCTAGTAGGTACACATGATAAATAGAGAGTTTATCAATACAACAATCTTGGGTGGGAGATATCTTATCCTTAAAAACTGGAAGAAAAAAAGGGAGCCTACTATAAATAATCTAACATTTCTTTTACAATCTCAGTTTATAATAGAGCAGTTTGATAATGTAAGCAATTCGGAAATGCAGCAAATTAAATTTGTGACAAAATGGATGGACTTTGTTAAGCGATACAAAAATTATAATGTACAGAGGCAGCTTTTAATACCTCTAGAAAACTTGGCATTAGACAAATAGATTGATGGGGCTGATTTTTTATTTTTCCCTTTTTTTATTTTTATTTTTGTATTATTACTATTATTTGCTTCTTTCATAGGGCCCTCCCTCCCCCGTTCCCCTCAAATGAAGAGTTATATAATTTATTCAGTGGTGGTTCTAAATCTTCACATAAAATTAAGGTCGAATTTGTTATATAATAAAATAAGGCTTAAGAAAGGAACGTTAATAGTAAGCTTTCCTTGTTATAACTCTTTGGTTATTTCATACAAGTTTACAAAACTATTAGACTAGGGCAGTTTTTTTTTTTCTGTTCTTTTTTTCGGTAATATTTACAAATGTATCTAATCTCGACACAGGTTATGATCTTCTTTTCTGCTAAAAGATTGCAGATAATTATCGAAGTATGTTATAGTATATATATATATATTTTTTTTTAATAGTCTGTAAAACATGGTATAATCTGTCTGAGTGTTGATTGTTTCTTTTTTTCTTTTTTCTTCTCTTTCAATGAACTATGTCCTAAAAGATTTCAGATGACATTGCTATTTGTTTGTAACGATCTATAATAAAAATAATAATAAAAAAAGAAAGCTAAACAAGTGAGTGTACATGTCTGGCTGGCCTGTGCCATATACTGACCAGTGCCTAGCGCAGATGCAAGGATCCAAAATATTCACTGCCATTGATTGTGCACAGGGATATTGGACCATACGGGTACATGAGGAGGACCAGTATAAGCTTGCATTCTTGTTCCAAATGGGCCAGTATGCATTCCAAAGACTCCCGTTTGGATACATAAATTCAGGACATGCATTTGCTGTATTCATGCATAAGGCTATGCCTGATGCACTGGAAAGGGGGTCCTTATCTTATTTTGATGATGTTTTAATCAAAAGCACAGACTTTGAAAAACACATCACTGAGCTTAAACATGTCCTCCGCCAACTTAAAAGGGCAGGTGTTAAATTATCCCTACAAAAAGCTCAATCGTGCTGCTCTCATGTAAACTTCTTAGGACATGAAGTTACTTCTGAAGGTTTAAATCCTCAGAAGAAAAAGGTGGAAGCTATAATAAATTCTAAAAACCCAACTAACTTAAAGGAATTGAGATCATTCCTGGGTATGACAAATTATTCTTGCAAATTTATTGATGATTATGCAGAATTAGCTAAACACTGCTACTTCTTCTAAAGAAGGATGTGAAATGGCACTGGAGTGAGACTCAAGAGACAGCCATCAAGGAGCTGAAGAGTAAACCCACTCAAGCACCTTGCTTAGCTTACCCTGAAGGGGGTAAACCTTTCTACTTATAGACAGATTACACAGATATAAGCATGAGTGCTGTTTTATACCAAAAGCATGATAATTTAAGCAAAGTTATTGCTTATGCGCGCTCTATCCCCAGTAGAAATAAAATTAAGCGATTGCGAAGAAGCCCTCTCATCTACTGTATGGGCTCTACAAAATTTCCGCAGCTACATACAGGGCGAGAAAATTATTGAAGAAACGGCCCACCAGCCTTTGCTATATTTGCAAAGTGAGAGAAAAAGAGATGGGAACCTGTCTAACAGCCGCATAACAGCTTGGACTCTTTCTTTACAAGGCTGGTCTTTAGAAATTCACTACAAGCAAAACAAAAAGAATCCAGTCGCACAGGGGCTTGCTGAGCTCCACGACTGTACTGCTAAGGATCATGGGGAAGAGTTATTAGAAGATGACTTCCTGGAGGAACAATTGCTTTCCCCATATAAAATATACAATGAGGACCATTGTCAAACATTATTTTGGGTATAGTTGATGGTTGTTCTTACCATGCCACTATTGATAATGAGCACAGATTAGTCGCTCGCATTGGTATAACTTGGGCAAGTGGATTCCCAAATATTTCTGTAGGTTTCAACATTGGACCAAGATCCAGTCAAGTTGCAGAACTAACTGCTAATCTAAAAACCATTGAAATGGCTATTGAACAAGGTATTCAAGAATTTGTGATCATTACTGACTCAAATTATGTGCGTGACAGTTTTGTTGAAAACCTTCCAACTTGGAAAAGAAATGGCATGCAGAAAACTAACAACAAACCAGTCAAAAGTGGCAAGTTGTTCTGCAAAATTGATAATCTGATGGTATCCAATGGGTTAACCATACATTGGAAAAAGACCAAGGTTCATTCTAGGATTATAGGTCCTGATAAGGAGGGCAATGATCTTGTGGATTCATTAGCCAAACAAGGAGCCATAACTGGAGAACTCCTTAATATTGACCACTTAATGGGGGCAATTCAGGTAGAAGCCATTACCAGAAACCAGGCTAAACAACAGAGTGATCCTAACCTGGTACAATGGAGTCAGGATTCTCTTAGTGAGGACCTGATCACTAGTCAAAAAGAAGACCACATTGTAGGCATCTTCTATAAACACATAGAAGATCCTGAAAGCAACACCATCTCAAAGGAGGGTGGTATTGGCAAAGAAGATCTTAGAATCTTAATGTAATCCAAATCACAATTCAAGTCACAGGATGGTTTGTTAATTAGAACCTCCAAAACTGGCATCCAGCAATGGTTGGTACCTACAAAGTTCAGAGGTCTCATGCTTCAACATGCCCATGATGCTCCCACATCTGGTCATCGTGGTGCCAAATTAATGCATTAAATATTGCATGACTACACCTTTTGGCCACATATGTTGAAGGATGTTCAAACCTACTGTCAAGGTTGTTTAATCTGTCCACATTTCCAACCCACTGCGTCAATGCATATAGTGCCATTGCAGAAAAGGGGGATGGTAATGCCATGGTCAGATTTACAAATTGATTTTATTTGGTCCAGTAACTAGGTAATCTAGAGGTAACAAATACATGTTAACAGTGACATGCCTGTTCACTAAATGGGTAGAGTGCATCAGTGCACCTAACAATAGTTCTGAAACATGCACAGCATGGCTCATCAACCACGTGTTTTCCAGATTTGGTTTACCCCAAAGAATCGAATTCAATCGGGGACCTACTTCACTAGCGAAGTGATGACTGAGATGTGGAAATTACTAGGGGTCAAAAGAAAGTTCCATATTGCATATAGAGCTGCCTCGAGTGGTGGCGTAGAGCATTACAACCAGCCCATTGTGAAAATCCTCAAAGTTTGTGAGTGAAACTGGTAAAGACTGGGATGTAAAATTACTTCTAGTCCTAATGGCATTAAGAGCAACTCCAAGTAGTGCTACTAAGATATAATATTTTGAATTAATGACTGGTAGAAGAATGGTTCTACCTCAACATCTATTGTACCGTACATCAGACCAGAACTAGATAAATGCCGCCAATACACATCAATATGTGGAGAACTTAAGGAAGCACCTGCAAAATATGCCTTTGCATTCGCTCAAAGCAACATAAAAAAGGCAGCAACTGCCGCTAAAACCCATTATGATCTCAAAACGTCCTAAAAGGAATATGAAATAAATTATCAATTTTATCTTTATAACTTTGGAAGAGATGGAAGGGTCCTTTTGTTATTACTGATAAAATATCTCCAGTTGCCTATAAAATTAGGATACCTAAAAATGATACCTTTATGGACAAATGGGTCCATATTAATCAGTTACGAGCGTGCCATCCTTGATCCCAAATACAAGTCATAGAGGGAGAATAAAGTATCAAATCCTCAAATACGCAAAAGAAGTACTGTAGTTTAAAGATGCCTAGCAAGCGAGCATGTGAGGATTGAAAAATAACAGAATCTCCTCATCAGAAGATTGTCTCTGGTGGATACCGTCAATGCACTCAGCAAGTATCACAGACTTTAAGCCAATTCAAATACATGCGTCTTACATCTTTTTAAAATTGGAAGGGGGAATTATGTCAGGGTACCTGTGAATAGCATTAAATAAACTACATATGTATCAAATACATTTTATTATTTGATGTCAGCTAAGATCTCCCTTGACATGAGTTGTGTGGGCTATAACCAAAATAGACCAGCCCCCCTTTTTTCCTAATTACAGAACAAAGGGGCTCATATCTGTAAAATCTCAGGATGACACAGACCCCCCTTGCTGTGACTGGGTATACATTACAGGCCAGAATATCTCAAATTATCCATTTCAAAGGAAACTTGTATACAGAGTTTTTCCCTATCTGAAAAAGCAGTCGCTTAGTCTGAACTGATATCTGAATATACAAACATACTTAGAGGATATAGCTGCTCTCATCTACGTGTTAAGTGTCCCCTACTGAGTTTCAAATACACAAAGCTCAGACCTACGTATAAATGGAAAATAGCAGGAGAAAGCAGAAACACATGTTGCATTGTAACTTTGAACTTCATTTTTAAAGTTTAACTTATGTTTAAATTTCAAATAAGATAAACCTCAGTATTGTATAAAATTTATATAATTGTGAAGAAATGCCTCACAGTAACATATTAGATACGTTTTTGCTGAACTTAATAAGTAGCTATATAATCAATGTCAATGTTTAAACAACTTGTTTCAAAATGGATAACATATTCTTATATTTTTCAGGAATCTAATAAGTACATATATAATTGGTGCTGTAAATAATATCATATGTTTCTAGACACTAAGCAAGATATATACAGATATGCAATATTTAGATTAATATGGGATAGTAATCCAATATAGATATAATTATGTGAAACTACATCTGATTGCTGATCTCAAGGTATGTATGTGATATTAAGATGATAACTGAGAAAGTAATTGAGTCCATGATGAATGTATTATAATCCTTTTAAATCTTTTCATAGAAAATATGATTTTAAACAAATTTTATATAAAAAATATAATTATAATTAATTAAGATATTATAAGTGCAGTATATTCATGTTTAATCTTGAAATACTCAGGGTAAATAGTATAAAATAACCCCATCTATATTAAAATTGTAAGTTATTAATGCTGGAAACTAAAGTGTATTTAATAAAAACTGACTGTTAGCAGTATTGAAAATTAAACTGTTTTGATTTTGTCTGCTGCCCCCGATGGCCCAAATCCAGTATTACAACCAAAATGCATTTGGCTGTTAAAAATGGCATCTCCCAGTAGCCAATCAGAGAAGAGAAGAGCGTATCATCTATCGAATGATTAAGAAATGGGGAGGAGTTTTGTCTCAGACAAAAACTCCCTGACCACAGAACAAAAACTAGGCTGAAAATGTTTTCTTGGTAACTGTTGCAATCCTGTTTGCTGCCATTTTTGCTTATAGAGAGACCAGTGTGCGAACACAGTTTTCTGTAAGACAAATACGTTGGGACACTCTTTGTGGATAAGAGACTATCAAAATTAATTCTTTTACAAATGTGCATAATTCTCCTATAACATACGACGATAGACATATTTGGATATTAACTGAATTCTCAAACTGGTGATCTTGTAAAGTATAAGCAACTGTATATTTAATTTTTTAAATCAAAGATATTCTAAAGCGTTAGTTAGATTGTAGTAAGTATACTGGTATTACATATTAATGTTTAGAAATAATCTTGTATTTTAATATAATAAATTAATTACAGTTATTGCTATATATATATATATATATATATATATATATATATATTTATTTAAATAAATAAATAAATAAATTTTTTAAATCAAAGATATTCTAAAGCGTTAGTTAGATTGTAGTAAGTATACTGGTATTACATATTAATGTTTAGAAATAATCTTGTATTTTAATATAATAAATTAATTACAGTTATTGCTATATATATATATATATATATATATATATATATATATATATATATATATATATATATATATATATATTGTGAATAAAGTTAATTTTAAGGGTATATCTTTTATGATCTTTGTAAAGAATAATGTAATGGAATAAGCATTTAAAATTTGATTCATAATTTGGTCTCTACATAAATATATTGTAATATATATATAAATTTTGACTAATCTAAAGAATTTAGGAATAATTATTAATTTCAATTGTTAAGTATATACATTTTAATGGGGGTTTGTTTTAAAGAATAATAACAAATAAATTGTATTATAACCCTGGTATACACTGGCAATACAGCCACCGATGGATGAACAGAGGAGTGAAGAGAACGACAGTCCTCAAGAAGCTTGAATTTTCTGACCTCCGTCAAAAAAAAAATATTCATAGATACTGAGTCTGCGATTATCCCCAGAAAACATACCCTGGTACTTGGAACCAAGGTACTTTTCCCTAGATTCACCTTCCACCTGTGAGAGCAGAGAATAGCTAACAGAGAATCTGTATGGATCTTGCTGACTGAAAAGATGGCACCTGGAGGTAAGGAGCAACCACAATCCCTAGAGATCTGGCCACAGCCATAAGAGCCCCTAGAACCTTCGTAAAGATTTGAGGAGCAGTGGCGAGGCCGAAAGGCAGGGCTACAAATTGGAAATGTTGATCCAGAAAAAGCGAACCTCAGGAACTTGAAATGTTTCCTGTGGATAGGCACATGAAGATATGCATCCTTTAGGTCTATAGTGGTCATAAACTGACCCTCCTGAACTAGAGGGAGAATAGATCGAATAGTCTCCATTTTGAAGGACAGGACCTTGAGAAAATTGTTAAGAGACCTTAAGTCTAAAATGGGTCAAAAAGTTCCCTTCTTTTTGGGAACTACAAAAAGATGTGAATATAATCTCCTGACCCTGTTCTGCTAGAGGAACTGGGATAATCACCCCTATGCAGTTTAAGAAGGCCTCTCCCTTTACCTGGTTTACAGATAATCTTGATAATAGGAATCTGTCCCTGGTGGGGATAAGACTTAAATCCTATCCTGTATCCATGGGAGACTAGATCCACTGCCCAAGGATCTGGAACATCGCAAATCCAAGTTTGCTGAAACAAAGGAAAGCCTGCCCTCTACCTGATTCAGACATGAATCGGGGGCGGTATCTTCATGCTGACCTAGCCTCAGGGGAAGACTTTCTGGATTTCTTACCCTTGTTCCAGGGCTGGATAGCTCTCCAAGTATTGGCTTGCTCAGATTTAGAAGACGAGGAAGATCTATGTCCCTTGAAGTTACGAAAGGAACGAAAATTAGAAGTCTGAAGATCCTTGTGTCTATTCTTATTATCCTGTGGTAAAAAAAACTCCCTTTCCACCAGTAACCATGGAAGTGATCTCTGCCAGACCAGGACCAAATAAAGTCTTACCCTTAAAAGGTAGAGAGCTAGAAAGGTAGAAGCTAGAAATTAGAAGTCACATCTGCAGACCAAGACTTTAACCAAAGGGCTCTGCAAGCTAGTATCACAAAACTAGAAATCTTAGCTCCCAGCCTAACAACTTGCATACTGGCATCAAAGATAAAAGTATTGGCCAGCTTTAAAGCCTTGATCCTATCCTGGATCTCCTCTATAGTAGTCTGCTCTGAAATTAGATCAGACAAAGAGTCACACCAATAAGAGGCTGCACCAGCAACTGTCGCAATACTAGCAAATGGGTGCCACTGCAAACCCTGATGAAGAAATACCTTTCTGAAATAACCCTCCAGTTTCTTTTCCATAGGGTCTCTAAAAGAGGAACTATCCTCAAGAGGAATATTAGTTCTCTTGGCTAAGGTAGATATAGTGCCCTCTACTCTATGAACAGTGTGCCACAGATCTCCCACTGAATCAGCCACAGAAAACATCTTTTTAAACACAGGAGACGGGTTCAAAGGAACACCCGGCTTCTCCCATTCCTAAGATATAATGTCAGACATGCAATATGAAACAGGACAAACCTCCACAGATTTAGGTTTTTAAATCAAAAACTCTATTCAGTTTATTAGCTTTTTACTAGCCTCTGAAACAGTTTCATCCAAAGTAGCTAAAACCTCCTTCAAAAGTAAATGGAGATGCTCCAGTTTAAATCTAAAATGAATCTCCTCAGAATCTATTGCACTAGGAAATGCAGATTCTGAATCAGAGATCTCGCCCTCAGAAGCTGCAGAGGAATGATCTTCGCTAGATAACTGAGAAAGAATAACCAAATCAGTCTTGGCGGAATCAGAACCCATGTTCTTAGATTTCCTCTTCCCTTTACCAGAACAAGGTAAAGCACTTAGGGCTGCAGAAACTGCAAAAGTCAACTGTGTAGCAAAATCTTTAGGCAAAGAAACACTCCCAGAGACTGAGAGAAACCGCAGCGCACTGCATGTGAATCTGTCAAAGACTGGGACATGTTAACAGAAGGCTGAGACAACCCTTTAACAGCATTATCTTGAGAAAAAGAAGGCTCAGATAAGAAATACTTATCCTTAGATAATAAAACCTTATTAATGCAAGGGAAACAAAATTGCACAGTAGGTATAACTTGGGCATCTGCACAATGAATACATTTATCAAATGACAAAGAAAGCTTGGGATCGGCTTCCATAGTAAATAAAATAGCCCTTTATTTCCCTTATACTCTAATTTCAATATAAAGAATTAGAATAAAATTCTAAGCATAGATAAATAATAATTAAAACCGGCACATCTACACCCCAGCCATACTGAAGAGACTCACCCAACCGGTAACCAGGAATCCAATCCACACTAGCAGATAAATCCTGTTTAAACTGCATATCCTAGAATGCTGCAAACATCAGAGAGAAGCGACAGGCAGGAAAAAATGATCTAATGCTAGAAAATCCAGTCTATCTCCTTGAAATCCGGCTTCCAAAGAGCCGGCTAGAAACAAACTGTTCCGCACTCAGGAAGTAACAGAGCGGTCACATTGTCACAAATTCAAAAGTAAGGTGCGGTTCAACAACTTTCTTAAAGAAATATTACCCAAACAAAATAAAACGTAAACTTGTGCAAAACAAATCCCCATAGCCAAAATTTAAAAAAGCCTTCATATGACAGAACAGTGCCCTGAACTGCTGCACAATAAATCCCCAACCTCTAAAAGGGATATTCAGTCCCATAAGGATCTACCTTGTTCTCTAAGTAACCTTTTTTTGTTTTTTAAACAAGGAACTCCTAAGTGCTACATCCGTCTCACCTAGAAGGTAAAAGCACTTACTTGTGGATCCTCTGTAGGGCAGGTACAGCAAACACTAACCAACCCTGGTTTTCTATATAGAGGTAGCAAAAATGTTGGAAGGTAAGCAAAGACCACCTCGCCATCCTCCAACTGCTAAAAGCCACTATTACTCTTACTAAAGAGAATTACTTGGACACAGCATAACCCCAATCCTTGCTTGCAGGAAAAAAGTACCCATTAAAGGATTAACAACTTGATTTCTTCAGACACCATCGCACATCACCTACAATGTAACACAGGCAAAGAATGACTGGGCCTCAACGCATTTCCCCGCCTTCCTGGCGGCTTTCTCAAGAGTACTTAAATTTCTTCAGCTCACCAGAGTAAGTGCTGTGTAAACCGCACTACGGTTTACACAGCACTTACTCTGGTGAGCTGAAGAAATTTGATTACTCTTTAGAAAGCCACCAGGAAGGCGGGGAAATGCATTGAGGCTCTGAGTGTTTGTGACAGCTGCAGTTTTGAGAGAGGAAGTGGAAGTTAAGTCAGCTTGCCAAAAACCGGGTTGTGATGTCACACGCCGGTATCGCTGATACTGCTGAACACACATCAAGGCTCTTCAGACTTTCTTGGTATCGCTGATACTGCTGAATACACATCAAAGGCTCTTCAGATGGGGGCGGAGCCAACTACAAGAACAGCAGGACGTGTTTCTGTGAAGCTCCGGGCTCTCAGATATGAATATATAGTTTAATTTACATATAAAGAGCCTGAATTGCGCTATCTTATAACAGAATAAGAACAGCATCTATCAAATGCTAAAGGAAATAGAAGATATTTCATAATAGGGTAATTCTACTAACATACCCTCTTTAGTCAAGCCACGTGGAGCTGCTGAACCCTATCTATTCTCAACTGTTTTAGACAGTATGGAAGCCCTACAAGCATGGGAGCAACGCACTCAGCAACTTTTGGAGAGACATTTCCAGAGTCTGGAAGAGGACCTATTACTGATTGTAGCCTCCCTATCTTCGCTGCCAAGACTAGAGGCCGGAGGTGCTAACCCTCTGCTGAGCGGTGAGAGCTGTACCGCGTGAGATCTCAGAGCTCAGGAACATGTTGAGATTCCTCCGGTTAGATCCTTGTCAAAATTCAGATATTGCGAGCAGCGACTAACTACAGACCTCTGCCAAGAGCCAACTAGGATGGGGGAGACAAGATATGAGAGTGTAACACATTCTGATGGCTCCCGTGCACAGGACGACACTTTTACAGCCTCATCAGCACGCCATGATTTCTCAGCCCTGCACCGGGTGATCGCCCCTGAGTGTGGTGGTCGCTCGGGGATGACTGTGCAGCCTATTCTTGAAGCAGGCGTTGTGCCGCAAATTAAGGAAGATACCTGCTCAGATAGTGGATCGACTTCTATTACGGGTGCAAAAAATATCTTCACTCCATTGACAATTCAATTAAGAGCCAGCAGTTCACTTCTAGCACTACTGTCATTGAAACCAACAAGTCTGGATGTGAATTGGTCAAGAAGTTATTGTCTGCTCCACAACAGAGAGGTGCCTTCACTGCCGTACAGGTTTTTCTGATGAACATGGACACAGGAAGAGCCGGTATAGGTTGATAAGCTAGATTTGCTTGTGTCTTTGTAATTTGCAGCTTATACTAAAGACACTACAAACCCTGAACACTATGTGCATAATTACCAAGTGATCTGCAGTGGGATGTATGCTTTTATGTACGATCAAAGGCAAAGCAGTCAAGGTTTGCAAATATAAGCTGCAGATATGTATTAGCACGGGAAACTATCTATGATGGCAGTGATGCCGGATACATCTGTCTCCCTAACCAACACAGAATAGTAACTTGGCTCTTGGCTGCTTCTTTAGCCATACTGTTTCATGAGGTTCTAGGACAAGCTGGGTAACATTAGAATTACAGCGAGATAAACATACTAGTAGAAAGTTCTGTGTTCCTCTAATTTTATTAGAAACTAGCAAATTGATGCACTGTATATAGATCTAAATGTAGTCATATAACTAGTGTTAAGTAGCATACATTGGTTAAAGCGGCCTAGGTTTATGTTTAATATCCGGTCATGTTGGATAAAAGTTGCTAATTACATAATATAGCTAGCTTAATTATGAGATAAATAATGCTTTTGGTCTCCTCTTTATAAGGGTGTAGCCTATTTTCCAGCTACTATAATATATATAAAGCACAGACCATACATCATATTTGCTGGGGAACACATAACCTAATATACACTATCTCTCTGGTTGTATCTTCCTCCCTGCTATGTTTTAAAAGTTTACTTATAGTAATGTTATATTTTTATACTAAGCTTGCGTGTTATACATGATTGTGTACCTAAGATCATTATGTGCAGTCTTACATTGTATGTTATGTTACCTCCTATAATAGCCTACTATCACTGAAAGCAAGGTCTCATAATAGCCCCTCATGCACGCCTAGTGTATGCAAGAACTCTTATTCCTGACTGTGTGTAATTTGTTATATACCAGTTATACCCTTTGCCTAATATCATAACGTGTATTTTCTCTCTGTCAACATACGGATGTGTTCTTTTTTACCTCCACCTCATAGCTACTGAAATGATCTTAGAAGTAATGTTCATGACACTGTTTATCTACTATGCTATCTTATAGTCTGCTTAATTTACTCTGTTCCTGGTTTATTTTATATATTATCTAGGATATTAGACAAGCTCTTATAGCGTATACAAATTTCAGTATTTTAATATAAGCCCTCATTTGGCGCTTATCCAGACTAGTTGAGTGCTTTACAGTCCCCCCTAATTTCATAACTTATCATTCCCCTAGCTTGAGGGTATTTATTAGATCACTCATGTTGAATAAGCACCTCAATGGGCATCTACATTATGGGGACATCATTTTATATTTATCTTGGAGTTCTCAACCCTTACTTCAAGGCTGGTTTATCTGCCCCTCACATCACTCAGTTTGCAATATAGCAGCCCATACCTTTAAACTATAGCCATGTGGTCTCCCTGTAGTAAAGCTGAATATCTACTTTATATATTTCAGGAGCTGTCCCTAAGTTTCTACATTATTTATGACCTGGACTCTGGTATTAGACTCTGGGGCTTGTTTTTGTTACTACTTTTATATAATGAAGCTTAGTCAGGTGATTAATGCACTTATCAACATATCCACTAGTATATAGGTATAGCTTGTGTATAGTAACAAGTAGAATACTATGCCCTCTAGTATATGGGTACAGCTTGGGTATAGTAACTAGTTCAATATAGTGCCTCCAGTTTATGGATACAGCTTCGGTATAATAACAAGTTTAGTACGAGGCCCCCTAGTATATAGGTACCACTTGTGTATAGTAATGAGTCTAATACAGTGTCTCTAGTTAATAAGTTCAGTTTGTGTATAGAGTAGTAACTAATATAATACAATACTGCTAGTTCATAGGCACAGCTTATGTATAGCAACAAGTATCATTCAGAGCCGCTAGTATAAAGATGCAGCTTGTGTATAGTAACAAGTCCAATACAGTGTCTCTAGTTTGTAGACACAACTTATGTATGATTACAAGTCTAATACAGTACCCTCTAGCGTACAGGTATAGTTTGTGTTTTGTACCAAGTCTAATACGGTGCCTCTAGTCTATAGGTACAGTCTGGATATAGTAATACATATAATACAGCTCCTCTAGTACATAGGTACAACGTGTGTTTAGTAATACGTTTAATAAAGAGCCTCTAGTATTTAGGTACAGCTTGTGTATAGTAATATGTCTAATACCGCACCCTCTAGTATAAAGGTACAGCTTGAGTATAGTAACAAGTTTAACATAGTGCCTCTAGTATTTACTGACCACAGCACTGTTAATATTCAATCTCCATATTAGATCTCTTTCAACTATTAAGTTTAATGGCCCTGTATTTTTTACCTCTCCAGCTTCCTAAATGGCTCCGCCCTCCCCTTCCCCCCCATTCCGAGCGGCTCTTGCCCGCTGCATCCCCCCCCCCATATACTCAGGCCTAAGTGAGGCCAGACAAAAGCCAACTCCCTAACTCTCACCATTTTTAGTCTATAGAGTACCTCTTATCTCGGGGTAGGGATCATTAGTTATAAGATTTAAAAATCAAGGTTTCATTGTTATATGCTCCAGTCACCAATGTTTCTTATATATTGTTTTACATTTTATGTTCATGGTGTCAGAGGTGGTGCTATAACTCATGTCATCTGTTATTTTCCTGTTCTTGAACTTGCTATATTCCATAACACTGGCTCTTATACAGCTCTACAACAGCTAGAGACAAAGTAAGAAACTCACTTTCTCCAGCTGCATGAAGTACTTGAAACAGAGCGGAACATTCTAGGTGATGAATCCAGATCCCACATAAGGAAACCACAGCAATTAGACAAACTACCAGCTGTGCCCTCCTCCTCCTCCCCGTCACAAAGATCTGATCCCTCAGTCATGGAAGTTCCCCAACATGCTACTTCAGAGGGTGATGCAATGTTTGTACAGAAAATACTTACCCTGACGGAGGGGTTGGATTTCAGCTTCAGAGCTGGTGAGCAACTAGCAGAGGCAGGAGAAACAGCCGACTCTTTGGATTGAGGTGACCGTGGAGGTGTATCCGCCATTGTCCCAGCTATTGGGGCAAGGCCTTGGAGCCTAGATCGAGCTTGGCAGTGAACATCACTTCAGAAAACAATGCCTTCGTGGCACAGAAAATGTCAACCTTGATAGTGATGCCGGTTCCATCGTCGCTGCACTTCTACCACAGGTTAGAGAAAAAGTTGACTCCTTATAATGAGGAGATTGTGGAGAGATAACTACCACTGTCCCAGTCATGGGGGTTAAAGCCCTGAAGCTAAGAATGAACTTTGCGGAGGTTTGTGTTTCGCAGGCTTACTCCGATAATTCTATGCTCCCTCAAGAAATACAGAAGCAGACACCACAAGTTATGCTGTGATCCCGCGGCAGCAAAGGGTTGAAGAGAGATGTAGGCTAAAGCTCTTGAGACATGGAACCCTCATATCAGTGAATTACCTCTCAAAATATTCATCTTTTTGTTGTTCTATTAAATTAATTTTCTACCCCTCTGATAGTTTAACAGTATTTATCTCATTCTAAGCTTTTTTTTACTTTTGCTTACATGATGCAAAACCTGACAGAAGAGGATTGCAGAGTATTGGACTCTACTATGTACATCAACCTCCACAACATTTGGTAAATCTCTATATTCTCTAGACCTCATCTAATATTGCAGATGGGCTTGTGAAATAACTACCATGCCACTGTTATCTACTACACTGTTGTTCTGTGTAAGGGTAGGAGCAGGATAGACTACCAGCCCTTAACCTATCCTAAACAACAGAGCTAACATATGTATATATATATATATATATATAATATATATACACTCATAGATGCTTCTGTTATATGTTTATGTATCATATTAATAATTACGGGAGACCTCCCTATTCCTTTATCTGTATTTATCACTGCCATACTAAGGCTATTATGGCACTTATCACGCTCTTCACCCTTTAATCATAGCCACTAGCATTCACTACCTATATTTAGGTCCTCTGTATTACGCATTAACATTTGAATTAGTATGGTTGTACTACTATTGTTTTTTTTGGGGGGGTTTGTATGCTCTACTATACAGCTTTAGGTGACATTATATTATAGAGATGCTACTCTCTCTCACACATTATAGGAAGGAGGTTCTGCATTATCGGGAGATATAATTCCTCTCTCTCCCTCAGCCAGCGATGGAGTTAGAGGATCATGTATAGCAAGAGGCTCTAAGCAATTTTTAGCCCATTAACTATGTAAGTAGTGTGGCAACAGAGCCCTGCTCAACATACCATTTATACATACATGCCTTCTCTATATATATATTTGTAAATGAAATGCTCTTAACTATAATGGCGATATAACCCTAGTACACTAGCTTCTTAATTGTGAACTGTCATAGACCTTTTAAACCCTAGAGAACAATATGAAAGAGCACTGATACCTAGCACAAAAATAGTTGACGGTATTTACCAAGTTAAATAGCAGCTCCATGATCTCAGATATCCTACCATAATGCTTGATGGTTAAGATGTTACTTGTATTTATGGTACATAAGCACTGTATTATCCAATGTTACACTCATAGTAAATGCTCATGTCATCTTATTATATATTGTCATACACCTTGGCTAGGATGACTCCAGCTAATTATAGAGTGTTTTTAATTTCGTAATGTAACATTTATATCACTATGAGTCTCTGGTTATACATGGAGCCTATACTGTAAGCTACTGTACTTTAAATATTGTTATCATCTAGGTATTTAGTATCTTTTCCGCTTAGTATTTAATGTTTTACCACTCTCTGTATAGTATTCAATGATAAGATACTATGGCATTTCTATAAAGGATATGCGAGAGCAGGAATTAGATGGATAATCTGACCTTTAATTCAGTTTAGTTCCTAGGGTTTGGACTACATACCTAAACATTAGCGGTTACCTTAGATGTTGCTGATTACTACCTATTTGAAGATTAGGGCTGCCTCTAGGATGTTAAATATGTTTTCCCCCTTTTTTTTTTCTTTTTTTTTCTCATCAAACTATACTTTTATATGTGATGTCTCTTTATGCAGCAGGTATTGCTTAATCAATTATTAGAGTTCTAGGGACATATCTATAAAGCTCCATATGGAGCTTGATGCCCCGTGTTTCTGGTGAGGCTTTAGACTTGTTAGAAACACAAGTTATGGAGCAGCGGTCTAAAGACCGCTGCTCTATAACCTGTCCACCTGCTCTGAGGAGGCGGACAGAGATTGCCACAATTCAACGAAATCGAGTACGATCGGGTTGATTGACACCTCCTGCTAGCGGCCGATACGCCACGAATCTGCAGGGGGCGGTGTTGCACCAGCAGCTCACAAGAGCTGCTGGTGCAAAGCTGAATACGGAGAGCTTATTGCTCTCCGCATTCAGCGAGGTCTGTCGGACCTGATCCGCACTGTCGGATCAGGTCCAACAGACCTTTGTTAAATAGGCTTTACTAGTGTGATCTTCTAGTTGGTTAGATTACTAATGAGGTTAAGCCTAATGATACCTATACGTCAGAGCAGTAGCTAAGCCACTATTATACCCACTAACATAAGACTTTGTGCCCATATATTAGCAACCTTTTAGACTCTGCATAAACATAGCCCGAATGGATGTAAAAGATTTCCTCCTGCTATGGGACTACAGTAATGTTCTTGAGTAGCCACCTGCGGCCGAGGTGGCACAACAGAGTTACAAACCTTGGTTCCATTTTGAGAGAGGACCTCAAATTTTAAGATAAAGCAGATGGGGTACTCTATTTATTTAGCTGCTGTCTCATACCTAATTGCAATAAGGGTTTATCAAATATTCTTAGCACCTTACCTATAGTGTCTCATTAGCTCTCTCTGATGGAGAGGTAGAACAGACTAATAAAGTAGGATATATTTAGTCATTGTTATATATAAATAAATTTTATTAGATAAAGTGTTCTATATCCTTCTTACTAAGCCTACTGTTTTGAGATATATCTTACCTACTTAACCTAAAAAGCAGACTCTACAGTTTAATTCTTAAAATGAGATAGGTTTACTTTAACCAGTTTGTTCATATGCCACTTCCCTTTATGCTAATTGGGCGCTTTCAACTTAGTAAACAGAATAACAGTAAAGTGACATATAGCGCGGCACTATATTCCAGTTTATATTAATATTTATTTTGCCCACCTAGTTCCCATAGTACTTGTTCCTCAATCCCCCCCCCCTCAATTCCAAGCGGTGTTTACCCGCTGATAATATCCCTACTTATCTACCTACTAAGTGTCATTGGACCCGATAGGGTCTTCAATTTGACTAACATGCCTAACCAGTGTTTCCAATATCAAAGGGCCCATAAGTGGCCAGCTCATTAGTCACACATAAAAGCAATCATAACTTTAAAATGGAGGTTTCAGATTTTTACATTTTAGCATTAATTTTGTCTTCTGTATACAGTAATGTTTCCCATAAAAATGTTGTCATTTATGCCATGACATTATTTGTATATCTTTTCTTGTGCAAAACCTCAATAAAAGATGATTTAATATAAAAAAAATAAAATTGAATAATAATAATTGATGCTGAAAAGGCTTTTGGTAGGGTAGAATGGGATTATTTCCAAACTGTCTTGACAACATTTGTTTTATGGGCAATTTTAGGAATTTATTTAAAATAATGTATTCAAAAGTGACCACAGATAATATAATATAATAGAGGCTTTAAAAGAATTTAAGGGGTGTCAGGATATAAGATCAATGTTAATAAATCAGAATTTCTCTGGTTATGGAAAAATCCTTAGCTTCCATCTACATATTTTCCCTTTAAAGAGGTGCAAACTAGTATCATTTATTTGGGTATTAAAGGGACAGTCTAGTCCAAAATTATCATGATTCAGATAGGGAATGTAATTTTAAACAATTTCTAAAGTACTTTTATCACCAATTTTGCTTTGTTCTCTTGGTATTCTTAGTTGAAAGCTAAACCTAGGAGGTTCATATGCTAATTTCTAAGCCCTAGAAGGCCGCCTGTTCTCTCAGGGCATTTTGACAGTTTTTCACCACTAGAGGAGTTCAGGTGAGCCAGCTCTGATTGGATAAAATGGATGTCTGTCAAAAGAACTGAAATAAGGGGGCAGTTTGCAGAGACTTAGCTACAAGGTAATCACAGAGGTAAAACATGTATTTATATGACTGCGTTGGCTGTGCAAAACTAGGGAATGGGTAATAAAGGGATTATCTATCTTTTTAAACAATACAAATTCTGGTATAGACTGTCCCTTTAAATTATCCAACAGACCTGAGGAATGGTACAACTTATTTTTTTTTCTATCCAGTGATTGATAAAATGCAAAAAGAATTGCATAACTGGAGAGATTTACCACTGTCTATGGGCTTGTTTCCTTTGAGCCATAATAAGGTTTGCATGCACTCGCAAACCGATAAATATGACTATGACCGACTGCTTCCAAAATTATCTAAAATAATAAAATTTAAACCTAGTCGAATACCCCTTTTAAAAGCAAAAAAAAAATAATCCCAAAATAAAAACACCCCATAATCTAATACTAAACTACCAATAGCCCTTAAAAGGGCCTTTTGTAGGGCATTGCCCTAAAGCGATCAGCTCTTTTACCATAATAAATTACATACTACCTCCTAGCAGTAAAAAAACCCACCCATCCAACCCCCCAAAATAAAAAAAACCTTAGTCTAAAAAAACCTAAGCTACCCATTGCCCCTAAAGGGGCATTTGTATGGGCAATCAGCTATTTTGCTGCCCATTAAAAAAATCCCTAATCCAAAAAAAAAAAACACCCCAAAAAATAAAATAAAAAAACCTAACACTAACCCCAAAAAATGTACTCACCGTTCCTGAAGTCCAGACATCCATCTTTATCCAGGTGGCGATGAGTCTTCATCCAGGCGGCGACATCTTCATCCAGCGGGGGGGGGGGGCATCTATCTTCTTCCCGGAGGTGCGGAGCAGTCTTCTGATGTGTGGAGTGGTCTTCGGTGGCGACGTGGTCATCTGACATGGAGCCTCCCCTTCATGCGATCGTCCGCCGCACACTCAAGCTTAAATGCAAGGTAACCGTTTTATATTGTGGTACCTTGCATTCCTATTGGCTGACATTTTCAAATCAGCCAATAGGATGAGAGCTGCTTAAATACTATTGGCTGATTTGAACAGCCAATAGGATTTATTTTTTTATGTAATCTTAGATTTTTTTATTTTTTGTGATTTTAGACTTTTTTAGTTGTATGTAATCTGAGCTTTTGTATTTAAATTAAATCGTAGGTTAATTAATTTAATAGTTTAATAGTCTTTTTTTTTATTTTATGTAATGGAGGTTAACTTAGGAGGTGTTAGTTTAGGGGGCTTAGTGAATAGATTAATACTTTGGATTGTGGGGGATGGTGGACTAGGGGTTAATAGTTTAAACAGGTAGATTGCATTGTGGGGGGATGGTGGATTAGGGGTTAATACTTGAAACAGGTAGATTGCATTGTGGGGGGATGGTGGATTAGGGGTTACTAGTTTAAATAGGTACTTTGTGTTGTGGGGGATGGTGCATTAGGGGCTAATAGTTTAAATAAGTACTGTGCGCTGTGGGGGGATGGCGGTTTAGAGGTTAATACATTTTATAATTTTATTGTTATTTGCGATGTGGGGGGATGGCGGTTTAGGGGTTAATAACTTTAATAGATACTTTGCAATATGGGGGTTGGCGGATTATTGGTTAATACATTTATTAGTTATTGCGGTGGGGGGGGATGGCAGTTGAGAGGTAGATATTGTGCATGCGTTAGGTGTTTATTATAACAGCGAACAATGGGTAAAATATAGGGCCGCACTTGTATGCGGCGCGGTATATGTGATCGAGTGTAAGTGTAGTGTAAGGTCGGGTTACCATAGTAGCTAATTAATTTTCAAGAAATCCAGCATAGGGTGGAAGCGTTAACAAAACGCTAATTTACACCTACACGAAAAGGGCGACTGCACGCAATCGGCAAACTATTTCAATGGAAACCTGGTACTAAAATAGAGCCGTAAATTACTTTTAGCTGTCGGCCGCTTAGGTATCTTACTACTCCATTTTTACCAGCTCAATGGAAACAAGTCCTAAATCGTGTAGAGTTAATCTTATAAAAATTATATTGTTTCCAAAACTATTGTATATACTGCAGATGTTACCAAAAGCAAAATAATATGATGTTGGAGAAACTTTAGATTGGGGAGGCAAAAAAGCGAGAATTACTTTAGCAAGCTTTGTCATTTTTACCTCAAGCTTCACCAAAATAAATACTTCTCAGGATTGCTAATAATATTTTATTCAAAGATATTTTATGCTCATGGAGAAAAACTAATAGAATACTTTCTTATAATAATAAAGAAGCAATGTTTCTACCGCTAATAGGTAATCCTACCGTTCGAAGAATGGTCTCAATTAGGAATTACAGATCTACATGCATAAATAAAGCAGACAGACCAAACATTTCTTACAAATGAGGCCCTGCATATTAAATGTACAATCCCTTGCAAACGCTTTTATGGATATCTACAAATTAGACACTATTTAAATTATTATACAAAGTTAATTTAAATATCTGGGCACATACATTTTTAAAAATAGGAGTCAAATTATTCCTACAAAACAAATTTTCAATCTCACTAATGTTCAAAGAATTTATTAGCACAACACAAATGATGAGGATTTGAGTGAAGCATGGAATAAATACTCAAATTGAATCTGGTTGATAGAAATTGTATATAAAGCTCTTAAAAACATACGGCTAGATTACGAGTTTTGTCTGTAAAGCCATGCGGTGCTAACGCTCAGTATATGCTCACCGCTCACCTACAAACAACGCTGGTATTACAGGTTTTTTTCAACCTGGCGTTAGCCTCTAAAAAGTGAGCGGAGAGCAAAATTTAGCTCCACATCTCACCTCAATACCAGCGCTGCTTACGGTAGCGGTGAGCTGGCTAAACGTGCTCGTGCACGATTTCCCCATAGGAATCAATGGGGCAGAATCGGCTGAAAAAAACCCCAACACCTGCAAAAAAGCAGCGTTCAGCTCCTAACGCAGCCCAATTAATTCCTATGGGGAAATACTTTTTATGTCTACACCTAACACCCTAACATGAACCCCGAGTCTAAACACCCCTAATCTTACACTTATTAACCCTTAATCTTCCGCCCCGATATCGCTGACACCTGCTTTATATTATTAACCCCTAATCTGCCGCTCCGGACACCGCCGCCACCTACATAATACCTATGAACCCCTAATCTGCTGCCCCCAACATCGCCGACACCTACATTATATTTATTAACCCCTAATCTGCTCCCCCCAACGTCGCCGCAACTATATTAAATTTATTAACCCCTAATCTGCCGCCACCAACGTCGCCGCCACTATAATAAAGTTATTAACCCCTAACCCTCTAACCTCTAACCCTAACCCTAACACCCCCCTAACAGTTTGTATTTATTTTAACTAGGTACAATACAGTAAATACAAATTTGATGAATGACTCGTGGTTGAACAATTCCCTGTTCCTAGTCACCCACGTGTACTAAAAAATATCAATGGGAATATACTTCAAATATATTTATCTCACATGAATTAATAGAGGTGCCAATAATTGTGCCACACATATAGTTAACACCTATTTCTTTTTTTATAAACCTGTTGTGTTTGCCATTTTTTGATATCCATGAGAGCAAAGTATTTTTATAGCAAGTTAGGAATATGTGCAAGGCTAATTGTATCAGACTCCTCACTACTCCTAGAAAAATGCAAAAAACAAATAGAAGTGAGGGCGCTAGAAATAGCTAAAGATACCAAAGCAAATTGTCATCAAAATTAAAACATAAATTTATTAAAAAATACAAAATTATCAATTCTAGTAAATAAAACAATCTCTCCAAAAAAAGAATCTAAGAATAGAGCACAAATCAGACTTCTCCGATATAACTTAAAAACACAGTATGTGGTTCAATAAAACCAACCTAAAAGCATATATATAAAAAAGCAGTGTAGGCTATTTTTTAAGAGACCACACAAGTTGATCAATGCATATACAATAACTGTTAACATTCAATAGTATCTAAGTTTAGAGGTCTCTATGGTGTGCACAACATATGTTAGAAAATATAATGAGAGCACTCTGTAGATTTACCAAGTTGTAGCTGGTCGGACTTGCGACCATATGAGTATAGTATTAGCCACTATGTGTGAACACAGATAAGTGCTTATCCTCAGAGAGTTTCTCCCTGTATGATCCGTAAACCTCAGAGTCAGCAAACAACTGGTACAGTACCTTAAGGCTAAGCGGAGATTGCAGGGGTTACTCCTGGGTCTTTCCGGTGTACCTTGGTGTGTCCTCTGCTCGGTGTTCCGCTTAGACACATGTATGTTTACACGTCATACCTCACCAGGTGTCTGATTAGAGGGATAAGTGGGGTCCCAAGGTTTTCAGTAGTAATGATCCACCACATCCGCTGTTAGTGCCTAAGCACGCAGGATGAGTAAAATAGTTATCTGTCTTTGAAGAAATGCGGTTACAAATATACCGCTTAGACACACTTACACAGTGTTTTCAGGTAAGTAAGTAAATGAACTGCTACACATCAATGCGTTTCAAGATGAAATTCAGCAGTCTTAAAACATCCTTATAAACGCTCCAGATGTCTAATTTACAGAAAATTAGATGTAACCCAGTTGGGCTTCCTCTACAGCTGCTGCTGGGTTACATCCAATTTTCTGATACCACCTTAATTGTGTATATGAACTACCTATATAATTGCTCCACCAATCAGAGACACCTGGAGCGTTTATAAGGATGTTTTAGGGCTGCTGAAGGTTTTGAAGTTATATCGGAGATGTCCGATTTGTGCTTCAAACTAATATTCTTTTTTTTGGAGAGATTGTTTTATGTACATAATTTTGTGTTTTCATTTTGACGACGATTTGCTGTGGTATCTTTAGCTATTTCTAGCGCCCTCAGGTCTATTTGTTTTTTGCAAAGTATTTTTTATATTTTTTTATCAAAAGGTTAAACAATGACAATTTATTTGCTCATATTTACCAAGGGTGCCAAAATTAGTGAAGGGCACTGTATATGTATATGATGCATTTTTAATAAAATGCATATATCATCTATCTATCTATCTATCTTTATTTAAAAATACATAGAAATGTTTCCCCTATGTGAAGAACATTGGAATGCATAACATTTACAGTACATACACAGTAAAACACATTATTATATATTACAATTGAATAAAAATGAGTTTTCATGTTTTTAGTTATTTGAGTGGAAAAAGCTCCAAAGTGTATATACATATATATGTGGTAGGCAAATAGTAATTCCAGGTAAATAGCTTTTCCCTAGGCAAGAGCCTTTTGCCTGACTAGTATTCAAGCAAATCGTTTTTTTTTAACATTTTTTATCAGCTTTCTGCTCACCGACAGAGACCCAAGTACCCAAGGAAAGTGACCCTACTCACCATTATGCACCTAGGTACACAAGGAAAGTGGCCCCTGCTCACCAATAGGTGCTCAGGAATTCAATGGAAAGTGACCCCAACTCATCTATAGGTACCTAGGGTCCTGCTTGCTAATAGATGATGACAGTGGCCCCTGATTGCCAATACACTCCCAGGTATCTCATAACAAGTGGTCACTGCTTGCCAATAGGTGTCAAGGCACCCTGTAAAAGTGGCCCCTGCTCACCAAGTGATGTGCTGGCACTCCGGGGAAGTGGCCCCTGCTCATCAATAGCCACCTAGGCAACCCAGGAAAGTGGCCGATGTGTGCTAAAGCCATCTAGGAACTCTGAAGGAGTGGTCCCTGCACAGAAATGTGCAGACAGGCACCCTTGGAAAGTTGCCCTTGCACCCCAATAAAATAGCCCCTGCTTATCAATAGGTTCCAAGTTATTCCAGGAAACTGGCCATTGCTGGCCAATAGGTGTGCAGGTGCCCCAGGAATGTAGCCTGTGCACATCAATAGGAACCCAGGCACCCCAGGAATGTGGTCACTGCTCGACAACTTTTTTCAATAGGTGTCCAGGGACCCAAGGAAAGTGTTCCCTTCTTGGCAAAAGCCACAAGTGACCCATGTTCTCCAATATGTGCCTAGGCACCCATGGAAAGTGGCCCCTGCTTACCAATACATGCCCTGGCTTTCTGGGAAAGTGGCCCCTGTTTGCCAATAAATGCTCAGGGGGTACATGAAAGTGTCTCCTACTTAATAGGCAGTGACAGTGACCCCTGCTCACTAATAGATACATAGACACTCCAGAAAAGTGGTCCCTGCTCCTCAATAGATGCCTAAGCATCTTGTGAAAGGAAAGTGGTCCCTGCTTGCCAATAGGTGCCTAGGCAACCCAGGAATGTGGCCCCTGCTCACCAATAGCCGCCTAGGATACTTGGGTGTATTTTGGTGAGCCAGGGTCACTTTCTCAGAATCTTTTGAAGCCTATTATTAGCAAACAGGGGCCACTTTATCGGGGTGCCAGTGCACCTATTGGGCATTAAGGGGCCACATTTCCATTATGCCCAGAAAAAACCCTGGTTTGGACTAAATAAAACTGAACTATATTTGGTGATGCCAGGGAGGGTAAAATATATACTACAAATGTCTAATGGACAAATTGGAAGATAGACACATTTTAGTTCACACACTATAAGGACACAACCCAAACATACACTATATGTCAGTGGAAAATACCTCTTTTTGACTGCTATCCACAACTCTAGTTATCATTCTATATTGGAAATAATAACTGCAGAATATATAATTCTTTCCTTTTGTGTTATTTTGTTACAAAGTTATGAATGTTTAATTATTATTATTATAATAAAAAAAATCGTATCCCGTTTTTTCAAGTCTTTGATTGGTCCTCTCCCTAACCAATAGTAATGAAACATTTACGGGCCATGCTTTCATGTATACAAACATTTATCACAGTCAGGTGACTGTATAATAGCGATCAATTGGCTACCGCACCGATTACATAACGTCGGGCCTTTAGTAGTCCTCCCTTTAACTAATAGTACCAAATTTACTATGGGCCTTGTCTCTGTAAACACCTACATGCATCATAGTCAGGTGACTGTTTAATTAGCTACTGCATAGACGATGTAAGCCCAATCGCATTAAGCTACAGCACACACCCATTTTAAGGGACTTCAACAAATCAGTTCACTCTTTCAGGTGGCCATGTGTCCTATTGAGGACCAATGAAATGCTCTGAAACACAGAACTAATAAAATATATAAAGACCATCATTATTTTATATATATATATTTTTTAACCTTCAATTTTATATTTATCATATTGAGAAGGTTGTAACTATCCTACGTAGCTTTCTTTCTTTTTAAAAGATCAAGGATGTTATTAATCACTGTTATTACTGTAAATTGTCCATTGCTTACCATCTATCACCATAGTTAACCAATTGATGATGTGCATAAAAGGTGTCCCTCATATCACTTTTGTACATGCCTGAAGAAACAGCTAGTAAAACTGAGAAGTGTGTTGCATGTTTTTACATTTTTATATGGTTTTAAAATTAAAATTGTGATTTTAAGTAGCCTGTTCAGTTTGTACTACTTTCAACCACCTTTAGGAGTGCATCACATTGTCTTTTTCCACTGACACATTTGGAACCTCACTCCAGGGAGACGCATTTGACTCGACAGCTGATGTCTATTAAATCCAGCCTGCTTTGTTGGCACGCACTCCTCATGCTAACACAAATCTCAGTACCCATTTCATATTTCATACTGCGTGAGCCATTTCTGACATAAGTTGTATCTGCCCTATGGGAAGCCTTGTGTTTTTTGTATGTTGAAAGGTCATCACACTCAAGCCCCCATTGAAAGGAGCCAGTACCAATATCAGTCAGCTGGAGACTGCAAAGCCCAGTCTGCGTGCATTGCACTTACTTGTAGTGCA
The DNA here is from genome assembly GCF_027579735.1 of Bombina bombina. Taxonomy (NCBI): domain Eukaryota; kingdom Metazoa; phylum Chordata; class Amphibia; order Anura; family Bombinatoridae; genus Bombina; species Bombina bombina. The sequence continues at coordinate 296,890,962 of NC_069501.1, forward strand.
TTTTCTCTTGTGAGTAAGAATTTGGCAGATATTCACACTGAGATAACTGCACTCTTCTTTATCCTCTTTCTAGATAATCTTTGCAAGCCCAATCCGCAAGAAGAGGAGCTGACTCGAGGACTTTTATCTTGATTTAATTTTTATTTCAATTTTAATTTTTTATTTTCACTTTTATTAAGTTTTAAATTTTTTTCACACATTGGGGCCTATTTATCATGCCGTCAACTGCAAATATGCTGGAATTCCGCAGCGTAATTGTGGAGACCTTGATTCTCCATATTTATGAAAGCCTACAGACCGCCAAAGTAGAATTTGGTGACGTAAAATACAATCCGCCGGTCTCAGTCCGACACAGATTGATGCTTACGTCATTACAGATGTTCCGAATGCAAATTCGGCACTATCTGACTACTTTTGGAAGTTAACAAATATCTACCAGGTACGCTCGCCACAATTCCGGCCCAGCGTACCTGATTTTCAATCCGCCGTCCTGGAGGGGCGGATGCCATAGGAATCAATAGGAGTCTAAAAGCAGCGAAAGCTCATGTTCACTGCTGCCTGATATCCCATTGACTCCTATGGTATAATAAAAGTTATGTTTACACCTAACACACTAACATGTACCCCGAGTCTAAACACCCCTAATCTGTCACCCCCTACACCGCCGCCACCTACTTTATACTTATTAATCCTTAAACCACCGCTCCCGGACCCCACTGCAACAAAATAAACTTATTAACCCCTAAACCGCCACTTTCATAGCCCACCGCCACCTACATTATGTTATTAACCCCTAATCTGCCTCCCCCTACACCGCCGCCACCTACATTACATTTATTAACCCCTAATCTGCTGCCCCCAATGTGGCCGCCACTATTCTAAATGTATTAACCCCTAAACCTAACCCTAACACCCCCTAACCTAAATATTATTTAAATAAATCTAAATAAAACCTACAATTATTATCTAAATAATTCCTATTTAAAACTAAATACTTACCTATAAAATAAACCCTAAGCTAGCTACAATATAACTAATAGTTACATTGTATCTAGCTTAGGGTTTATTTTTATTTTACAGGCAAGTTTGTATTTATTTTAACTAGGTACAATAGTTACTAATTAGTTATTAACTATTTACTAGCTACCTAGCTAAAATAAATATAAAAGTACCTGTAAAATAAAACCTAACCTAAGTTACAATTACACCTAACACTACACTACAATTAAATACAATTAAATACATTAAAAACAATTAACTAAATTATATACAATTATCTAAAGTACAAAAAAACCCACTAAAATTACAGAAAATAAACAAATTACAGAAATTTAAACTAATTACACCTAATCTAATAGCCCTATCAAAATGAAAAAAGCCCCCCCAAAATAAAAAAAAACCCTAGCCTAAACTAAACTACCAATAGCCCCTTAAAAGGGCCTTTTGCGGGACATTGCCCCAAAGTAATCAGCTCTTTTACCTGTAAAAAAAAAATACAAACAACCCCCCCAACAGTAAAACCCACCACCCACACAACCAACCCCCCCAAAAAATACTAACTAAAAAAAAACTAAGCTCCCCATTGCCCTGAAAAGGACATTTGGATGGGCATTGCCCTTAAAAGGGCAGTTAGCTCTTTTGCAGGCCCAAAGCCCTAACCTAAAAATAAAACCCACCCAATACACCCTTAAAAAAACCTAACACTAACCCCTTGAAGATCACCTTACTGGGAGAAGTCTTCACCCAACCGGGCCTAAGTCCTCAACGAAGCCCGGAGACTTCTTCATCCAAGCCGGGCAGAAGTGGTCCTCCAGACAGCAGAAGTCTTAATCCAGACGGCATTTTCTATCTTCATCCATCCGGCGCGGAGCGGGTCCATCTTCAAGACATCCGACGCGGAACATCCTCCTCCGATGATGACTACAGGTTCCTTTAAGTGATGGCGTCTCTTAGATTCCGATTGGCTGAAAATTCTGATTGGCTGATAGAATTCTATCAATCCAATCGGAATTAAGGTAGATAAAATCCTATTGGCTGATTGGAACAGCCAATAGAATGCAAGCTCAATCCTATTGGCTGTTCCAATCAGTTGGGTGAAGACTTCACCCGGTAAGGTGATCTTCAAGGGGTTAGTGTTAGGTTTTTAAGGGTGTATTTGGTGGGTTTTATTTTTAATTTTTTAGGTTAGGGCTTTGGGGCGGCAAAAGAGCTAACTGCCCTTTTAAGGGCAATGCCCATCCAAATGCCCTTTTCAGGGCAATGGGGAGCTTTGGTTTTTATAGTTAGTATTTTTTTGGGGGGGTTCTTTGTGTGGGTGGTGGGTTTTACTGTTGGGGGGGTTGTTTGTATTTTTTTTTGTACAGGTAAAATAACTGATTACTTTGGGGAAATGCCCAGCAAAAGGCCCTTTTAAGGGTTATTGGTAGTTTAGTTTAGGCTAGGTTTTTTTTTTTTTTTTTTTTTTTTTGGGGGGGGGTATTTTGATAGGGCTATTAGTTTAGGTGTAATTAGTTTAAATTTCTGTAATTTGTTTATTATTTTCTGTAATTTAGTGGGTTTTTTTTGTAATTTAGAGAATTTAATTTAATTTAGATAATTGTATATAATTTAGTTAATTGTTTTTAATTTATTTAATAGTATTTAATTGTAGTGTAGTGTTAGGTGTAATTGTAACTTAGGTTAGGTTTTATTTTACAGGTAATTTTGTATTTATTTTAGCTAGGTAGTTATTAAATAGTTAATAACTATTTAGTAACTATTCTACCTTGTTAAAATAAATACAAACTTGCCTGTAAAATAAAAATAAATGCTAAGCTAGATACAATGTAACTATTAGTTATATTGCAGCTAGCTTAGGGTTTATATTATAGGTAAGTATTTAGTTTTAAATAGGAATAATGTAGTTAATGATAGTAATTTTATTTATATAAATTAGATTTAAGATAGGGGGTGTTAGGGTTAGACTTAGGTTTAGGGGTTAATAAATTTAATATAGTGGCGGTGACGTTGGGGGCGGCAGATTAGGGGTTAATAACATAATGTAGGTGGCGGCGGTGTATGGGGGGGCAGATTAGGGGTTAATAAGTATAATGTAGGTGGCAGTGGGCTCTGGGAGCGGCGGTTTAGGGGTTAATAACTTTATTTAGTTGCAGCGGGGTCCGGGAGCGGTGGTATAGGGGTAAAACAGTATAGTATAATGTGGGTGTTTAGTGACAGGGTACCAATAAAGCTGGGAAAAAGCCGAAGAGCAGCAAGATCGATGACTGTTAATTAACAACAGTCCGCTGCTCATCATCCCGTACTTGGTGCGCAGCTTTTTGACAGCTTTTTTGGTAACTTTGGAGAACGTATTCAGGTCCGCGGCAGCGATGTTAGGCGATCTTAGGGGAGCGTATTGGTGCCAGACTAATGCAAGTAAGTTGACAGGTTGATAAATAGGGGCCAGTATATGACATTATATTTTTCACAGCAATTTTATTAGATTTTGACTTATCACATGGTATATCCAAACATGCATATATTTATATTTGTTTGAAGGATTTATGCACATACCCTTATTGTTTGGTATCCATTCCATTATATTTATTTATCCTTGCACCCCTATCATATTTTGTCACCACATATTATATTTTGTGACCTCTGCCTATTTCAGAAATTCGCTTTTTTCATTTCTAAAATATATTTGTCTAGGCACAAGCTATTTGCTTGAAATATTTTTTACCTACTATATATTATGGTGGCTTCCTGTCACTGCCCTTTAAGTATGTCCCTTGTTCAATTTAGTCTGTATTTAGTGTACAAATATTGTGTGCAGTGTCACCACAGAGGTGACTGTGGCTTACAGTATGTTTTGTCTGTAGGTTTCATTATCTGTGTTTATTTTTTATATTAAAGTTTATAAGTTTCTTTATATTTCCCAGGCAAGGCAAAGCCATTTTATATATATATATATATATATATATATATATATATATATATATATATATATATATATATATATATATATATATATATATATATATATATATATATAAAACAGGGAGGGTAGGAGGCAAGGAGTAAGGAAGCAAGGCATCTCAATAGTGTTGCACAATTTGGAACATGTTTAATATCCCAATACATATAATTAGGTTTTGCTTAGCTAGGGCTTAACACATCAGACTCTTTATGTTTTGAGACTGGAATTCACAGAACATACAAAAAAATCCAGAATTATTGAGGCATTCCTGGGTCTATTAACATACTGCCCACAATCACTGCAACAGAAAAGATAAACATGAATAGTTATCTTGTAAAATGCCATCTACTTGTGTATACCTCCCAACATTTGTGGCTGGGTATCAGTAGGTTGATGGGGACTGGTTGCTGTTTTGTGGGAGGAGCTGTGATTGGAGGGGGTAGGAAAGTAGGTAGTTAGGGGGTGGGTAGTGGGTGTGTCTGGAGGGTCAGTGGGTGTCTCTATATGGTCGGTGGGGTTGCTTGGGTGGTTTGTAGTCATGTCAGGGTGCTTTGTGGGTGGGGCTAATGGACATTCTGCAAATAGGGACATACGGCTGTCTTAGAGGGACAGCAGGATAGAGCTCAGAATTAGGGACTGTCCCTCTCAAGTAGGAACAGTTGCAAGGTCTTGGTTATAGCAGGTTGTGACAGGATTTAGTAAGTTTGGGGAATTTCACCCTATAGCACCCCTTATCGCGGTCAAGTGATATTACTTATCATGGTCCATGCAATCATTAGACCACTTGTAATCTGGTCCCTTATTTATTAACATGTTTATTAGCATGTACAATAAACAGCGAACACATTCTACAAAAAAACAGAAAAAATGTGTTTGTAGAAATATTTTGTTTATTAGTAAGTACACCAGTGTTTAATAATCCCCATGCAGATTATAAGAGCTGTTTTAGTGGCACTAATGTTTTTAAGAAGAGTAAAATTAATGGGTTGTAACTGAGTTTTCAAACAATTTGTAATGATTTTGAAAACTCATATGCTGCATACACTTAAGAGAATTTTCATTGATTGGAAAGGAACCCCAAAATGATGCTCTAGTGTTACCACGTTTTTTGTTGAATATTAACATATTATTATTTTGCATATATTAAATTAGATGTTCTATATTCCGGAAGGTTTCTTTCTTATAACCTAATGATATAAAGCTCTCACCTCAAGTGAGATAATGTAAAATGATCCTCCAGCACTGCAAGATCCCTTCTGAGATTCTCAAAAGACAACTTTTGCTATACTTGTCCAAGGGCCATTTCTTGCATTTCTGTATGTGAAGGAAAGACAAGCCCAGTGCAATATACTACTGCATGACAAGAGCGTTTTGCGGCATTTACACTTTGTGCTTTGTATTTTATATGACTTTACATTCAAACTTGTTATTACATTCAAACTTTAAACGTTAAACACACTTTCTGTGTAACTTTAACAAATTAGACTCATACTTTGTATATTTATGTATATATTTTAAAAGTTATATTGTAATTCTTCTATTTAAAATAAAACTGAAATAGTGACAGCTTCAATTTCCCAGAGAGCTCCATTAATTTTCATGGGGCAGAAAACATTTTCTCTAGTTGGGAATTAAATTATATTGCAGCCTTTGCAGGGGCTGAACTCACTGAGTTCTGTAACAAAAAGGGTGGAACCTGGAAGTCCCAGAGAGATTAGAGAGGACTTCCATAGAAAATAATAAGGCTCTCTGAGCTACAATTTCACAGAGGAAAGAGAAGTTAACAGGAAAACACCTAGGGCTAATTTAAAGTCTCAGATTGCAGCAAATACAAATTAAACTGAAATGTTTTCACTTCAATTTAACTTGTTTTTGCCACTGGTTTAATATATATTGCTTTTCTGTCAGTTAATTAAGTGTATTATGATTTTGAGAAATCTTCACGGGCATTTAGCTTGCAAGATAATTCAGAAAGACCAACTTGTTTAAAATACTTACAGCATTTCAAGAGAATTATGAGAGAGCTTTAGATATACCTTGGGAACTCAACTGTTCAGACTAGGCAACTCACATGTCCCTGCAAATTTATGAAGCTGTGTTTTATTTTACAATAGAGAAACTACAAAGTGCAAAGTAATTTGTAAAATATACACAGAAATATACAAAGTATGTTCCTACGTTGTTAAACACAAAACCTTTCAAAACATAATCATAATTTGTAAAATAAGTGCTAGATCTAAAAATGTATTAAAATATAATATAGAAAGTGCAAAGTTTAAATGTAATAATACTGAAATGACCCAGTCTGAAGTGTAAAGTAATATAAAATACAAAGTACAAAGTAAAATTGTAACAAAACTCTCATATCATGTATTGCTCTATTGCACGGGGCTTGTATCTCCCTCACATACAGAAATGTAGAGAGCATCCCTTAGACAAGGATAGCAAAATTTGCCTGCCTAGAATCTTGTGAGATCTTGCAAAGCTGGAGGGTTACACTCATTTTCTTTAAGAGTTCAGCCCCTGTGAAGTCTATACTACAATTTCTCTCCAAGCATGAGAATCTTTTATCATCAGGCCCTTAGCCAGCACATAATGTGTGCATTGAGTTTATTTTGTACCCAGTGTTCCCTCTAAGGCCAGTTTTGTTAGCTGCCCAGCAGTGAAACGGTTAATAAGGGAACCACACCTTGCAGTCAGCATTGTGTAGTGTTTTCCAATTGCTCTAATTAACTGTTTCCCTGCTGGGACACTCACAAAACTTGCATTAGAGGGAACACTCTATGGGGCCTATTTATCAAGGCGTCAACTATGTTGCATTCGCCGGCGTCAATACGCTCGCCAAACATCGCTGCCGCAAACCTGAATACGATCTCCTTATTTATCAAAAAAGCCGTCAAAAACATGCGTGTCAAGTACGATGCGAAAAGCATCGGACTGGTGTTAACTAACAGTCATTGATGTTGCGGTTATTCGGGTTTTTCCCAACTTTATTTATACCATTTCATTACTGTCCATGAACAAGCACATTTCTCTAAAGCTAATATTTTATTTTTCAACTGTTAATGTGCATGAAATAGATTGGTTTATACCTCAACAAACAATATCTCATAGAAAGTTATTTTTATATTGATTTGTTATATGATACTTTCCCATAAATTAATGTGTATTTGTATTTCTAGAAGTCATATTTTATTTTATTTTTTTCTAATTATTATTAATGCTAGAATTTGTACATATATCCTTGCACATACTTTTATATATATATATATATATATATATATATATATATATATATATATATATAATCTCTAACACACAGAGAAAGTCCAGCACTCACTTACAAGCTCTCAGCTAAGATTAAAAGCAAAAATCTAAGGGTTAGTTACCGCATTTGGCCAAATGGGAAAAGCCCAGGTACCACGACAAGGTCCCTTCCAAAAACCTAGACCCTAAAACAGCCACACAATGCAAGCTCTCAATTCAACAAACTGGGAACAAGTGAAGGGTGCACAGGCTTATGTAATCACCCCAGACATATACAAAACATGCACTCTCATACCTGACCGGGTACACATCCCATGACCCTGCAACATGCTCAGCCCTGGGTGCTCACTGGCACTCACCAGAAGCTGTGCTGTCCCCAGAGTCAGAGGCAGTTATCGACAAATAGTGTCGATCAGGAGGGCGAATGAACACGATTTTGCTCGAATACCAAGGTTTTCAACTCGCATCGATCTGCATCGAATTGAGATTGCAGGATCTTTTTTTACGTCGATCTTGACGCTTTAATAACTACGGCGGATCAATCTTGTAACAATTACGATGCGGAATTCAAGCATATTTTTAGTTGACGCTTTGATAGATTGGCCCCTATGTACTTAAATGTTTTTAAGAGTAATGGATGGAAAATTTGAATAACTCTTTCTAATTAATACAATTGATAATGAAGTAGACAGAGTAAACTTTTGCAGCACACTACTACTACTACAACTGCTAATACTACTACTAATAATAAAGACAAGTGACCTTATTAAAACTCCTTCTGAGTTTTAGTAGTCATATTCTACAAAGCCATAAAAAGTATTATGTAGTTATTAAATTAATTTTAGACTTTTATTTATCAGTTAATTTTTAGCAACATTTTTTCAAGCCCTTGTCAAAAGTTTTGGAAGTGTGAAACAACGCACAATGTTTACACAAAAGCAGAAGGTCATTAATGTCCCTTTAATATCTTCATAAAGTATTTTTTTGCTTGCATTTACAGTACTATTCATAAAAACCATGTCAATAAGATACCGTTTTTTTTGTGCAAAACTTCATACTGGTAAGTGTTATGGAATAAATCTGATTATTATCTTGGGTTGACTGAATATGCCATTTTTTAAAAGTACATCTTAATATAAAGTGTAAGGGACAAACCTATTTTCCCATTAATACAGTGTGAAAATTCCCATAGGTAATGCCTCTTGACATTGAAGTTCACAACACATCAATATTCATTCTTGATTTAATGAAGCATATCAAGTATAGTAATTATCACTTGACACTTGCTATGCTATCAATTCTGCCATATTTGTCATTTTGTCACAGTAAGCGACACTTTTTAAATACCAGATGTAAGAACAATATTAAACAAGGTATTTTTTAAATTAAAATTAATGGTTAAAATATATGATAAAATTGAAATAACCATATTGTATTATACGTTTGGGAGCACAAGATACAATGAACAAACAATGTCCGATTACGAGTTTTGCGTTAGAAACTATGCGGTGCTATCAAGCAGTTTTCCCTCAACGCTCACTTACATGCAGTGCTGGTATTAAGAGTTTTTACAAACCCGTTGTTAAAAGACAAGAAGTGAGCATAATTTTGCTCATTAACGCACTCTAATACCAGCGCTGCTTAAAGGGACAGTAAAGTCAAAACTAAACTTTCATGATTCAGATAGGGCATGCAATTTTAAACAACTTTCCAATTTACTTTTATTATCAAATTTGCTTTGTTCCCTTGGTGGTATTTTTGAAAAGCTAAACCTAGCTAGGCTCAAACTGATTTCTAAACAGTTGAAAACCACCTCCTAGCTCAGAGCATTTTGAAGGTTTTTCACAGTTAGACTGTGCTAGTTCACATGTGTCATATATATAACATTGTGCTGACTCCCGTGAAGTTATTTAGGAGTCTTCACTGATTGACTACACTGCATGTCTGTCAAAGGCACTTAGATAAGGAGGCTGTCTGCAAAGGCTTAGATACAAGGTAATCACAGAGGTAAAAAGTATATTAATATAACTGTGTTGGTTATGCAAAAATGGGGAATGGGTAATAAAGGGATTATCTATCTTTTTAAATAAGAACATTTTTGGTGTAGACTGTCCCTTTAAGTCAGCGGTGAGCTGGTCATACGTGCTCATGCAGGATTTCCCCATAGGAATCAATGGGGAGAGCCGGCTGAGAAAAAGTTTAACACCTGCAAAAAAGCAGCGTTAAACTCAGTAACGCAGCCCCATTGATTCCTATGGGGAAATAAAAGTTATGTCTACACCTAACACCCTTACATGAACCCCGAGTCTAAACACCCCTAATCTTTAACTTTTTAACCCTAATCTGCCACCCCCGACATCGCTGACACCTACATTATATTTATTAACCCCTAATCTGCTGCTCCGGACACCGCCGCCACCTACATTATATTTATGAACCCCTAATCTGCTGCCCCCAACATCGCCGACACCTACATACTATTTATTAACCCCTAATCTGCCACCCCCACTGTCGCCACAACCTTCCTACATTTAACCCCTAATCTGCCACCCCCAACGTCGCCGCCACTATATTAAAGTTATTAACCCCTAAACCTAAGTCTAACCCTAACCCTAACACCCCCTAACATAAATATAATTACAATAAATATTACTATCATTAACTAAATTATTCCTATTTAAAACTAAACCCTAAGCTAGCTACAATATAACTAATAGTTACATTGTAGCTATCTTGGGGTTTATTTTTATTTTACAGGCAAGTTTGTATTTATTTTAACTAGGAAGACTAGTTATTGAATAGTTATTAACTATTTAATAACTACCTAGCTAAAATAAAGACAAATTTACCTGTAAAATAAAACCTAACCTAAGTTACACTAACACCTAACACTACACTATAATTAAATAAATTAACCAACACCTAGATTACGAGTTTTGCGTTAGAGGCTGTGCGGTGCTAACGAGCAGTTTTCCCTCACCGCTCACTTACATGCAGCGCTGGTATTACGAATTTTCACAAACACGTCGTTAAAAGGCAAGAAGTGAGCGTTGGGCAACATTTTGCTCATTACCACACTCCAATACCAGCACTGCTTAAGTCAGCGGTAATCTGGTGTAACGTGCTCGTGCACGATTTCAACATAGGAATCAATGGGGAGAGCTGGCTGAAAAAAAGTCTAACACCTGCAAAAAAGCAGCATATAACTCCTTAACGCAGCCCCATTGATTCCTATGGGGAAATAAAATTTATGTCTACATTTAACACCCTAACATGAACCCCGAGATTAAACACCCCTAATCTTACACTTATTAACCCCTAATCTGCCGCCCCTGACATCACCGACACCTACATTATAATGAACCCCTAATCTGCCGCTACGGACACCGCCGCCACCTTCATTATAGTTATGAACCCCTAATCTGCTGCCCCCAACATCGCTGACACCTACATTATATTTATTAACCCCTAATCTGCGGCCCCCAATGTCGCCGCCACCTACCTACACTTATTAACCCCTAATCTACCGCCCACACCCACTAACTTAAATATAATTTAAATTAAGTCTAAATAAAATTCCTATCATTAACTAAATTATTCCTATTTAAAACAAAATACTTACCTGTAAAAAAAGCCCTAAGCTAGCTACAATATAACTAATAGTACATTAACTAGGTAGAATAGTTACTAAATAGTTATTAACTATTTAATAACTACCTAGCTAAAATAAATACAAAAGTACCTGTAAAATAAAACCTAAACTAAGTTACAATTACACCTAACACTACACTATAATTAAATTAATTAACTAAATTAAATACAATTAAATAAATTACATACAATTACCCAAAAAACAAACACTAAATTACAGACAATAATAAACAAATTACAGAAATTTTAACTAATTACACCTAATCTAAAAGCCCTATTAAAATAAAAAAGCCCCCCCAGATAGATAGGTGGCGGCGACGTTGGGGGCGGCAGATTAGGGGTTCATACATATAATGTAGGTGGCGGCGGTGTCCAGAGTGGAAGATTAGGGGTTAACATTTTTATTTTAGTATTTGCGATGCGGGAGGGCCTCGGTTTAGGGGTTAATAGGTAGTTTATGGGTGTTAGTGTACTTTTTACCACTTTAGTTATAATTTTTATGTTTCTGTGTTGTAACATAGTTTAGTTTTTATTTTACAGGTAATTTTGTATTTATTTTAGCTAGGTAGTTATTAAATAGTTAATAGCTATTTAGTAACTATTCTACCTAGTTAAAATAAATACAAACTTGCCTGTAAAATAAAAATAAACCCTAAGCTAGATAAAATGTAACTATTAGTTATATTGTAGCTAGCTTATGGTTTATTGTATAGGTAAGTATTTAGTTTTAAATAGGAATAATTTAGTTAATGATAGGAATTTTATTTAGATTTATTGTAATTATATTTAAGTTAGGGGGTGTTAGGGTTAGGGTTAGACTTAGATTTAGGGGTTAATAACTTTAATATAGTGGCGGCGACGTTGGGGGCGTCAGATTAGGGGTTAATAAATGTAGGTAGGTTGCTGCAACATTGGGGGTGGTAGATTAGGGGTTAATAAATAGTATGTAGGTGTCGGCGATGTTGGGGGCAGCAGATTAGGGGTTAATACATATAATGTAGGTGGTGGCGGTGTCCGGAGCGGCAAATTAGGGGTTAATAATTATAATGTAGGTGTCGGCGATGTCGGGGGTGGCAGATTAGGGGTTAATAAATATAATGTAGGTGTTGGCGATGTTGGGGGCGGCAGATTAGGGGTTCATAAATATAATGTAGTTGGCGGCTGTGTCCGGAGTGGCAGATTAGGGGTTAAAAATCTTATTATAATGTTTGCGATGCGGGAGGGCCTCGGTTTAGGAGTTAATAGGTAGTTTATAGGTGTTAGTGTACTTTTTAGCACTTTAGTTATGAGTTTTATGTTACGGCGTTGTACCATAAAACTCTTACTACTGACTTTAGAATGCGTTAGGACTCTTGACGGGGTAAGGTATACCACTCACTTTTTGGCCTCCCAGAATTGGGTTAGAAACAAAAGCGCCAAAAGAGGCTGGGTCTGAACTATTGAACTAAACCAGTTGACTTGAGGTACAGAATAAAATTACACTTTATTTTCTTACATACATGGATCCATGTTACAAACAAACAGTTAAAATGCACATTAAAACAATATAAAAACAATATAAAATTCGCAATCGCAATCCTCTTGCAGGTGACTATTTGGACTATTATGTACTGGTGTCCCAGTAGCCCTATATATGAGTGTGAATGGCCTCTCTTGAATTAAAAAATAATAATGGCTAGTATAATGTTATCTTGCGTGCTGACATGTGTTCAAAAGATGTCTATTTGTAAGTCCAAAAATAAAAATAAAAATAATGCAGATGGTGTGAATTCCTATGTGAAATTAAAATAAAAATTAGAATAAAAATGGACTAGGTGCTACACTCCAATGTTGAAAATGTAAAATAAATACTGAATTCAAATACAAACAATAATTCCAGTACAAAAAATCTTAAATAGATGTTGCCTTAAGCCAAAACAAATATAAATATAAATAACATCATATACTCTAACTGAGTGAACAAATTTAGTGTGAAAAATGTGAAAAAATTGTGTGAAGAAGTGTGATTGATAAAATTATAATTGTCAATAGTTCCAAAGTCTTCCAATGGACAGTGTTATTATCCAAATTGTGTTGTTAAATCCAAACACTCCAAAAAATAAATGTGTATTGTGCACAAAAAGTCAATCAAAAAAATCAGTGGCCACTGTTAAAAACAAAAATATAACAGAACATCCAAATAGTACTTTTGTTAAAAGAAATATTCCTGAAAGAAAAAAGAAAAAAGAAAAAGAATGCCTGCTGCCTTAGCAGGACCGGAGGGTAGTGGGGGTGTATCAGGGTTTCCTCAGATGCCAAACTGTCCCCAATGATACCTAAAAATGAAAAAATAAACACACAATAGGGCAGAGCGTAGTACTCAGGTTTACTATATGAAAATGGACTCACCAGTCGACGCGTTTCGGTCTATATTAGACCTTTTTCAAGACTGGATTAATACATTTACAGGTGATCTTTTATACCTGTTTGGTAAATGTTAACCGGAAGTGATTACCGGCGCTATGGAAGTCCCATAGAAAAATGACTTTACAAAGTTTATGTAAGTCATTTTGCGGTAAGGCCAAAAAAGTGTGCAGTGCCCCTAAACCTTCAAGACTTGTAATACCAGTGGGCGTAAAAAAGCAGCTTTAGGACCTGTTAACACTGCTTTTTTACCCTAACGCACAACTCGTAATCTAGCCAAATGTGTTTTCAAGATGTATAACCCCATTATATCAAATAATTTATTTTTCGGTGTTACCCATATAAAGCCATTGGTAACCACTGGACTGAATTGATTCCTTAGCCATACCCAAATGACTCTGAAGGCTCCTTATACTTTTATATCCATGTCAGTTATCATATCAAATAGCATTGCAACCCATCTAAAAGTTCCATACTCACATCACACTTACATAATCACAAATCTCCTTGTGCTAAGCTGTTTTAAGGGATTTTTTCAGATCCCCAAGACTTACACTGTTGGAAAGGTTAGGCAATTACCTTTCCAACAGTGGGTCTTGGAGGTGTGTAGCTGCTTAGATGCCAGAGATACAAGCTTCTAAGCAGCATGACCCCTGCTCCTATACTTAACATTGTGAATTTTAAATAAAGTTGCACGGTGATGTCATCACGTCATTGTGCATGATGTCACCACACATAACGTGAAGCCCCGGCGATGCCTATCACTATCCAGGCCCGATTGCCAGGGGAAGGAGCGGGTGGGAGACCCCAGATCTCCCTTAAGGTTGGAGAGTGCTAGCGACGTCTCTGAGCCGTCGTTAGCACCAGAGTGGGAAACTCTGCGACGGCTCAGAGCCATCGTTAGCACTCAAGGGGTTAAAAGCCTAATAACCTATCAGAACCAAATTGTACTCTGGGTCTTTTAGAAGCCTTACACACATAGAAAATTTTAGAGCAGAGCTAAATTGTCTTGCAACCTCTCTATGAACCCCATACTAAAATCAGACCTCAGATCAGATACAAATGACCCTTAAATTAAATCTATCAGCCACATACTTACATTAGACCTTTAACCTCTAATGTTAATATTCGCAAGGATGGTTCATGCTACACTAAAGAGCGGGTCTACCTGCTTGACAGCTGGCAGAAATTGGTGAAATACTATCCTAATGAAAGTCTTAAAGAAAAGCGTTACAAATAGCTGTGCTGCCCCATCAGTGATTTGCAGTGGGAATATTACAAACGGATATGTATGCATAATGTGTTTACATACATTTTACATGACAGCAATGTGAAATATCACACAGTATGCTGCCATACTGGACATCTGGAAACCATTCTTGAATCTATAAATTAGGGGCTAGATTACAAGTGAAGCACAAACTTCTGTGCGCTCACGTTAGGGTCAAAATGTGTCTTTTCGGGTGCACGTTAAATACCCTTGATATTACAAGTTAAAAGTAAATGTGAATGCACCAGCTCGGTAGCTGGTGTTAAAATATGCATGAACCTAAAAAGTGGCACAAAACACATCAAAAATACATATCACAGTAAAACTCATATTAGCACTGTCTGATTAAAATTATCGCTTAAAAATATTGCATTCAAAAGTTATATGGGCGCAAGTTATGAGATATGTATGAGGTGTTAGAAAAAAAACGGGTAGAAAGTGCTTTTACATAGGGATCCAGAGGAACACATGTATAATGACATTTTTTAATATAAATGTGTCTGTATGTATTTCTATACATATGTAGTTATGCATTTATGTGTATATATGCATTTACACATACACACACACAGACATTATATATATATATATATATATATATACACACACACACATATGTATAGAAATACATACATATATCTCAATGCAATCCTGCACTCGTGTTAGTGCAAGCTGACAGCAGTTTTAAGTTCAAAACGAGGCTCCATTAAAGTCTATGGGGATTGAGAAAATGTGATTGCAACTTCATGGTTTTATTTTTTTTACCGCAAAGTCTTGACCGCAATGGCGCATAAATTTTATTTGTGACCTGTAATATTCACAAAACGGGGAGTGTGCATTTAAATAGAATTAAGCTTTGAAAATGTGCTCGCAGAAGCACAAATATGAGCCTGACTTGTAATCTACCCCCAAGTGTAATACTTCTCTGGAATAAGAATACATAAAGGTTTTGCATATTAAGAACAATAGAACATAGATATATACTAATATAGATCAAGTGTAATACTTCCTAGAAAAAAAAATTACCCAAAATTACCCAAAATTAACGTAAGAAGAACAGCAAATATTTTCTTGATACAATTGATCATGTGTAATGCTTTTCAGATTTATGCGTACATAATGTATACATCTGGGAAACAAAAAATATTCACTTGATGCTACAAAATGGGTATCAAATTTACATTCAATAAACAACATATCCATTAAAAATATACCCCTGTGCAGAGTGGCATATATGATGTTTTAGGTGTCTGGAATATTATCACTCTGGATAGTTTGATCCAACACATAAAGAATGCCCCTTTTTGATGTTTTTTTTATTTTTTTATCCCATGAGATCCTTGACAGGTGCCTAATTTCTAAGAGACATTGTAATGGAAAAATGACATGCACTGTTTAGTAAGAACATGTCATTTTGAAACTACTCTGACACCCAACTTTTTTTTATTTGCCTTTTCTTTTCCTGTGGTAGAGGTGGAATAAGTTAAATTTCAAATAAAAAGGTTGATGCTCTGTCAAACTGTGGTGTTTGCAACTTCCAGGTTTTTAGTGTCTTACTCTGGCTTTTGATCACAAGACTTTGGAGGCTAGGGAGTACATTATCTGTTAGACTAATGTAACAATGAAATGTAACAATTATTTGTGAGCATCTGTGAAGAGAAGTGTTAAAGGGTCATTAAAGTATTTTTTCTTTTGTTGTTATATTTGTTTTTCATGCCAGTGTCGTTCAATAGAGTTATGCGATTGTTCATTAACCCTCAATGATCTCCTATCCCATACACTAATTGTACACTTCCTGTTAAAGGGACAGTCAAGTATAAATTAAACTTTCATTATTCAGATAGGACTTTTAATTTTAATTGACTTTCCAATTTACTTTTATCATCAAATTTGCTTTTTTTCTCTTGGTATTCTTAGTTTAAACTAAACATAGGTAGGCTCATATGCTAATTTCTAAGCCTTTGAGGGCTGCCTCTTATCACATGCTTTGTAAATCTCTTTTCAACACAAAGAGACAGAAAGTACACGTGGCTATATAGATAACAATGTGTTCAGGCACAGAAAGTTATTTAAGATCTAGCACAATACAATGCTAAATTTAAGACAATAGATAATAAACAGTCACAGTCATGTGATCAGGGGGCTGGAAGAAGGTTCCTAGATACAAGGCAATCACAGAGGTAAAAAGTACATTAATATAACTGTGTTGGTTATGCAAAACTGGGGAATGAGTAATAAAGGGATTATCTATCTTTTAAAACAATAACAATTCTATGGTTGACTGTCCCTTTAATTGCACAAACCCAAAATTTTTAAATATTTCTCTTTCATATTCTTGATAGAATGTTGTGAAGTTAAATGTTGTTTTAAACAGAAGGTAAAAACTGTACTGATTTATTTTTAAGGCTCTATCTACCATGTGTTTTAATGGCCTTGGATTCTCCTCAATACTGACACCCACTGGGATTGTATATACTGCAAAATTTGATATGGACTAGCATAGCATAACTTTCTATTTATAAATCCTAAAATCTGTGTTAAATACACTCTGCTGGTCTAATTGTGCCAATCAAATGGTTTGCTGGTGGTACAAATATTCAGCTAGATTACGAGTTTTCAGCGCTATAGGGAAATTAATGACCACCACAAAAGCGGCGTTATTTAACCTCCCTATAGCACTGCTATTACAGGTTTTTAAAAACCTGGCTTGTGCGGGCGATATGGTGGCATTGAGCTCCATACCTCACCTAAATACATGCAGTGTTTTGACGTGCTCGTGCATGATTTCCCCATACACATCAATGGGGAGACCCAGCAAAAAAAAAAGCCTAACACCTGCGATCGCAAAAAAAAAAAGCTCCGTAACGCAGCCCTATTGATATCTATGGGGAAAGAAAAAGTTACATTTAAACCTAACACCCTAACATAAAAACCACGTCTAAATACCCCTAATCTGCTGCCCCTAACATTGCCGCCACCTACATTAGTTATTAACCCCTAATCTTCTGCCCCTAGCAACGCCACCACCTACATTACAATTATTAACCCCTAATCTGCCGCCCCCAATGTCGCTGCCACTATACTAAAGTTATTAACCCCTAAGCCTCTGGCCTCCCACATAACTAACACTAAATAAATATATTAACCCCTAAACCTAACCCTAACGTAACCCTAACCCTAAGTCTAACCCTAACCCCCCTAACTTAAATATAATTAAAATAAATCTAAATTAAACTTACAATTATTACCTAAATAATTCCTATTTAAAACGAAATACTTACCTGTAAAAAAAAAAAACTAAGCTAGCTACAAAATAAATAATAGTTACATTGTAGCTATCTTAGGTTTTATTTTTATTTCACAGGTAAGTTTGTATTTATTTTAACTGGGTAGACTAGTTAGTAAATAGTTATTAACTATTTACTAACTACCTAGCTAAAATAAATACAAACTTACCTGTAAAATAAAACCTAACCTTCCTTACACTAAAACCTAACAAATAAAATAAATTAAATTAATAAAATACAATTATCTAAATTACAAAAAAAAAATAAACACTAAATTACACAAAATAAAAAAAGAAAATTATCAAAAATAAAAACAAATTACTCCTAATCTAATAGCCCTATCAAAAGTCTTAATCCAAGCGGGCAGACGTCCTCATCGAAGCCGGCAGAAGTCTTTATCCAAGCGGGCAGAAGTCTTCATCAAGACGGCATCTTCAATCTTCATCCATCCAGCGTGGAGCGGGTACATCTTCAAGACATCCGGGGCGGAGCATCCTCTTTTTCCGATGGTCGCTGAAGAATGAAGTTTCCCTTTAAGTGACAACAGGGAAAGAAGTAAATTGCGCTATATGAACTGACTCAGTAGCCTCAGAGACAATAAATATATATATATAAATATATTTATCTCTCGCTTGTCAATAAATAGATAATCTATAATCGACTCAAAAAAATATATAGATATAAATATTAAAAATATAAATGTTAAAATTTCTAAAATCACCTAAAGGAAAATGTACATAAAAATTGGTCGGATATAAAATATGAAATATAAAATATAAAATATAAAATTCACAGTAGCACCCTCGATATAAATATAAATATATGTGGCAGGAGATATATAAAAATTATAAATATAAAACAATACCTTGATTTAACAACTTAAAATATATGAATTGCTTGTCCTTGTACTGCAAGACATATATATGTCAGAAAAACCTCCTGAATTGCACGCTGTTTATATTTTACAGTACCTCTAAAAGTTTCTCATGACCATTCTCGTTACTGTCTTTTACTAAAAGTGAAGCATCCAGTATAAGGTGATATGTCCCTTTAAGATGAATAGAAACTTGAATCCTGTTTTGTGCAGCTCCAATCAGACAGGGTAAATCCAAACCTCAGTCGTAGGGATACAAGTACATGCGAAAAGAAGAGAGAGAGAGCGCACAAAAGATTCAAGTGTAGATTTTTATTAACAACATTAGCACACATAAATTGATGCACTTACTAGAAGTAAGATTAAAAAGGCAATCAGAGTTCAACTCTCTTTCCTCCACTTGTATAGCCGCTCCACACTGCTGCCCAGGAAAGTCAGTGTCCCCGGATGTTGATGCAGGATACCGGCTTCTGTAGCAGTGCTTTCCGGATGCCTCTGCTAACTGCCTGTCTGCCAATGGGAGGGAGCGGATCAAAAATTGGAGTCTGAGCGTCGGACCTGTTTGCCGGTTCCTAACGCGTTTCCCCCAGTCAGCGGCTGGGCTTTTTCAAAGGATAAAATCAGATGTATTGTTTCTCTTGCCGCCCTTAACTTTTAAAGGGCAAGCGTCCAATTAGATTCGTGGGTGTGTTTGTCCAGCCAATTGTAACGTCCCAATAGTCCTCTGTGATATTGCACACCAAAAAGATAGAGGGAGTGTTTTTAGAACCAATGCCATACTCCCTACCTGTTTGTTTTTTAACCACATAAAAAAAGCTACAATTTCTCTGCAGTATATGCCACAAGAAAACACCAAAAATACATCTTATTTAAGGACAATATGTAACTAACATGTAACGCTAAACTATAACAAATTATAAACATTTTTCATCAGAGGTACCACCTATTAGCAATCTAATATGTTGTTACTGAGTTGATTAAATAATGATTCTGAGTTATATTTCTCGTTGACAATCAGAACATAAATTCTATAATTAAAGAATACATCCTATATTTTCCATAGTTGCTTTATAAGTATATATACATATCTATCTCACAATGAATTGCATACATATATTTATATCTAATTTAATATTAATTTAAAAAGATTTTTATTTAGAGAATTTTAATCCAATTTTTCACGATAAAAACATACTATTAAAATATAATTAAAAAACTGGAAAATTGATGAAAAATTGATTTTCTATAAGTTCAATAATATTAATAATGTAAAAATCTTTGCTATAGATTTTATACAAACGCTGCTACATCTATGTCTATATTAAGACCATAAGGTTGTAATGTATTCAATTTATATATCCACTTGGTCTCCAACTTTCTCAGTTCTAAAAGACGATTGGGTTTAGTTGTAGGGACTTTATCTATAACTTGAACTTTGAGAGAACTAGGGTTATGTCTATGGCATTCCAAAAAATGTTTAGGGACACTGTGATTTGTCATCTTTTTTTCTATATTATATATGTGTTCATTAACTCGCCGTCTTATTTGACGTTTCGTACGGCCCACATAAAGTAGGCCACACCCACATTGTAATAAGTATACAACATATATAGATTCACAGTTGCTTCTAAATGAAATGTTAAAAGTTTCAGTTAGTGAACTATTAGAATATGTAGGGGCTCTATTGACATGTTTACACATATTGCAACGGGATTTTCCACATCTCATAGTTCCCTTCCATTCGCTCAACCAGGTAGTACCAATTCTTTCGTTCCCTGTTTCACTAGCCTTATTCTTAATGATAGGCTTTATTTTGCTTGGAGCTAGAATATTCTTAAGGCTTTTTCCTTTCCTATAGTTAATAGTTGGTTTGTCCCCCAATGCTGGCCCTAAAACAGGATCTAATTGAAGCAGTGGCCAGTGTTTTTTAATTATTTTTTCTAGACTTTTTGAACCTTCATTGTAGGTTGTTATAAATCTCGGTGGATCTAATTTAACTGGTTCTATTATTTTGTTGTGTATATGAGACCCTATTGCATTTGGTTTATCTAATTTAATATTTATATTTCTCTCTTTTGCAATAGCCCTATTTTTTGCTGCTTGTATTAGTTTTGGTTCATAGCCCTTTTCTAAAAATTTATCTTCTAATATTTTCGCTTCTGTTTCAAAATCATTTTCATGTGTACAATTTCTTTTTATTCTTAAAAATTGACTATATGGAACATTGTCCAACCATGATTTTTTATGTGCGCTTTTTGCTTGTATATAACTATTTCGATCTGTGCTTTTTCTATAATTTTTCACTGCTATTTTTCCTGTGTTATCTGTAAACAATACTAGATCTAAAAATTCTATTTTATCTTTTGAACATGAATTTGTAAAAGTTAGATTAAAATCATTACTATTAATATGTTTCATAAAATTATCTATTTCTGTCACATCCCCTTTCCACAGGATAATGACATCATCTATGTATCTGCCATACGATACTATATTGCTTGAAAATGGATTATTATGCCAAATGTATTTATTCTCAAACGCATTTACATAGAGATTAGCATAGGATGGGGCAAATGTTGTCCCCATCGCTGTGCCTTGGGTCTGTAGATAATATTTATCTTCAAACATAAAATAGTTGTGATGTAGAATAAAATTGATGCTATCGATTAAAAAAGATATATGTTTCATTGGGATTGACCATTTTAAAAGTTCTTTTTTTATCTCGTTTGTGCCATTGATATGAGGTATACATGTATAAAGGGAAGCAACGTCGCACGTTAGCCAGTACATATCCTCTTCCCATTGTTTACCCTCAAACCTTCTGATTACCTCTGTTGTGTCTTTGATATATCCTTCCATATTTTTTACTATTGGTTGAAGGTAAAAATCAACATATTTGGATAGATTATCACTAATTGATCCTATCCCGGACACAATTGGCCTACCTGGTGGATTTTTACTGTCCTTATGTATTTTGGGAAGGTGGTATATAATTGCTATATTAGGCTGAGTATTGAATATAAATTTAAACTCATTTTCATTGATATTACCCTCTATTTTTGCTTTATTTAAAATTTTATAAAGCTCTTTATTATATATTTCAGTGGGATCTTTATCTAAGGTTTGGTAGGTATCCTTGTCCCTTAGTAATTTAAACGCTTCTTGCATATATTGTTCCCTTTTTTGAATTACAATACCCCCGCCCTTATCGGCGGGGCGTATTATTATCTCGTTGTTAGACATAAGTTTTTTAAGAGATTTCCTTTCCATGATGGTCAAATTATCATTGTGTTTGTTTAAAAATTGATTAGCATTTTCATTTTTAAATAACTCTTCTATTTCATTTAAAACTAATTTAGAGAAGGATTTCAAATGATCTCCCTGTACACCTACTGGATTAAAAGTTGATTTACCTTTAAAGTGCGAGTGCTGAATTTCTGGTTCTGTTTCATGTAGGGATATATCTAATGTGTCAATGAGATCATTAATATGATTTTCTGTATATTCAACTGTTAGATCTTTTGAATTATGTGCTCCCGACGGTTCGCTAGGTTTAGAAAAGGGCTATGAACCAAAACTAATACAAGCAGCAAAAAATAGGGCTATTGCAAAAGAGAGAAATATAAATATTAAATTAGATAAACCAAATGCAATAGGGTCTCATATACACAACAAAATAATAGAACCAGTTAAATTAGATCCACCGAGATTTATAACAACCTACAATGAAGGTTCAAAAAGACTAGAAAAAATAATTAAAAAACACTGGCCACTGCTTCAATTAGATCCTGTTTTAGGGCCAGCATTGGGGGACAAACCAACTATTAACTATAGGAAAGGAAAAAGCCTTAAGAATATTCTAGCTCCAAGCAAAATAAAGCCTATCATTAAGAATAAGGCTAGTGAAACAGGGAACGAAAGAATTGGTACTACCTGGTTGAGCGAATGGAAGGGAACTATGAGATGTGGAAAATCCCGTTGCAATATGTGTAAACATGTCAATAGAGCCCCTACATATTCTAATAGTTCACTAACTGAAACTTTTAACATTTCATTTAGAAGCAACTGTGAATCTATATATGTTGTATACTTATTACAATGTGGGTGTGGCCTACTTTATGTGGGCCGTACGAAACGTCAAATAAGACGGCGAGTTAATGAACACATATATAATATAGAAAAAAAGATGACAAATCACAGTGTCCCTAAACATTTTTTGGAATGCCATAGACATAACCCTAGTTCTCTCAAAGTTCAAGTTATAGATAAAGTCCCTACAACTAAACCCAATCGTCTTTTAGAACTGAGAAAGTTGGAGACCAAGTGGATATATAAATTGAATACATTACAACCTTATGGTCTTAATATAGACATAGATGTAGCAGCGTTTGTATAAAATCTATAGCAAAGATTTTTACATTATTAATATTATTGAACTTATAGAAAATCAATTTTTCATCAATTTTCCAGTTTTTTAATTATATTTTAATAGTATGTTTTTATCGTGAAAAATTGGATTAAAATTCTCTAAATAAAAATCTTTTTAAATTAATATTAAATTAGATATAAATATATGTATGCAATTCATTGTGAGATAGATATGTATATATACTTATAAAGCAACTATGGAAAATATAGGATGTATTCTTTAATTATAGAATTTATGTTCTGATTGTCAACGAGAAATATAACTCAGAATCATTATTTAATCAACTCAGTAACAACATATTAGATTGCTAATAGGTGGTACCTCTGATGAAAAATGTTTATAATTTGTTATAGTTTAGCGTTACATGTTAGTTACATATTGTCCTTAAATAAGATGTATTTTTGGTGTTTTCTTGTGGCATATACTGCAGAGAAATTGTAGCTTTTTTCATGTGGTTAAAAAACAAACAGGTAGGGAGTATGGCATTGGTTCTAAAAACACTCCCTCTATCTTTTTGGTGTGCAATATCACAGAGGACTATTGGGACGTTACAATTGGCCGGACAAACACACCCACGAATCTAATTGGACGCTTGCCCTTTAAAAGTTAAGGGCGGCAAGAGAAACAATACATCTGATTTTATCCTTTGAAAAAGCCCAGCCGCTGACTGGGGGAAACGCGTTAGGAACCGGCAAACAGGTCCGACGCTCATTCCCTTTAAGTGACGTCATCCAAGATGGTGTCCCTTACATTCCGTTTGGCTGATATAATTCTAATAGCCAATAGGAATTAAAGGGGAAAAAAATCCTATTGGCTGTTGCAATCAGCTAATAGGATTGAGCTTTCATCCTATTGGCTGATCCAATCAGCCAATAGGATTGAGCTTGCATTCTATTTGCTATTCCAATCAGCCAATAGTATGCAAGCTCAATCCTATTGGCTGATTGCAACAGCCAATAGGATTTTTCCCCTTTAAGATTTGTGTGGGTCTGGCCTTGTGGTTATCTTGGATTTGTGTTAGGATTCTAAGTGCTTTCTTGAAGGCCTTTTTTACTGTTCCAATAGAGCGGTTCCAATAGAGCGGGTTTATAAACAATATTAATCTATGGAATTAGGCTGTTAAAAATTAGCTTTACAACATGTAACACAGGCAATATGAATTTATTGAAGATATCTCATACATTTTTATTTTAAAATTTGACTGTTAATATCATAAGCATGACATAGGAGTTTCCCTTAAAACCACAGAATAGTGGCCCCTAACATAATCAGCTGAGATTTTAAGATAGAGAGAGAAGTAACAAGTAGGTACATTTTACTCACTTGGGGCCTGATTCTATAAACGTCTCTGGGCTGGTGAGATTTTTTTAAGAATCCTCTGAGTACTTCTTTTTCCCTGGTGAAATTCTATAAAGCTATTTTTTACCCTCAAAACAGAGTGCTTTGCTAAGTGGCTTGTACTGCATTTTCTTATGGGAAGGAGATGTATATGTTATAAAAGTGCACAATAAATATCATAATTTAAAATAATACAAAATTAATAATTGAACCATTCACTCAAAAATGCGCAGGAATTTTTTTTTATTATTGTTAAGGTGCATCAAAAATTGTTTGCCAAAAATCGTACTTTATCAAAAATGTAAAATTTGTATGTAAATTAAACAGGAATAAATCATAATTTAAGTTCACTGGATGTACAAAACAAAACACAGAGAAATTTATAAGTACAAAATACAAACCGTAATTGTTTTTGTTTTTTGTAAAATGGAAAGAGCATGGGTGTTCCATGGGCATAAATGAAATTTTCTCTGGGATCACAGTGTAATTCTGAAAAAAAAAAATTGCACTGCAAATCTCACTGTTTTTATCAAAATACTCAAAACACGAATTACTCAGAAAAGAAAACCAATGTACTGAAAACAACATAATTTGATTAGTATTAAAGGGATACATAACACCTGCCTGCTAACATCCTTAAACCTAACTCTTTCTGATTAATACAAATTAAATAAGCATGGATGGCTATATCATCTTGTCAGCTTACCCCAAATTGTTGAAAAAAAATGTTTTCAATCACAATGGTCTACCTGTGCTTGATGCTTGTATGCATGCTGCCATATTGTGATGTAAGTTACACACGGGAACAGCAGTCACATGACATGCATGGCACATTCGTCTATTATGTACATTGCTTAGAGGAATCAAATCTGCAGCACACGCTCACTGTGATGCATGCAGAGCGCGCGTGTGCTGCAATGTTTGTTGACATTTTTTAACTGTGACTAAAATAGTAATAGGCATTTTCAACATCTTATTATATAAGTAAATACATGCACAGCCTTAGATATAATAATTTAAAATAAGCAAGCTCTGGGGAGAGAGGGAGGGGGAGACCAGTTCTGGAAATAAAGGCTAAGCCTTGCATAGGGAAATCCGAGCTTTGGCTATATCCAATGGTTGCCATTCACTCCTGACCCCACAGTGCATAATACTGCACCCTGCTTATTACTATTTCAGTCACAGTTAAAAAATATCTCCACAAACACTGCAGAACATGTCCACTAAGCGTGCTGCAGATGTGATTCCTCTAAGCAACATACATAATAGAAGAATGTGCCGTGTAGGTCATGTGACTGCTGTTCCCGTGTGTAACATGCGTCACAATATGGCAGCATGCATACAAGCATCAAGCACAGGTTGTGATTGAAACACCTTTTTTTCACCAATTTGGGGTAAGCTGACAAGATGACAGATATCCATGCCTACTTGATTTTGATTAATCAGAAGGAGCTAGATGTAAGGCATTTAAGCAGGTGTTTAATGTCCCTTTAAGGGTAATAATGTGTCAACATACACCAGGTTGTTCCTGTGCACTTCATTCTCCATTGCAAACTTTTACATAGCAGAGAGACCTGATTATTTCTTTAGGAGACATCTCGCCACTCACAGGGATAGACCCTTTTATCATAGAATTTGATTAGGGCTGGAAACCCACTCTAGGTCAGTGATTTCTTTAGAATAATTATTATTATTATTATTATTATTATTATCAGGTATTTGTAGAGCGCCAACAGATTCCTTGAAACCCACTTCCAGGCACGTTAAATATATGTGCTTGGGGCACTAAGGGCATTCAAATGATAGGAACTGGCACTATAGATAATCCTCAATAAAAAAAAAGAAATACAGTGCTAAACTATTTCATTTCAGATCATTTTTCACTGTGTCAAAAGCACAGATACTGTCAGACATTTAATTAATGTAATTTAAGCTCTCAGGGTATTTTATTTACATTTCATGAAACCATTTAAATGAAATATGAGAAAAAACATTAGCCGTGTGCATTGATCTTCTGAGAGTCAAAGGAGCAACATTTACACTTGTATTTTATTATCAAAATATTGGCTCCTGGTGGTAACCAGCCAAATAGATTAATTAATTTAGCAAATCTTCACAAAGCTGTATTTGTCTGTTGACATTAACCTCATTGATCCAGAAGGCACATTTAGAGACTTTTCCCATTTGTATTTTTTAAATGATAAGAAAACCGAATGAATGTGTGCGTGCTTTATCTTATCCAAAAAAATAAAACTTTTTGGGAGACAAAGGGAGCAATTTTAAAGAATGAAATTGTAAAGTATTTTCAGGATATATCTATGTTATTATAATATTCTAGCTCTAAAATATTTTGCAAGGGAATTCAATACAGGGAAACATTTCATTTGTATGGAAATTGGGCACCATCTGTTTCAGTTGCTACATATGGTTGCAGCACCAAAGATTTGAACTCTTACCAAAAAAAGTCTACAAGCGCATTTCAATCTTCCAGATTGTCACCTTGAGAAAAAACGGTCATTAAAATATTTAGGAGTATAAATATGGAATGGTTCAATATTATATATATATATATATATATATATATATATATATATATATATATATATATATATATATATATATATATATATATATATACTCAGAAATCCCGCATCTCCAGACCAAAAGAAAAACAAAATTGCTTATAAAAATAGAAAAAAAGTATAAAAAAAATAAATAAAAAATAAATTCACAACTGAGATATCTTAAAACAATAGGATCCAAGGTACAGGCCTATACCAGGACTAGAGCATGGTGCCAAACATGTTTCAAGCCAAACCTCAGCCCTTGTTCACTGGCATTCCCAGTGCTCTATCCCTATTGCACAATATAAAGGCAGAATCATGTAATTAGTGTATACACCTGTTGGGTTGTAACCCTTAAAAGGCAAAAATAAATCAGTATATTTACACCTTGCTTTCTCAGGGAATTAAATATATATTTAACTTCTATGTAAATATAACCAATTCAAATTTAAAATATTCTGTAAATGAACAACACAAAATAAAAAAGGAGGGGGGCTTAAGATCTCTGTTAACTATGCAAACATAAATCAATTTTTTTTCTAGTTTATTTTACTGAAATAGATAATTATCCTATAATACTTGTTTCCGGAACAGATCTATTATTTGTTATTTAATAAAACAATATATCATCCATAATGGAATTGAGTCCAAAAGGATGTTTAGTTTGAAGTTTGAATATCCAAAAGACCTCCCTCTGGTCCAATAGCCTTTCCCTATCACCTTCCCTTATATGTCTGGGAACATGGTCTATTCCTTGGACTTGCAGAATGGAGTCATCTGAATAATGTTCTTGCCAAAAGTGTCTGGCTATAGGTGTAGTGCTGTCTGGGTTTCCTATATCTCTTAAATGTTGGAGTACTATATCGCGTAGGGCATGTTTAGTGCACCCTACTTATTGCTTATTGCACCCCTGGCATGTCAATAGTATTACATGTTATATTAAAGTGTATGTTGTATTCTTGTCCCGTATAGGTTGACACAAACTTGTCACCTTGTTTGATATGAGTGCAAGTTTTGCACACCCTTCCATTACACTTGTTTCAACCTATTCTCCTAGGGAGCCCAAGTATTGGTTTTAGTTTGGGGTAGCAAAGAAGGAAACAAGATGTTTCTCAAGCTTTTTGCCTTACGTGCAGAAAAATTGCAACCATTGGCAATAATTTTATTCAATTTCAAATCACTTCTTAGAATCAGTAGGCAATTGCGTACAATGGCACATATCCTAGTGTAATCCTGACTGTAATTGGTAATGAAAGGGGGTCTGTCATTTCTCCTTTGTGTGTGTTGTTTTTTATTTTTATTGTGGATTAGATCCTCTCTTTCCAATGTATCTACACTAGATTATATATATATATATATATATATATATATATACACATATACACACACACATCTTAAAATTATACTATAAATATGTATGATGTAACAGATTTCACATGCAAACACAACTAGTGATATAGTATATGTTTATCCAATACATTTCAGGTGTGGTATATTTAGAAAGAGTTTACAATTGCCTGTTTATTTGAAAATTCTTTTTAATAATTATATTAATTGATAGTACTGCAAAACATTGTTTTCTCTGTGTTACTTTTTAATGTATGAATACTAACAATATAATATAATAAAAGTCTTAGACTTGCCTTTTCCCCATTACTTAGATTAGATTATGCTTCCTGTCTCTATTAATAATGACTGATAGCTGCATAAAGGCAACTGTGGCTTGATATTGGCAGTTACTTTTACTGTGGGTTGTTAAGACATTTTATATTGGACCTCAATTCATTTGCTACCAGCCCTCAACTATAGTTAG
The DNA here is from genome assembly GCF_027579735.1 of Bombina bombina. Lineage (NCBI taxonomy): Eukaryota > Metazoa > Chordata > Amphibia > Anura > Bombinatoridae > Bombina > Bombina bombina. The sequence goes on from NC_069501.1 coordinate 296,919,816, forward strand.
GCAAATGCCATTGTATTTTTGACTGCAACTTCTAAACCAAGTGCAGTAAATATACTATTTTAGCATCAGCTAAATGTCTTTTTACAATTATTTGTAGCATTTAAAAATATATATTCATACGGCTAGATTACAAGTCTTGCATTATGAGTAAAAAAGCAGCGTTAAGCCTCATAACGCTGCTCTTTTACTACCGCTGCTATTACGAGTCTTGCAGATTTAGGGGCAACGCACACTTTTTTTGGCCTTACCACAAATCAACTTACGCAATTTGCGTATAGTCTTTTTTCTATGGGACTTCCATAGCGCCGGAATTACGAGCTTGTCCTGGGAGGCCAAAAAGTGAGCGGTACACCCTATCCTGTCAAGATTCGTACTGCATTTTAAAGTCAGTAGTTAGGAGTTTTACACTACAACGCTGTAGCATAAAACTCATAACTAAAGTACTAAAAAGTACACAAACACCCATAAACTACCTATTAACCCCTAAACCGAGGCCCTCCCGCATCGCAAACACTAAAATAAATTAACCCCTAATCTGCCGCTCCGGACATCGCCGCAACTAGAACATATTAACTCCTAAACCGCCGTACTCCTGCCTCGCAAACACTAGTTAAATATTATTCACCCCTAATCTGCCGCCCCCAACATCGCCGCCACTATACTAAATTTATTAACCCCTAAATCTAAGTCTAACCCTAACACCCCCTAACTTAAATATAATTAAAATAAATCTAAAGAAAACCTACTATTAACAACTAAATACTTACCTATAAAATAAACCCTAAGCTAGCTACAATATAACTAATAGTTACATTGTATCTATCTTAGGTTTTATTTTTATTTTACAGGCAAGTTTGTATTTATTTTAACTAGGTAGAATAGTTACTATATAGTTATTAACTATTTAATAATTACCTAGCTAAAATAAATGCACATTTACCTGTAAAATAAAACCTAAACTAAGTTACACTAATACCTAACACTACACTACAATTAAATAAATTCCCTAAATTAAATACAAATAAATAAATTTAATACAATTACCTAAATTACAAAACAAAACAAAACACTAAATTACAGAAAATAAAAAACAAATTACAAGATATTTTAACTAATTACACCTAATCTAATAGCCCTATCAAAATAAAAAAAAAAAACCCTAGCCTAAACTAAACTATCAATAGCCCTTAAAAGGGCCTTTTGCGGGGCATTGCCCCAAAGAAATCAGCTCTTTTACCTGAAAAAAAAATACAAACAACCCCCCAACAGTAAAACCCACCATCCTCACAACCAACCCCCCACATAAAACCCTAACTAAAAAAACCTAAGCTCCCCATTGCCCTGAAAAGGGCATTTGGATGGGCATTGCCCTTAAAAGGGCATTTAGCGCTATTGCGGCCCAAAGCCCTAACCTAAAAATAAAACCCACCCAATAAACCCTTAAAAAAAACCTAACACTAACCACCTGAAGATCCACTTACAGTTTTGAAGATCCGACATCCATCTTCAACGAAGCCGGGAGAAGTCCTCAACGAAGCCGGGAGAAGTCTTCATCCAAGCCAGGAGAAGTGGTCCTCCAGGTGGTCCTCCAGATGGGCAGAAGTCTTCATCCAGACGGCATCTTCTATCTTCATCCATCCGGCGCGGAGCGGCTCCATCTTCAAGACATCCGGCACGGAGCATCCTCTTCAATCGACGTCTTCTTCCAGAATGAATATCTCTTTAAGTGACGTCATCCAAGATGGCATCCCTTAGATTCCCATTGGCTGATAGAATTCTATCAGCCAATCGGAATTAAGGTTGAAAAAATCCTATTGGCTGATGCAATCAGCCAATAGGATTGAACTTCAATCCTATTGGCTGATCCAGTCAGCCAATAGGATTGGGCTTGCATTCTATTGGCTGATTGGAACAGCATTACGGAGCTTTACGCTGCTTTTTTGCAGGTGTTAGACTTTTTCTCAGCTGGCTCTCCCCATTGATGTCTATGGGGAAATCGTGCACGAGCACGTACAACCAGCTTACCGCTGACTTAAGCAGCACTGGTATTGGAGTGCGGTATGGAGTACAATTTTGCTCTATGCTCACTTCTTGCCTTTGTAAAAACCTGTAATACCAGCACTGTAGGTAAGTGAGCGGTGACAATAACATGCAAGTTAGTACCGCACCTCTCATAACGCAAAACTCGTAATCTAGCCGATAGTTACTAGTGATTTTCCTATATTATGGGGTTCTTTTGATCCCCAGAAACACTACCCACAATCTCTCTGTAGTTACTAACCTTATTGACCCTATACCACCAAACTCTTACAGATATGAACTAAAATACCTAGACCCACTACTACTATTAACACAACTCACAAGACTACCAAATTAATTATTTCTCACTATAATCCTCATCTACCACATTAACCCTATACTGAGACCTAATACCAGTTAACACCTAAAGAACACCCAATACCTAAGGTTCACTAGCATTAACCTTCTTTAAAAATTTACAACCTCCCACTCCAAATAAAAATAGCTATTCTATTGAGAAGTTCTTACCTTATTCATCTGTGGATTGAGTAGAAAGGGTCCTACCTCAATCCTTGATTCAGAAATGACTATCTGCTGCCTCTTCTGGCCTAATTTTGTTTTCCTCACCATAAGTATTGAACATTTTATGTAGCATGATTATCAGTTACTCAGTAAAGTGACAAATTAAAGGGACCCTGAACCCACATTTTTTATTTTGGGATTCAGATAGAGCATGCAATTTTAAACAACTTTCTAATTTACTTCTATTATCAAATTTTCTTCATTCTCTTGCTATCTTTATTTGAAAAAGAAGACATCTAAGTTATTTTTTTTTGTTCAGACCCTGGACAGCACTTGTTTATTGGTGGGTGAATTTATCCACCAATCAGCAAGAACAACCCAGGTTGTTCACCAAAAATATGCCGGCATCTAAACTTACATTCATGCTTTTCAAATAAAGTTACCAAGAGAATGAATAAAATTAGATACTAGGAGTAAAATAGAAAGTTGCTTAAAATGTTATGCTCTGTCTGAATCACGAAAGAAAAAAAATTTGGGTTCAGTGTCCCTTTAAGTAAATTACTTGGGTAGGAAAAGGCTTAAAGGGACAGTCAACACCATAATTTTTGTTGTTTAATAAGATAGATAATCCCTTTATTACCCATTCCCCAGTTTTCGCATAACCAACACAGTTATACTAATACACTTTTTACCTCTGTGATTACCTTGTATCTAATCCTCTGCAAACCCTCCCTTATTTATGTTCTTTTGAACTCCACGTGCGTGAGTTCAATGTTATCTATATGGCACACATGAACTAAAGCCCTCTAGTGGTGAAAAACTGTCAAAATGCATTTAGATAAGAGGCCGCCTTCAAGATCTAATACATTAGCATATGAGCCTACCTAAGTTTAGCTTTCAACTAAGAATACTAAGAGAACAAAGCAAAATTGGTGATAAAAGGAAATTGGAAAGTTGTTTAAAATCACATATCCTATCTGAATCATGAAAGTTTATTTTGGACTTGACTGTCCCTTTAAGTACCTTGTATTGGTTGGTCTGATATCCCAGACACAATATTTAGTTCTTAACACCATAAGTATTTGATACTTTTGATTTTATGTGGTAGGAAAATTGAGCATACATAATATATAATAGCCAATAGAGGGATAATATTGCTGCCACGTGTAGTATTTTGTCTGCCCAGGAAGGGACCCTAAGGTTGGGAAGTGACAATAAGAACACAGTCCCAACACAGAGGATGAAACCCAGGACATGACCAAAATAGTAGTAGGTGCAAGCAGAAGCATTACTGTATGAGTGGAAAGTAAACACGTTTACTTGAGTGTAATCGAATTTTAAGGGACAGTCAAGTAGAAAAAAAAACTTTCATGATTTAAATAGGGCATGTCATTTTAAACAACTTTCCAATTTACTTTTATCACAAATTTTGTTTTGTTTTCTTGGTATTCTTAGTTGAAAGCTAAACCTAGAAGGTTCATTGTTATGTTATGCCTGTTCTTTTAAACAGGTAACAAATTTAGTGAACACTGGATCACAACTGCAGATCATACAATTCATTTTTATAGAATTTTTATAACATAAAAAACAATATTATGTTGCCACAGAGATAGAATGAGTTCAAGTGGAAATGGCCATCAGAGAATAAAAAGTTTACCTTTGTGATGCCTTGAAATGGAGCTCTGTCAGATCTGGATCAGTGACTTGTGGGTGTGGCTTACGTCTGAGATTTTACTTGTAATTAATTAAAGGGACACTGAACCCAATTTTTTTATTTCATGATTCAGATAGAGCATGCAATTTTAAGCAACTTTCTAATTTACTCCTATTATCAAATTTTCTTCATTCTCTTGATATTTTTATTTGAAATGCAAGAATGTAAGTTTAGATGCCGGCCCATTTTTTGTGAACAACCTGGATTGTTCTTGCTGATTGGTGGATAAATTCATCCACAAATAAAAAAGTGCTGTCCAGAGTTCTGGGGAAAAAAAAGCTTAGATGCCTTCTTTTTAAATAAATATAGCAAGAGAATGAAGAAAAATTGATAATAGGAGTAAATTACAGTTGTTTAAAATTACATGCTCTATCTGAATCACAAAAGAAAAAAAATTAGGTTCAGTGCCCCTTTAAACTGAAATGCCACAACAAGCAAGGAAAGCTATGAACAATAACCAGGAGTTAGCTGGAGAGACTTGTTGAATGTGAGAAACGAAACTGTAGGTACATTTTAGCCTCGGAGTCTCTGTGATGTCACTGAAGTGGGAGTGTCCGGTGAAACTCTTTTCTAAGAGCTGTATACTTTAAAGTTATTGCAGATCTTTGTTAACTTCTGCAAAAGGATGTTTGAAGTTTGTCTTTCCTCCTTGGAAGGGTTTTAATCCTGGGGCAAAAGATAGTTGCACTGTGAAAATGTTTGTAAAAGTGTTCTGACACAAACAGGTGCTGCAGATACTGTGAGAGAGTGAAATCCACAAATTATATTTGATAGCTCCAAAAGTCAAATATATTTAATTTTATATCCACAAGTTCTTGCTTAGGATGGATTTACACTGTAATCCAAAAGGTGACTGCAGGTAACAGGTTTGTAACTGTTAATTTTCCCAAATTAGCTGAGTAAAGATTAGGAGAATGACTGGCAAGTTTGTCAGCTTATACACACAAATAACTGAGCACCTGTGGAAAAGTGAGTCAGACTTTTATTGTGAGGAAACAGAAAAAAAAGGGCAGGAGAAAAAATTAAAGGAACAGTACATGATGCACCTATGACATTCATATGCTAATTTCTTAGACCTTGAAGACTGCCTCTAATCTGAATGCATTTTGACCACTAGAGGGCATTAGTTCATGTGTTCCACATTAAGCTCATGCACGTGAAGTTACTCTGGAGTGAGCACTGATTGGCTAAAATGCAAGTCTGTCAAAAGAACTGAAATGAGGGGGCCGTTTGCAGAGGCATAGATACAAAATAATCACAGAGGTAAAAAGTGTATTTCTAAAACAGTGTTGGTTATGCAAAACTGGGGAATGGGTAATAAAGGAATTATCTTTCTTTTTAAACAACAAAAATTCTGGTGTTGACTGTCCCTTTAATGTGTGTTGGGTTTGTGCGACTTCAGCGCTATGGTTAACTGCTACATAGACACAAATGGCTAGATTACGAGTTTTGCGTTAGCCTTAAAAAGCAGCGTTAAGGGGTCCTAACGCTGCTTTTTAACGCCCGCTGGTATTACGAGTCAGGCAGGAAAGAGTCTACCGCTCACTTTTTTTCCGCGATTTTAGCTTACCGCAAAGCCCCTTACATCAATTGCGTATCCTATCTTTTTAATATGATTTTCCTAACGCCGGTATTACGATCGCCTAAAAAAGTGAGCGGTAGACCCTCTCCTAGCAAGACTCCTACCGCATATAAAAGTCAGTAGTTAAGAGTTTTATGGGCTAACGCCGGAACATAAAGCTCTTAACTAAAGTGCTAAAAGTACACTAACACCCATAAACTACCTATTAACCGTCCCTTACATCGCCGACACCTACCTACATTTATTAACCCCTAATCTTCCGACCCCAACGTCGCTGCTACTATATTACATTTATTAACCCCTAAACCTAAGTCTAAACCTAAGTCTAACCCCCCTAACTTAAATATAATTTAAATTAAACGAAATAAATTTACCATAATTAAATAAATTAATCCTATTTAAAACTAAATACTTACCTATAAAATAAAGCCTAAGATAGCTACAATATAACTAATAGTTACATTGTAGCTAGCTTAGGATTTATATTTATTTTACAGGCAACTTTGTATTTATTTTAACTAGGTACAATAGTTATTAAATAGTTATTAACTATTTAATAACTACCTAGCTAAAATAAATACAAAAGTACCTGTAAAATAAACCCTAACCTAAGTTACAATTACACTTAACACTACACTATAATTAAACTAATTACCTAAACTACCTACAATTAATTACAATTAAGTTAAATAAACTAAATTACGAAAAAAAAACACACTAAATTACAGAAAATAAAAAAAGAATTACAAGAATTTTAAACTAATTACACCTAATCTAATCCCCCTAATAAAATAAAAAAGCCCCCCAAAATAATAAAATTCCCTACCCTATACTAAATTACAAATAGCCCTTAAAAGGGCCTTTTGCGGGACATTGCCCCAAAGTAATCAGCTCTTTCACCTGTAAAAAAAAATACAATACCCCCCCAACATTAAAACCCACCACCCACACACCCAATCCTACTCTAAAAGCCACCCAATCCCCCCTTAAAAAAACCTAACACTACCCCCTTGAAGATCACCCTACCTTGAGACGTCTTCACCCAGCCGGGCACAAGTGGTCCTCCAGAGGGTCCGAAGTCTTCATCCTATCCGGCCAGAAGAGGACATCCAGACCAGCAGAAGGCTTCATCCAGGCGGCATCTTCTATCTTCATCCTTCCGGAGCGGAGTGGGTCCATCTTCCAGACATCCGACGCGGAGCATCCTCTTCATCCAACGGCCGATGACTGAATGACTGGTCCTTTAAGTGACGTCATCCAATATGGCGTCCCTTGAATTCCGATTGGTTGATAGAATCCTATCAGCCAATCGGAATTAAGGTAGGAAAAATCCTATTGGCTGATGCAATCAGCCAATAGGATTGAAGTTCAATCTGATTGGCTGATCCAATCAGCCAATAGGATTGAGCTTGCATTCTATTGGCTGTTCCAATCAGCCAATAGAATGCGAGGTCAATCCTCTGCTGTGAGTGCTTTCAGCGTTGCCTAGTGGTCTTAGAGAAATTTAGTCTGGAGACTGATCATAAACCGCTAGTACCTCTAATCAACTCCTATGATATTGACAAAACACCCCTAAGATGCCAGAGACTTCTAATGAGGCTGCTCAGGTTCAACGTTCAGGCAGTGCATGTGCTGGGGAAACAACTGGTTGTGGCAGATACACTATCCAGGCTCCCGCTGGCTGCTGCTGAAGAGTCTTCAACGGAATCAGATGTGAAAGTGTATGTAGATTCAGTTCTGGCCTCCAAATCCATTTCTTTAGGGAAGTTAGAACAAATAAAGAAAGAGACATATTTAGATACAGACCTTCAAGAAGTTATAAAGTACATAAAAGAAGGTTGGCCCGAGAGTCGGGCAGCCTGGATGTCCTTACCAGTCAGAAAGGTCGCAGCTCACATAGCTGGATGGGTTGGTGTTGTTCCAGGACTGCATTGTTATTCCTGTTAGCATGCGGCAGTAGATGTTAAACAAGATTCACGATGGCCACTTAGGCATTACAAAGTGCAGAAAAAGGGCAGCTACGGCAGTATGGTGGCCTTTGATCAGTTCTGACATTGCAAGCCATGTGTCTAAATGTGCCTTTTGCCGGGAATGCCGGCCTACTCAGAGAAGGGAGCCCTTGATTTCTACTCTGCTGCCTGCAGGCCCGTGGCAGAAAATAGCTGCTGATTTGTGCGAACTGCATGGGAAAAAGTTCCTTGTCGTGATCGACTACTATTCCCGGTATTTGGAAATTGCACCTTTAAATGAAATCACAAGACAAGCCATTATCACTCGTCTCAAGAGCTTGTTCGCCCGGTGGAGCATACCAATGGAGTTGGGGAGTGATAATGGAATGCAGTTTTCCTCAACAGGGTTCAGTTCTTTCAGCAGAGAATATGATTTTATACATTCCACGTCAAGTCCACATTACACGCAGGCTAACGGAATGGCTGAAAGGGCAGTTCAAACAACAAAATTCATTTTGAAGCAATCTGAGCCGTACCTGGCCCTCTTGTCCTATAGGGGCGACTCCCATTCAAGCCACAGGGTTTAGACCGGCACAGCTGATGCTAGGAGGCCAGATTCACATCACCTTACCCTCTGTGGGTGTCTTCCAGCCAACTAGCTCTATTCCTCGGAACGAAGTCCTTAGGAGGGATGAAGAGGCAAAAAGGAGCTATCGATTCTTCTACGACAGGAGTCATTCTGTGAGGCCCTTGCAGGAGCTGAATGTGGGGCAAAGTGTCAGAATTAAACTGGATGATAAGAAGAAATGGAAGACGCCTGCTACGGTAATTGGATGCTCTCCAGAACCAAGGTCTTATGTAGTCCTTACTGATGGAGGGACAGTTACACGTCGTAATCGAAAACATCTTCAGCCTGTACCTAAGAGTTTGGAACTGGATGCCTCAGTACCACTGCCGGTGGGATCCCCTGTTTTAAGAGGAGTGCCTTCCCCTCAGCAAGATCATAGTGGGGATATGTCTTTGCCTCCAACGGACTCTCAATCACCTTCTTCTGTATCAGATGACAGTTCATGTAGAGTTACATCAAGCAGAAGAGTGGTGAAACTTCCGGCCCAATATTGGGATTAACATTAGTTAGAGCAGTGACCGGAAGTATGGGCAGCATAATCCCATGGTCACTGTGGACTAGGGTAGTCTACCCCGATGTTCAAGTCAGGATGTAATTCATGTTGTTTATACAAATATTCTCTTTACTTGTTATATTCTGTTCAAAACTGTTGTTGTATGCTTTTTGTATACTTTGTTATTTGCTGTATTCAAATGAAAAAAAAAATGTATGCCTTGTCCTTGAGTGGAAAGTGACGTCTCCGGATGGGGACAGTGCTTAGGCCTGTTTGTCTGTGTCGCAGTTACTTAGTGAGATCAATGCTACCAGATGTATATTTCCATGCTCTACAATAAAATAGAGTTGTACCATCTTTGATGTGTCCTGCATCTCATGACTACTTCCATATCCTGAATGAGAGGATACACGGAGACACAGCACACTTGCACCCAGTCCGAGTATACCATACTCCAGGAGGAGAAGAAATCCTACTTGAGGCCACACACAGTTTTATCTCTCCCTCACAGATGCGGCAACTTACCTCATACCATTGAGGTATTTTCTAGTGGAATAACTTCTATATCCACCGTTTTTGGGGACTATTCAATACTTTTTTTCATATATTTATGTGCGACTCTTTGTTTTTACTTTTGACACTTTTTATTGGTTTCTAGCATAACTTTGGCACTTTACACCTATTTCTGTCATTTTGTTTTAGATTTAGCAACTAAATAATTCATTTGTGGATTGTTTTTTACTTATTTTCTTTGTTTAAGCAGCCCTTGTCATACTATTTCGTATATTTATTTTTATTATAGTAGCGCAGATTGATACTGCTGCTTGTCCTGGTTCGGGGAGTTCTCTGACCTGGGACATTCTACTTTCTTTTTAAATGTATGTATATGCATGTGTATATATATACACACACATATATATATATATATATATATATATATATATATATATAAATATATATATATATTGTATGTGTATATACAATCTGTTGGCGCTCTACATATACCTGATAATAATAATAATATATATAGATCCAGAGCATGTAGTATATGCACTCCCACCAACAGACTTCAACTTGCCAGGGTGCTTTAGCCAGGTATACAAAGTTTCAAAGAATTAAGCACTCACTGGACTGCAGACATCAGTGGTAAATCCAATCTTTATTATGTGACATAATAAAGATTGGATTTACCACTGATGTCTGCAGTCCAGTGAGTGCTTAATTCTTTGAAACTTTATATTTTTATATATATATATATATATAAACAAGCAAAGTGCACTCCAGATTCTGAACAGGCAACAGCTTCGGGTGCTAGCAAAAATCAAATTATAGCAGAAGACAAGAAGCACTCCAGAAGTCTTTCAAATAGTTTCACCTTTAATTAGTGAACGTTTTCGGGCAATAAACTGCCCGTCCTCAAACTTACAAGGTTACCAAAACTTACCACCCAGCTGTGTTATGAACCGCCACCAGAGAAAAGTGCGCCACGCTCTCCGCGGTGGATGCGCCGCCCCTAGCGAGTGACGTCATCGCCCGCGGAAACGTGTGAGGACTGGATAAAGAAAAATAACAACAGGCAAATAATTATACAGGCATAAAACAAGCGCTAAGCATACGAAATAAGCCTACAAAATAAGCATACAGAATAAGTACAAGGCAACATTACTGACAAAAATGGGGAATAAGTTATATCGCCATATGTTAATATATGGTTGTCATAGCAACCAGTAAACAATAGACGCCATATATGGCAAGTCATCAATTGCAAAAGCAAAAAAATAAAAATAAACAAAAATAAACAAAATAACACTACACATCCAACTATGTGACTCCACAGAACAGAAAAGCTACCAGACTTGAAAAGATACCGAAAAATTCGGTACAAAAAATAAAGCAAAAAAGCTGAAAAGTGGAGTCACATACCAGGATGAACAGAAAGGAATTTGCTAAACAAGCTAACAATATTGCAGTAATAGAAATGGAACATGGCTCTCATCAAGTAATATACAGTAATATGAATGACCATGGACTCCCACGTAAATATGGAAGAACCCCATATTCCAAAGCAAATATCAGCTAATGGACAGGGATCATAGGAACACCTGCCAATCTAGCTGTGTATTCAGCCCATAAGGCACGAGAGTGTTCAATTCAAATGTCCATTTAGCTTCTTTTTGGAGAAGCAGTCGATTCCTATCACCTCCTCTTGACAACGATGGCACATGGTCTATAATTGTATACTTAAGGTCCATGACACTGTGTTTGTGTTCCAAAAAGTGTCTGGCCACTGGTTGCTCCGATGTGCCTTTATTAAGTGCCGTTTTGATAGCAGATCGATGATTTGCCATGCGTGTACGCAAGTCATCGCAGGTCTTTCCTACGTAATACAGCCCACAAATACAGTGTAATAGATATACTATATGTGTGGTAGTACACGTCAGGCGGAATTTGTGTTTATAAATTTTGCGTTTTTGTGGATGAGTAAAGCTCGGTCCAGTAATTAGACTCCCACATGTTGTGCAGCCAAGGCATCGAAAAACCCCTGTTTTTTTAATATCCAACCATGTTGAAGATTTATAACTTTGTATCGGGTCAGTTTTAATTAGCAAGTCCCGCAGAGACCTGGACCTCTTATAACCCACTCTTGGTGGTTCAGCTTTATGTAAGGGTAACGATCTGTCCGTGTTGATGATCCCCCAATGCTTGTTAAGTATTTCCTTTAAGGGGCCTTTGTCACCTGTGAAGGTTGTGATGAATGTCATCCTTTTATCCTCCTTTTTGGGTACCAAATCCCTGGCCTTGCAGACCTGAGCCCGCTGTTCATTCAGTAGTTTGTCAGGATAACTCCTAGTTTCAAAGCGTTGCACCATCTCAGTGAGTTGTTCTTCTCTTTTATCAATTTCAGAGTTATTCCTCACCACTCTGAGCAATTGAGATTTAGGCAATGCTTTCTTCAATGTGGGGGGATGGCAACTGGTGTAATGTAGTAAGGAGTTTCTATCCAGGGGTTTTTCGATGCCTTGGCTGCACAACATGTGGGGGTCTAATTACTGGACCGAGCTTTACTCATCCACAAAAACGCAAAATTTATAAACACAAATTCCGCCTGACGTGTACTACCACACATATAGTATATCTATTACACTGTATTTGTGGGCTGTATTACGTAGGAAAGACCTGCGATGACTTGCGTACACGCATGGCAAATCATCGATCTGCTATCAAAACTGCACTTAATAAAGGCACATCGGAGCAACCAGTGGCCAGACACTTTTTGGAACACAAACACAGTGTCATGGACCTTAAGTATACAATTATAGACCATGTGCCATCGTTGTCAAGAGGAGGTGATAGGAATCGACTGCTTCTCCAAAAAGAAGCTAAATGGACATTTGAATTGAACACTCTCGTGCCTTATGGGCTGAATACACAGCTAGATTGGCAGGTGTTCCTATGATCCCTGTCCATTAGCTGATATTTGCTTTGGAATATGGGGTTCTTCCATATTTACGTGGGAGTCCATGGTCATTCATATTACTGTATATTACTTGATGAGAGCCATGTTCCATTTCTATTACTGCAATATTGTTAGCTTGTTTAGCAAATTCCTTTCTGTTCATCCTGGTATGTGACTCCACTTTTCAGCTTTTTTGCTTTATTTTTTGTACCGAATTTTTCGGTATCTTTTCAAGTCTGGTAGCTTTTCTGTTCTGTGGAGTCACATAGTTGGATGTGTAGTGTTATTTTGTTTATTTTTGTTTATTTTTATTTTTTTGCTTTTGCAATTGATGACTTGCCATATATGGCGACTATTGTTTACTGGTTGCTATGACAACTGTATATTAACATATGGCGATATAACTTATTCCCCATTTTTGTCAGTAATGTTGCCTTGTACTTATTCTGTATGCTTATTTTGTAGGCTTATTTCGTATGCTTAGCGCTTGTTTTATGCCTGTATAATTATTTGCCTGTTGTTATTTTTCTTTATCCAGTCCTCACACGTTGCCGCGGGCGATGACGTCACTCGCTAGGGGCGGCGCATCCACCGCGGAGAGCGTGGCGCACTTTTCTCTGGTGGCGGTTCATAACACAGCTGGGTGGTAAGTTTTGGTAACCTTGTAAGTTTGAGGACGGGCAGTTTATTGCCCGAAAACGTTCACTAATTAAAGGTGAAACTATTTGAAAGACTTCTGGAGTGCTTCTTGTCTTCTGCTATATATATATATATATATATATATATACATATCTTGTGGTGTCCCACGCTAACAATAGCAGACCACTTGTAATCTAGTCCTAAGATTGAGGGTGTCAATGAAGATAGAAGCTTCAATATTGAAAATTAAACAAGGACAAAGAAATAATAGCCAAACACAAGAGTGAAGATTAAAGTAGAACTATGCTTTATGGTTGATGTAACAATGCATTGGACATGTATCACTGTATTTGAGGGTTCATTTAATATGTTCTTTCCTTCTTTTGCCATCTTTTACTGTAATCTATTCCTTAAAAGTGTGCTTTGCATATTGTCTCTGTAGATACTTCAATATACAATATATATTATAGGACCATAAACGTGAACAATTTAAAAGCACTATTTAAACACACTAAAATATTTTTTTTCTTTTTGTTTTGAAGTGTATGTCAGTGTACAATGTTAGAAGGATATGAAACCCAAAATATTTATTTCATGAGTTAGAGCATGACAGTTTAAACATCTTTCTAATTTATTTCTATTATCAAATTTTCTTTGTTCTGTTGGTATCTTTTTTTGAAAAACAGGGATGTAAGCCCAGGAGCATGCACGTGTCTGCAGCAGTTTTCCAAGAATATTATCAATTTGCAAGAATACTAGATGACAGCACTATTTTCTGCCATGTAGTGCTCCAGACACCTACCTAGGTATCTCTTCAACAAAGATTGCTATGGGAATGAAGCAAATGTGATAATAAAAGTAAACAGGAAACTTTTAAAAAAAAAATGATATGCTCTGTCTGAATCATAAAATAATTTTTTTGAGTTTGATATCCCTTTAAGTACTGTTTGCTCACTGGCTACTATTTGTCACGGCTGTGCCTGGATTTGAACCTGGGACTCCTGGTTCTCTGTCTGTTTCTCTTTTCCTGTCTTGTTGGTGGATTCCTGGCTTATGAACTCAGCTTGCAGATTGACCATTCTTCTGGATTCTCCTTATGCTTTATGAAAGATTGGACTGCTTTCCTCGTTACAGACCCTTGGCTTGTATTATGATAATTCTTTTGTATCCTGTGTCTTCAGCCTGTTACAGCAATTTCTCTTCTGTGAGAAATGTATGCTTACCTGTTGCTGAGACTAATCACCTCTGCTGTGAAAACTGTAAGCTCACCTGGCTATTGAGTCTATCACCTTGGTTTGATAACTATATGTTTATCTGCTTGCTGAGTCTAAGCAGCTCTACTGTGATATTTGTGTATCCTGAAGCCAAGCGTCTCTGCTGTGAGACTGAACACCTCTTCTGTGAGTACCTGTATACTTCCTTGGCTGTTGGTACTAAACTCCACTGCTGTAAGAACTGTATGTTTATCTGCTTGCTAAGTCTAAGCAACTCTACTGTGACATTTGTGTATCCTGAAGCCAAGTGTCTCTGCTGTGAGACTGAACACCTCTTCTGTGAGTACCTGTATACTTCCTTGGCTGTTGGTACTAAACTCCACTGCTGTAAGAACTGTATGTTTATCTGCTTGCTGAGTCTAAGCAACTCTACTGTGACATTTGTGTATCCTGAAGCCAAGTGTCTCTTCTGTGAGTCTAACAACTCTACTTTGATGCTGGCATATGCTCTGCTTGTTCCTGAAACCAAGTTCCTTACTGAGATATTGGTGTATGCTCTGCTTGTTCCTGAAACCAAGTTTCCTTACTGAGATACTGGCGTATACGCAGCCTGTTCCTGAAACAAAATTTTCTTAGTGAAATACTGGCGTCTGCTCTGCTTGTTGCTGAAACCAAGTTCCCTTACTGAGATACTGGCTAATGCTCTGCCTGTTCCTGAAACCAAGTTCCCTTACTGAGATACTGGCTAATGCTCTGCCTGTTCCTGAAACCAAGTTCCCTTAGTGAGATACTGGCTAATGCTCTGCCTGTTCCTGAAACCAAGTTCCCTTAGTGAGATATGAAGAAGCTAAGGCCGCTCAGAAAGCGTCCTTGAGAGGGGGGTACTGTCATGGCCGTGCCTGGCTTTGAACCTGGGACTCAGCCTGTTTTACTTTTCCTGTGCCACCAGAGGTATATGTTTATGTTTGCAGCCTTTTGGAGACCTGTTACCTGCAGTGGATTACTCTCTGGCTCCACCTGCTTGTTAGCTGCAGGTAGTTTTGTAATCAGCTCTTTTAGAAAGCTCTGCTTCACTATTCACTTCCTGCCTTGACATTGTGATTGATTTCCTCTGTTTGTGCCTCTGTTCTGCTTCCTGAATTTCTGTCTTGTTGGTGGATTCCTGGCTTCTGAACTCGGCTTGCTGATTGGCCATTCTTCTGGATTCTCCTTATGCTTTATGAAAGATTGGATTGCTTTCCTGGTTACAGACCCTTTGCTTGTATTCTAAAAATTATTTTGTATCCTGTGTCTTCAGCCTGTTACAGCAATTTCTCTTCTGTGAGAACTGTATTCTTACTTGTTGCTGAGACTAATCACCTCTGCTGTGAGAACTGTAAGCTCACCTGGCTGCTGAGTCTAGCACCTCTGCTGTGAGAACTGTATGCTTACCTGTTGCTGAGACTAATCACCTCTGCTGTGAGAACTGTAAGCTTACCTGGCTGCTGAGTCTAAGCACTTCTACTGGGACATTTATGTATCCTGAAGCCAAGCATCTCTGCTGTGAGACTGAACACCTCTTTTGTGAGTACCTGTATACTTCCTTGGCTGTTGGTACTAAACTCCACTGCTGTAAGAACTGTATGTTTATCTGCTTGCTGAGTCTAAGCAACTATACTGTGACATTTCCTGACGCCAAGCAACTCTACTGGGATACTGGCATATGCTCTGATTGTTCCTGAAACCAAGTTCCCTTACTGAGATTCTGGCGTATGCTCTGATTGTTCCTGAAACCAAGTTCCCTTACTGAGATTCTGGCGTATGCTCTGCTTGTTCCTGCAACCAAATCCCCTTACTGAGATACTGGCATATGCTCAGCCTGTTCCTGAAACCAAGTTCCCTTACTGAGATACTGGCATATGCTCAGCCTGTTCCTGAAACCAAGTTCCCTTACTGAGATACTGGCATATGCTCAGCCTGTTCCTGAAACCAAGTTCCCTTACTGAGATACTGGCATATGCTCAGCCTGTTCCTGAAACCAAGTTCCCTTACTGAGATACTAGCATATGCTCAGCCTGTTCCTGAAACCAAGTTCCCTTACTGAGATACTGGCATATGCTCAACCTGTTCCTGAAACCAAGTTCCCTTACTGAGATACTGGCGTATGCTCAGCCTGTTCCTGAAACCAAGTTCCCTTACTGAGATACTGGCGTATGCTCACCCTGTTCCTGAAACCAAGTTCCCTTACTGAGATACTGGCATATGCTCAGCCTGTTCCTGAAACCAAGTTCCCTTACTGAGATACTGGCGTATGCTCAGCCTGTTCCTGAAACCAAATTCCTTTACTGAGATACTGGCGTATGCCCAGCTTTATCCTGAATCCAAGGACCCTGGCTCTGATACCTGTGTATGCCCAGCTTGATCCTGAAACCAAGTACCCTGACTCTGATACCGGTGTATGCCCAGCTTGATCCTGAAATCAAGGACCCTGGCTCTGATACCTGTGTATGCCCAGCTTTATCCTGAATCCAAGGACCCTGGCTCTGATACCTGTGTATGCCCAGCTTGATCCTGAAACCAAGTACCCTGACTCTGATACCGGTGTATGCCCAGCTTTATCCTGAATCCAAGGACCCTGGCTCTGATACCTGTGTATGCCCAGCTTGATCCTGAAACCAAGTACCCTGACTCTGATACCGGTGTATGCCCAGCTTTATCCTGAATCCAAGGACCCTGGCTCTGATACCTGTGTATGCCCAGCTTGATCCTGAAACCAAGTACCCTGACTCTGATACCGGTGTATGCCCAGCTTGATCCTGAAATCAAGGACCCTGGCTCTGATACCTGTGTATGCCCAGCTTGATCCTGAAACCAAGTACCCTGGCTCTGATACCGGTGTATGCCCAGCTTGATCCTGAAATCAAGTAACGTAAGGGTAGTCTATGTCTGTTGAAGGACTTCTGCTTCAACTGTTCTTTTACAAAGACTTTTGTTTGCTTATTATCAGTTTGGAATATAACCTCAATTTGCTTTGCTTTTTGTTTTCCTTGCATTAGCATAGTAAAGTTTCTTCAAGAAAAGACCTTTGTTCTGTGTTTCCATTCTGGTATACTGAGTCCTACTCACCTCTTTACACCCTCTCAGATTAACTCAGCCATCACCTTGCACATGCTCCATAACCCTGAACCTGCTCAGCCGAGCATGACACTATTACCGTGACATGGTAGACAAGCACAAAAATATTATTTTCTACTAAGCACATGAAAAAAAATCTAATGCATTTTTAAATTCCTTCTTTCAGATGCAGCAGTAAAAAAAAATGTTATACCCTTTGAAGTGTTTTAACCGGCCTAATCAGGTGAAATAAATTGTTGGTGCTCTAAAGTTTTATTATCATTTACATTTTGTTCACAAAAAGAAAAATTTTGATGCTTTAAAAACATTTTTTTTTAAATTTAATTTTCCAGTGCATTACTTAGGTGTTCAGGATGGTGCATTTATAGCTTCTGTATATTAAAACTCCACAGAGCTTAATACATATTTGTCATACAATACTTAGGGATGGATCACAATTGTATAGAAAACTCAAATGGCTTTCAAAAGAAAATCACCATTAAAGTCCAGGGAGATTTTTGTAGATAAATCAGTCAATGTTTTTTTTTTTAAAGGGATGTGACTGGCCGCTTCAACACTAATTGTAAGTTGTCCGGATTCAAACAATTGTGTTTAATATCATGTGATTTTTAGCCAAGCAGAGATTTTTTTTTATGGGATTATTATCAAGATAAGAATCTACCTTATGACTCTTACATGGTTTTACAAAACTGATTGCATCATTAAAGAAACTGAGAAATAAAGGGCCAGATTACAAGTGGAACGGTAATTAACGCTCGCATGCTAACTCTGCTAGAAGTAAGCTCTTTGCATTAGTTGGGTAGTGCTCGTATTACAAGTTGAAAGTAAAAAGGTTTTGATTGTGCGCTAACTTTATGCGTCAGGCTATCGTGCACGAAAAGTGGAAAATAGTCTTACACCCTATTTGTGCGCAAACCCAATTGCATATTCTCAAGTGCATCAACCCAATATGAAAATATTAATATTTCCCATAATGTTCTCATATGTATTTATGTGTGTGTTAATATATGGCTGTAAATAAATATGTACACACATGTTATTATGAGTGTAACTGTACTTTTCAATGTATTTTTTATGTGTTTTGTAACACTTTTTTGTTTCGCAAAATATTTGTAACCAGAGCTCTAAGAAAACGTTATCCCAACACGCATTAACTTCAATTGCACTCAAACTATCGCGTTTACTTTCAACTTGTAATATGAGCGCTACACCGACACTCGTACACAGCCACAATAAACCAGATCTCACTCATGTGTAACTGTTAGTGCACCCCTCGTAATCTGGCCCAAAATGTGCAAACTTTATTAAGAAAGAACAGGTACTTTTCCATTATCTGGGCACCAGCAACCAGGGGGTGCACAATTCCTATACTGTATATTATTATATATTATGATTAGCATTATATAATTGTGCTTCCTGGTGGCTGGCATCCAGATAATTGAAAAGTACCAAAGAATGTATTTCATTGACTAAGACATTATTGCATACTTTAGAGATTATTTTTTCACTGACAGTATCTAAGCATCAAGTCTCTGCTTTTTATAAATTGTAGTATTAATTGATTGTCATATTATGATATACTGATGAATAGAGTCTATATTGAGGTTAATGGATCTAAGGAGATAAGTTGAAAGAATAATTGAAATTAGAAAAATTATTTTCAGCTATCAAGCTGTAAGTTTAAGAGATTTATGTTCACAATGACATAAATAATTGGACCCAATCAGGGAAATCATTGTCCACCTAGTATTGTCTGATTAAATTAACAATAATTAGGTCTCTGCAGCTTGACTTTAATAGTTTCCTATAAATAGGTTAATCTTTGTCGCATGGAAAGTCCTATGGGCCCTTTAGCACTGAGAAAATAAGGTAATATATCATTCTTTTTACAACATTTACTAGTGAAACCTAATTCTCATTTGTTGATTAAGTCAATATTGCACCTTACCAATAGATGAAGCTTTAATAGAATTGTTTCTTTATAGTTAATTAAATTGCTTTCCAGATATGAAAGCAAATGAGAAAGCCTTGAATAAACAAAACTAAATTTCTCATTTTAAACTTGGATCAAATGATATACAAACTGCCATAAGGAAATATTGTTGTAAATAATTAATGGCTAAGCAACTTCTAAATTAATTAATTAATTAATTAATTAATTAATTAATTAATAATTCTGAACAGTTCCTTATATGAAAGAAAATGGAATATCTTATTTGCAATGCTTGTCAAACATGCAATATCTTAGTATTAGAATATTGATATTTCTCGTATGTCATTTCTACTAAAGTGGCATGAAACTAAAAATTAAACTCTCAATTTTATGGCTGAGCATTACATTTCAATCAATTTTTCAATTTAATTTTGTTATTACATGTATTTTGTTCACTTGATACCCTTTGTTGAAAAGGTGGCTTCCTGGGCAGCAGTGCACTACTGGGAGCTAGCTGCTGATTAATTGCTAGCCTACACATATATGTCTCTTGCCATTGGCTTGCCATATGTGTTCAGCCAGGTATCAATAGTGCATTGCTGTTCTGGAGTTCCCTTTAACTATAAGTCTAACTACATTACTCGGGTTAAACATATAGGTCTATATAAGTAATAACACAATAATAAAATGCTCTAACACACAGTGCATTTTCATTTTGCTCTTTTATTTCCCTTTAATTCATCATAGCTTGAAGCTCAGTTATTTTTATATCTTTTATATTTTTTTCTTATTATTTAGGTCTCACTAGATACAAGAAGCAGGGTGCAGTTAATAAAATAAACACAAAATAAATACACATATTTATAAGTGTAGATTTGATTATTTCTTAACTATAACACTCTATTCAAATTTGCTAAATTCTTATTGATTATAATTTGGAAGAAACAAGAGGTTCTCATTGTTTTAGAATATTCTTTATTTGTGGAAGATACTTTAGAAATGTAAGGTACCGCAGAAACTGATATTTAATAAGTCATCACTAACAACTGATCATCAGTAGAAATAAAACAAACTAAAACAAAGACACATAGAACCCCAATCCATGGTATAACAATTTGTTGTCTGAAAAGTTTGTATTCAATTTTTGGCTTTCTTTTTATGGTATTAAAACATGTAGCTGTTAAATGAATATGAAACCATAAATGTAGGTATATGGATCATTACATGGCAGGAAATAGATAATATAAAAATTAAACTTAAATTGACTGGAAAGAACATGACAGTTTAAACCACTATCCACTTTACTCCTATTATCAATTTTGCTTTGTTCTCTTGGTATCTCTTGGTCAATGGACAGTAAACAGTTTTAGGTTTTAATATAAAAATTTTAGCTATTCATAGTAAATTAATTTGTATTATTTTTTATTATTTTGCCCTTTTTCATGTAATTTGGACTTAAAAATTGTAGATTTTCTAATTTTCAGAACTTGAAATGCACCCTGCTAACTTCTGAAGCTTAATCTTGTTACATACATTTCCCTAATTGGCTTTAACTGATAACAACTGCAAACATTGCATACTATTTATACTTATAGCATACTATGTATACTATTATTAATGTGGCTAGCCTTGTTCTCTGCGAATTCAACCCAGAAGCTCCCAGATAAGAAAAGTGCCCCCAAAGCTTGGGGCCCAGGGCTGGTGCCCCCGCTCACCCTGACCAAAGGACAAATCTGTCAGTACTAAAATCTTGAAATTTTCAGTATAGGTGGGGATAGATCAGACAAAAGCATATATTTTCAATAACAAAATCAAGGTAAATTAGCTATTTGTAATTAATTAATTAAATACACACCAGCATGAAAAAAATAATTAATGGGAAGACATTAGGAGAACATTTCATTGGAAGAAAACAACACAGTTCACTGTTCCTATTTGTATTTGGTTACTATAAAATACAAATATTAGGGCTCTATTTATCAAGGAAACTTGTGTGCAGCAAATCAGTTAACAGTTTTAAGATGTCAGAGTATTACGCATTAGCTGCTGTTCATCTCAAAAGATTTCTGCCAAAATTTCAAAAGGGACAAGATTGAGGCACTATGAAAAAATTCCTTTATCAAAACGAAAATAATAACTGTCATTATTTAGCCCTTGCTTTTGCTATGGTACTAGAACTATTTTTGGGCCTCTGGATTTTTTTTGCATCGTCATACTGATGGTGACAGGGTTGTTGCTATGTAGTAACCCTGTCCCTATCAACAATGGCTTAGCTTTCCTGTTATTCCTGTCTAATGGTAAAGCCTTGTAATTCACTTATCTTTAAAAATATATGTCTGGAAATTATTAATGCAAATTGGTGATATTTCAAACAGCAATATAAATTCTAATTTTCTCATTTATTATCTGCATGGTGTAAAACTGAAAACTAATGAGCTAAACCTTCATCCGTCTAGAAACGCTAATGCTGAGGCAGATCAGGAAGTAATATATACACTAGTTTATCAGTAGCTGCCTGAAGCAGATTGGATCATTCGGGGAAACCGCTACAGTAAGCAGTAATAAATGTAATTAACATGGATATTTAAACTTTTTGCTTACAAAGTAATTGGTTTGAAATGGAGGAAAAAATGAGCTTATGATGAAATTAGTCAGCCATCACACAATTCTTTCACGTGCATTCCATTATGCTTTAATTGGCTATCACAAAAGCTTACATGTTTTGAACAAAATGAGTGCTCTGCATTTCAGTGTTTCATAGCTTTAAACCTCCCTAAAATCAGTAATTTTTTTTAAACAATATATAATCTTGTAAGTGGATGTTTTTTTAAAATTTTTAACCAAAACATCTTAATGGATCTGAAACTTTTTGTGCACCCTATACTTTTTATGGATAGTGCAGGGAGCGATATTCATGCCTCTTTTAGAATTACAAGTGGCTAGTTAAGTGTTCCCCTTAAATTCAATCCAAATATACAACAGCAAAATGTAGCACGTTTTGAGACCTGAAGTAAACACTCGTCTGGGTTTGTCATTTCCCTTGTTCAGAGGAGAATTGCCTGGTATTTGGGGGCTGGACTCACCTTACTCGGCGGGATTAGACTGATATACTTTAGGAAAGTTTTCCTCTGTGAAAAGCACAACTGGGCTAAAAGAGGCTGCTTCTCAGTGGTAACTCGCCATAGAAAAAACTACGAAGCCGGTAGAGCGCTTCTCTCTTTCTATGCAATTATTTCTTACTAGTTTGCATAGCAAAATAAAGAAAAAATGCTATGTAAATGAAGGATTTAAGATATATTTAGAACTAATAAACACACTTTTGGCAGAATATGGAATATTACAATGGGTGGTACTTGGAAGGGGTCAAAGGTTTAAGTGTGTGTGTATATATATGTATGTGTGTGTATAGAAAGCTCAACATGAATTTTACTTCTTCCCATAGAAAGGGATTTAGATACTTTCAGGCTGTTTGCAATAAGCAATATAGCAGCAAGAGGGGCTGTCTGTGTCAGGGGGAGGGGTCTGTGAACATTTGAGAAGGTTTAAAGTGGAACTGAGGTGAGGGATAAGTCAAAGATTATTATTATCATTTATTTGTATAGCGCCGCCAAATTCCGCCAAAGGTGGTCAGGCAACAATTGGGTAGTGTGGCACAAAATGAGTATCCAGGAGAATAGTCAGGAACAGTTGGGGTCCAAACATAATCTGGCAGCAAAATACACAATCGCCAGGCTAAAGGTCACAGTAAAATATCCAGCAGAAAAAATAGCACACCCAGGAAATGAATCCAATAAAGGGGCTCACAGCACAGGAAGTGCTGGATATATAATCTGGAGATAATTGCTGCTCTCCCACAGGAGGCATGCAGTTGGAGCAAGAGTCTAGAAAACAAAAATACTTGTTCTAAAAAAATAACACATGTAGTAGCTTAACCCCATGGTTATATGGTAAAGCTTCAGCTTTAAAACACTGTAGACTCAGGTTCAGTACCCGTGTTAGCCATCCTCACTCAACCAGTATAGGTAAGAAATATGACAAAAGTCACCAAGGTATGTGACAGATTATGGAAATTAGTTATAGGTGAGTTAACCTGATGCAGAGATTAATTAATTTATTTTATTGAGGTTATATAAGCTGGCTTGAGATTGATGTAAAGACTTTACACTCCCAATGAGACAGTATCAAAAGGAATAGGATACAGATGCTATTATGGTATAGCGGCTTTTGCTATTTCCTGGGGATATCACAATACATCTGCCACAACATTTTTGTATGTCTTATTTTAATCACAAACTAACCGGACATTGCAGAAACAGGGTTGTGATTATGTAGTGACCCTATGATTGGTACATTTAAATTGATATTTAATTACAAGTGTCATGGTATTGTTAGCGAGGGACGTGATAAGCAATATTGCAACTGTGCTAACTAGCGCCCATATAAAAAATGTAAAGTAAAAGAGTTGTGTTAAAACCCCCAAAAAAACTTGCACACACTGGATACGTGAGACTGAAGACCTAGGGGCTGATTTATCATGGCCCGAATGGGGCCGTATACACCTGTTTCCACACAAGCCTTCAGGCTTACCGGAAACAGGAGTTAAGAATCAGTGGTCTTAAGACCGCTGCTCCTTAACTCGTCCGCTACCTCTGAGGCTGCAGACAGCAATCAGCCAAATCGGATATGATCGGGTTGATTGACAACCCCCTGCTAGCGGCCGATTGGCCGAAAATCTGCAGGGGATGGCATTGCACAAGCATTTCCCTAGAAATGCTTGTGCAATGATAAATGCAGACAGCGTATGCTGTCGGCATTTATCGATGTGTGGTGGACATGATCCTCTACAGCGGATCATGTCCGCTGCACTTTGATAAATCGGCCCCCTAGTGTACAGTGTAAGTTAAAAAAAAAGATAATCCTCTGCTACTTCATAAGTAAATTTAAATAAACTATTACACTTATAAGTACAACGTCTAATAAAAATATATTTTTTAAAATATTAATATTTTTTTTTTATTAGAGTTAAAAAGGATATGGTATATGACAATGTATTTGACAGGAAAGGGCTATAATATATACAAATATGTCTAAATTGTGCATGTGTTTAGATAGATAGATAGATAGATAGATAGATAGATAGATAGATAGATGATAGATAGATAGATAGATAGATAGATAGATAGATAGATAGATAGATAGATAGATAGCAAAATAACAAGAGTATTGCACTGAGCAAAGATACTTTTTTATTGGACTATCTTTACTATAAACACGTTTGTAAAGCGTCCGTCGCCATCGCCAGTTGTACACGCATTCCCAAAGGAATGTTGGCTGCCCGAGGCAGCCAAAAAATGTTGGTTGCGTGTACAGCCAAAAGAATCCCCCTCAATGCAGCGAAGCAGGTGGATTCTTTCACTACCCTGCCATTTTCGGAATCCACCTGGATGCAGCGTAGGCAAACGAAGCATTAAGAAAAAAAAAACATGCAACCGCCCGCACAAAAAAATAAAAAACCTAAAATAATAAAGTAATTAACCCCTAATCTGCAAATTAAACAACGAAAATAACATAATTAAAAAATTAACCCCTAAACTGCCCACCCCCCACATTGCAATAAACCTAATTAACCTATTAACCCCTAAACCACCAACCCCCCACATCGCAATAAAGCTAATTAACCTGTTAACCCCTAAACCACCAAACCCCCACATCTCAATAAACATAATTAACCTATTAACTCCTGTTAATTCGTAAACCGCCGACTCCCCATAACACAAATAACTAATTTAATTACTAAGCCCCCTAACCTAACACCCCCCTTTAAATAAAAAAATCCTAACATTGGGGGGCGGAGCCTACTTCTGAAGTGGCAGGACGCGTCTTTGTGAAGCTCCTGATTCTAGAATTGTCTTTTGACTAATATTTATATGATTATCTATCAATATTCTTTTTAAACTGTTAGCCTGATAACAGACATAAAGCTGCATGACTACAGTGGAAATTTGGAGCCGATTTCTGACGGCAAGCCAAGCCTATGCTTTTCAGAAAAGCCACGTGGATTTACATTACTCAGGAGACTGTTGTTTCATTTTCATTACCGCGTGGCTTGGGCAGCCGCAAGAATAACCCCCCAGGCAACTGGTTTACACTACAGAATACATTTGATACTCCAGTGAATCACTCTTAAAGAGCAATCTAATGTACCTGTTCATGGATGGTCTGGACCCTAAGTAATCTTCTGGATTCACAGGGAGATAAGAAGGGAAAAGCGCTATCACAGGCCTGCTGATACTTTTGATTTCATTATGGATGCAGTAACCAAATGGGAAAAAGATATTCTGCTGCTCATCTGCAATCATTTCAGAGATCTGGAGCGGGAGCTGGACTTTCTAATATCCACCACCTATGATTGTCCCCCAACAGCGGACTTACCCCAGGATCAGATGGAAGCCACATACAGAGATCCGGAGCTCACTGCAGAGGCCTCGCATTCCGGCATTGACCTATTGACAGGCCCCACATATCAAGCTCAGTTGGAGATACCGGAGGAGACTCATGTGACAGCTCTGATGATTGGGGGCCCTAAACAATGGGCTTGGAGAGATCAATGCAAAGAGAAGGGGAGATGGATGCAGAGGCCCATGGGAACTCGAACCATGCTGATAACACAGAGCCTGACAGAACAGGCTGGTCAAGTCACGGGAAGGAGATCGACCTGCTACCTGAGGAATCAGTGCCAGCTAGTGCAGACCTGGAGTCTGCTATCTACAGTGTGGTGCACCGCAACTCTCAGCAATGGAAGTCCACCTCTGTCCCACTATATGTACAATCACATCTGAACAGAGGACAGGACAAATTGGAGACTCTGTGCTGCTTACCAGTTAGAATAGGCTCAGTATCTGAGGATAAAAATGGTCCAATTGGGCCTAATTTGGACATCGATCTGAACTGGTTATCATACCCTTACCTTAGTCTCTGCATGCAGGGAATTGGCTAGATTTTTTTTTCTTTTTTTAAGACCTGTAATCAGTGGGGTGGGATAGCCGGTCTCGAGGCTTAGTTCCATGCTGTATTCCCATGCATGAATATATGTTTATCTCCGGAACAGTTCTAGTTAATGTTAAGCTTATTAGCTGTTTATTATTTCTAAACTGTGTTTATTTTCTGCATCACTACTGTTTCACATGTGTTTGGCCCACAAGAGCCTACAGCTATGAGGGGTCGTATAATTCCTTCAATGTTAGTGCCATGTTTATATTTAATAGATCCTATTTTATTTTTATTGTATTTCTTCACCACAGAGCTATAGTGAAAACAGAGGGTTTAAGAGTCATCTTGTCAGCCTAATACAAACATGAACCAGCTCACCTTCAGGGATGTGAGACTAGCTGATGTCCAGCAATAAAGCTGATTTATTTTTACAACCCTACCTAGGCTTTATAAATGTAGCTTTCTATTCAGCATCTCAATGAGATCAGAGAATTGTGCCAGAGCACTAGAGTGTTTTGCAATCTCTTAATATTAGATCTATGTATATCCAATTACATTCCTCCCAATAGAGATAACACAGGTGACGTATTCCATATTTTATACATATTTTGGGTCCAGGTTCTGCAGCTGCTCCTAAAATTAAATATCTGTTAGGGTCCAAGAGTGACCCCTGTTGTTCCTCCCTTACACCCTTCCCCCTATTGTTTGATCTATGTCTTTGGTCCAAGAGTGGCCAGTGTTTATAATTGAGGGATCTTATATCCTATATGTTGTTAATATCCTAGAGGGAGATGTTTACTTTCACATATAATTTTTGTTTCTTCCCTATACCCTCCCCACCATTGGTTGTTTTATATTTTGGGTGGCCCAAGAGTGGCCAATATTTATAATTTGGGGAGTTTATATCCTAGAGTTTATCAATATACGGGACGGTGACATTTACTATTTCATAAAAAGAAAAACTGAGATTAATTTTGTGTATTACTCTACTATATTTGCAGTGTTACAGTATGAATATTCTCTATTACTGTTATATTTAATTACTAACTTGTATTACAATACATGCCTTTAACTATGCACCTTGCAATGCTATGTGTAACAATGATCCTGTTGGTTGCTATCATGTGCTTTACAATCGCTATGTTTTTGGCAATCTTGTACTGTTTTTATTTTTCAACCTCAATAAAAATTATTAAAAAAAAAAAAAAAAATCCTAACATTAATTTAAAAATAAAACCTAACATTACATTACAAAAAAAGTAAAAAGTCTTAAATTACAGAAAAAAAAGATCCAAAATAAAAATTTAAACCTAATCTAATACCCCAATACCCTGATGAAAATAAAAAAGCCCCCCAAAATAAAAACACCCCCTAATCTAAACTAAACTACCAATAGCCCTTAAAAGGGCCTTTTGTAGGGCATTGCCCTAAGTTAAACAGCTCTTTTACATGTAAAAAATACTAAGTCCCCCACTAACAGTAAACCCCTCCACCCACCAAACCCCCCAAAATAAAAAAACCTAACACTAAAAAAAACTAAACTACCCATTGCCCCTAAAGGGGCATTTGTATGGGCATTGCCCTTAAAAGGGCATTCAGCTCTTTTACTGCCCTTAAAAGGGCAATCAGCTCTTTTACAGCCCAAAAAAACCTAATTTAAAAAAAAACACCCCAAAAAATAAAAAAAAGACTAAGCCCTAAATAGGTACTCACCGTTCCTAAAGTCTGGTGGAGAAGGTCTTCTTCCAGGCGGCTCCATCATCTATCTTCATCCGGAGCGAAGGCAGCGTGGATTGGAGGTGCGGAGTTGGCTTCCCCGATGGGCGGCTCCAGAGCGGTAGTTCTCAGCAGCGGTGGTCCTCAGTGACATGGAGGCTCCTCTTCATGCGATCATTCACTGCACACTGAAGATTGAGTGCAAGGTACCCCATATTTATTGGGGTACCTTGCATTCCTATTGGCTGAAATGTTTAAATCAGCCAATAGGATTAGAGCAACTGAAATCTTATTGGCTGATTTGAACAGCCAATATAATTTAAGTAGTTCTAATCCTATTGGCTGATTTCAAAATTTCAGCCAATAGGAATGCAGGGTACTTCAAATTGAATGTGGTACCTTCCATAGTCTACGATGGAGATCGGATGAAGAGGAGCCTCCACGCTGCTGAGGATCACCATCGCTGAAGACCGCTGCTGAGGACCACCACTGAGAACCACAGCTGAGGACAGCCGCTCCATATCCGTGCAACGGGTAAGGCTGCTCTATACCTCCGCTCTTCACCACCTTCGCTCTGGATGAAGATAGAAGATGATGGAGCCACCTGGAAGAAGACCTTCACCGTCGGACTTAAGGAACGGTGAGTACCTATTAGGGGCTTAGTCTCAAGCTTTTTTTTTATTTTTTGGGGGTGGCTTTCTTTAGATTAGGGTTTTTTGGGCTGTAAAAGAGCTGATTGCCCTTTTAAGGGCAGTAAAAGAGCTAAATGCCCTTTTAAGGGCAATGCCCATACAAATGCCCCTTTAGGGGCAATGGGTAGCTTATGGTTTTTTAGACTTACTTTTCTTATTTTGGGGGGTTTGGTTGGGTGGGGGGTTTTACTGTTAGGGGGTACTTTTTTGTATGTAAAATAGCTGATTTCTTTAGGGCAATGCCCTACAAAAGGCCCTTTTAAAGGCTATTGGTAGTTTATTGATAGAATAGGGGGAGTTTTTATTTTGGGGGATTTTTTATTTTTATAGGGGTATTAGTTTAGGTTTAAATTTGTTATTTTGGATAGCTTTGTTTATTTTTTTCCTGTAATTTTACATTTTTTATTTTTTGTAATATTAGCTTTGGGTTTGTAGTTTTTAAATAAAATAGACTGCCCTCTGGGCAGGCTTATCGTCTAGTACATTTATAAGTTGACAAGATTTCAGAAGTGTTTTGAAGGAATACTTCTGAAAGCTTGTCAACTTATAAATGTATAATTAGCCCAATAAACAAGTATCATTGCTCAATGCAATACTCACGGCTACTCCAATCAATGTAACGGTAGATAGATAGATGATAGATAGATAATATATATATCATTTCTAATTTACTCCTATTATCAAATTTTCTCCATTCTCTTGGTATCTTTATTTGAAATGCAAGAATGTAAGTTTAGATACCGGCCCATTTTTGGTGAACAACCTGGGTTGTCCTTGCTGATTGGTGGATAAATTCATCCACCAATAAAAAAGTGCTATCCAGAGTCCTGAACCAAAAAAAAAGCTTAGATGCCTTCTTTTTCAAATAAAGATAGCAAGAGAACAAAGAAAAAATGATAATAGGAGTAAATTAGGTAGTTGCTTAAAATTGCATGCTCTATCTGAATCATGAAAGAAAAAAAATTGGGTTCAGTGTACCTTTAAGCAAATTTTTTTGTCCATTAAAATAACATCACAATTATCTGATATACAGTGTAGGAATTGTTAATGTTGTAAATTACTATTTTAGCTGGAAATGACTGTTTTTTAATTGAATATTAAAACAGGTGTACAGAGGCCCATTATCAGTAACCATCTGTCCTATTTTCCAATGGCACATTGTGTTTGCTAATCCAAATTTTTCATTTAAAAAGGCTAATTGATCATTAGGAAACCCTTTTGCAATTATGTTAGCACAGCTGAAAACTGTTGTGCTGATTAAAGAAGCAATAAAACTAGCCTTCATTAGATTATTTGAGTATCTGGAGCATGAGCAAGTATGGGTTCGATTACAGGCTCAAGATGGCCAGAAGCAAAGAACTTTCTTCTGAAACTTATCAGTCTATTCTTGTTCTGTGAAATTAAGACATATCTCAGACTGGCCAATAAAAAGAAAATATTAAAATGGGCAAAATAACACAGACACTAGACAGAGAAAGATTGGGAATAAATGTTATGGACAGACAAATCTAAGTTTTAGGTATTCAGATCACAAAGAAGAACAATCATGAGATGCAGACTAAATGAAAAGATTCTGGAGGAGTGATTGATGCCATTTGTCAAGCATGTGATAGTCTAGGGGTGCTTTGGTAGTGGTACAATGGGAGATTAATGCAGGGTAAAAGAGACCTTGAAGAAGGAAGGTTTAATTCCATTTTACAACCCCAGGTCATGCAATGTGGACGGCACTTAATTGGAGTCAATTTTCTCCTACAACAGGACAATGACCCAAAGCACAGCTCCAAACTATGCAAGAACTATTTAGGGAAGAAGCAGTCAGCTTGTATTCTGTCTTTGGTGGAGTCGCCAGCAAAATCACCAAATGTCAACCCTATTGAGCTGTTGTAGAAGAGCTTAACAGTATGGCACGTATACCCTTCATGCCAATACAACTTGTGGGAGGTGCTTCAGGAAGCATGGGGTGAAATCTCTTCAGATTACCTCAGCAAACTAGAATCTCAAAGGTCTGCAAGGCTGTAATTGCTATACATGAAGGAAAGCAAAGTTTGTAGGACACAATTATTATTTCACATACAATAATTATTTCTAACATTGACAATTACTATATTTCCTATTCAAACTCATTTCATATATCTTTTTATTGAAATGTCTGTTACCCAAACTTTTGACTTCTAACCCGCCCGCGTTAAAAGTTTAACTTGAGTGCAGTTGGAGCAAGCATAAAAATCTGCCACTTTTAATCTGGCCCATAGGCCCCTATTTAAGAAAGTCTGGCGGACCTGATCCGACAGTGTGGATCAGTTCCGCGAGACCTCGCTGAATACGGCGAGCAATACGCTCGCCGTATTCAGCATTGCACCAGCAGCTTACAAGAGCTGCTGGTGCAACGCTGCCCCCTGCAGACTCGTGGCCAATGGGCCGCCAGCAGGGGGGTGTCAATCAACCCGATCGTACACGATCGGGTTGATTTCCGGTGATGTCTGTCCACCTGCTCAGAGCAGGCGGACAGGTTATGGAGCAGCGGTCTTTGTGACCGCTGCTTCGTAGGCTCGCCAGAAACACGGGGCATCAAGCTCCATACGGATCTTAATAGATAGGCCCCATAGTGTTTAATTTTTCAAGGTAAATAAAATCTGCCCAGCAGTCTGAAATCTTTTTTTAAAGACATAAAGTTAAATGTGTAAAGATATCTATAGAAAAAACACTTAACAGATTAAATAACCATTATAAACCTTTGTTGCTGGGTGTTCTGTGCTGCCTGGTAACTTGTGATATGTTTTCTTTTGTATCAGTATTTCAGCTCGCTCAACCCACGTAGAAAATCAATTTAAGCTAAATATGATTGTTTAAGAAACACTCTATCATGTATGTTAAATTAAGTGAAAAATACGTTATCCCTGATAGCACTTGAGAAATTTAGAAGGTGATAATTAGGCCACTGGTGTAAAATGCAATAAAACATACTACTGTAACTGCATTAAAAAAAATATTTAAATCAGGTGGTAGATGTATAAATTGCCTTATATTGATGCAATACATTAAAATGAATCCATACAAGGAAATAAACTTGAATTGAACAATGTGAGGTTTTAATTTACAATACAGTTTTGGTTATTTCATTAATATGATTGACAAGTTTTGTACTTTATTGTCAATGTTAATTTAATTTATCTTTTCTTTATTTATAAAATTGGGATTGTACAGCAGATTTATGAATATTCATACAGGATGATTTCATTATTTATCTGAAATTTACCAAGTATTAATTTAATTATAAGCCCAGTCCTGATAAAACTGCACACCATCTACATCAATCTGAACAAAAGGGCAGAGCAAATATCCTTTTGCAAAGAAAAAAAAATAACAAAAAGTGATGTACAGGTAATAGCTCTTATGGCTAATTGAGAAAAAAATAAACGTTGCATATAAACCATTATATATAATGATATATATATATATATACTGTATATATATATATATATATATATAAAATAAGGCCCAAGAGATGCACTCGCCGTGATACAAACAATTATTGTTATTGAAAGTGAGTTAACGTTTTCGGGGAGTGACCCCCGTCTTCAGACTAACATAACTATTCTAATAAAATAAAAAAAACTATCAATTAAAATACCTAAATTACATTATTACAAAAACCTAACACTATGAAAAAATAAAAAACCTAAATTACAAATTTAAAAAAAACCTAATTCTATGAAAAAATAAAAAAAATCTAACATTACAAAAAAGAATAAAC
The DNA here is from genome assembly GCF_027579735.1 of Bombina bombina. Lineage (NCBI taxonomy): Eukaryota > Metazoa > Chordata > Amphibia > Anura > Bombinatoridae > Bombina > Bombina bombina. The sequence goes on from NC_069501.1 coordinate 296,952,232, forward strand.
ACTACAATTACAAAAAATAAGAAACGAAATTATCAAAAATAAAAACAATTACACCTAATCTAATAGCCCTATAAAAATACAAAAGCCCCCCAAAATAAAAACACCCCCTAACCTACAATAAACTACCAATAGCCCTTAAAAGGGCCTTTTGTAGGGCATTGCCCTAAGTTAAACAGCTCTTTTACCGACAAAAAATGACAAAGTCCCCCCCAACAGTAAAATCCCCCACTCAACCAACCCCCCCAAAATAAAAAACCTAAGTCTAAATAAAACTTAAGCAACCCATTGCCCCTAAAGGGGCATTTGTATGGGCATTGCCCTTAAAAGGGCATTCAGCTCTTTTACTGCCCTTAAAAGGGCATTAAGCTTTTTTAAAGTGCCCATCCCTACAACACTAGCCACATAAAATCTACTCACGGTTCCTGAAGTCCGGACATCCATCTTCATCCAGGCGGCGAGAAGTGTTCATCCAGGCGGCGACATCTTCATCCATCGCGGGACTATCTTCTTTCTTCATCCTGGTGTTGTGGAGCTGTTGAGACACGTAGCATCGTCGCCGGCAGTGCAGACATCCAGCGTGGAGAATCCTCTTCATACGGTCACTGCCGTACATTGAAGCTTGAATGCAACGTACCCGTTTAAAAATGGGGTACCTTGCGTTCCTATTGGCTGACATTTTGAAATCAGCCAATAGGATGAGAGCTACTGAAATGCTATTGGCTGTTCAAATCAGCCAATAAGATTTCAGTATTTCTCATCCTATTGGGGGATTTGAAAATGTCAGCCAATAGGAATGCAAGGTACCCCATATTTAAACGGATACCTTACATTCAAGCTTCAGTTTACGACAGTGACAGTATGAAGAGGATTCTCCATGCTGGATGTCCGCACTGCTGGCAATGATGCTCCGTGCCTCCACAGCTCCGAGCCTCCACAGATTTTCAACACGAGATGAAGAAAGAAGATGGAGTTTTATGGGGTTAGTGTTAGTTTTTTGTTTGTTTTTTTGGGTGTTTTTTTTTCAGATTAGGGATGGGCACTGTAAAAGAGCTGAATGCCCATAAAAATGTCCATTTAGGGGCAATGGGTACCTTAGGTTTTATTTAGACTTTTTATTTTGGGGGTTGGTTGGGTGGGGGATTTTACTGTTGGGGGGACTTTGTAATATTTTAATGTAAAAGAGCTGTTTAACTTAGGACAATGCCCTACAAAAGGCCCTTTTAAGGGCTATTGGTAGTTTATTGTTAGGTTAGGGGGTGCTTTTATTTCGGGGGGGGGGTTTATTTTTATAGGGCTATTAGATTAGGTATAATTTCATTTATTATTTTTGTAATCTTAGAGTTTTTTATTTTTTGTATTTTTAGTGTTTATTACTTTTTTGTAATGTTAGATTTTTTATTTTTCTCATAGTATTAAGTTTATTTAAATTTGTAATTTAGGTTTCTAATTGGTAGTTTTTTAAATTTTATTAGAATAGTAATGTTAGGTTAATTTATAGTTTAATGTTATTTTTTTATTTATTTCACAGGTAAGTTTTTTATTTATTTAAAGATAGTTATAAAGGTGTTAGGTTTAGCGGTTAATAGTTTAATTTAGTGTTTTGCAATGTGGGGGTCCAGTGGTTTTTGGGGTTAATAGGTTTATTTATTAGTTGCGATGTGGGGGGTCCGACGGTTTAGGGGTTAATAGGTTTATTTAGTGTCGGCAATGTCGGGGAGCGTCGGATTAAGGGTTAATCATTTTATTTAGTGTCGGCAATGTTAGGGGTGTTTAGACTAGGGGTTTATGTTAGGGTGTTAAGTTCAAACTTAACTTTCTTTCCCCCATAGACATCAATGGGGTTGCGTTACGGCAATTTGTTACGCAGGTGTTAGTGTTTTTCTAACACTCTCTACCCATTGATGTCTATGGGGGAAAGCGTGCACGAGCACATAAATTTAGCCCTTGGCTTTTGTACGGTATGGAGCTTATCGCACCATAACGCACAGCACAAGGAGGTTTTTCAGTAACTCGTAATAGCAACACTATGGAAAGTGTGGTACCACTCATTTTATTGCATTATTTACACACCCGGTATAGTGCAAAACTCGTAATCTATCTGATACTTAACAAGGGTGGTATCACCAAGTTGTTATACATTAAATTATAGTATACTAGGTAAACCTAATCTAGATGTGAACATATGTGCATACATCAACAGAGTAACAAACTTTGTAAAAGATACAAATTTGCAAAGTTCAAATATCAAAGAAAATAAGTCTTGCACCCTCAGTTGCAAAGTGTGAATCGGAACATAATTTCCTTAATGTAATGTGTCATATGAAGAAGTTCTCCAAAAGGAAATAGAAAATAATATGTTCACCGCTTCCAAGTAGGCAAATCAATAACACTTCTAAGCTCAATCTGTGATATTTATTCAGTTTTTGCAGGTATTCACTGTTCACAGTTAATCAGACTGCACTTAATGTCCTATCTGCATATATGAGCACTTTGTTACCTTACCAACCCACTATAGACCGATCGTCATCGAGGTACTGTATTCAAGGTCCCAGCTGCTCATCACACCATCCGCTTTTAGACATCCTGTCTTGTACTCGCTACTGCTCAACTCATACCTCTGACTGTCAGGATTCACTCCTCATCCGTTTTCTAGGTGTTAGCAGATTGCGACTTCTAGGTGTACCGCCCTCTTGGAGACTGGTCCAGATGTGTTAGACAGACAAATTTGAAACCTTGGGATGGTAATTAATATGCAGATAAACAAATGCTTACTTTAGGCTCAAAGTGTAGTTGTTTTCAAAGGGGATCCCCCAAATGTCAAGCTATTTGTAATTAATCTTGTGAGCCAAAAAGCCAACGCCTCGAGAGTTTCACCATTTCACAAATTCTCTCTGGGGCTTTGTCAGGGCTACTCCTCCAAGTAAATCATCTCACCTATAAAGACCCTGGTCTCTATTACCTGTTAGAAAAAACATATATCCTCTTAAAGGGATAGTGCATTTACAACATTAAGCAACCACTGTGTGGTATGTAAATGATTCAAATACCAAATTAATTTAACTGGATTAAATACATATGTACATTATGGCTTTCACCTAAACATCTATTTTAACATAATGTTTACATATTTCTTAAACTATGTTTATTTTACAAACCTATACCCATTTTAAATTCTCACTCAGTTTCTATTCTTTGCTTAAAGAAAACATGCATAATCCAATTTGTCATTGAGGCCTAGAGGGGCTCTAGTCTTCAATGTAATATTGGGCTGGTAAGGTAACAAAGTGCTCATATATGCAGGTGGGACCTTAAGTGCAGTCTGATTAACTGCGGTCAGTGTATACCTGCAAAAACTGAATAAATATCACAGATTGAGCTCAGAAGTGTCATTGATTTGCCTACTTGGAAGTGGTGAACATATTATTTTCTATTTTCTTTTGGAGAACTTCTTCATATGACATGTTACATTAAGGAAATTATGTTAAGATCCACACTTTGCAACAGAAGGTGCAAGACTTTTTTTCTTTGATATTTGAACTTTGCAACTTTGTATCTTTTATAAAGTTTGTTACTCTGTCGATTTCTGTACATACTGTATGAACACATCTAGATTATGTTTATTTAGTATACTGTAATTTAAAGTATAACAACTTGGTAGTACCACCCTTGTTAAGTATGTTTGTTGGTTTTATTTATATATAGACATTATTTTGATGTTTTGAGGGAGAAAACCTATACAAATAAATGTGATTTATTTGAACTAAGAGAGTGCTAATTTCCCTACTTTAAATGGGGGTAGGGGTGCCACAACCTCCTCTGAAACCTCTTTCTCTTATGGTTTAAATTTAAACATATATATATATATATATATATATATATATATATATATATATATATATATATATATATATATATATATATATATATATATATATATATATAACAACATTTTAAATTAGGGGGAGATAAAAGGCGAGTTTAAAATCCTCCACTACGCACAAAATATAGAAAAAATAACTCATTGTGTAGTTCATTAACAAATCTAGACAGGCCCAGAGGCTTGTTTTCCCACAGAAAACCTCTGAATTACATTGTTTCCAATGCAGCAAAGGATTCTGGGTAAGATATGCAAATTATGCAATATCTTACCCAGAATCCTTTGCTGCATTGGAAACAATGTAATTCAGAGGTTTTCTGTGGGAAAACAAGCCTCTGGGCCTGTCTAGATTTGTTAATGAACTACACAATGAGTTATTTTTTCTATATTTTGTGCGTTGTATTCTGCCTGGAATCAACTTCACCCAGCAGTGATTCTAACCTTCTCCCAGCTGATGAGTGGCAAAAACCATGAAACAGTCTGTCCTGGGATGGTGATGAATCACTGTACTACTAACCCTAGTTAAGTTTATAAGCTGTGTGAACAGCGATACTTTGGCGTAAAGGGAACCTGCTGAAAAGCAGACTGAAGTAAAAAGGTGTGTCATTGTGTACATAATTTGCATATCTTACCCAGAATCCTTTGCTGCATTGGAAACAATGTAATTCAGAGGTTTTCTGTGGGAAAACAAGCCTCTGGGCCTGTCTAGATTTGTTAATGAACTACACAATGGGTTATTTTTTCTATATTTTGTGCGTAGTGGAGGATTTTAAACTCGCATTTTATCTCCCCCTAATTTAAAATGTTGTTGTATTCTGCCTGGAATCAACTTCACCCAGCAGTGATTCTAACCTTCTCCCAGCTGATGAGTGGCGAAAACCACAAAACAGTCTGTCCTGGGATGGTTATGAATCACTGTACTAACCCTAGCTAAGTTTATAAGCTGTGTGAACAGTGATACTTTGGCGTAAAGGGAACCTGCTGAAGAGCAGACTGAAGTAAAAAAGGTGTGTCATTGTGTACATAATTTGCATATCTTACCCAGAATCCTTTGCTGCATTGGAAACAATGTAATTCAGAGGTTTTCTGTGGGAAAACAAGCCTCTGGGCCTGTCTAGATTTTTTAATGAACTACACAATGAGTTATTTTTTCTATATTTTGTGCGTAGTGGAGGATTTTAAACTCGCCTTTTATCTCCCCCTAATTTAAAATGTTGTTGTATTCTGCCTGGAATCAACTTCACCCAGCAGTGATTCTAACCTTCTCCCAGCTGATGAGTGGCAAAAACCACGAAACAGTCTGTCCTGGGATGGTTATGAATCACTGTACTAACCCTAGCTAAGTTTATAAGCTGTGTGAACAGCGATACTTTGGCGTAAATGGAACCTGCTGAAAAGCAGACTGACGTAAAAAGGTGTGTCATTGTGTACATAATTTGCATATCTTACCCAGAATCCTTTGCTGCATTGGAAACAATGTAATTCAGAGGTTTTCTGTGGGAAAACAAGCCTCTGGGCCTGTCTAGATTTGTTAATGAACTACACAATGAGTTATTTTTTATATATATATATATATTATATATATATTGTGTGTTTAATATGTATTTTGCTTTATGTGTGTTTTAATAAATGTTTTTGTCTAGCCCTAACAATTTACTTTAGGTCTGATGTCTTGCTATGTTTTATAGCACTGTTATTAACTTCTTTTTTTTTTAAATATTTTTATTGAAAAGAGAAATAATGAACATAGTATACAAAGCAATTAAAACAACATTCTTTCAATTTTCAGGACATTTTTTTTGTTTGTTTTTCTTTGGAAATCAAGCTGTAGCTTAGCATCAAAGGATTAAAAAGTATTTTCATGTCCATCAAGGCTCTATGGCCTTTCAATTATGATCAGTAATAGTTAACAAAAAAGGGCGAACAAAGTCTTGGGAGGAGCCATTTACTTCGGATCTCTCCAGAGAACAGTGTGGGTATCTCCCAGGAATGGAGAACAATAAAGGTAAACATTGGTTCACATCATGTCATGGTGTCACGGTTCGCCGTGTGTGGGTATGTGGACAGATGCCCCTGACCCCCGCTGGATTGTATGTAGTTTGGCGTCTGTATGCCTCTATCTAGGTAAGTGGAGGTCTCTTACGTTAACTATCCCCAACACCTCACCGGTGTTTACAATCTGAATAAAGATGTCACTGGTGGTTGCTCTTGCTTTCTTTCCACATCTGGAGCATAAGCTCATGTATGTCTGCTGTTCCCTGTTGGATGTGATGATATCTTTCCAGTTGCAAGAGGGTGCCAACACCTTGGCTCCACTCCGCCACTGTGGGAACTGTCCGTGATTTCCAGTATTTTGGAATCAACATTTTAGCACTGTTCAACATTATCAACATCAGTGCCCTACTGTGCTTGCTCTCTAGACTGGGCAAGGATAGATACAATATTGTTTTAGGACTATTTTGTAGTGCCTTTCCTATCGTGCGTTCTATCTGGTTTAGTACATTCACCCAGTATGTGTCTAGCTTGGGACAGGACCACCATATATGTGTCGGCGTTCCCTCTACCCCACAGTCTCTCCAGCACCTCCCTGACGCTGTCTTGTATATCTGGCGTAGCCTACTGGGCGTGAGATACCACCTTGACAAAAAGTTGTAGTTGGCCTCTTGCACTTTAACCGATATCAAGGCTCTTTTGGTGATTTGGAACGCAGCCTGCCATTCCTTAATGTCTATCTCTGTATGTAACTCTTTCTCCCAGGCCTTTGTGTATGAGGGAAGGGTGTGTGGCTCCTCTGTTGCTAGTAGTCTATATGTTAGTGCAATAGCGTGGGCCGTAGGGCTATCTCGTAGGCACATGCTTTCAAATGCAGTCACCTGTCTCGTCAAAGTGCGTTTGTGGCGGTGGGTCATAAGGAAATGAGCAATCTGTGAGTATGACAGCCAGTTCAAGTGTGTGCCTATTGTCGTTTCCCCCAAGTCAGTTAATGGTAGGAGTCTGTTTCCTTCTAGGAGGGATAGTAGCGTGAGGTCTTTGAAGGGAGTCATGGGCCCTAGCTGCTTTTCCCTATAGTTCCAAGGTATGTCAGGGTTCTGATAAATGGGTGTTAGTGGCGCATCCATGGAGGAAATGTTTGTGGTTGTGCGTATGATTTTGTCCCACTGGGTGTAAAAATCCAGTAACAGGGGGTACATGATGGTGGCTCGGGACCTATGCTTCTCTGGGATCCACGCCTGGAGTCCAGCGTTCCTTGTGTCTAGAATGTCACAGTCTAATTGTACCCACACTTTGTTGGGGTCGTTATAGCACCAGTCTAGTAATCTTTGCAGTGTGATAGCCTGCTTGTAGGTGTGTATATTAGGTACTCCAAGTCCCCCTCTATCCCTGGGGAGATATAGTGTTTTTTTTGCTACCCATGGCCTAACATCGCCCCATATGTATTGCTCTAAAATGTCTTGTATCCTTTGTAAAAAGCCTATCGGTAACGGTATAGGGGTGGTCTGCAATAGATATAGTAGTCTGGGAACCACGTTCATTTTAACAACGTTGATTCTGCCTATCCACGATATTGTTTTTTTTTTCCAGCTAGACAGGTCTGAAATCAGTGCATGTTCCAATGTTTTGTAATTGGCCTGGAATAATACCTGTGGGTCTGAGGACATGTAGATACCTAGATATTTCATCTTGTTCTGTTGTATTCTGAGTGGGCAGTTGTGCAGTAGGTTTGGTAGTTTGTCTGGGTCATATGTGATATTAAGCAGTTCAGACTTGGTTATGTTAAGATGGAAGTTAGAAACCTGTCCATATTCCCCAAAGGTGGCAAGAGCCCTGGGTAGCGAGTTCTCTACATTTGTCAAGGTAAGCAACACGTCGTCTGCATACAGTGCAAGCTTGTGTTCCTTTGCTTTTACCGGTATCCCTGTGATCTGTGGGTCATCTCTTACCTTCTGGGCCAATACTTCTATAGTGATTGCAAAGAGGATTGGCGAGAGGGGGCACCCCTGCCTTGTACCATTCTGAATAACGAACTTGTCAGAAAGTAGGCCGTTGACCTTGACCCGGGCTGTTGGGTGGCTGTATAGGGTAAAATTAGAGTTATGAAGGATTCGCTAAACTTCATTTTATGCAGGACCGCCCTTAGGAAATGCCAATGGACCCTGTCAAAGGCTTTCTCTGCATCTGTGGACACTAAAATTGTTGGTATATTGTGTTGTTGGGAGTGGGCTATCAGTTGGAGTACCTTTAGCGTGTTATCCATTGCCTCCCTCCCAGGGACAAAGCCCACCTGATCGGGGTGTATTAGTTTTGGCAAGTACCGATTGATTCTTGTGGCCAGGATTTTAGCGAAGATCTTAATGTCCAAATTTAAAAGAGAGATGGGGCAAAAATTTTCTGGTTTGTTTGGGCACTTGCCTTGTTTGGGTAGTACCGTAATGGTAGCCTCTAACATCTGCTCTGTAAATCCCCCATCTGTTAATAAGGAATTAAATAGGGATGCTAGGGGCGCTCGCAGGTGATGAATGAAGGTTTTATAATAATTAATGCCCAACCCATCCGGCCCAGGACTCCTGCCACCCAAAATGGACTTGATGGTGGCTTTAATCTCCTCTTGTGTGATCAGTGAGTCCAGTGCCTCAGTGTCTTCTGTGTGTAATGTGCGTAGTGTCACCCCCTCTAGGTAATTGTCTATGTCCTGCTGCCTGCAATCATTCCGTAAGTTATACAGGTTCTCATAGTACTGTCTGAATGTCTCCGCTATCTTAACACTGTCTTTATGCGTAACCCCCGATGCGTCTGTTAGTGTGTGCACATGCGTGTTTAGCTGTTGGCGTTTCAACGCCTTAGCTAGGGATGAGCCTGATTTGTCATTTAAATCAAAATATTTTTGCTTCAGTATTGCGGCTTTGTGCTGGTATTCCCTAATATAGTGATTGTTTAGGTCGTTTCTCGCTTTAGCTAAATTCTGTAGGAGAGTTGGGGAAGCCGGGGACAGTTTGTGCTGTGACTCCCAATAACGGATTTGTGAGAGTGTGGAATTTACAAACTGTCGATTGGTTTTAACTTTCCTCGCCTTGAGTTTAATAAATTCCCCCCGCGCCACACACTTGTGAGCCTCCCATGTTGTGGATGGGGACGTGTCTGCTGAAGGATTTTCCCTGAAGTAGTGTCCAAGTGTCTCGTCTATGTCTAATTTAATTAGTGGGTTAGCCAAATCAGAGTCGTCCAGTCTCCACAGGGGGGAGAGTGACAGCATGTCCGGCCATTTAACTGAGCACAACACTGGTGCGTGATCGGACCATGTTATGGGTAAGATGGAGGCAGTCTCTATCATGGATAGTCCCAGCTGGTCTGTTATAATGTAGTCAATCCTGGTGTAAACATGATGTGGATGTGAGTAAAATGTAAAGTCTGAGGCATGTGGGTTCTTGGCCCTCCAGATGTCATGTAGCTTTAACGTGTATAATTGGGCGTTTACAGATTTAATGACTTTCAGTGGTGTGCTCGTCCGCCCTGTGGAGGTGTCATATGTGGGGTTCAGAGTCAGGTTAAAGTCACCCGCCATGAACACCACTCCTTTCGTATGTTCCAGCATCAGTTGGGTCACTTGTTTAAAAATTGTGTGCTGGCCCTGATTAGGTAGATATACATTCACCAGTGTAACATAAGTATTGAACAGAAGTCCTATGACCATAAGGTATGATCCTTTGGGGTCTTTGATAACCTGTTTGGGTTGGAATTGAACAGAATTTTTTAGGAAAATACCTACTCCCCCTTTTTTTGAGGGCCCTGAGGCCAAGAAGTATGTCTTATATCCGTGGTTCATGAACCTCGGCTCCCTACCTTTTTTAAAAAAGAGCAAGTCTCCTTATGCTTTATGAAGCTGCCGGAAAGCGATGGAGCGCTTCTCAGGGCTGTTAAGGCCCTTGGCGTTTATTGATAGCAATTTAAGGGGCCTCTCCTGTATGCCTCGTTGGCTTGTCATGTCTATGGTATTACTCCCTCCTGTTCTGTTTGTGGTAATGGAAAAAGGTCACTTAGTCCCTATGGCTAATCTAGCAGATGTAGGGTACTAAGGCGGGCCACCACTTCCTATCCTCCGTCTGGGGTCAAGTGCGTCTCTCAGGTCTGCGTGGGGGGTGGGCTGTCGGGTATGGTATGTGGGTTGTGATGGGTCGCTTAAGAATCAAGTGTGTAACTTGGCTTACAGTGACACCTGCAATAAAGAAAATTTGTACAACAATAATAACAATATCAACCAACAGTTTAAGGAACAAAAGGATTATAACAAATCAAGGGCAGTATCCCCGCCCCTAAGCCCAATAAAACATAAGTATAATAGGTAACATACGACCTTTAGCCATCTGGTAGTGTTAAGAGTCCCCACGGGTTGCAGGAGGTTCCCCCCCTGGAGGTTTGCTAGAGTCCGCTTGACTGTTGCGTGTGTCTGATGACGTGCCTTGCCTTACTGGATCTGGTCGGGAGCCTTCTCCCAGAGATTGGGGATGTTTGTCAGATAGATAGTGTTTCCATGCTGTCATGTTCTGGAGGTTGTATGTTGATCCGCAGAGCTTCACAGAAGCTTGATAGGTCCTCCCCGGACCTGTAGACTGCTGTGGTTCCATCTCTTGTGGCGATAATACTGACCGTAAAACCCCATCTGTAGAGTATTTTCTGTGCACGTAGGGCAGTAGTAACGTAGTTAAGGTCCCTCCTTTTCTGAAGGGTTGCCGGACTCAGGTCAGCAAAGATTTGAATGCGGTTACCCGCGTGGGTAAAGTCCTGCTTCTGTCTGGCATGTTTGAGGATTTCTTCCCTGTCTTTAAAGAGGAGGAGTTTGAGTATAACATCCCTAGGGGGTGCCTTAGGCGGTGGTTTGGCTCTCAGGGCGCGGTGCACTCTTTCAATAGACACTTCTGGCGCATTGCTGTTTCCTTTAAGTGTTCTAAGTAAATCTTGTACACACCCAGTGCTGCCGGTTGTATAGTCTCTGGGATACCACGTATCCGGAGGTTGTTCCTCCTGCCCCTATTGTCTAAATCCTCCACCTTATCCAATAGGTGGTGAATGGTGTCTTCTTGCTCATATGCCAAACGTGACATGTTCTGAATATCATTACAAGTGGTGTTATGGTTCTCCTCCAAATTTGTCACTCTTTGTGTTATTCTTGACAAATCTCGCTTCAGATCAGTATACCAAGTTTTCACCTCTGACATAATGTCCTTAACATCATCCTTAGTGCATAAAGATCTCAAGTCTTCTCTTGTAAGGCCTGAGGGACCAACTGCCAATTGTTGTGTTGGGGCTTCCTCCACAGAAGCTGGTGTAGTAGGGATAGGTGTCGCAGGGGTTGTATACTGATCCATAGGTTTCAGATATTGTTGCAGCATTTTGGAGTTCGTAGCCCCATCCGTCTTATTCTGTTTGCGGGCTGGCATGTTAGATATTTGTAGCAACTTTAAAGTAGGTGCCCCTGAGAGCATGGAAAGTTCTGTATTGCCCCCAGTATAAGCAGAGCAGGGATGTTTAACTGCGAATAGAGCAGTCAAGGGCTGCCAGATTATAAGTAACGTGACCCCTGCACCTCTGTAACACACAATTTCTTAATGTGGGATGTGCTGCTGCAATGGTATTAACTATGTATTTACTGCCGTGCAACCAGCAGTGCCTGCACACTTTACTGTTGTATTCCACAGAGATTACTGCCTTTATTATTATTAATGTTGAGGTTCCCCTTGTGATTTGGTGGCACAGCCCAGGTAATGATGGGGCATCAAGGTGGACAGTGTAATAAACCCTAGTGCCTAGTATCTACCTGTGATGGAGGCTGTCTGACAGGCAAAAAAGAGTCTACAGGTCACTGTGTGCCAAGTCCACTGGGTTTCCCAGTGATGCTGTATAGGGTTAAGTGTCAGAGCTGCCTTTATAAGTAGGCTATCAGCAGAAAAAATAAAAAGGATGTGCTGCAGTTATTACGGGGTTCAATACGGGTATATTACCTCCTGCGTGTTTACCCGCTCCCCACTTCTTCCAGCAGTGCTGCCCGCGGTATGTTGTTAGTGTGCAGCCTAAGGTTTGTAAGTGGTGGCTGTTGTTTAGCCGTTTTTACCTCTGCTGACCCTGCGCTGCCGCCTTGCTGTGTCAGTCACTGTGTGTAGGGCGGTATCAATTGCGGTCGTTACCGCGATAGCCCCAAGACTTTGTAGGGCCTGCACTCAGGATATCGGCCTGCCAATTCCTAGAGGCGGTATCTGTCTGCAATGCTCCGACCCTGCGGCTGGTCTTCCGGATCCTCTGTGATGGCAGCGGGTGTTAGAGCACTTTGGGAAGTATTAAAAAGGCGATGTCTGGCTAGCTATCGTGGGCTTAGGTGGCGTGGGCCTGGGAGCTGTCTCACTGTGCAGCCGTTTTCCAGAACGGCTAAGCTCCGCCCCCCTGTTATTAACTTTTAAATTGTAATATGAGTATAGGGCAGGGGTGTTCAACCTTGGTGACCCACAGGTTTTAAAATTACTGGGCCCATGATGCTCAGTGTCTTGGGAAATGTAGTTCCAAAACCTCTGGAACAATGAATTTGAGCCCCCCTGGTATATAGGGCATACTAAAGGGATGTCTAAACATTTTCTAGTAATTCAATGTGTATTATCTCTGTAATATCAATTTGCTCACCAGTCCCTGCGTGTTTCAGTGATAATAATCATTAGCACTCAGTAATCTGGGTCATAGTACTTAAATTGACTTTCACTAATATTTTTACATGTATTCACTTATACTTAGTTCTTATTATTATATTATAGAACTTATTCCCCCAAACACATTTTAATGTATTCTTAGTTGTATTTGAATATTTATTTTTATGTGATATACAGTCTATATTTGTCTATGTTGGTGTTACTTATGTCTCTTAGGATTACTTGATTACTTATTTACATACACGCACAGACAGTATATAACACTGATACAATTCGGACTGTGTATATCATTTGTCTTTCGAAAATAACTATTGGGGCTTGTGCTCTAACACGGAACGAACATTTACATATGGGAGGAACTTTTCTCATTTGACTGAGACACAGCATTATCGGTTACCCATATATACAGTTCGTGAACCACAGGCTACTGTTAAGTGTGTTGTACATACCTCATATGTTTGAGGATAAACAGTATTACACTATGTATTTTTTCTCTCCTGCCTCTTATTCTGCATAAATCTGTTGGATTACTGGAGAAAATTTACCACGAGTCTGCAATCCGAATCTCAACTCCATACTCTGAGAATAGAAGGAGAAAAAAAGAGGGGGAAAAAAAGAGGAAAAAAAGAAAAGACAAGGCTGAGTACTCTTTGCCACTGCAGATCTTCGGAAGTTTCCCACTTACAGAGGCGGCAACTTACCTCATATGATTGAGGTTTGTTCTAGTAAGTGCAATACCTACCGGATATCAATGTGTGATAAATCTACTAACTATTATTTCTTATTTAAATTTTGAATAGACTGAATTATTTTCACTTTTTAAAAAAAATATTTTTTAATAACTTGTTTTGCAACAACAAAAAATCTTTTAAATCCTATTTTTATGTACAAGATCCTGACCCAGGAGTGATTATAATAAGTGGTTTAATTAATAATCACTATCATAGACTGTATAGAATATTACATACATAAACATATCCACACTGTGAATTGATCTCTGTCCAGCGCTTTTCTCACCCTCCTCTGCCCATTTTTCTTTTGCAGAAATTCCTAACCTCTCCCAGGTGGGATATTTCTCCAAAATTTATCTCGAGATTTTAAGCTGCTTACACAGGATCTCCCACCAACAGTATAACTTAATTCACACACAGCACAAATCTTGGTGTGCGTGGTGTGCTTTCTCTATTTCTCATTCTTATATGAGAATACAGATCCCCCACACACTCCTCTCCTCTCTCGTCTGCTCATTAATAGCTTTACATCTTTTTTTTAGAGATAATTGATTACTAACTACGCACATGCTCTTTGTGGGTAGATTTAGTAGCTATGTGCATGCATTCAGCATTGCAGATTATACACCCTTCCAATGATTGTAGCATTTTCAAAAGAAATATTTCTCAATGTGTATAATTCAGTAAATGTCACTTCACATTGATTATGGATGTAAAAAAAAAATTTGCTTTACAGAAAACTTTCATTATATGCAGAATATCTGTCTTGAGTCCTGTAAAATGAACTTCAATAATTTTGCTTTCAGGAACTTGTTAAACTTAACTGTCAAATTAGTCTTGGTTGGGTGATTATATTGCGTCATGAGTTTATTATCCTGTGAACATTTGTCTTTGGGTGCACTGTGTGACACAAACTAAAAAGATACACACAGCATGTGTTAGTTATTAAACAACATATATGCTAAACCGCAATTTTCAGACTAGTCAACACAAATTATTTCCTTGTAGCAAAAAAATTAAAGCATTTTTTAACTTTGGTTAAGTTTTATAACATAAAACAAGTTCTTCTTTTTCTATCAATTGAAATTTATTGAGAATGTAATCTTTTAACATCATTTAACATCTGCAGAATGCATAAAACTGTAGCTAAAATGTCAGGCCTGTGGATAAGCTTCACATAAATGCCCCATCTGCTCCGCAAACATATTCATTGGGGAGAAATGCTCACAGCAGGCTTATTGTTGATAGCACATTACAGGCACTTGTAGAAGAAGCTATAACGTGGCTGTTTGTCATTTGCAGACAGTATTATAGCTAAAACCCTGGTTGAAACTGGCCCCTGCGGAATAGCAAATGATTACCACTGGTCTACCCCTGAGGCTCTTAGCTATATTGTGTCATTTTACCAAACCGGTACATGTCAAAAATGCACTTTGCTTTTTTTTATAATTACTCAGTGGAGACCTTTAAGCTTTTCATCCCTTAAAAATAAGTTTATATGAAAGAGCTGTATTTCTAATATGTGGTCTAGTCAGCTAGGTTTTAATCTATTCAAAATATTTGCATTATTAAAAAACAGTTAAGTCTATTCCAATCCATCTCTAAAGCAGTAAGAAAACATTGTATGCATGTTCAATTAATAATTTCTCTCTTTATTTCCTAAATCAGTTGTCACAACGGTGGCTGAAACTATCACTCTTGACTCAGCTGTGAACCTGCTGCAAGTGGGCGATGTTCTGTTTCCTTTAAAACACTGGTACACTACCTTTTGAACATACAAATGGCTATATGACAATTGGAGTGCAATAGCTTAGGGTGCGTTATCTTTTGTGCAACCTCATACAAAGAATAACAAATTTAGGGCTAGACTACGAGTGGAGCATGAACAGTTATGCACAAGCGATAAGGGGTTTATCATGAATGTTTGCGCAAGTCATGTTTTTCACTTGTATTACAAGTTGTCACGACCTTATAGAAAAATCAAATTGTTCTAGAGAATAAGAAAAACTTCAAATTAGACCACAGCTGCTGAGATGTAATTTTATATTTGTATGTGGCTTAGGAGCATGTGGGAAGCACATAATTTACCTAATAGGCAAAGTGGGTCCCAATTATATTTCTAAGCAGTTGTTATAAGTTTCAGGAATGAAAAGGTAAAATGCTTATAACTGTCACCTGAGAGAGTTCACAGAAATACAGCTAAGCTACTGTACTGAAACCAGCGTGGTAAAATGACAGAAGTTAAGGAGAATGTTAATTAAGCTGAGGTACAATTACTAAATATCAACTGAGAATTACTTGTGAAACTGAAAATGAACAGAGTATCCCTTTTCAGATAAGCTGAGAAGAAAATACACGATAGTGCTTAACCAATTAAGCAGTGGTACTGAGTGTAATACTTAAGTATGGATAGTTGCAGATAATACGTATAGTTCGTAGACTTAAAGTAGGTTACCTTCAAAGTAAGCCAGATGGTTAGGTTTCAGATTTAGGTATAACTCCTAATACCCAGTTACGGGGTCCGGTAACGATGAGCAGAATGGCAATAGCCTGGATGGTCCGTTTCGTTGGCGTGTGACGTCACCGCGGATTGATCTAGTAGATCCGGCCGGAGTTGGAGTTGATATCGTAGGTGCTGGAATTGCCGAGTTGCGGCTAAGCGGCTTTAGAGAATTAAAAGGTCAAGTTGGTTTGAGCTGTAACTCACATTGGTGATAAGTATAGGTAATTTGAGGAGCGAGGAATTAGGTGTACTTCAATAGCAAGCAATTTGCTAAGAGACTGATAGACCTTTATAGGAAACAGGAAGTGGGTAGGTCTGAAATTAAAGGGACAGCAGCTCAATGAACTGGTAAGCAAGTGATTGCTAAAGGGAATCCTGACAGAATCCCCCCTTCAAGGAGCAACTCCGGGGCTCAAGGACTGGGACGGTCAGGATTCCTACGATGGAATAGTGCAACCAATCGAGGAGCAGAGATGTTGACAGCAGGCTCCCACGAATCATCATCCGGAGTATAATCCTTCCAACGGATGAGATATTGAAGAATTCCTCTATGGATTCGGGAGTCCAAGATAGATTGTACTTCGTATTCGATGTTAGGGTCCACAATAACCTCCGGAGAAGTAATAGCGGAAGAGGGATTCCTGAGAGCTTTATAAGGTTTTAATAGGGAAACATGAAAGGTGGGGTGCACCTTCATAGAATCGGGTAGTGTAAGACGAACAGCATTAGAGTTGACAATTTGAGCCACTGGAAAAGGTCCGATGAACAGAGGAGCGAATTTCCTAGAAGGGGTGTTGAGTCTAAGGTTTTTCGTAGATAACCAGACTAAGTCTCCAACGGAGTATATCGGAGACGGAATTCTCTTCCTGTCATAGTAGTACTTTTGGGTCTTCTTTGCATCCTCTATAGCAGCTTTGACAGTAGAAAAGTTAGATGTAATGAGAACGGAAAGATCAGATATAGTGGGTGATAAACTCTGATTGTCAGAGAGTAATTGAAATCTGGGATGGTAACCGTAGTTCACATAAAATGGAGTTTGTTTGGTTGTGGAGTGAGTGGTGTTATTAAAGCAGAACTCTGTGTAAGGCAAATGTTTTGACCATTGTAATGGTTGCGAAGAGCAATAGGTCCTAAGGAATTGCTCGAGCCACTGATTTGACCTTTCAGTCTGGCCATTGGTCTGAGGATGGTATGCCGAACTAAGCCTTTTATCAATTGAAAAAACCTTACAGAATTCAGTCCAGAGTTTTCTGGAGAACTGAGTTCCACGGTCAGTAAGGATAGTATTGGGAATACCGTGATGTTTGAAAACATGAGCGATAAGAAGTTGAATGGTTTCGGATGCAGTAGGAGGTTTATGGTAAGGGATGAAGTGTGACATTTTACTGAAGAGATCGACAACAACTAAGATGGTAGTGTTATTGTCGGATTTCGGAAGGTCAACGATAAAGTCTAGAGCAATCTCTTGCCAAGGTTTGCTAGGAGTAGGTAACGGAATCAAAAGTCCATAAGGAGCATGTTTAGCTCTTTTGGAGACAGTACATTCTGTACAAGTAAGGACATGTTTCTTAATGTCTTGATAGATTCCCGGCCACCAGTAGGAACGTGTGATAAGTTCTTGTGTTTTCTTAACTCCTGGATGTCCAGCAAGTAAAGATTCATGGGAAGACTGAAGAACTAGTTGTCTTAATGTAGGAGGTATATAAATCTTGTTCTTGAAATAGTATAATCCATCAGTTTTCTTCTGAAGCTGGGAGATTGGTTTAGTGGAGTCCAGAGATTGTTCATGAATCAGACTGGAGTTGGTGTCAGTGACGAAGGAGACAAAGTTTTCCGATGGGATGATAGTATCCTTTGGTAAATTGAATCGAGTATGAGTAGGTAATCTAGACAAGGCATCTGCCTTGTGATTCTTCCCATCTGGTCGGTATACAATCTGAAAATTAAACCTAGAAAAGAAAAGATTCCAGCGGACCTGTCTTGCGGAAAGTGTCCTTGTTGATTTAAGGTATTGGAGGTTCCTATGGTCCGTATATATGATAGTGGGAACTGAAGTACCCTCTAGAAGGTGACGCCAGTGTTCCAATGACATCTTGATGGCAAGGAGCTCTTTGTCTCCAATGGGATAATTTTGTTCTGAGCTGTATAAACAGCGAGAAAAAAAGGCTACAGGATGAAGGGGTTGGTTTATACCTGAACGTTGGGATAAAACTGCACCCACAGCTACATCTGATGCATCGACCTCCAAAGTGTAGGGTAGTTCAGGGTTAGGAAATCTCAGAATTGGTGCAGTAGTGAACCGGATTTTTAACATATCAAAAGCTGATTGGGCATCAGAATTCCATTTAAACGGTGTACCTGATTTGGTTAAATGAGTTAGAGGCTTTGTTATGTTCGAGAAGTTCTTTATGAACTTCCGATAGAAGTTAGCAAAGCCAAGAAACCTTTGTACCTCTTTCTTTGATTTAGGTGAAGGCCACTCCTTAATTGCCTGAATTTTAGTTTGTTCCATGTAAATTCCATTAGATGTTATAACATAACCTAAAAAGGTTATACTCTGTGTGTTAAAAATACATTTCTCTGGTTTGGCGTAGAGGAAATTGCTTCTTGACCTAGAGAGTGCCTGTCTTACGTGTAAAATATGTTCAGAAAAGGTTTTTGAGTAAATGAGTATGTCATCCAGATAAATGACAAGGAAAACATCTAGAAAATCTCTGAAAAGATCGTTGATTAGATGTTGGAAAGTGGCAGGGGCGTTACACAAACCGAATGGCATCACGGTGTATTCGTATAGGCCATACTTTGTACGGAACGCCGTGAGCCATTCGTCACCACTTCTGACACGTATTAAATTGTAAGCCCCTCTGAGGTCTAATTTGGTGAAGTATTTAGCCCCTTCTAGTCTTTCGATCAGTTCAGGGATAAGTGGTAAGGGGTACCGGTTCTTTATTGTAACTTTGTTAAGTTGTCTATAGTCTACAATAGGCCTTAAGGAGCCATCCTTATTTTTCACGAAAAATATACCCGCTCCTGCTGGAGAGGTGGAGGGGCGAATGAAACCCTTCCTTAAATTATCTTCTAGATAGGTCTTTAGATGTAAAAGCTCGGTTTTAGATAAAGGAAAAATATGACCGTATGGTATCTGTGCCCCTGGTACTAGCTCAATAGGACAGTCATACTTCCTGTGGGGTGGAAGGTTTTCGGATTCAGTTTTACTGAAAACATCTGCGAAATCCCTATACTGTTCAGGTAAAGTTATCTCATCTTGTACAGGGGTGATGTGCATGATATTAAGAGGAAAACATGTTGTACTGCAATATTTGGAAGGAAATTTAAGTGTCAAGTTTGTCCAGTTTATGTCAGGGTTATGTAAAATTAACCAATTCAATCCTATTATGACTGGAGAAGCAGGTGAAGCAATTACATCAAATGTAAGATATTCTCTATGTTGTTCAGGGGTAGATACTGTTCCGATCAGCCAATAGAATGTGAGCTCAATCTGATTGACTGATTGGATCAGCCAATCGGATTGAACTTGAATCTGATTGGCTGATTCCATCAGCCAATCAGATTTTTCCTACCTTAATTCCGATTGGCTGATAGAATTCTATCAGCCAATCGGAATTGAAGGGACGCCATCTTGGATGACATCCCTTAAAGGAGCCTTCATTCGTCGGTAGTTCGTCGGGAAAGAAGGATGTTCCGCGTCGGCGGGATGAAGATTCAAGACCCGGCTTCGAAGATGACCTCGCCCGGATAGAAGACTTCTTCAGCGCCTCTTGGAAGATGACCTCGCCCGGATGGAAGATTTCTTCAGCGCCGCTTGGAGGATCACTTCATCGGATGGAAGATTTCTTCAGCGCCCCTTGGAGGATAACTTCTGCCGGTCCGGATGTCCTCTTCAGTTCCATCGGTGGCTCGGCTGAGTGAAGACAACTAAAGGTAGGATGATCTTCAGGGGATTAGTGTTAGGTTATTTTAAGGGGGGTTTGGGTTAGATTAGAGGTATGTGGGTGGTGGGTTTTAATGTTGGGGGGGGTTGTATTTTTCTTTTACAGGCAAAAGAGCTGAACTTTGGGGCATGCCCCCACAAAAGGCCCTTTTAAGGGCTGGTAAGGTAAAAGAGCTTTGAACTTTTTTAATGTAGAATAGGGTAGGGCATTTTTTTATTTTGGGGGGGTTTGTTATTTTATTAGGGGGCTTAGATTAGGTGTAAGTAGCTTAAAATTGTTGTAATATGTTTTTAAATGTTTGTAACTTATTTTTTTTATTTTTTGTAACTTAGCTTTTTTTATTTTTTGTACTTTAGTTAGTTTATGTAATTGTATTTAATTGTAGTTATTTGTAGGTAGTTTATTTAATTAATTTAATGATAGTGTAGTGTTAGGTTTAATTGTAACTTAGGTTAGGATTTATTTTACAGGTAATTTTGTATTTCTTTTAGCTAGGTAGTTATTAAATAGTTAATAACTATTTAATAACTATTCTAACTAGCTAAAATAAATACAAAGTTACCTGTAAAATAAATATAAATCCTAAAATAGCTACAATGTAATTATTAATTTCATTGTAGCTATCTTAGGGTTTATTTTACAGGTAAGTATTTAGTTTTAAATAGGAATAATTTATTAAAGTATAGTGTAGTGTTAGGTGTAATTGTAACTTAGGTTAGGATTTATTTTACAGGTAAATTTCTCTTTATTTTAGCTAGGTAAGCTATTAAATAGTTAATAACTATTTAATAGCTATTGTACCTAGTTAAAATAAATACAAAGTTACCTGTAAAATAAAAATAAATCCTAAGATAGCTACAATGTAATTATTATTTATATTGTAGATATATTAGGGTTTATTTTATAGGTAAGTATTTAGTTTTAAATAGGATTAATTTAGTTAATAATAGAAATATGATTTAGATTTATTTAATTAATATTTAAGTTAGGGGGGTGTTAGGGTTAGTGTTAGACTTAGGTTTAGGGGTTAATAATTTTATTACAGTGGCAGCGGTGTAGTGGGGGGCAGGATAGGGGTTAATAAATTTAATATAGGTTGCGGCGGGTTCAGGGAGCGGCGGTTTAGGGGTTAAACTATTTTTTTTATTTGCGGCGAGGTGCGGGATCAGCAGGATAGCGGTTAATAACTTTATTATAGAGGGCGACGGTATAGGGGGGGCAGGATAGGGGTTACTAGGTATAATGTAGGTGGCAGCGGTGTCCGGGAGCGGCGGTTTAAGGGTTAATACATTTATAAGACTTGCGGCGGGGTCTAGGAGCGGCGGTTTAGGGGTTAATACATTTATAAGACTTGCGGCGGGGTCTAGGAGCGGCGGTTTAAGGGTTAATACATTTATAAGACTTGCGGCAGGGTCTAGGAGCGGCGGTTTAGGGGTTAGTAACTTTATTTAGTTGCGGGGGGCTCCGGGGGCGCCGGTATAGGGGGTAGAACAGTGTAGTTTAGTGTGGGTGCTTAGTGACAGGTTAGCAAGAAAGCTGTCAAACAGCCGAAGAGCAGCGAGATCAGATGAGTGATAACTCTCACAGTCTGCTGCCCATCGCCCCGCGGCTTTTTGACAGCTTTTTTTGATAACTTAGGCGTATTTTTTCAGGTCCGTGGCGGCGAAGGTAGGCGAGCTTAGGCGGGCGTATTGGGCCGGCGAAGTCAGAAAAGTTGACGGGTTGATAACTACCCCCCCATACATTGTTTCTTTATTGCAATTTATGACACAGGGTCTTATTATCATATATATATTCTTCACGTAGGCGCTCTATTGCTTATTTATATTTAGGGTTTCCCCCAATGCAGGTTATAAAATTCCTTTTACCCCTTTATTGTGGCCCATTTTACTCTATATTCATTTTACATATATAGTGATCCGACAACAGGTTAGACAACATAGTAAGAATTAGCTGGCCATAACGTATTAGGTTTCACATCTATTATACCACTTATATATTGAACTACACGGGGTTCTGTGAGCCTGCAATATATTGGTGTACCCTGAGAAACATGCTGTTATTCTGTGTACCTAATTTATGAGTATCGTGATTTATCATCTACTTGCTGCTTTTTTCAAGTAGTAATGTTTCTGTTCCTTTTCATGAACTATAATTAACTATGGCCTAGATTTGGAGTTTTGCGTTAGAAGGGGTGCGTTAGCTACGCATGCTTTTTTTTGGCTGCACCTTTTAAATACCGCTGGTATTTAGAGTTCACAGAATGGCTGCGTTAGGCTCCAAAAAAGGAGCTTAGAGCATAATTTACCGCCACTGCAACTCTAAATACCAGCGGTGCTTACGGACATGGCCAGCTTCAAAAATGTGCTCGTGCACGATTCCCCCATAGGAAACAATGGGACAGTTTGAGCTGAAAAAAACAAAAAAGCAGCGTTCAGCTCCTAACGCGGCCCCATTGTTTCCTATGGGGAAACACTTCCTAAGTCTGCACCTAACACCCTAACATGTACCCCGAGTCTAAACACCCCTAACCTTACACTTATTAACCCCTAATCTGCCGCCCCCGCTATCGCTGACCCCTGCATGTTTTTTTTAACCCCTAATCTGCCGCTCCGTACACCGCCGCAACCTACGTAATCCCTATGTACCCCTAATCTGCTGCCCCTTACACCGCCGACCCCTATATTATATTTATTAACCCCTAATTTGCCCACCACAACGTCACCGCCAGCTACCTACAATAATTAACCCATAATCTGCCGACCGGACCTCACCGCTACTATAATAAAGTTATTAACCCCTAATCCGCCTCACTCCCGCCTCAATAACCCTATAAGAAATAGTATTAACCCCTAGTCTGCCCTCCCTAACATCGCCGACACCTAACTTCAATTATTAACCCCTAATCTGCCGACCGGACCTCACCGCTACTCTAATAAATGTATTAACCCCTAAAGCTAAGTCTAACCTTAACACACCCCTAAGTTAAATATAATTTTATTCTAACGAAATAAAATAATTCTTATTAAATAAATTATTCCTATTTAAAGATAAATACTTACCTGTAAAATAAACCCTAATATAGCTACAATATAACGAATAATTATATTGTAGCTATTTTAGGATTAATATTTATTTTACAGGCAACTTTGTATTTATTTTAACCAGGTACAATAGCTATTAAATAGTTAAGAACTATTTAATAGCTACCTAGTTAAAATAATTACAAAATTACCTGTAAAATAAATCCTAACCTATGTTACAATTAAACCTAACACTACACTATCAATAAGAAGAGGATGGATCCGCGCTGGAGGTCTTCAAGATGAGCCGCTCATCATCGGATGGAAGAACATAGAAGATGCCGTCTGGATGAAGATGTTTGCCGGTCCGGATATCCTCTTCTGCCCGGATAGGATGAAGACTTCTGCCCGAAGATGGACTTCTTCAGCTGCCGCTTGGATCAAGACTTCAGCCGGAGGATGGATGTCTTCAGCCCCCCGCTTGGGCTTGGATCAAGACATCGGGGCCAGGACCAATCGGTGGTACCCGGTGTGGTGGAAGATAAGGTAGGAAGATGTTAAGGGGCTTAGTGTTAGTTTTATTTAAGGGGGGTTTGGGTTAGATTAGGGGTATGTGGGTGGTGGGTTGTAATGTTGGGGGGGGGTATTGTATGTTTTTTTTCCCAGGCAAAAGAGCTGAATTCTTTGGGGCATGCCCTGCAAAAGGCCCTTTTAAGGGCTGGTAAGGTAAAAGAGCTTTTCTATTTTAATTTTAGAATAGGGTAGGGCATTTTTTTATTTTGGGGGGCTTTGTTATTTTATTAGGGGGCTTAGAGTAGGTGTAATTAGTTTAAAATTGTTGTAATATTTTTCTAATGTTTGTAAATATTTTTTTAATTTTTTGTAACTTAGTTCTTTTTTATTTTTTGTACTTTAGTTAGTTTATTTAATTGTATTTATTTGTAGGTATTTTATTTAATTAATTTATTGATAGTGTAGTGTTAGGTTTAATTGTAGATAATTGTAGGTATTTTATCTAAGTAATTTATTGATAGTGTAGTGTTAGGTTTAATTGTAACTTAGGTTAGGATTTATTTTACAGGTAATTTTGTAATTATTTTAACTAGGTAGCTATTAAATAGTTCTTAACTATTTAATAGCTATTGTACCTGGTTAAAATAAATACAAAGTTGCCTGTAAAATAAATATTAATCCTAAAATAGCTACAATATAATTATTCGTTATATTGTAGCTATATTAGGGTTTATTTTACAGCTAAGTATTTAGCTTTAAATAGGAATAATTTATTTAATAAGATCTAATTTATTTCGTTAGAATAAAATTATATTTAACTTAGGGGGGTGTTAGTATTAGGGTTAGACTTAGCTTTAGGGGTTAATACATTTATTAGAGTAGCGGTGAGGTCCGGTCGGCAGATTAGGGGTTAATAATTGAAGTTAGTTGTCGGCGATGTTAGGGAGGGCAGATTAGGGGTTAATACTTTTTCTTATAGGGTTACTGAGGCGGGAGTGAGGGGGATTAGGGGTTAATAACTTTATTATAGTAGCGGTGAGGTCCGGTCGGCAGATTAGGGGTTAATTATTGTAGATAGCTGGCGGCGACATTGTGGGGGGCAGATTAGGGGTTAATAAATATAATATAGGGGTCGGCGGTGTTAGGGGCAGCAGATTAGGGGTACATAAGTATAATGTAGGTGGCGGCGGTGTGCGGTCGGCAGATTAGGGGTTAAAAAAAATTAATACAGTGGCGGCGATGTGGGGGGACCTCAGTTTAAGGGTACATCGGTAGTTTATGGGTGTTAGTGTACTTTAGAGCACAGTAGTTAAGAGCTTTATGAACCGGCGTTAGCCCAAAAAGCTCTTAACTCCTGTTTTTTTTCTGCGGGTGGAGTTTTGTCGTTAGAGTTCTAACGCTCACTTCAGCCAAGACTCTAAATACCGGCGTTAGAAAGATCCCATTGAAAAGATAGGATACGCAATTGGCATAGGGGGATCTGCGGTATGGAAAAGTCGCGGCTGCAAAGTGAGCGTTAGACGCTTTAATGACTGACTCCAAATACCAGCTGGTTTTGACAGCTACCGCAAAACTCTAAATCTAGGCGTACATCTGTAAACATGCTTCTATAGGACGAACAAGCTATAATCCATTTCTTGTGTAATGCAATACCTTATTTATTATTTCTTACGTGCAATATGACAGCATATGAAGGCGTGTTACATTGACCAGGTGTGATTGGTTCTAATTGAGGGCGGGTTTTTTGTGCAGCCTATCACATTTGTTTTAATCTTTTTTAAACAGGTGTGAGGCTCAGTACTGTAGGCTATGACTACGGAGTACTTCCCAAACGCGTAAGCCATATAGTGCTGCGCCCTCAGCACCTCTCACATCATTTGCTGTGTTACCTCTTGTTTTAACACTAATAAAGGATTTGCTTTTTAATGAACAGTTGGATATGAATTTTCTTTGTTTGAACTTACCTCTCCAGTAATCTGACTGTTCTTCTGTTGCATTGGATGTCCAGGAGCATGTGTGCTGGGCGTGTTTACTGAGAGACTCACACCAACCGCAAGAGCGCTACCAAATCTCACCGGGTTCACAGAGTGGAGGGGAGGAGTGCTTGGAGGATTGAAGCAGGGATAAGTTGATGCGGGTGAGCAGTTCCACCGCCTCGTCCCTGTCTGTTTTACCCGAGCGGCAGTGATCCTGAATAGTGTCTGTAACACGGGCACACACACTGACACTGTCAGAGTAACCCCCACATATTCACTTAACCGGTGAGTGAAAATCTTCTTAATAATACATGCATACTCTTCTAATTTGCTGCTTTTGACACACTTGCTTCTTGCTGCTTGTAACCGCTTTGTACAGCACACATATGCTCATATGAACTGAACACAGGATTAAACATACTCCTTGATTACGAATACAGTTTTTTGGTTTCTATGACTTTTTAACTTTATTTGTAGAGTGCCAACAGATTCCGCAGTGCTATAAATAAAGGGGGAGTACAACAAAACAAATATAGGGATCAAATAGGTAGAGGGCCCTGTCAAGAGTTGCACTGTTGTAGACAGCTCTTAAGAAGGTTATCTACAAACAGCTGGACTCTTAGGCTTACATGCTAATGGGGTTCAGGGGATAGCGATGGAGGAGTGGAACTGGTATAAAGTAAGGTTAGCATAGATTGTAAGCATCCCTGAACAGTAGAGTCTTTAGGGAGTGGTTGAAGCATTCAAAACTAGGAAGAGTCTTGTTGAGCGAGGCAGAGAGTTCCACAAGATGGGAGCCAGTCTGGAGAAGCCCTGTAAATGGGAGTGCGATGAGGTAACCAGAGAGGAGGAGAGTAGGAGGTCATGAGCAGAGCGAAGGGGACGGGAGGGAGAGTATCTGGAGACAAGGTCTGAGACATAGGGGGGAGCAGTGCAGTTGAGGGCTTTGTATGTCAGAGTAAGAATTTTGTGTTTGATCCTAGAGGCAAGAGGAAGCCAGTGAAGGGATTGGCAGAGAGGTGCAGCAGATGAAGAGCAACGTGTAAGGAAGATGAGTCTGACAGAGGCATTTATTATGGATTGTAAAGGAGCTAGGCGGCAGGTGGGGAGACCAGAGAGGACAGAGTTGCAGTAATCGAGGCGGGAAAGAATGAGAGAGTGGATTACAATCTGAGTTGTGTCTTGTGTAAGGAAGTGTCGAATTTTCAAGATGTTTTTAAGGTGGAAGCAGCAGGCTTTAGCTAAGGACTGAATGTGAGGAGTGAAAGAAAGATCTGAGTCAAATGTGACCCCGAGACATCAGGCATGCGTGGTAGGGGTAATGATGGAGTTGTCGACAGTTATAGAGAGATTGGGGGTGGAGATTTTGGAAGAAGGGGGGAAAATGAGGAGCTCAGTTTTGGAGAGATTTAGCTTGAGGTAGTGAGAGGACATCCAGGAAGAGATGTGAGAAAGACAGTTAGTGACACGGGTTAGCAAGGAAGGAGATAGGTCTGGTGCAGAGAAGTAGATTTGGGTGTTGTCGGCATACAAATGGTATTGGAAACAAATGATATTGTTTATTAAATACATATTTATATGTAAATATATGTAAATATCTGTCTTGCCCCCTACCAAGGGACTAAAGGCCCATATTAATGTTGAAAGTCATTCAAACACAATAGTAGAGCAAAACTGAGGATTCGTTTTAAGAATTTCCTAATCTTGGTAATGTTTCAACCAGAAGTGAGATAATGGAAAAAGATATGATGAGGGCAGTTTAATTAGGTTGTTAAAGTAAAATATGAACGTTGTTGCCAATATAAGATGTCAAATACAACACAACAAAAGAAATATATGTTTTTTAATCAATGATGTAAGCTAAAGGATTACATTTTTATTGATTAATTCCTCACAAATTTATGTCTAAATTAACTCCAGGCTGGTCAGTACAATAATTCACTTTGCCTAGATTTGAAAAAGTGCGGCCCGAGTTAGTCAATTGCTGTTATAAAAGAATGATGTCAAATACAATTACCATTGGGGAAATAAAATGATGAATTCACTGGCTACGTTATAACATTATATGGAAACTTGCCGAGTCTTGTAAATGAAAGTCCAATGAACAAAGTGGTAAGATGAATATTAGCTGAGAAATTCATGTTAACATCTTCAATGCATGTTATTAAACTGGCACAATATATGTTGCCTTAATTTCTTTTTGCTACTAGCAACTAAACAAAAATAATCTTTATTTAAAAAAGGGGAACACTGTGCACACACCATTCATAATTTTATAAAGGGTGTCCAAACATTTCAATTAGGGAGACAAATCTATCTATCTATCATCTATCTATCTATCTATCTATCTATCTATCTATCTATATTAAAATGTCAAGGTTCTTTACTCACCATGAGACTTGAGAGCTGCTTCCTCAGTATTATCCTCCACAGGCCACTTTGAAGAGACAACTTTGAAGAAAAAATCATTTAGAAAATGCATATAATGATTATCAACAGAAAAACACCATTAAAGTCTATGGGGATTTTTTGGAGATAAATCATTTGATAAGCTTTTCTATATGATTGTGATATAAATGTTTTTTTAGATAACGTGGAATAGAATTAATGGGGGTGTGCAGTCCTATTTGGATGACAATGTAATATAGTCCAACGTCAAAAACAGCTTATTTTGAATTATAAACCAATCCTTTAACATATTTATAGAGATTTGAATCCTAAAACAGTTAGGGTAGTTTACCATATGGATGCAATAGATGGCTGCAATATATTTTAAACAATTGAATTGCAGTCCTTTCTGGCATCCAAGAGTTTAAGGAAAATGTAAAAAATAAAAAGCACTCAATATTCTGATATTGCTACTACAATGGGCAGAACTACCTTTGGTGCAGCATGTACAGTGGCACCAGCACCAAGATCTGGGGGAGACTCAGAAGACAATCTATTGCTAGATAGACAGACATATGATAGATAAATAGATAGATAGATAGACTGATAGATGGACCTGCAACCTGCACTAATAAAAAGCTCCCCTGCATTAAGATTGTACACATTCTACACATGTCTATAATCTATCATTCATGTCTATCTATCAATCTATCTAATCTATCTCTCCCTCTCTCTTTACATTTTTCCACTATTTCAGGCAGCAGAGGAGCAGCTGAACAACTGCTTAAAGGGACATGGACATGAAACCTCAAAAATGTCCTACATGATTCAGATACAGCATACAACTTTAAACAACTTTCCAATTTACTTCTATTATCTAATTTGCTTAGTTGTCTTGATATCCTTTGTTGAAAGCATACCTAGGTAGGCTCAGGAGGTAGTAGCTAGCAGCTAATTGCCAATTGAACTTATATGACTATTGTCATTGCCTGATCAATGTGTTCAGCAAGCTCCCAGCAGTGCATTGTTGATCCTTCGCAAAGGATACAAAAGAGAAGGAAGCAAATTTAATAATAAAAGTAAATTGGAAAGTTGTTTAAAAATGATTTCTTATAATCATGAAAAGGTAATTTCTTTGGTGTCATGTCCCTTCAAATTAAATAAATCTAAACTACTAGCTAGTGGTTCTGCTATAAATACATTATATATGTGAGTGTGCTTTTTTTGTAAAAAAAAAAAAAAAAGTACTGATTGATTATTGATATATTGTGCTCTGTAACTTTGAAAAGCAAAGGGACAACATGATTTACAATAGTTGATATATTTTGTTATGAGATGGCAGAGGTGGTGGTACTCAGTACTGGTGAGTACTATTCACAAATAAAGCCATATAATCGATCTATCTATGTATCTTTATCCATCTATCCATCCATCCATCTATCGATCTATCTACAGTGGGGCAAAAAAGTATTTAGTCAGCCACCAATTGTGCAAGTTCTCCCACTTAAGAAGATGAGAGAGGCCTGTAATTTTCATCATAGGTATACCTCAACTATGAGAGACAAAATGTGGAAACAAATCCAGACAATCACATTTTCTGATTTGGAAAGAATTTATTTGCAAATTATGGTGGAAAATAAGTATTTGGTCACCTACAAACAAGCAAGAATTCTGGCTCTCACAGACCTGTATCTTCTTCTTTAAGACACTCCTCTGTCCTCCACTCATTACCTGTATTAATGGCACCTGTTTGAACTTGTTATCAGTATAAAAGACACCTGTCCACAACCTCAAACAGTCACACTCCAAACTCCACTATGGTGAAGACAAAGAGCTGTTGAAGGACACCAGAAACAAAATTGTAGACCTGCACCAGGCTGGGAAGACTGAATCTGCAATAGGCAAGCAGCGTGGTGTGAAGAAATCAACTGTGGGAGCAATAATTAGAAATTGGAAGACATACAAGACCACTGATAATCTCCCTCGATCTGGGGCTCCACGTAAGATCTCAGCCCGTGGGGTCAAAACGATCACAAGAACGGTGAGCAAACATCCCAGAACCACACAGGGGGACCTAGTGAATGACCTGCAGAGAGCTGGGACCAACGTAACTGTCATGAACCTAATTCCTGTTCCACCTTAAGGCATGTAGCCATAATCATTCATACCACCTTAACAACTCATGTTGCCTCCTATAAAGCTCACAACCCCCAGACACTCATTGCTGGATTATTGAAGTGCAAACCACACCTCTCCAGCTTGTTACTTGTATCCATTGAAGCTAAAGAAACGCTATACTAGCAGCACTCCTCTTTGCTACTTTCAACTCGCTCTGAGTCTAACAGCTGTTCCGGCTCATCTGACGTCACAACCGGCATGCTGCTCTCCTACATTCTGCAGTGATTCTGGCCGCATTCCAGCAAACTACCGCTCTGAAGTTTTCCTCTCTGCCTAGCCGCACAGGGTTATTTATGTCTGGGTAATTACCTTCTGCCTAAGGTCGCAACATCCTTCACTTTGTCAGCTGGATTCAGGTTCCGTATGTGCCGAATAACATTCTGTGCTAAGCTGTTGTCTGTCAGTTTGTGAGCGTATCATCCCTGTCAGTTTGCTCGTTACACTGTCTGCCTGCATGTTGCTAACCACACCTGCTTTGCAAGTATATCTCAGACTCTTTGCTAACTGCATGTTATTTGTGCTGCCAAAAGTTACACATTCATGTTACAGAAATTACCAATGACATGATAATTTATGTTGTGTGCTCAATTAAGTTTAATCTCAGTTTGTGGTATTCTATACAGTACAGGTAGCCCGCAGTTTACGTCGGAGTTAGGTTCCAGAAGGAATGGTTGTAAATCGAAACCATTGTAAATTGAAACCCAGTTTGTAATGTAAGTCAATGGGAACTGAGGGAGAATGGGAAAGTAACACCTAATAAATTATTTTTAAAGCTTTGAAATGAAGACTTTAAATGCTAAACAGCATTATAAACCTAATAAAATAATCACACAACACAGAATATATAAGTAAACTAAGTTAAATGAATAAAAACATTTGCTTAACAGCATTATAAACCTAATAAAATAATCACACAAAACAGACTTCACTTGCATTTTTCTGCAAACAGTTCTTTCTATGCATTCCAATCTGGACTGATTTATAGACAGGAAGATCTTGTTCCTTTGAAATCTGCTCGATAGCTCAGATCTGGTTAAACTGATTAATTTCAGCTTGCTTGACTTGTAAAATGAGGGCCACCTGTATTCATTACCTTAGAACTACATTGCTATAGTTTTGTCTCTGAACATACCATTAATATTCCTGGTGTTAGTGGGAAGATTCTTTAGGCAATATTATTACAAGTTAAGAAGTTTATGTTTCCTTGCTAGCAAGCAGGCTTCTTCATTTGTCACACTAACTAACTTAACTTCATAATATAGCTGTAGTATCAGGATGATTGCTTATCCTAGTTACATTGTTTTTTTGAACCTTTACATAATAATCCAGCCATACAAAACTATGGAGCCATCAGATGTGACACCTCAGCTACACAGCTTAAACCAGTGCTTAGACAATTTAACCCAGACTTTCAGAGACCTACAGGTGGAAAACCAGAGTCTTAAAGCCTGTCTAAGAGAGGTCCTATCTAATAGGAATGCTGGAAATGACCATCAGGCTGAACCTCAGTTCTCTTACCCAGAGAAATTCTCTGGTGATCGCTCCGCTTTCAGGCAGTTCAGAAACGCCTGTCTTTTACTATTTGATTTAAGACCAAAAACCTATGCTACAGACGGATCCAAAGTGCTTACTATCCTCTCCTACCTCCGTGGGGAACCCCGGGCTTGGGCTGACTCTTAATATGAGTCCCAGGACCCAATACTTAATTCTCTAGATGCCTTCCTTAAGGCTTTATCTAATCTCTATGATGATCCCTACTGCCAGATCACTGCTGAGGGTAAACTTAGAAACCTCAGACAGTCAAAATCTCCTGTAGAGGAGTACATAACCCGTTTCAAGATTTGGGCCAGAGATTCGCTCTGGAACGAGGTCTCGCTTAAAAATAAATACTGCCTGGGCCTCTTAGAGGAGATTAAAGACGAACTTTCCAGGACTGGAATACCCAATCGTTTGGAGGATTTCTATTCCTTGACCACTACTATAGATCGAAGACTCAGGGAGAGAAGGCAAGAAAGAGGAAGCTCTGGTCACCCAACACGCAGGTTGCTACCAACACCTCCCGCGGCTACCTGTTCTCCTGACCAGCCTATGGACATAAGCTTTGTGAGGGGTTCTCTCACTCCACAGGAGAAGTCTAGATGCCAAAATCTTATCTAGTGCATGTATTGCACTGGTACTGACCATGTGGTGAAGGAATGTCCACTGCTCCTAAAACAGAAGTTAGGTAAGGCAAACATTGAACACAAATGTATTTACACTAAGTCAACCTCATCTCCTTACCTCACCGTACCTTTACACTTACAGTGTTACATTATTGATACTGGTGCTTGTGCAAATTTCATAGATGTTCAGTTGGTTAAAAATAATAAAATACCATATCAGTTAAAAAGCACTCCACTGCCTCTGAAAGTCATTGATGGTTCACATCCAGTCTCACAACAGACACTCCCATTGTTAGTCACATCTTCTCATGGTCACACTGAAACAATCACATTTGATATCATATCTTCACCCATCTACGCTGTTGTACTGGGAATCACTTGGCTTCGTCTCCATCAACCTGTATTACACTGGGACTCCCTAACTATCTCATTTCCGTCTTCTAACTGCACCTCTACTTGTTTTCCTAATAAACACATATTAATCACTGCTTCCCCTACTATACCTCCTGAGTATTCAGATTTGTCATTGGTATTTAACAAAAAAGAGGCTGAGACATTGCCTCCCCATAGGAGTTATGATTGTCCCATAAACCTGCTCCCTGGAGCAACAATACCTTATAGTCACATATACCCCCTATCCAGACCCGAATTACTACATTTAAAAACTTATATTTCTGAGAACCTTAAAAAGGGATTTATCCGCCCCTCAACCTCACCAGCTGGTGCGGCTATGTTTTTTGTAAAAAGCAAGGATGGGTCTTTACACCCGATAATAGATTACAATGAGCTGAACAAGCGAACCATAAAGAACAGATACCCACTTCCTCTCATCCCAGAATTGATTGAGAGGTTACGTGACGCCTCTGTATTCACTAAATTAGATCTCAGGGGTGCCTATAACCTTGTTAGAATAAGGGCTGGTGGCGAGTGGCTGACCGCATTTAGGACTAGGTACGGTCTTTACGAGTATACGGTCATGCCATTCGGTTTATGCAATGCCCCGGCAACATTCCCAAACGTTATAAACTACATTTTCCGGGACATTCTTGACACCTTCCTTGTAGTGTATCTTGAAGATATTCTGATCTACTCAACCTCTCTCACGGAACATGTAAATCATGTCAGACTTGTCTTATCCAGATTAAAAACACATAGCCTCTATGTCAAGTTAGAAAAATGCTTGTTTCATGTCAAGGAGGTCTCTTTTTTGGGATATCGCATTAGCGATGGTCAGATAAGGATGGAGGATAACAAAATATCAGCTATCTCCTCATGGCCAAGGCCCTCTTCAGTGAAAGATGTACAACGTATTTTGGGCTTCGCCAATTTTTATAGACGCTTTATCCAGAACTTTGCTGCCATAACCAAGCCTCTCACAAACCTCACCAGGAATAAGACCCCATTTCTCTGGACAACCTCGGCCCAGTCTGCTTTTTTTTTTTTTTTTAAAGATTATTATTGAGGTTGTGCGAAAAAACAATACAGCTTATGCAATAAAAATGTTGTACAGAACATGTATAAATGAAACATTTCACATACACTACGTCCATCCAAATTTATAAGATCAACATCATAGGCTAATCTATGGAAGAATCAGGAACCTCTTTTCTATAATAATATGATAGAATAGATTACCAAGGTATATTTTAAGCAACATCGACCAATTCTCCTAGGTTGATTAACAAGATATATTTCAAGCAACGTCGGCGAACGTTGTTACTGGTTAAATAGTGTGGTGTAGGTATGGTAGAATATCTATCTAACGAGATATATGGTAAAGTAATTTAGTGCTATTGAATGTGCGGGTATGCTATGTATAAAAACATAACTTTACAGTTGAATTTAATAGTGTAGTAGAACTGGTAAAACTAATATGGTAAAATAAGAAAATAGGAATAAACAGGATACGACATAGACAAGATAAGTCGTGTAGTTAAATCTCCTAGATTAGGAGATATACTTTTTATAGGTAGAATAATGGGGGGGGGGAGGTGGTCAATGTGAAATAGTATAAAACTAGCCAGTTAAGGGTATGCTAGATTGAGGGAGTGCTTATGTTACCATCTAAGGAGTTCTCCTATACTAGGAGGCACATTATAGGGTAGTGGGGGGGGGAGGTGGTCATTATGGGATAATATGATATTAACTTATGAAGGGCATGCTAACATAAGGGGATACTCAAGCCAGGAAATCCACAAATTTTATATTAACCCAGCTGGCAATATTCATAGAGTTTACCTATAATACATTGTAAAGAATAGTAGGTGGTAGAAATAATAAGGCAGGTCCTGCCCGCCCAAGAACAGTAGTGACCAGAACTGTTAGCCACAGGGTTATATCCCCTTACTGTACTAGATATGCCAACTGGAATCAGTTAGCCAATATAGAATGGGCACTATAGTTTGTCTTGGAATATATTATATATGCAGCCCACATTGTCTGACTGATCTAGGCAATAAACGCCTTCTTGGAGAGGAAAATTGCAGGCAATGGCAAAGGGTGAGCTATATGTGTTGAGCTGGAACAGTAGTAACATAAAACACACATGTTCAAAAGGCTGCTTATAAAATGGCAGGAGGCCTTATGGCTTGAAGTGATTTGGGGGCAGATGATATACTCTATATACAAAAACTGTAACATCAGTGGAGCAAATCTGCTAAACATATCGAGACGCCTATAATATTAGGTATATTGATTGGTAAGGCGCTGCCTCGGCCGCTGGCTACGCCTGCACCATACAAGTATAAAGCTTAACAGTCAGTACACAAGGCCCCAACAAGCAATATTAATAGAGGAAGTAGGTAGCCAAAAGGAACATACCATATAAATACTGAAAGGGATACAGCTGCAATTAAAAAACAATAAACAATGTAAGCCTTGGTACATGCAAATAGGTGATCGTTACTCAGAACAATATCAGGCATTATAATTGAGGAAAGGAATCCCAGTTAAGGAAACAGTTTCACAATTAGAGGTACACATAAAGACATTCCCCAACTGTAGTAGTGAATAAGACTGTCGTGAGCAACAATACTAGTAGCAGGAAATATAATTGTGGGCAACCTTCTAAAGTCATTTAAATATTAACGTATGTCCCATATAAGTAACAATATGGATCTGTGGTAGCAGGAGAACAACTTTTGCTAATGAGGCCAATATGGAGTAGGACTGTTGGTCCACAATGTGAAGGAGAGTTGTGTCTTTTGTACTTAGCCCCTTTCATCACAATTCAAGGTCTCTAAGAGGCACAAAGAAATCACCTCTGGTTTACTGTAATAGTTCCTGCTGCTTGAATCTGCGCTATCTGTGCCATCAAAAAGGCAGAATGGGGAACCTCCAGGGTCCCACTGTCGCACCAGCAAAGAGACGCAGCAACGGCAGTAGTATAGATGGCGAACTCCGCAGGTTTGTGACATACCTATTCCAGGACCCTGTAGTCATAGGTCAGTAGCGCGGCCCGTGTCTTGCAGCTTTGAGAGGCGTCGGCCGGTTAATTGACAGATGGGGGCCACGCGGCTATGAGTATCTTTCACCGGTGCCGCTACCAAATCTCTGCGAGGCTCAGCTGGCTGTAAATCTTGTAGTGGCAAGCTGAAATCTATCTCTTTGACAGCATCTCGCCTCTTAAGCTCCGAATCATTACAGGGCACTGAGGGAAATCTCGGTACAGGAAGGAAAGATGGCGACTGTAGCATGCTGAGTGCGCCTGTTGCGTGCCTCCCTTCGCAGGCATCAACAGTGTGGATAACGGGAGGTCTAAAAGCCTCATCTATTGTCTTTAATAAAGAGTCATGGTGTCGATCTAATAGATTCGCCAACTGAGTCAGAAAAAGCGCAGCCAT